>NC_046604.1:7726389-8364859 GCF_011750605.1 Drosophila busckii
AGACGTATCCAAAACTAAAGTGTATGCGCACCTCAGGCAAAGAGCCTGTTAAGTATCAACACCCAAAAGATTTCAAGTGCAATTAAAATGCAACTTTATGGCTCACTAATCTATTGAAGGCTCCATGTGTGTTTATCTTGATGCTGGCAGCACCGTCATGACCGCAACCCCAGGCACAACCACGACAACGACCACACGAGGTTCTGGTAGTGGGTGGAGTGAGGAGGGAGGGAGGAGAGGGGAACTGGCTGTGTCTGTCAATCAAGCGGAGCGGCACTTGTAGCTGCCAAAGCGGATTGCAGCCAAAAACACTTTAGTCATAAATCAATTAAAATTGATTTGCTGCCGACCTCAGTCCCCCTCTCACTTTCCTTCTCTCTCTCGCTCTCGCTGCGGTCTGACAAAATGCAGTGCGAATTATGAGTATGTTTTTCCCTTTTTGAGCATTTTCCTCTATCTCATTGCTTGGTGCGTACAATTTCAGTAATGAATCGCAACCAGCAGCAGAAGCAGAAGCAGCAACAGCAACAGCCTGAGCTACAGTTGAACTGTCTGCTTTATGCAATGTTGCTGCCACACAGTTGTTGCCACTTGGACTCATTTGAGCGATCTCCCCACTCCTTATGCCATTCAACTTGCAGCAGAGCTTCTTATCTGTAGACAGCATGACGTGGGGCAAGCAAGCAAGCAGTCAGGCAAACGTTGCAATGCGCTGTTGCACTCTGTCTTGGCGCATTTTAAATATTGACAGCTATTTGCCAATTGCTGCAACTGGAACTGCAGTTACCTTAAACGGCTGCTGTCAAGGGTTCATAATTTGTTCCCTTTCCTTAACTGAAAATTGTTTTCCAACTGCCAAAAAGTTGTGCTTGGTAACAGCTGCTGCTTCAAACTATATGTGTCTGCATAAATCGAGATGCACACTATCGATAACACACACACACACACAGACACCCACGTTTATCTCTTATTTTGTCGCTTTTTGCAATTTTCATAAATATTTCATTTAAGTGTAACTATAACTTCACTTGATGTCCTTCTTGCAGACTGTGAGATATTCTTATTTCTTTTTGTTGCTTTTTGTTTGTATCGATTACTTTTGCTCTTCGCTTTTGTTGCAGCTTCAAAGAACCGCCGCTGCCCCAGACATTGTCATAAAATAAAAATAGCTGCCAACAAAAGCAAAAGCAAGTGGTTTAGAAATTTCTGCATTTTCTACATTTGACATTTTGAGCTGCTGTGCTTGGAAATCAGTGACATATAACGATAATACGAATACAAAAGCAAACAGCAGAATATATTGCAAGTTGCATATAAAGCCAGAGTGAGAGCTTATTAAATTGCAGACAGCTTAAGCTCAACGTGATTTGATTAAAAAACAATTGACGCGATGCGGGCGCGATCAACAGTTAATAGACAATTATCCATAACAATTATGGCCGAGGCATTCAGTCGAGACAATCTAATGCTATTTGTCTGCCACTGTATTGCAGTGAATTATAAGCTAAGGACATGAACAGGATAATGGGGTGCTTAGCATACATTAAAACACTAATTTCTCTGCAAAAAAGAATGAAATAAAAGGAGCAGCAGCACGTTAGCCACGCCCCCCTTAGCGCAGCTTTTCCAAAGCTGTTGCCATCTGACGTCTGCCAGGCGGTGCCTTTTAATAGAGCCACACTAATTACATGCCGTTAGAGCTGAACGCCTGTGAAGTCAGTTGCGCTCAAAGTATGGACAGACAGCTCACTATATATATATATATGTATATATGTGTGTGTGTGTGTGGGTGTGCAGCTGCTTGGCTCGTTGCCCGGCTCTTGCCGTTTGTGCATCAGCCAGCTCAAATTTGTAATTAAACCAACGGAATTTATGAAACGTAACGCTTCGTAGACACTGACACACAAACATACACACACACACACACACACATACACACACACACACACACAAATATATAAAAATTTGCATGCAGTTTGGTTTATGCGCAAACAGTATAGCGAGTTGGGTTGAAAAGAAATTTATTAAACTTGCTTTTATTCAGACTGTGAATTTGTGGCAAATTATAATAATTAATTTACAAAGTGTAAGAAATACAAATTGTATTGATCCTATATATTTGAAAGTAACATATTCAATACTCATATTTATATTCAGGAAGAATACTGCAAAGTCCAAGCTCAATAAAATGTTAAGCATGTTTATTTTCTAGCTTACGCCAAGCCATGCTTGATATATAATGAATGAATAATTGTAATCACAAATTAAGCATATTTATCAAATGTGGGCCAGCGTTTTCAAAACTATTTTTAATTAAATAAGCTTTGTTATCAGAATTTAAACATCATTATCCTACAAAAATATACATATATGTATCTAAGAATTTTTCTTTTAAATGTGAAATAATGTTTATTTACAACAGTTGGTCCATTGGAATTGTTAGTAAAAATTGAAAATATTTAAAAAAAAGTATTGTTTAGACTATTTTAAATTCAATTGCGAAATCTTTTCAATTATTTTTGGTTTTTGATTTAAATTTCAATAATTTTCTTACAATACAGATTCAAATTCAAATACCAGTCTTAAGCTTGGTATCAAATATTTCTCTCCAATGAGAATACATACTGTTTAACTATTTAATAAAATCCAGTTATTGTTTTTGCCAACACTTTTTGGCAACTCACGATTCTCAGACACGCATTTATGTTTTCGTTGCGCTCATTTGGTTACTTGCATTTTATGTTGCCTGCTTTTTCGCTAGTTAATTTAGCGTTGCTTTTCATTTCTATTTTCTCAGTTTTTTGTTCACTGAAACTCTTGCAATTGTCTGTATCTGTGTATGTGTGTGCGTGTGTGTGTGTGTTGGCTTTTTCTAGCATTTATCCTTGTTCATGTGGCGTGCGCGTGCTGCTTGAAAAGCTCTTCAAATTTTATGACCACATAAGCGGCGGCCGCATAACCAACGCCATCATCATTACCAACATCAACTTCAATTTTAGCCGATTCAGCGCAAAGGAACAAAAAAAATATAGAACGAACTGTATGCGCCGTTACAACCAGTAACGGTATTTGTGGATGGCCAGTGGGGCTTGTTGGCCATCAGCGGTCAGCGGTCAGTGGGTGCAGCAATATATAAAATTTATTAGCAGAAATTATGATTATTTCGTTGCTCTTTGCTGCGTGTATTTTTAATATCCATTTCGCAATCTACCGCCACCCACTGCCCCCACTCCACCAACCCCTGCAGCCATCTTATGCCGCTTGTGCATTTTAATGGCCACTGCGTCTGTCTTCTTGCCAGCTGCATCAATTCCTCTGCTCTTATTGTTGCTGTTGTTTCTTTTTTTCTCTTTTTTTGAGTGCTGCTCGTTAAGCTCGCTTTAATTTTTACTTGAGACCATAATTTTTGCAACTGCTACTGCTGCTGCTGCTGCTGCTGCTGCTGCTGCTGCTCTTGGCTGTTGCTGCAAAGCAAAGCGAAGCGTTTTTTATGCCACATAATTTGCGTGAATTTAATTGTGGCAAAATGGCTGCTGCTGCCTTTGACCATGCTGTGCGGGCCATTAGGCGTAGCAAATTGCTCATGGCTCAATTTCAGAGCGCTTAATAACCACTGCAAGTGTGTGTTGCCATAATTGAAAGTAAATAGAATGCATTAAAAATAGAAAATTCATAGCGAGAACTGCACTACGAAGAAAGCCGCACTGGACGCTAATTTCGATGTGAATTTAATTTAATAGAAATATTTTAGTGAGCATTAAAAATGATTTAAATTTAATTGTATTACACTCAGCTCAAATTATGATTCAATCATTAAATTAATAAAAGCGTTTTTAATGCGTTTATTGCACATTAGATTTTAGTTTTTAATTAAAATTATAAAGCACTCACTGAAATCTAGTGCTTAGCATAGCAAAGCATTTTCATAATTAAATTTATTCATTTGTCTGATGTACAACGTTTAACAAACAGAACAGAGCCTGCCCATCCCCACACCTTTGTAGTTCCCATGAATCGCATAAAAAGAGACAAATGATCCATTAAACGCAAAACTTGTGCACTTTCATTGCACAAGCAAAGACGCTCTGAGCCCAAAATGGTCGGAGGTGGAGGCGATGGCAGCAAAGACTGCATAGCACTAAGAAAAATATTGCCCCGCAGCAAAGACAACAAACTCTTGATTTTTATAGTGAGCATAGCTACATATACCGAGCGTTGAGTACCTGAGGGCAGGCAGGCAGGCAGGCAAGCAGTCAGGCAGTCGAAAGGATAATGCTCATAAAACGCTAAGATATGCGCCAGGCTTCACGCAGCGTCTATTTTTCACTTGGTCGCACTGTCTGTCTCTGAGTCTGAGAGAGCGGCAAGAGATGCTGCGAGAGGGAAAGTGAGGGCTTTGGCTTAGGATTTGTTGTGCTTATGAAAGCATTAAACTTTCCTCATTTAAGGCAGCGCACTTGAGTTGCCTTTTTTACTGCAATTTCGTCCCTCAGCCTCTGACATAGAGAGCCCTAAAACAACAACAACAACAACAGTAAGGAGAACACACCACGCCTCAGTTGTTGGCATTGTCGAGTTGATGTTGTCGTTGTCTTCTGATTATGGCGCACAGCTTCAAGCGCTGTTTCTCGTTTGTACACCCTGCAATCCAATCAGAGTGCAGGATGTGTTGGAATGCAAGAAAGCAATGCTTGATCGATAGTTTCGATAACGCGCAGCATTGTATTGATATTATTAATATCTAGTTGTTGGTTAGCTACGATTTCTATTAAAACGCTAACTGAAGCAGATAGAGTAGAATAATTTGTGATGCATAAATAGCATTTAGTTAATTTGCTGTATATCAATAGTATCGATAATTTCCAACAGAATTATTAATATGTGATGACACAGTTGGTGAATTATATATTTCATTTAGTATATTTACAGAGCATTTCCAAGTCAATTTTCTGCTTCTTATTTTAGAATAGCGATTGTCTTAACCCCATGTTGGGGAGTTACAATAAGGCAGCCCCAAAAAAAAAGTGCTCGAGTGTTTGCTGAAAAATATTATGCAATTTCTACATTTATACAGTTTGCGCACTCCCCAGCATTTTATTGATGCCCCGCGGCGTCTGCGTCTACGTTGGGGAGTTTTCCCAAAAACTGCCACCACTTTTGCTAGCTCCATATACAATTTTTATTATATTTCTTCTTTCGTAAGTCAGGCAAAGAGAGAGCTGATGAGCTGTCGCCGTTGCTGTGGCAGCCACACACACGCGGCGAAATTGTAATAAATGAATTTTGAAACATGTCGCACAGTGTTCTCAGTTGCTGTTATGTATTTTTTATTTTTTGTCAAGATGTGGGCGCGGTGAAGCCGCCTCGCAGTTTTGCAGTTTCTTCTTTTCGGTGTGTGCGTGTGTGTGTGTGTGAGTGTGTCTACTTTTGGCTTGACGCTGTAGCGTCCCTTTGTGGCGGAGACTTCCTTGAGGGATTTACCGTTTGTGCTCGAATGTCTGCAGCAGTTTTGCCAGCCTTAGAGCTTTGCTTTTGTTTGCATTTTGTAATGTAAGAGCAAAAATTGCGCTCGGGCAAACAAATAAAAGTCTAGTGCAGTGAGTAATGTGACGACTGTTGAACTCTGCAGCATTGCCCCTTAGGTCGCATGTACAAATACACACACACACACATGCTTTACATGTTGCATGCGTGCAACTTGCAGTTGCAACTAAGCCGCTTTGGCTTAACGACCAACAGGATCAGCGCAATTGGTTTTGATTTGTGTGCGTTTTGCTCTCACTCGAGTCTTCAATGTGTGTGTGTGTGTGTGCAACAGTGCCACAGCTGAGTCTAACTTGCCACGCGCTTTCTTTCATTCAGCTAGACACATTTTCTAGCAGCAGCAGCAGCAGCAACAACAAAAGTTGAAGAAGTAACAACATATTTAGCTTACGGCGCGACGCTCATATTTGCTTTGTAAAAGGCAGCGCCAACAATAATAATAATAAAAAAACAAAAGCATATAAAAGCAGCGAAAAAATTGTATAACAACAACGGCAACATGCGTGGGTGGTGGTGGCAACAGCAGCAGCAGCATCAGCAGCAGCAGTGACGATGACGTTGACGTTGAGTGCCTGCGAGGCGAGCCAAGAAATAATAATAATAATAACAAAAGGCAAACAGCGCGGCCCCTGCTAGAGCGCCATACACCTACGACATGTGGGAATTTTCATGCGGCGCGTACCAATTTCACACATTTACATAGTTAAGCACACACACACACACATATACACACACAGGCTCACGCATAACGGTAGCAAAAGTGTCGTCGCGTGGCGGAAGTGAAAGAAGTTGCCAGCGTTGGCAAAAGGCGCAAATTGTATACTGTTGTAAGGCAGAGGTAAACACAAATACAGCAACAAGAAAACAAATACACAAACACACTCACACACATTGGCAACAAGCGTGCATTTTTGTATGCTAGTGTGCCTGGTTGCCTATTTGTTTATTTGTAATAAAAACAACAACAAGCATAAAAAAACACACACACTGACTGCTTTTGATTTCTCGACTTTAATTGCTTTTAAATGCAATAGAAATTACAACAAAAAATGCAAAACAATATTTTTTACATCGTAATTAACTCAGCTCAAGGCCTGCATGTTATTTCAGCGCTCAAAAGTAGGCAACAGTTTGTACTCTAAACATTTAAAGGGTTGTCCAAACAACAGCGCTTGACTGTCAAGATATGCCTCGCATATAAACATAATTCACACACACACATACACACGACCATACGCACAGACAGACAGACCCAAATAGGCCACTTATACTGGCGTAAATAGTTGGGTCTGGCTTACATGACGTATGAGTGACTTTTATGTTTTAATTGCGCAGGCATTTAAAACTGATGAAGCGCAGCTGGGCATGCTAAGATGCTCTAATTGACACTGAAAAGGCGCAATTAATGCACACACACATACACACACACACACATATACGGCTGTGTATGTTGATGCCTGTGGCTGTGTAAGATAAATTTACAATAAAATATTAAATGTCAATAAAAATAATTTGATATATTATGCTTATAATTAAAATGATTGTTGCGGTTGCTCGTTGAGCTCATTAAAATGTCCATAAGGATTTGCATAATTAATTGTGTTTACAGTTACATTAGACCTAAAGCCTGCTGCACACAATTTAAAGCAAGTTATTTACCTTTAAAATCGAAACCCGCTTTAATGCGCGCCCAGTAAAAAATGATGAGCTTTAAGTAAATGACCCGCAGCGCCATATTTTCTGACATAGGCAGAAGTGAAAGAGCTGCAGGCGCTGCACGGCCCACTTACACACAGACAAAAAGACACACATAGATTCCCCCACTCACACATTAAAACACACGCAGCTACAAATTAATTAAATAAGAAAAAAGGTAAACCGAGAAGTTAAATAAGAAGCAGGAAAGACAAACCCAGTAAGTGAAACTTGAAATTGAATAAAGCCCTTGGCGTGCGCACTGCCTCTGCCTCTGCCTGCCTTGCCTTGCCTTGCCTTGCTTGCCTTCCTTGCGGGCGGAAATGAAACCAAAGAACAAAGGAAAACAATAATATAAAGCATGCCGTGAAAAAAAATGAAATAACGCAAGCACAAAATCAACTGCGACCCACTTGGCTAAAGTCCAGGCCTGGGTACAGTTTTAAAGCAAAGCAGTGTATGGAAAGCAGTAGACGAGGGCGTGGCATGTCATCAAGTCAAGCCTGTGGGCTGTCCATCAAGCTGCAGCAGTGCGCCCACATGATTAAGGCTTCACAATTTATCTAATACAATTAGTGCAAAGGACACTGCGACTGGTAATTGTAGACGCCTTGCCTCAGCATTAATGTCAGCTGCCACAAGGTGCGACGACTTTTGAACTTTTTCCAAATGCCATGCAGTTGGAATTTCTTCTTCGGTCCACTTATTTTTAAGGGCGCACTTACACTAACAGCCAGAGCCACAAAGTTTAATGAATGCTGAGCAGGCAGCAAGTGTTTGGTAATTTAGCTACAGCTGCACTTTGGCTACTAACTTCTAATCAAAAAAAAAAGAGAGTGAGACAGAGAGAGAGAGAGAGAGGAGAGCAATGCCATTAATGCTTTTATCGACTGCCAGCCTAACAGTTTGAACATTCAAATGCACTTCAACACTTTTAGCATGAAAACTTTATTTTGTGCTCAGTGCTGGGCAGCAAATGGAAAATAATTCCCGAAATATGCTAAAGTACTCTCGAATATATCTCAAGCTTTTTTATTTCCTTTATTTTATTTTGGGTCTATTGGGAGCTAGGACAATTCATATTTGAAACAAGGTCGCCTGGTTGGTTTTTAAACTTAACTCAAAATTGCCTAATAATAAAAAATTTAGCTTGTCCATTTGTGTGTCTGTCTGTGTGTGTGTGTGTGTGTTTGTGGCAGTCCTCGTTCAACTTGTCCATTAAAAAGTAGCCAAAGCTTTCAGTTGTCAACTGTTTTGCGCTCTGTCTCCTGGCCCTCATATCACACACAAAAAAGCCACAAATGGCCAACAAACTTTTGCAACATTTCAACATGGCTGCCTGGCCGCTTGGCCGCTTGGCCGCCCGGCTTTTGTTTATGCTCTCGGCACAGAGTTGTGGATTGTTTGCGCTGCAACTTCAACAACAACTCAATGCACTCAATCAATGCACACCAGACAACAACGACACAAACACAAAACACAACAGAGCGACTGTTGCCGCCTTTTGTTCAACCCAAAAACACTCTGCACAAAAAGCACTCATCAAAAAATAACAGCAACAAACTGTTAAAACAACAGCTAGCAATCGCTAAAAATTCGTTACGAAAAAAAAAACACAAAGTTGGAACGAAAAAAAAAATTTATAGCACTAGAGATAAGTTTTTGGCGAAACTGCAGAAATCAACAAACAATTTTTGTGGCCAAAAAGCTTTGGAAACAATAAAAACGCATAAATAAATGAGAGAAAGTATCCAAGCAATCAAAACACAATACAGCTATGCATATAAAACAATTTGTTTATAAATATTGCGCCTTGTGCCCAAGTGTTGTTAACAGATTGATTTCGTAAATGATAATGCGCCCGCCCAAGAGCCGAGAGCCCAGAGCCGAGTTGGGGCTTGCCAAAAAAGCCGCAAGTAAGGCAAGCCACGCATAAGAACAATGCCAACTTGAAACTGGCAACATTCACAGACCATTTGGCGGCTTAAGGTTCGCATTTGGGGTTATCGCTTAATCGCATCGCATCGTCCAACGCCCAACGCCCAACGTGCTACCTTCCCTCAGAGAGTTAGCTACGCTTGTTTTTTGTGCTGGTATCGCTTACGCCTTGTCTGTGTCTCTGTCTCTGTCTCTGCCGCTGCCGCTGCCGCTGCTCTTGGCTTACATTTATTTTATGCGGCTGCCTCCCGCACAGCGCACAATCATTTTTCAATAAACAAACAATTTCATGGGCTGCCTGTCTTTGCGCCAAATCGGATCTAAGCCTCAATAAGCAGCCAGCGACAAGACGCACTTCCTCTGGCTGCCTGCCGGGCTGCTTGTAGGTAAGACAGTTGGTCTTATTTTTGCTTATCTGATTTCAACGAGTGCCACTTAAACTATAGAGATTAATTTATTATAGATTGTTGTAGCTGTTGTAAGGAAATTTTTAACAAAATATTTTTCCACTTTTTTGTTCTATGGATATCAGGCTCTATGGCAGCGTACACAATATCCTGATAAATTTCAAGTCAAACAATTGATTCAGCTCTCTCTCTCTCTCTCTCTCTCTCTCTCTCTCGCTCTCAGTTACGCAGAGTAATTACAACGAAAGTTCAGCCAGGCAAAGGCAAACAAAATCAACAAAAAGCGAATGCTATACTATATATAGATGTGTGTGTTTGTGTGTGTTGGCAGACAAATGAAAAATTAAACAATTTCCTAGATGCCTCTAGCACTGCTCTCTCTCTCTCTCTCCCCCCTTTTGCTGGCAACGTTTTTAACTGCAACATTTATTCAACAGTGAGCGCACTAAATTATTCTTGTGCTTTTGCTTGCCTTTTGCCAGCTAGAAGGCAAGCTAACTCGTACGTAAGTCAGCTCAGCTTAGTTGTTAGCTCTGTTGCCTAGTTGCTTTTGTCTGTTTGTATTCATGTGGCAAATCGGCGACATTATCGTCATTGTCATCAGCATCAACAGCTGCGACTCAGACTCGTGCCAAAAGTCATAAAAACGACAGCAACAGCCAAGTCCCAACAACAACAACAACAACGAATTTATTGTGTAAGAAAAAAAGTAGAGCGCAAAAAAACCGTTGATAATGCTCATACTCGAGCTGGCGCCTTTCATTAATATGCGCAAATTATAACGAGAAGAAAACAACGAGAACGAGAGCTGTCAACTGTCGTTGCTGCTAAGGGTATTGGTATTGCTCCGACTGCGACTCTGTGTCTGTGTGTGTCTGTGTGTGTGTGTAAGTGTGGTGAAAGACAACTTCATTTACTTGGCTTGGCACTCTGCATTCGTTTCATTTGTTGCATTTTTTGCTTTTGTTGTTCTCGCAGGCGGTTTTCCTTTTTGCTAACGCAAGCGCTTTTAATTTTCAGCTTGCATGCACAAAAGTATGCAATATGTTTTTTTTCCACCAGCATCACCTCACCCAACACTCCAGCAATTGCACTTATGCATGCATGACATTCAGCTATCCCGCTCACACACACACACACACACACACACATACACACACATTGAATGGCCAACAATGGCTTACATAAATTTTAAGCTCCATTAGCAAAAATGTTTCAGCCACCGCACCCGAGGCGACGTGTGGCTCCCTCTCTCTCTCTCTCTTTTCTCATACTCTATATGTGTCTGTTGTGAATTGATGTGCGTGTGTGTGTGTGTGTGAGCAAAGTTCAAGTGCAACAAAAGTTGGTTATTGTGCGCTCCCGGTCTCTGCTCTATTATATGAAATGCATATTACAAAGCTTGGCAAATTTTTGGACATTGAAGAAAACTTTTGCTCACCTAAGGCGTACCCAAGCTAATTTTAACATAAATTAAACGTCATGTGTGTGCCTGTGTGTGTGCAAGTCTTACCTTGAGCTTCACTAAGCCATTAAGATTTAAGCTGCACACCTCTTTGCACTTCAAGTAAACTACTTGCTAAAGTTGCCGGGATTAAGTTTTAATTATTTAGAGAAAAACTAACATACGTAAAGGTCTAATTATTAAACTTATTTTTAGTTTCAATTAATTATTTCTTGGTATAGTTCAGTTCACGCGCAAGCGAAACTCAACTAATTGCAAATAAATTAACTCAGCTTCTAATGGCTTAGGCGAGCATTTTTTTTTGGTCCTTGCGCTAACTTCAATGAATAGCAAAATAATTATTTTCTGCTTAAATGTGCAAAAAGTCGCCACAGCTTGGCCAACACATTGCGGCATGTGGCAAGCCGAAATCAATTCGACAAACAACCAAATGAGTTGCGGAAGCTATAACTTACGACTCAGGGCTGGCGGGCAGGATCAAGTGCAAGTCGCAGACCTCGCTCGAGAAAGTGGCGAAAGTGGAGAGAGAGCTAGGTCTATAGTAATGTGAGCTTGGGCGGCGCACAATGAATACAAATTGCTTGGTAAATAAACAACATCTCAATAAGGAGCAAATTACTGACGCCAACTAGCGAAAAAATAAACACACACACACACACACGTACAGACAGACAAAAACAACAGCAGGCCACAAATAAATATAATCACACATACACTCGGAACAGAAGCAGCAGCAGCAGCCGCCGCCAAAGCGCGCACTGCATAACAATAGCAACAATTTGGTTGTACCCACACAAACACACACACACACACACACAGAGAGAGAGAAAGAGCGATAGAGAGACACACCCACGTTAGTGTGTGCGCTAATGAATATAATGGCGTTACATCAATGGCGACTTGGCCAACGTTTTCAAGTGCTATTGTTGCCGTTAGTATTGATGTGTGGGAAACTCTGTACACAGCCAGCGATTGCAGCTGTTCCTGTGTGTGTGCGAAAGAGATAGCTGCAAACAGAAAGTTTCAGAGAACTGGGCAGCAACTGCAAATAATGAGCGTAAATCATGGTTTAGCGATAAATAGTACAGAGTATAGAACAACGATATATGCACATGTGAAGTTTCCATTGAAATTCATGTGGAGGGCAAATGTTTGGCCATAACACACACATAACGGTGAATCCGATTTAATTAAAGTGCGGGCGAAAGTGTTTATTCCCCCACACACGAAAGCCAACAATAAGTGTAACTAATGCAAGGCAGAGAGAGAGTGAAAGAGAAAGACAATAAGAGGGGTGGAGAGGCAAAGAGGAAATAAATACGTTTTTATCTACTGTGCAAGCAATGAGAGCCATGCAACTAAACTTTCGAGCTTTTAATGAACTTTTTAATGTAATTTAAATTTAAGTCAAGCCTCTCTAATTTCCCCATTAAATAAAACACGCAATGATAGAATCTAGATCATATAAAAACTTAAGTTCTTTTGCGCTAGCGAGTTGTCGCTAACTTTGTGTTGCAATGCGATTTATTTATATTTACTTAATGTATTCTTTATTATTTTAGAATTCGTTAGGTCGAATATAAATAATATAACCGTATGAATTTACCATATTTTTATCGCTTGAAAAAATGTCACTTACGTTAATTATTTTTTTACACAATTTTATTGGTGTTAATCAATTTTTTGTAATATGGCTTGAAAATAATTAAAATAAAGAAATTAGAATAATAATATCATCTCATAGCTTTTGTTAAAAGTATCTTTGACTTAAAAAATATTTCAGGCCATAAATCTTAAGAACACATTTTTCAAAAATCCTTTATGTATAAACGATTTGATTGAGGCCGTGTTAACATGTTAACAGCAGTTTTGTCGCATAATTGGCAAGTCAACAGACAAAAACGAGTTTCGGAAAATGACGCATAAGTTATTATCGTAAATGGGGTTCGATATATACGAGTATTGACATAAGCGACGCTACCACTCGCATCTAAGTGATGCAGATCGAAGAACAATAGATAAGTGCAACTTACTTAGAAGCGGCCGTGAACCTATTCAGCAAAATGAAACATAAGTTCGCTTTTCAGTTTTATTACTCCAATCAGTTGTAGGCAAACAATCAGCAAACAAAATCAGCAGTAAATCTTAACATAAATAATAATAATAAAGAAATTGATATTCACAGTTAGGAGGGGTTTGTGGTCGGTAAGATTCTTTATGGCGCAGGTCTCTTTTGGCAAGCAGGTTAACGGGTAGAACGTTGATGTATTTATTTTCTTAGAATTAGAAATCCTCTCCGAATCACCCTCTGGAGTATCCAAGAGCAGTTTTGGCTGGCAGTGCTTCATAGCAAGATGTCATAAGTCCATGTGGGCTTTATAATAAGCAGTTTGCTGCTGAGCCTCAGGGTAGACCTTCTAGCTATGAGGCAAAGTGTTAGTTCTTCTCATCAGTAGATCAAACGCTTTCAACTGCGTGCCAGCTTTTGTACTGATATTCTATTTTTGTTATATTATTATTACTCGACCCACAATTTACATATTTTTGTTTCATTTCACTTTTTGTGAAACATCAGCTCAATTAAGACATAAAGTCAATGATCTCTCATTAATGCCGTTAGCGTCCCGGCTTTATTTTCACTTCACTCCCCGAATTCCCAGTGCTCAGTGCTGGGGTCCACCTCCAATTATTTGATGACCCAGCCTAATTAGGGCAACAATTGTATTATCTGACCGGCAGTCGCAAGCAATTAAATATGAATGCAATGCATTTTTTAAACAAAAGCCACACGCACACACAACAGCAACCGGTTGGGGGTGGGAGTGGACAGACAACAGAGGAACAGAGCTTAAGCTACGGACTTTTCGGGGAAGGGGAGTGGCTCACTTAAAGGCGCGTACGCGTGGAGGCTGCTGGCTGTTGTCTGTTTGCCTGTTTTCTTTTCATTTTCTATACAATTTTTTCTTCACGGTTTTTTCTGCTTGGCATTTTTTTTGTGCTTGATGTTACCCCGGGGAGCGTTGAAGTAATTGTTGCGCTTGCCACGCCCCAGGGCTTGGGCACAGCGCACATTAAAGTCAAACTGGGACATGGCCCCAGCTTCTAGTCATAGCCCTAATCCCAATCCCAATTCCATTCGCATTCAGATTCCCATTCTCATTTCCATGCGCGCAGTGGCGAAGAGCAAAAATATATTTTTCCATCTCGCTGCTCGTTTTGAATATCCTTCTCCTCTGCTTCTGCTTCTACATTCAGATTCCACTACAAATTGTGCATTTTATTGCGGCCATAGATTTGGACGGAGTTTTTATGCGCTCGCAGAGTTAGAGAGAGAATCAATTTCAAATTGAGAATTTCATTGCAGGGCATTTTTTTCAAGCTTAAATCGTATGCGTAGTTGGGCTTATTAAATTCTTCAATTTCATTATGTTAGTGCAAGGCAGCGAGCACTGCAGTCAGCGCTATGTTATCCTTGCTTTCCAAGGATATGGAGCGCTCTGCAGGGTGGACATCTTATGAACTTTAACAGCTCCATTATATGCAAATGATGAAAGCAAGAAAACAAATATTGTTACCTCGGGCGATGGCCACACACACACACACACACACACGCACACGCACGCGCACGCACACACATGGAGGCAAACACATGCGCGTTGCTTGAAAAGCATTGTTTGGCAGCCAGGACGCAGCACACAGGATGCGGGTGCGAGGCTCATATGCGAAGACATTTACATAAGCAAACAGCTTCTGCTTTTATGTGGCAGCCCAACGCAGTTTCAGAAACTCCTCGCAGTGCTCGCATCCTGGCATCCTCGCCGGGTCCTGCACGCACTACTAATAAACCAAGCAACAGCAGCAGCAGCAGCACCAGCAACAACAACGGATATTAAGCTGAACCTGGCCGCAGGACAACAGCCCTAGCACACACACAAACGCACACACACAGACACACACGTTCAGCTGAACAATAAAAACGAGACAAAAAATGAACTGCGAGCTAAACGATGGTTCGTTGGACAAAGAGCAAAAGTGACCGATATTAGGGCGGCACAGTTCTGCACATTCCCGATAGAGGCCACGCCCCTTCCACCTGCCTTTTATCAGCAGCAGCAGCAACAGCAGCAACAGTTTGTGGAAAAACAGAAAAGCACTGCAAGTTCACAAACGAAATTTTCAGCATCGACTGATTTGCCGCTCATCACAAACGACGCAGGCGGACGCATAAGCAAACTTTTGGCCAAAACTGTGAAAAGCTGGCAACAATTATGCGCCAACGTTCACTTTTTCAACGCTTGCAAATTTAATCACTTAACCCTAAGAAGCACAACAGACAAAATTTGACTGTGCGCTGAGGAAAATTGAGTTTTCTTTTTGGACGCAGTCACAGCATGAATATTAATGAGCATGCGCTTCTTTGGAGAGTGTATGGGTGTCTGTGTGTGTGTGTGTGTGTGAGTTTTGGGCCAAGTGACAAAGTTACTTAAATTACCAAAACTGGGAAAAACTTTAGTTGCACGCTCGAAGTTTCAATGCGTCGGACTCTTAAACGGAATTAATGAGTGTGTGGCATCAGGGTTTCCTTTGTTTTCCACGCTCTCCCCCTCTTTCCATCTCTCTCTCTCTCTCTCTCTCAATCTATGCGTATTTCTTTTGTGCGTTTTATTTTGCTTTGGCCTGCGCCAAAAGTCAAAAGCTGCTGCCGCCGCTGCAAGCATTTTTAGTGTTTTGGGCGCTCGTCGAGGCATGCAACCTAAATTCGACTTAAGCGCCACACAGTGAAAGTTTCCATATCTATACTCGTATCTTCTCACACACACACACACACACACACACACTCACACACATGCGCGTGTTTGCATATTGCACATTGGCAAACTTTTGTTTTCAGTTGCATTTGAAGTTCTTAAAGCGGCTTTCATAAATATCTAGAAGCATCAACACTTGCCAAGAATTTAAATGCAATTGTTTGCCTTCTATTGCAGTTTGCAGACTTGCAAGTGTTAAATGCTTAATTCTATAAAATTTGAAGTGCAGTTTTATTTGCAAAACAGAATAGCTGAAGCACAACTTGAGCACAACAATAAAATATACGTGCAAGCACTTAAGGCATTTTGAATAAATAAATATTGATAAATAAGGAATTTCTATTTATTATAGAATAAAATCAAATCTGCGCATGTACGATATGTAGTTATTTTTTAATTAAATTCCAAATTCCATGCTCAGCAATTTGCAGCTCATTACAATTTAAAATTTATTGCAACTTGATATATATATAACACGGCTCTGTAATTATTTATTTAGAGTGTTTTTATTCGTTACCTCATTATGCTGTGTGCATTATTTATTTAATAAACTTCATGACCTGCTCGCACACAAACGCACACAGCCAGCGCATTAATATTTCATGTTTAAACTTTAATTTTTGTCGACATCACATTGCACTTCTCACTCAATTTGTTTGGGACAGCAAATGCAGTGGCAAAGTCTTTTATATGGAATATCCTTTAACATTTTATTACACACATTTAATGTACAACGATTGAGTCTTTGAGTGTGAGCAATTGAAGTGGAAGTCAAAAGCCAACAGCCGAGTGAGCAGTTGGCCTCTCTCTCTCTCACTCTCTTTGTATGCTTAGGGCACTTTAATAATATAGCACACACACAAAGTCCTACTTACACACACACACATACACACATATATATATATTGTTAGGTGCCACACGTATGTGTGTGTGTGTGTGTGTGTGTGCGCGTCTGTATTTGTATCATTGTCAATATTGACAATAAACAAGTTTGCCAGCAAATGTTACATAGTAATGATCAAAATGATTAGTTGACATGTAACGTGGACATGACATAGCACACTCACTAAATACAGTACTTGTTCTCCTCTCTCCTGCCCTCTCTCTTTTACAAATCAGGCACTCAATCAAGCCGAAGGCCATGGCGCGTAGCCCACAACAACAGAATTGGATGTCAGCACATTGACTTTTTAGACGTGTTAATCATATATTTACTATATAGTTTTCGATATATGCAGCTGCGTGCTCTGCACTTTCGGAAATTAAAAAAAATGCGTCCCTGGCCTGCTGATAAAATGTTATTATAAATTATATTAAATATACATAAATTGCGTGTAAAATTATAAGCACAGCAAAAAGGGACAGGCCATCACTCATGCCGGCCAATGGGTTGACATTTATGCAGAGCAGCCGCCGCCGCTCAGTGGCGCAGCAAAACTTTTTTGTAATTAATTAACATAAAATAACAAGCAGAGCGTACTATATACTAAAGTGTCGAGCAGGCAATTTAATTCAAACAGAAATCAATCATGAGCAGCATCGCTCATGCAAAATTGCAACATTCAACTTAAATTTTAATGCGGTTCTGTTTTTTTTTTATTTTGCAGATTTCACATGCGGCCTGCGTCTGGTCGAGGTGCGCATTCCGCCCTACGTGGTAAAGGGCGGCTCGGTGCAGTTGGAGTGCCTGTACGATCTGGATGGCGAGGCCCTCTACTCGGTCAAATGGTATAAGGATGGCAACGAGTTCTACCGCTACGTGCCACGCGATAATCCGCCAGCGCAAACATTTCGTTTGCCAGGTGTGGCAGTCGATGTGAGTATGCTACACAATAAGATTCTAAGCTCTTGGCTGAGACGCCACATTAGGGGGCGCCCCTTGCCTGTAGCAACAGACAATGGCAAGCACATGCTATTCCTTGCTAGTTTCTTGTTGTTGCTTCTGTTGCTTTGTGGTCTTGCCACATGCTCAAAATGAACTGTGCTGCAGACAAAGCGTTGCACAGACGACAACACAACGTGTTGCAAGACAATATAACTGTGCAGCAGACTGACCTCAGCCCTGAAGCAAGCCCCAGACAAAACAAGGTATTGTCTCTAGTTTATTAGCTAATGAGGCTGCCTCAACTGCCGCAAATCTGTGCCACAATTGCCATGTTAAATTGTTGAAAGATCAGCTTGGGGTAAACTGTCAAGTTTGTATCAGTAGCGAATTAAAGAAATCTTTAAAGAAACATTAGAAATTTAGAAAGTTTGAGTCCTTTTCATAATTAAAATATTCTATGTTAAACCCATAAGAGTAACTATTAGATTAACCAGCCATGTTGGTTATAGTTACAAAGTCTGAATTATAATCAGTGCGAAGCGAGAATAATACTTAATTGCCTTGAAATAAACTTAAATAAATATATATGAAAAAAATAATTTATTTTTTAATTAAAAGAAAAAGCGACTTATATAACTTTTATCAAGTCTTGGGTATTTTTGAATACAAATGGGATGAGAAATTTCAAAAATTACTGAGTGTAGTTTTGTAATTGTAAAGACCAAAAGTCTACATATTCTGCTAAGGAATAAAGAATTATTTAAACGTATTTAATATAGTTTACCATAAATGGTATTGCATGTATAAAATCAATTGCTTCAACTTACAAGCTGTGGAAACATAACTTAAACTCTTATCTTAGACTTGTTAAATCAACTGATTTCTTGACTCATAGCCTAGCTTAGCTATTGGTACTTCAACTCGAATAAAACTAATCACCTTGATCGATCGCTATCTTGACGTTATATTCAAATTAAAACGACTTAGCAATCCTAATCCCAATCCAATAACTTGAAACAAGCACTTAAATGAATAAGTGTACTATTGCTTATGCTATTGATGCAATTCGATAAACGATAATTAATTTAATACGATACAATTTTTCTTTGGCTGTAGCTGTGTAGTCTGAAGCTTATTCAAGCAAGTAAAGTGCCATTGCTCCATTATTTTCGGCGCACTAAAAGTTTTGCACGTAAAATGCGCTGCACGTTACCGGTTAGGTTAGGTTACGGTTACCACCGTGCTAAGCCCATTGCCACAGAGATGTGGATGTGGCACTAGCATCAGCGTGTGTGTAGTGCGTGGCAAAGCGAAAAGTGAACGCTTGAGGCATGTCTGCCAAAACTATGCCACACACACACACACACACACCCACACACACGCGCACGCATTGTGCCTCGCTCTTCACTCTCTTTAGCGCTCCGACGCCTGTGTTTGCGTTTGAGTCGGAGTTTGAGTGCAATAAATTGTTCAAGTTGCGCTTTTCGCTGCTGGCAGTTTGTGGGCGTGCCCGAACGTGTCTATAATGCGCGTTATAGCAACACTCACACACATGCACACACTCGCAGGCGGTCTCCTCAACTTTGATGTTGTGCCGCAGATAAAAGCGTAACATGTTTGCCAGCAGATACAAACCGCACGATAACTGCAAACGTTCAGCTAATAGCTATAGCTACAGCTATAGGTATACTACATATATATACCATATACCTTCCACATTGGCGGATATTGTTTTAGCATAATCGATGCGAGGTGACTGACGTGGCTGGGCTTACAACTTTTCGGCCAGCTCGCTCATATATGCTTTAGCTTTTGCTTTATTGCAGTTGAACAATTGTTGGCCAAACTATAAATTAGGTTAAAGCAACAACAACAACAACGCATTAAAAATGCGCAATAAAAGATAACAAAGTGCACTTTTCGCTGGGTAGATAAACAAACTACAAACCCTTGCCTGCTCAACCGGCTCGGGCTTCGGCTTCGGCTTCGGCTTTGGCTTTAGCTGCGGCTTAATGGCTTAGAGTTCAAATGAAATATTTGCCTAACCCAAATATTTACCTTGGCTTCACTTCAAGCATAGCCCTAAGTTCGACTCTGGCCGCAAAACAGTTTAAACTAACATTTGGTCGGCCTGCAAAAGCAATTACATTACATTAATGTCCAAAGTGGTCTGTCGTCTGTCTATCGCGGCTATTGAAGCTGCCAACTGCCAACTGCCAGCTATCAACAGCCAATGACAGCCACACGGACACGGACACGGACTCGGACACAATGCTATGCGTTGACGCCACTCTTTGGCTTTACAACTTTTGCAATGCTCTTTGCATTTTTTTTTGCACGCTTTACTCATTCAACAAATTTTAATTGCAGTTGCACAACTCGAGCGATGCGCTTGTTAGCCTCCTCAACCTCAATCTACAGTCGACAGGACGCTTCCGTTGTGAGGTTTCCGGCGAGGCGCCATCTTTTCAAACGGTCACTCAGCACGGCGATATGAACGTTGTCTGTAAGTATAATCCTCGCTTTTTATAACTCTGCGTGTTTCATAGCTGAGCGCAAGCCAATAATACTAATTGAAAAAATTGTAGACTAGCCTTGGGGCTCAACAGAAGTTACAAATTACATTTAACTTATTTGTATTGCGAGCAGCAGCTGCAACTGATAAATATAGAAATCAAACACTGATATAAATAGAAATCAAATACTCAAAAATATAAAAAGTTCTTTTTTTAAATTCTTGAAATGATTTATAAATGTAACAACTTTTTTTGTCAAATTTAAAAAGTATTTATATCATTAATTTCGCATTTGCATTTCCACAATGATTTCAATATGAATGAAGCCTCTACGAACAAGAAGTCAACAAAAATCCACGAATTGATTTATTTATTTTAAAAGGGTAAAAGATTCTTTAAGGATTTACACAATCAATGATCTGCAGTATTTTGCTTAATTAGCTTTAGGAGATTAGAGGTAAAAAAAAATTTAAGATTTACCAGAAGTTTTTCAATTGCTTTGTAGGAAAAGCGTAAACCGTAAGCCAAGTAAATTTTCAATTGAGCTTAAAGTGATTATAAATTATTACACAGCAAAATATGATGATTAAGTAAATTTTATTAGAACTGACACTTTACTTTTCTTTTGTACATGAAATGCAATGTAAGCTTATACGATACGATACGATAGTGAAAACCGATAAACTAACTTAAGAGAGAGATGAATGCAACTGGTAATATATGAATGGGTGAACATTTCCTACTACAATGGGAATTGGTATAGGAGTCACTTCGCTCCCTAACTGGTGCACTTATTAAAGTACGATCATCCCAGTTTTTTTATTTGGAGCTCCTTTTTCACCTAAGCCTAGTACATTGAATAATTGAGCTGCTATTGCAGGATAGAAGCTGAACTTCAGTTGAGCTACAGTTTCTGCGGTTATATCCCAGCGATATTTATATTCGCTTAATTTAAATGAAGAGAAAACAAATATTGAGTAAAAATCTGGGCAAGTGACTTATTTAAGCATTTACTGAAACATCTCTGTTAACTACACACACAACTGGCTTGAGCCAGATATTTCGGCACAATAAAGTGGGCCAAGTAGCAACATCAAAGTTGGTAAATTACTTATTCTATTTACGAAAGCGCCGTAGAGTTTGCCTGCAGCTTAAACGTCTGCTTGGCTTCAAAATATTTTGTGCTTGCAACCGTTGGAGGTGCTTTACTTAAATTCTCTCGCTTAAGATTGAGCTGCGCCCTCTTTCTATCTGAAGCTGCAAGTGCATTTGACAGGCTTCATTTGATTTTCATGTTTTGTGTAATAAGCTCCACAAAACTCAGCTGTCCCCCAGAGCGAGAGCGCAAACCAAAGCCAGAGTCAGAGGCAGTAGCTAACATATCTAACTCAATTTTGCAACTGTCGTTCAGCCAAATTAGCTGCAGGCGCTTTGCTGAAGATGCTGCGCGGTAACTTCAAATGCAAACAAAATAAGCAACAATGAATGCTTTGAGCGCATACCACGCCGTAAGCAAATCTCCTGCTCATTGCCACGGACAACAGGCCCACACATACGCTCACGCTCACGGTTACGCATACTCATACGCGTGGCGTCCAGGCAACCAGGAGCTGTCGCCTTTGAGCTGTCGTTGACATTTCATTTCGTTTTGTTCAATTATAAACTTCTGCGTGGGCCCCTGCCCATAATGTGGCTGCTGTCTCGCTCGCACCAACTCGCAGCAGCTGCAGCCAACGCCATTGTCTTAGCTCTAATGCGCTTTTGTTGTGGCCCACTGTACTTGGTATTTGGTCTGGGCTCACATTGTGTGCTAGCTGTTTGGCTTTCAATCAAAGTTTTTAAAAGCTCCTACAGCAAAAACTGCTGCTCGCATATTTCACAGCAACGCCCACTGCCCTTCGTGCCCCATGGGCGGCTACAGCTGCTGTTAGACCAGCGGCAACGCAAAACAAGCAAATAAATAAAAAATAGCCAAATAGAGAAAGGCTGAGATGGAGTGAGTGAGCAGCATTTCCGCATCCGTTGGCATAGTTTAGATAAAGCTAGGAATAGAGCTGGGAAAATTATCGAATATAGAAGCTATACAATGAAGCCGGCAAAACTATCGATGTTCTTAAACATCGGAAACTACAAATGATGTTTAAAATTTAAGTACACAATTATTAAATATAAATTATAAGAAGCAAAAGAGAGATTAGTATACTGTACATGAGTTCATGATATTTCTGTAAACAAATATTTTTAAAAATCTTAATTTTTAAAATGTATTATAAATTTACTTTCAACGCTTTCTTTTTCAATGTTTGCAATTATTTGAAAACATCGATTATTCGGTTTTTTGTCATCACATGATTGGCACAGCTCTTTTGACAATATATAACTATAGAGTATTTGGCAGGGTTGCGAGTCAAGAATTTTCAGGAACTTGAAGTGGCTTCAGTTTTAATTATTTCAAAATTATTTATGACCTCGAGGCTGGTTTTAAACTTGGCCAATTTTGTAGTAAACTTGGCTTGGGATTTAGATTCAAACCCGGCTTTGCCGCCCTGGTATCTGTTGCCCCTGCCAACAAGCTTTGATTTCCTGTTCATTTCCATTTTATTTTTGTGTTTTCCACATTTTTTTGCTCTGCTTTATTTGCAATTTTATCAGCCGTCTGTCAGTGCATCAGGGGCTGGAACTTTTATTGAATTTCCGCTTGGCCGCCGGCGACTTTGTTGTTGCTTGCTTGGAGCATTCTTTATTTTTTTTTTTTTTTTGTTGTATGTTTGTGTGTTTGTTTGTTGGTTTATTATGGCTCCAGCGTAAATTAAATTCAGTTGAATTCAGTCTCGACTTCGTTACTAACCAACAAAAAATGTCAACTTTACAGCACTGCCGGATCAGGGGCCGCCAAAAATAAGCGGCGGACGTCCGCGTTATCAAATTGGCGACTGGGTGCGCGTCAACTGCACTGCGGGCCGCTCCAAGCCGGCTGTCAATCTGTCCTGGTACATCAATGGCGAGCTTGCCGACAGCCAAGTGCTGCGTAAATACGATACCATTGTCTCTGGCCGAGAGAGCCTCGAGACCACCGTGCTGGGCCTGAAGTTTCGCGTGGAGCAGCAGCACTTCCGCAATGGCGACATGAAGCTCAAGGTAAGTCTCAAAAGTTTAGCCAAACAATTTGGCAAATCAGCTCATTCATCTTATGCTCATGCTCTGCTTTGTGCTTGCAGTGCGTGGCCTCATTGTCGACCTTCTACTGGCGCAGCAACGAGGAGTCCGTGGAGGGCGACCGCCCGCAAAAGGCGCCAGTGCTCGAGTCGCGCGAGAGTGAGAGCGCCTTCGCCAGTAACTCGCGCGCCGATCCGGTGCAAGGTACGTCATACCGGGAATTATTTGTTACAAAACTCTTATCGATTTTCATTCAACCAAATGCAGCCAGCAAAACGGATTCATTGCTCCTGGCCCGTGCGCCCAGCGCGCTGCTGTTGCTCGCGCTGGCCACGGCGGCCACTTGGGCCGGCATCGCCACCAACAGCTGGCCACAGTCGGTGCCCAAGCTTGTTGAGCGCAATGCCAAAGTTAATGTTAAAGAGAGACCTGTTTTAGTTGAGCTACTACTAGCGGCTAAGCAAAAATTCCAAAGCCTCGCGCGTCAGCTGCGACGCTCTGCCTCAGCCTCAGCGTCGACAGCGGCGTCACGGCAGCCGCAGCCGCAGCAGCAGCAAATGTTGTTGTCTGCGCGGTAGCTGCATTAAGTTTTCTCTGCCCCTCGCCCCCGCCCAAAACATTTTCCATACTAAATTTCCGTCTTCGCTATGCATAAAATACAAACCATAAAGAAAAGCATGTTGAAAAATATAAGAAAAGAATAAGAAAAGTTCTGCAACAGTTGCAAATTAATTTATGTCGTTAACAAAAGCTTTTCTCAATTTAATTTGTAAAAATAATACATATTTATAATTAATTAACGAACTACACATAAATATATCACAATTACACATACTTAAATATTAAACAAAGCAAGAAATGAAAAAAAACATAATGCTGCCAAAAGAAAATTGTTAAGCGCATTATAAACTTGCAAAAAATAAAAATTTAGCTCTACATGGAAAAAAGCGAACTGTATATAGTTAATAATCAATGTATGTATTGTATGTTATTAATTTTTAAGTACTAAAACAAAAATAGACAAAGCGACGCTGCACCAAAAAAACCATAAAAACAAACGAAGCATAAAAATTAAATGAAAAGTAAAAAAACTTTTAATAAATAATGAGGAGTTTTCAATTAAAGCAACACACATGAAATACACATAATTGTAAGATTAATCTATACAGAGTACTCGAAATAAAAATTAATGTGTAAATTATTAAACTGTGAATTCAAAAGCAGATGTGAACAGTTTTTCTTGCACACTTGACATTTAAAAGAGTTTTGCATGCGCCCCTAAGTATGCTATGAACATTTAAAGTTGAATTTGATTAAATCGCCACACTATAATTTCGAAAACTTATTTCAAACAAATATTTGCACTAATATGCATGTTTAAATTATAAAAATACTTAAATATATATTAATATTTTCTCATCAATTTCGTGAAATCAAAAATGAAACTTGAAGAACAAGTCGAAAATTTAATCAAATGTAGCATGTATAAGCTGGTGACTATGAAAAAGTCTTAAAACTAACAGAAACATATCGTAAATTTTATAAATTGCCAAAGTCTTTTTATGTATATGTGTGTAAAATCACTTAATGTTTAAATATAAAACGAAAAGGGAAATGTATTGAAAACAGTTTAATAATAATATTAAATGTAACGCATTTAATCCGTTCTCTGTCCGCATAATTCGTAAGCTCTATGGCACTGTACCTTATTTTTAGCATAAACGATGCATAAAATTTAAAACAAAAACTAATAATAAACAGTACACTAATAACATTCCATGTTATTTTGCTTTCAAAAGCGCGCCGATAAATTGAAAATTGTGAAAAGCATTTAGTTAGCGAAATTGAAAACAATAGCTGAAGTCAACTGAAAAAAATAATACGAAATACATAAACAACAATAAAATAGTTTTGTATCCAGAAAAAATGAACAGGAAACTAAATCTCGAATGTTGTGTAAATAGCCCCCAAGCAGAGCCTAGTGGATGGCTTTGTCTATTGTTATAATAAAATGAATTTGCATTGGGTGGAAATGCATTGCTCATGAAATCACAAACAATTATAATAATTATGTTTATTTTTAAAATATTATTTCGTTTTTGCCATGTAAATATATGATAATGCAAAACTAAATTAGCGTTAAGATGTCACACACATAAAATAGCAAAGAGCAAAGCAAATAATGAGCCAATTTTAATAATAAGCGATATTAAAATTAATACAAATATTAATAAAAATAAATATATGCCTATATCAATGAGCAGGCATTTAAATGCTAATTAAATAAAAAAAAATAATGCGTGCATGTGAACAACCGTGTGTATGTGTGTGTACGAGTTTGCGAGTGTGTGTGTGAGAGAGCGTTTAAGCTTTAAGCATAGTTCATGTTTATCTCTAATAAAAATAAATGTGCATTGTTGTTAACTGTAAAACGTTTTTAAGTCTCACTTAATGTCAACGCTATAAACTACAATTAACATAAAGTACTAACAAAACAAAAGAGAAACAGAAAAAAGTACGATCAAATATAACTGTGTGCTAATTGTAAGTGTAAATTATTTGAGTGTGTATTTAATCGTCAACTTCTAGCTGTAAAAACAAAATAAAATCATTTCAAAATACAATCGCATTTGAATACTATACGAAAACGAAACATAAATAAAGAAAAATACACACACAGACACACACACACACATACAAAGATAAAAAGTAGCAGCAGCGTGACAAAATGCCATAAAGTAATTTAAACTGAATTTAAAAACACACAAGAAAAAACTCTGTAAATAGTTCTAAGCGTAATTCATTGTACGAGACACAAGCAAATCAAACTAAAAACTTCAAAAACAAAAAATAAGAAATACCAAAACTGAAAGCGAAATAAAAATTAAATATTTGTTTCAAGAAAAAAAAATCAGCTACTGTTAATTTTGTTTCAGTTAAAATGTTGTTTGCTGCAACATTTGAGACCGAAAATTGGGTAATTTTTACAAAATATTTCAAAGACGTGAAAATGAGCGCCCCGAACGTGACAACAAGCGCCAACGACTGGCCAACAGGGCTAGCAGGCCAAAACCGTTTAGCAGTAAAACAAACAGTCAGCCATGCAGCAATGCAGACGACAGCACTTGGCCCTTAGCTAAGAGACTGCGCTGAGTGCAAAATTATAGCGAGAGTAACAGCCACACGCATCGAATGCACAAGCCAAGATAAACTCGAGTCGGCGGTGGGCAGTGCGCAGTGGGCGGAGCGCGGCTAATAAGCTGTCAAAAATATCTAAGCTGACAAAGCCAAACAAATTATAAGACGCAAGCGCAAGCAAATAAATATATTTATATATCAAAAGCAAAGCTAAGCCGGCAGTATAAATGAGCACACAGCTACAAATAAAGTTAGTTACACCTGTCTGGTCTGCTCATCTGCAGCTGCTAAGTCTCCCACAAAGCAAACTGCTATTAGGGCTTTGGGTCAAGCCACGTTAAGAGCCGTTGGGTGCGGCTATCAAATGTCACATAAATCAGATTTGTCATCTAATTGCAGCAACAACAGCGGATACCACAATATGCAGCTCGCAGTTTGCTCAATTTAACGTAAGCTCTGAGTTTAAGTGAAAATATGCGTTGCCTACTTTGCGGCATAAGCCAAAGCTGCCCCCACATCGATCAGAGGTAAGAACGTAAGCGGCAAGTGTAGTTCCTTGCATATTAAACTCAATTGTCTGCAGCTTAAAAGTTTCATGTTTGATTTTACGCGGATAAGATGGCACACATTGCAGTCGAGCGCATGCAGACGAAGTTTTGATTGCCTCAATGATAAGTTCAGCCAAGCAACTGAAGCGGCAATTAATATAAAATCTCTAGCATGAGATTTTTCTTAAATCCCCAGTATTAGTTTCCTTTGCTTTGCGTTGCTTTGTTTACTCATTAAAGTCAACTGCTTACCCTTGCGCCAATTGTGCCGCGTTGCATGCCACAGCAGTCAACACATTGTTATGTCGTCGTTGGCTCTGAGCTCTGCTTATCCTTCTTTGTTTTTGTTTGTTATCATTTGCAGCATTTGAAATGATTTGCAATAAAAGTGTCTGCTGCTGCTGCTTCTGCCGCTGCTGCTGTCCATTGGCCACACCCCATTGGCAAATTACGTGCCGTTGCTGCTGCTGCTGCTGCTGCCGTTGCTATTGCTGATGTTGTCCCGTCCATTGCCATTGTACTTGTCACTGTCACGTAATTTCATTGCTATTGTATATTTATTTTTCTTGTTTTTTATTCTTCTGTCTTTTTACATATGTATTTGCTGCTATTCCGTTGCATATGCATGCTGAGGCGCGTGTCCTCGCATGTTTACCTTCAATAATGTAATGGGAAAATACCTTGATCTTGCCAATGTATCTAAAATAATTCTAGCCCCTACGCTACTTTTTGTGTTTCTTTGAGTTACAATAAGTTAACTAGCTTACCAAATTTATTTATTACTTAAATCAATTGTGATAATATTTAAAATTAAACGTTCTTTAAAAAGTAAATGAAAAAGGCGAAATTTATATGTGAGTGAGTGTTAAGCACACTCAAGAGCCATATTCCAAAATCGGTCGAACAAGAGCTATATAAAGTAATTTGATTGTGAAAAAGAGAATAAGTAAGACATGCTTATCAAACTTTAGCTTAAGATCAAATATCAGCAATACCTACATATGACATTTACTTCTGCTAATCTGTTGAGAGATAACTGATCATTGTCGTAGTTAATGATGCGAGGCGAATGTATATAGAAAACAAATTAAATTATATGTTAAAAGTCAATTTAAAAACTGAATAAATATTACTTACTATATTGGCTACGCCGGATTCTTTGGCATTTATTTATTCAATACAAATACTGTCTATTCATTTTATAAACCAATTTCAGTAGTCATTTGGCTGCAGCTGTGCAAATGAAAACTCTCTAATGGAAGTAGGCTCGTATTTAATTAATAACGTATACGCCCTGTGCGTTTAATACGCCGAGCCCAGTGCGCTGCTGATGCAAAGCGAATAAATTTTATGTGAATGCCAACACATAACAAAGCATAGACAAACAACAAAACAAGAGGCAAGGCAAAGCTAAGAAAATGACATCACATAGATACAATCATAATTTGCTTCTTTTTGCTTGCGTTTTGTTGGACTGCAATAAAAGTGCGTAGCAAGAAAAAAAAAACAGAAGAAAATCCAATAAAAAGCTGCCTGCAATTGGCTGGCATATAATTTGGCTTTGGCTGCTGTTGCTGCTGCTATAAATTATATGGATTTTGCTACAACAATTTTGTTGTCGTTGTTGTTGTATTTGTTGTTGTTGTCGTTGTCGCATGGAGGCTTGCAGGCCTCAGTTGCCTCGCATGTTGTGCCATTAAAAGGCATTTTAGTCATGGCACTGGAAATGATTTCATGTCATTGCAGCTACGTGATGCCAAATGTCACAGCCAGCAAACGAATGAAAATAAATATATTTCATATTTCGAGCTTAAAGCTTCTATTGTGTCTTTAACTTTAGTGCACTGCAGTGCAGAGCAGTGCAGTCAACTGCAAAACTCAATGAGTTGCAACAGCACAAGAGGCGAGCGAGCTGGCTACTGAAACTTAAAGCAACTTGAAGTCGCTTGTTGAGAGATTGTGAGACTAGCACTTAATTCCAAGCAAAGCATCAAGTTCCAAACAAAATGATTGTTACTCTTGTGAGCCACAGCAACTGAATCGTAGCAACAATTGTTAATTTCGTATAAACGCTCAACGCCAAAGAGTTGCGCATGGTTAAATGTTTGCTCAGACAATTTGCATTTTATCGAGATTTTTGTGGCTGGCGCGTGTGTCTCATTATCGTAGCCAATTCTTATGGGTCTGGCCAGAACTTTTCAGTCTTGAGGTAAACAAAGTGTGCCTGGCCACATATCGGGACTGCTTTCTGCTGATTTCATCAGTAAAACGCATTGGCTTACCTTTGATTTTTTATGAGCAAATTTTAGGCCAAGGCTGAGTTGAATCCTATCTGCCACGCTGAGGCGAGGCAAGGGGCATGCTACATGTGCGAGGAGTTTTAACCAACTGGCTGAGTTGACCATTTGTTGGCCGTTACTTGAGTTTGTTTTTATGACTATGGCTGTAGCTACTTCGCCTACACCTTTTCCCTGGGCTCTCTCCCTTTCGCTTAAAATAACAATTTCAAATGGATTTTATTGCCTTGGGGTTAGATTTTGTGCTTCTTCATGCGAGTATGTCGCCTACTTGACTCGACTTTTATTGTTTTGCATAAGCGCCTTTTAGCAATTGCTTGCCAGCACTCTTACTCTCCGCCCCCTCACTCTGACCGTGGGCCATGTGCTCAAAGAAGGCTTAAAGCTCAACGCTTAAAGCTGCACGCACAATTGCATTTTACTCTCTCCGAAAAAAGAAACTTTTGTCCAGCAGACAATAATTGAAAATGCTGTGTGGTCGCTGCATTTGTTTCCAACTTTTTTATAGCTTGTGTGTGAGTGTGTGTCTGTGTGTGCTTTTGAGCAGCCATTAAATTTATGTTAATTGAAATTTATGTGCAGACGGCTACCGACAGCAGCAGCATGGACCAGCAAAGCAAACCGCAAACTTTGCGGCAGAACACACATCAAAATTCATTTGGCCAACAACGCATACATATGTTGTCTAGAAATTGCTTGCCAAGCACAAATGCTTAAAAAGGGTTAGATAAATTAGTTAGCCTTGATGTCGGGCATAGCTTTAATTCGATCAAATTTGTACCCAAGCGTTTTATTTCTTAGCACTTGAGCACGACATGACAAGTTTGAGCTTGTTTCAGAACATAAATTATCTATATATATACAAATTAATGTTTGTTTATTACTTAAGCAATCGTAAACATTTGATCATGTTATGGTCTTAAGCAAAGTTGTTGTGTCTGAGCCAAGGAATGTTTTCGTTTTAAAGAAGGCGCAGCCGCCATTCGAATCTAAAATGTGAAGCACAAATTTGAGGGCAAACTACTGGACCAAACTTTGTGTATTAAATACTTTTGGGCTCGCTAATCACGAATATAATATTTTGCTCCACCACGGCGCGTTGTATTCTAAACAATCTATATACTTATATACTTCAGTAACAATTTATTTTAAAATGTCGAATAAAATCGTGTTTCTACATTGCTTATGTACAATTGCCTTCAAAATGAAAAGCAATTGTCCGTTCTACACATCAAGCACGGAAGAGAGCCTCAGAGTCAGACGAGCAACGAACAGGGCGCAATTAAGTGGCTTATCTCGGGCACAGGACGTGGCCTGATGTCTGGTGCTTCTTCTTGGCTTTGTGGCAGCCACATTGCAACCGCGTGAGCTGGAAGTGCTTCTTGGTTTTTCTAATATTATTATATTCTCGATCGAAAACAGCAGCGACGAAAACAATTTACAATCAAGTAGTTCTGAAGCGACCTGAGCCTGGCAAAATGGCAGGGTCGTCCATTAAGATATAAATTCATAAATCTTATAATAAAAGCATTCCTAAAATAATTTTAGTAAATTTTCATCCATATTAGTGTATATTAGGGGTGTTTATTAGCTATACTGTTATTATAAAGGAATTTAATGAACCTAAAAATCAAGAAAAACGACCTCTTAGGCCAGCTTGGAAAATATCACCCTGTAGAGTATTTATAATAATCTTTGCATAAATTAGTTTGTCAGCAGTCTAAAGATCCTCCGCATCTTTCGAACGTTCTTCCAAATGCACAAGGGTTACGCACTATTTACAAAAGGAAGTAGTTGCAGGCAATTAAGCCTGGAAACTAAAAGCTTGGAAAGCGTAATACCTTTTACCTTCTTCTCACCTATCACAGTTGCAGTAAAATTTAAGCAGAGCAGTCATAAAATGATTTCCGTTGCATGTGTTCGATTTCATGGCTAAAACGATTTCCCGCACATTATTGACACATGCGGCGCATTATGCAAAAATTTATAGCGGAAACGGTTAGAGGCGACACTTAAATCTGCAGTTAAAGCTGCAAATAGAGCAAAGAGAACGAAAAAAAAGGACAACACAATTTTCAAAAACATGGAGGTTATTTTTATTGTGAAAGCGTTTGATAATGACACGCTCAGCTTTTGCCCGGCCATAAAATATATATGTATTTATATACATATACATATATACATATACATATATATGCTTATGTTACAGTTTGTTTACCATAATTACCTGTTTATAATTAATTAAAATGCAATAAGCGTAAATTTGATAAAAGCCAGACAACAGCACGCAGCTGCTTACTCTGCAGGCCTTTTAATGCACATATATAAACACATATATATGTATATTTATATATATTTGCTGTACACGGCATTTTTTGTTGCCTGTCAGCAGTTTTCGCACACACCTTACAGCGTTTTATTACCGCCAAATGAAATTAAATTGATAAACTAAATTACAATCGAATAGTTAGGCGCCCATTATAAGGCGCCCCCAACAAAAATTAACTCATAAATTATGTCGGCCCGCTGCTGTGCACAAGGACATGCAACAGTTTTTTTTTTTTTCGCTGCCCACATGCAAATATACCAATTATTGTTCAATTTTCTGCATTTTCAAGCACAATTTTCATGCCAATGCCAGCCAGGGCACCAACTCTAATTTGCCCAATGAGCCAATCCGAGATAACTAAAGTTGCTCGCGTCAAATTGCAGCATTCGCGATTTTGGCGCGGGCCCAAAGCCACAACCACAACAGCAACAACACGAAAAAATCAGATGGTTGTTATTATTTTGAAATCCGTTGCATTTTGCTGAAGTGTCTATTATTTATTTGCCTATATGTATATGTGTATAAGTTTACATATATTATACAAGCTATCTTAATCGCCTTGTCTGTTTGATTAATGGCCAAATAAAAGTTAAGTGAGAAATTACGCAACTTAAGTGTTGTCTCAGAAAGTTGTGTAGCAACTTGTTTGATCACAAATCAAAAGTAGAAATTAGTTTCACACTTTCAGCATTAAGTTTGAACTTTCACGAGCAATATAAGCAATCGTTTATATAAATCGGGTATTAAATTGCAAAGTTATATCTTTTTGCCTCACACTTCATACATACAAATGGTTATCAAACTTTTTTTACAAATCTAAAATTAAGTTATGGTTATAAAAATTTAAATGAGAAGTTTGTAATTTGTCCGATCGGTTGAGATCATGCTTGTGTGTGTGCGCCAAATTTGATATAAGTCCGTTAAGCATTGTGGTCGATTTTCAGCCATAGAGAAGGGGGAGAAAAAACTCAAAAGTTACTCAACTCAAAAGCTTCCAGATTTATTGTAAACACAAACATACATATTCAGACATACGTACATGTTTCGCTATATACATGCAATTTATTATGTTGCGTTGATAAATTTTACCCGTTACAATTTAAACGGTCAACTAATACATATTATATAATATTGATTATTATTAGTTTTAGTCATTAATTTTCTTTAAATTTCTATTTATATTCATATTTTTATTATTTATATTTATTGTATGTGTTTGTCAACTGACTAAAATCCAACAGCCATTAGAAAATAATATATACATAAATATTAGTTAACAGATCGGTTAACAGAGAAACATTTCGGGAATTTAAATGAGCCCAAGCTTGGAAATTTGCCCAAAATAATCCCATATTTGGCCCATTTACAACACAATAATGTTCCCACTGAATATAAAAATAGAATGTTTTTTAAATTTGAATTTGCCGCCAACGTCCGATTTCGATTAGCAAGGCCTTGGAGAGTTGGCGTGTTACTCGGCTTATAAGGTTTATGTATTGAATGCATAATTAAGTCCTCAGCGAGAGCCATGTGCGCACTAGACAGCTTAACCATGTGAGTGGGTAGATCAGGCTCGATGCATTTATATCGTTCTAGCTCAGATAGTGGCTGCCATACTGCGACTTGAGTGCTCAGTTTAGTCGTGTCGAGCTTCAATGCTCAGTCATGCAACAGATGTGTGATATTTGAGGACCAGTGAGGCTCTGGTCAGCAATGATCTATATATAATGACGGCTTTACTGCAGATAATGTTAGCGAGCTCATACTAGTACACACTCATCGTACCTTAAGTCCGTATCCCTAATTATTAAAATCAGTGAGATATCTCGTGCGTCTTGTGACTTTTCTTCTGCTCTTACTTTTCATGTTACAATACTATATTTCTCTTTACGCTAATCAGGCACTAGAGTGTTTGTGCTTCCGAGATTATATATTGACTCTGCTATCTAAAAACTATTCCTGAGTCTGATTGATATAGATTATAGTCTATCTGTCTCTGCAATCACACATCTCGTGTCGATTCACTCTATCTCTTCTATTGAGCAATTTTAGAGATGCTTGGACTACTCGCTTGTCACTCATACACTTTACCATTGATTTTTTTCTTCTTAAGCGTATTAGTGACACATACACTCATCGTATAGATGTATATAAATAGAGCTAAGTCTCGAGTTATTCTTACATATAGCCAGAGCGACACACTGAGGATCAGGAGTCAAGTTTTTGGCAGCCTGAGTAGTCAGATGGCTTAATATATATATATACAAGTTTCTAAGCGAGTAAATTTTAACGAACGCTCGATACATTCTGCCTTATAGTATAAACATATCCCATCCACCAACAGCTGGTAATCAGTAAACTAATGTCTAGCCTACGCTTATCTATCTTCAGATGTGCGCTGCTTAGTTAATAGAGAGACGTAGTGAGAGAGAGTGATGAGAGACAATAATTTAAAAGCCAATAATTTTTCCACCCACAGTCCACAGATTGTGAGCCCTGGGATCCAGCCAATGAAGTCCTTTTGCACTCTCTCATCAGTATAGGGAAGTCTGAATACTATTTCCCAATTGCTGGCCTTTCTCCCTTTAATTAATCGTTTTATAATTTTTGCAATTGGGATTTGCTTGCAAAGCAATGCCAAAAACTGGCCCATCGAAATATTGTCCACGAACCAAAGGCTTAATACTTTGTGCCACGCGATCTTAAAGGAATCTTCTTTGAAATTTCTCAAACGATTGCTAAAACTTGGAAAAAAGGGAGAAATTGGATCGTGAACTAAAAAAGGATTACCACGTATAAGCATCCACACCTCCCCTTTGCCCGAAAACATGGTGAATTAAAAATACTTGCTTACATTTTGCAGGTCTGGGAGTAGCGGTTAGAACCAAGTGCGGTGGTAGGGATAGGCCAGCATGCAAGACCTTGTTGGACTTGGATCTTATACCAAATACCAGAACCGTTCTATAAACTGTAGCTGAATAAACGTTAGCAATGAGATATGAAATAAACAGAGCTCGCAATTCAATAACCCGACTCTAAACTGTCTCACTCCTCCAAAGCCCGTTTATAGTCGGACTTTCGGGTCTTTTAAGCATGAATATGTGAGTGTGGAAAAAATAAATTTTCAACAACAAAGTCGGCCTTTTTAACTGTTTAGTTCATTTTTTTTTTGTTCTCTTGGTTCGTCTTCGATTCGTGCTTATTCAAAAAAAAGGAATCAATCGCGTTGACATTGCCCAGATGTTCGCTCAGTCCGCGATGAACTAGACTCAAACTGGTGGCGTGAAAACCAAAACTCAATCATCTCAATCTTAGCTGCGGTATGAGCCAAGCCGCATCAATGTTACAACTAACAATTATGTAGCGTTCTAAGTTATGATTTAAATCTTAAATTAATTGAACATTATATTCGGGGTAAAACGATTTTTTTTATGCGAAAATGGGATAACATAGCGTTCAAGTTTTTTAATAAACATTAAACATAATCAAAAATATTCTCACTATAGATTTTTTTATTATTATTTTTCGATTTTTTAAATAAAAACAAACTTCTTCATATTATTTTTTATGCAAATCAAAAGTGTGTTGCCGGAGGAAACGGACTGGGGGTGAAGAACACTGGCAATTAATAAAATTTAAAAATACGTTTTTTTGGCTTTATTTATAATAAAAACTTTTAAACAAGCCAAAAATATTTCCGTTGCTCGAACTTTAATGAGTGTGTAGAGATTAATTTAGATATTAACAACAAGGGCTAGAGCTTTAAAATTGGACATGTAGACTACTATAGTATCACTATAACTACTATAACTATCAGCCGGCTATTATCAAATAACCTTCAATAATTATAAAAATGTCAAAGTGCATCAAAATGGTTCCATTCGGATAAATTCAAGTCTCGATTTTCTATATAATGCAGAATTGTCGGGGCGTGGGATATTACAGTCCATGTACAGAGTCTCATAGTGACTGTTGCAAACGATTGCACTTTAGAAATTTCTTTTAAGGCTCTCGTGTTCTCCATAACGTACGCTGCCGAGTAGAGTGTCTTAAAAAGTTTCTGTGGCTATTCGAGGCTACTTTCAGACTAGCTCCCATTTTGCATGTTGGGCGAGCACGTTTAACCACACAACACGCCGTTTAAAGTATGCCACGTATTCTGTGCAGCGCTCAGAAACATTTATTGCCTCCACACGCCCGTAGACAAATGATAATGTTGAGCACTATAAGTGTTGTTTGCTATTTTTTTGTTAAGCCGCAACGCCTGTTGTGTTTATTTTTATACAGCTTTTAAAGTTTTTATAAAAAATGGAAAAGGGTATCGTGAAGTTGTGCAAATGAATGTAACAGGAGGCGTGGCAAACTCCATAAAGTATATATAGTCTTGATCAGCAAGACGAACTGATTCGATATAGCTATGTCCGTCTGTCAGTCTGAATGTTTATCAGCAACTATAACAGCTAAAGCAACCAAATTTGGTATGTAGGTGCTCCAAATACAGGACAAATCGCTTTTATTTTTGTTTTTTTTATTTCCTTCCCCCTTCTTCTTTGAGAATGATCGGTTTAATAACTTATTGTTAGAAATTATTCGCGTTTCAGTTGCAAATATAGACAGCAGGGCGCGCTTGCTGGACACGTTAGCTGTTTTGTGTGTATGTGTTTGTGAGTGCATGCGTGTGTTTGCTGTGATGCCCTAGTCAAAGTGTATATAAAAGTTGTTTTTTATTTACTTTCTTAGGCAAAATACTTTTAAAATTTTATTTACACAAAATAATCAGCAAGTTGGTTCTATCAATATCCCAAAAATCAACTGATCAGAAATCAATGCTTCCAGATTCATTCTTATTGATATTTCATTTTATCTGATATTTAGTAACGTTGAAACATTTTAAGCAATATTAGGTACTTTTAGTCGTGCGGAACACTCAAACTTATCGCCAAGTTGAGAGCCGGTGCTGAGCTAGAACATATTCTTATCTTTCTTTTATCCTTTTGCATTTTATATGCCTATAGTTCTCGATGGCTATGTACTTTCATTTCATTTTGCTTCACTTAGTAAAATTATACTTTGAACATTTCGCAATCTTCCCAAAGATTGAAAGCTAATTATACATTTGGTCAACGTATTCAGCATTCAATTGAATATCAACAAATATGCATAAAGCTTTTTTTTTAATAAAAAGCATCCAATGCACGCTCAAGCTTGGCTAAATGCACTGCTTTTCATGGCTAGTCAATCACTTGGAGTAGCACTTTGAACACAGCACAGAAAAGTCTCTGAAAAGTATTTTTGGCAGGCCATTTCATATTTATGAGCAATGCCAGGCTTGCGACAAAACGCATTGATTTATTATTGAAAAATGCTTTGTTCGAGTCCCATTTTGTGGCTTAGGCACACAATAAAAGTCTGAAATGTGGCATAACGAGACTTATGCATGGCTCAGTCTGATTGACACTTTTGCCCGGAATAGGCAATCATACAAAGGGTAGATTTTGCCAATCGCTGGAGCACAAGTGCCTTGAGCTGTAATTTGGGCAACAATTGAAGTCTCTTGTGCCTATGCCGCGTAGGCATTGTCAAGTCTGTCTATTTTTGAAATCATAAATACCTATATACTCAAAAGGGAAACATATTTGTACATATTTACATGAAATACATTTTTTCATTGGATATATAGTTTTAAATACAAAATGCCAGACGAGGTAAGTCTTCGACGTGTAATCTTATTTTTAATAAAATGAATTCTGTACAAGATTAGACCCAAGCGAAGGATAAACCAAAGGTTAGCTTTAAGTTTCCCATGCATGGCACGCATATGAGGAAATCCATCGGCATTCTGAGAAAAGCTTGCATATGGGCCTTGGTGGCACCGGTAGTTTTTTATTTTCTACACAATGTGCGGCGTAAAGAAATATATAAGAGTTATTATTCCACTTATGACCCCATGGACGCATTCGATCGCATGCAGCGTGCAGGATATCTGGACTCCTGTCCAGTTGAGGATAAGAAAGAGAAGAAGGATGGCAAGAAGGATGAGAAGAAGAAAAAGTAACAAAATTGTCAATTCAATAACTATGTATGCAGGCTCATAAATTGTCAAGTGGATATGCTTATATTTATGTGCTTGCATACATAATTAATTGTATTTAGTTTAAGCAGCAATAAATGAAGCACTCAGAGCCATTAAAATCACGCCTAAGTCCCTCAAACATGAACTGCAAAGCGCTGCAACAGTTCAAAAGTTATGCAGCCCTGTGGCTTTGCCTATAATCATGTATACATGTTTATACCCAGTGTAAGACGTTGTAACCCCTTTTGCCTTAAATCGTCACGCCCTATAAGCCGAGCGACAGCTTGCGTCTGAAACCGTAAAATATTTCCAGCAAATCAACAACTAGGCACGTGCTTTTTGCACACATTCTTTACCAAATTTTGTCAGCATGCTTTTATCAATTTTCAATTTGTGCAAATTTCTCGCATGCCACATTCAACAATTTAGCCCTTGGGGCGAAAAAACAAAATTGATAAAAGATTTCTTTGAACAAAATACTCGACACTTTAAGATGACGATGCTCCAAACAAGCAAATGAACCCAAGCTGCCTGCTTGAGGTCTGTCAACCCCCAAGTCTGTGGGTCCAACATTAACGCGGCCATTTAGCAAGTCGTCTGCACCTGGCTAAAATGCTTTTTTGTCTACACAAATTTCGGGTGTAGCCAAAATAAAAATCGCGCGCCTGTGAGTAAGAGAAAGTTTACGCATGGGATTGCCGGTTGTAAAAATTTGCATTTGGCAATTAAATTGCCAGCAGAACGCTTGGCCAGGGCTCGCCTACTAGCTGATACTACTAGTACTATTGACCATTCAACCCTGACCAGACGCACAAGTTTTTTCTATGAGCCACATCACATGGCATTGAACTCTCAGACACAAAAGTCAAGCGGCCAGAGACCATTTCAATATGTTGCACGCCTCCCGCCCCTCTGTGGCATAGAAGCGATTATAAGCATAAGTCGCAGGACTCTCATGTCAATGATTTGACAAACAGCAAGCCATGCTCGAGGGGCGGCTCTAGTTGCTCGCTCGTATATCAAAACAGACTAACTGAAATCTCATAAAATTTAAGCTGGATTTTGAACTTTTGCTTATGCAAATATAAAGCAAGTTTTCCTATGTGTGCTAAGGTTAATAAATATATGGTTGGCATACACCCCTCAGCACTTGCTCAAGGCCATTGACTTTTGCGAGCTAAGAGCGACTCACTTATCAATATTCAATTATGCAATTAGTACAGCATTAAAATGGCAGCCCACATGTGCAGCAATTATGAACTTCCGGTGGTAAGCACAACATTGAAAATTGCGTTGGTGCCAAATTAAAATGTAGGCGAGCTTAGCTTAGCTAAATCAATTAAAGTTGGCTTACTAGTTATCAAGTAATTGATCAAGTCTTTTGTATGGGCGTCCCTGGCTTTTGCATGTGATTAAAATATGCATTTTGCCTCTTTGCATTTAGTTGAGAAATGATTTTAGGTCAGTCTGTGCAGCAGGTACTCTATTTGATTTGAAACAAAAACATAAAAAAACAAGTTATGGTAGCTAGCCAATCACGCATTATGGCCAGCAGAAGGCAACATATAAAATTTGTAATATTAAGTATACGCCTGGGTCAAACTACGAGACGATGCAGCAATGATAGTTATAATTAAATAGAAGACAATTAATAATTTTGTAGAGTGAGGAAACGACTTGTTAATGTTTATTTATTGTTTTAAAATATTCCAAAATATTTGACTTGCATTTTCATAATTGTATAATTTAGTATAGTTTATTATTTTAGTATTGTTCAAATTCTTAACTTGCATAATAATAATTGTGAATCATTTGGAAATATTCTAAAATATTCCATATTATATTATTAATTAATATATTAAAGAAAAAAGAAAAAGGGAATCATGAAGTTGTGCATATCAAGCTCTGCTATCAAGATCTTCTTCGTTATCAAGTTTTTTTTTTTGGTGACCCTGATTTGCCAAATGATTTAAAGCTTGAAGATCAGCTTCAGGTTATACAATATTCAAGCCCGTGTTACTTAGATGATTAGTGCACACGTGGGGAATTTAGCATTCAACGAATGTGCAATTGGCAACATAAGCTGATTGTTTTTGGCTGTGGCTTTGGCTTTGGCTGCTGGCCATAAAGCAGTATAATCATGTTGCATGCAACGCCCAGTAAAAAAACAAGGTTTTGGCCAAAAGCGTGGGCCACGCACTGCCAACAACTGCGCAATATCCGCTTTTAGTTTGTATGAATTGCATACAGACATACAGACATAGATAGAGACATGCGTATCTATGTGCTAGCTTTGGCTGCAGTTTATTTGTTCAGTTTGACTCTTTCATACATTTTTTGTCTCCATGGTCAAAACTTGCTTTTTGGCAGGCATCTACAGTATATGTATAAATAATTGTTTTTTTTTTTTTTGGTAAAAACTAACTAGCCTTGATAGCCTTAAAGCTCAGTTAAGTCTTGCTGTTAGACAAAAATATATGTTGAAATTTTATTTTTTCCATTTTCAATTCAGATTTATTTATTTGTGACTAGGAGCTTTTTATTCACATGCTCATTAAGTTGAACATAGCGTATGCTTATCAATCAATATTATATATAGCAGGGAAATAAGCTTAAAATTGTAGTTCAGTCGAAATTACATTTTATAGAATACTACTTAAACTTTAATTATAACTGAAATTTATTACACTTAATTGCTATGCACAACTTTATATATTTTAAAATAAAATTTATTAAATTCATTATACTCAAAGTCTTTATAAATTAATTTTGAGATGGCTTTACAATTGTTCACATTCTTGGTGCTGCAATAAAAATTCTTCAAAATAAGTACAACGCATCCCTGACACACCATGAACTGTTTACACAAGTTCTACATCAGTATGCGAATATTTGTATGTGTGTGTTGGCCTTAGCGCTGCATTGCAATTTGCTACAAAGTTCATTAGACTTTCAGTTTTTGTTTTGATGCCGATGCCGACGTCAAAGCCAGCGTACGAATAACATGTAAAAATGGAGACAGATTGTGTAAAGCGTAAAACGTGTGAGTGTAGATGGCAAACTAGATGAATTGAGTCTACGGTGTGTGTGTGTGTGTGTGTGTGTGCCATGCGGCAGAAATGGCACAAGCGTCAACAGCAAAGCCAAACAAAAGCCAAAGCGGAATGAAAGCAAACGTGACACATGACACTAGGCGCCAAGCAGCTTGAAGGACTGCGCCACAAAGTATGCAAAACATGGCAAAATCCAACACATTAACACCCAGCGCCCAACACCTTAATCTGGCCGCAGAGTATTTAATCTGGACACAGAAAGTCGCGTTAAATATTTAAGAATGTGTCAAGAACATAAATCTTGATTTACGCACGCACAACGAAATATAAAAGTTTAAACTGATATACATACATATACAGACAAGGGTTTAATAAAGATTTAATATTGAAGAAATTTTATTTAGCAAAATGCCAAAACTTCCATTTCTGATTTTAGTAAGATATGTTGATCTTAATAACTTAGCCGATAAGCCACTTTGTGAAATTGAGGATCCGTGTAATCGCATTAAATCGTTTAAAAATAAATATTATTGGCACTGTGTTCAAGATTCCTTGATTTCTTTTCGAATATTTTGTTGACAGCTGCACTTTTTCGTTACCAGCGTTATCCTGCAGTTGCAATCATTGGCTGCGTCATCAATTTCAATAGAGCCGGCTGCTTGGTTGGTGTTATTAGGGCTTCAAATGCTTAAATAAATGCAATTAATTTATTCATTTAACAGCTGCTGTGCACTTGAAGCAGCTGTGGCCTGCTTATCTGCCCTGCTCATACCCAAAACTGATTGCTGATGTTTGCAAAATGCCGCCCGCTGGCAAGAAAATTAAAATTTTTTTATTAAAATTGACAGCTGACAGTGTGCTCGACTCTAACGAGCTGACAGAAGAGCATATATATACGAAGAGACGACTATTTTGAGAAAATCTTTTTTTATACAAATATTTTGTTTGTCTCCTATGCATGCCAACTTTGACCCCCATTTGCAAGAAACAAAAGAAAAAAGTTTCGCATTGAAAAATGTTACTTGACCCCTTGCGATTGTCACGTAATTGCATTGACCGCACACTTTTGTGCATCTTTGGACTTTCAAACATGTGCCAGCTTTTCTATGTGAAATGCTACGTCACTCGTGCACACGTGACTGCATTAATTACGCCCAGGTCACGCCCAGCAATAACCACAGAAGCATCTTTACTCAATATATCGAGCCAAGTCGCACGTTTCATGTTGATAGTTTTGGGATTTCAATTAAGCCCGCCCGGGGGTTTGTGTGTGTGATTTGCCTTAGCATGAGCCAAATGATACAAAGATTTTACATTTAGTCTTAATAATGTTATGTCACCATCAGAGGAAGATGTCAATTATAAGGTATTGCTGAAAAGAATTAGGTACACAACTTATGAATTTTAAATCATTGCTCAACTGAAATCTATTTTATTAAATAAATGCCTATGAACATGAATACGGTCACCCTAAGCGCGATTACTCTCAGCAAATGCTTCAAGTTCATTGCAAAAACTGAGAGCGTAAGCGAGAGCAACTGAGCCTTGCGCACGTGACGCTCACAAAACTCACCACGGTAAACAAATATTTAACAGAGCAGCGCGCTGTTAACGTCAAACGCCCACGACTGGCAGCGCTGCTACTGCGTCGGCAACCGCAGCAGTCGGAGATCCCTTAGATTGAATCGACCAATCAATGGCGAAGCACGCGCAAGCTGGTGTTAGTGAATTTTTGCGCCTTGAATTTTACGAGATTTGAGATATTTTATTGATTTAAAAACAATTTTTGTTTTCAAGTATGTCTGTCTGTATTTCATTTCAATACAAAAATGCAATAATTGTTGCTTGTCGCAATTTATTGATATACAATATACACGTCTGGTCTCAATAACATGTCTGCCAGGAAAGTATACTTAGGTCTATGCACATGGCTCAACAGCTTTAATATAATATTATATATCCCGAAAGCACTCTGCCTGTCGTTTGATTATGGCAACGTGATTAAGTGTTTAATGCTTCTAAGCAAATGAAGCGAAAATGACAATCGTTGTCACTTGCTATTTGTCGACAACGTAATCTCTGGAGAGCTGCGCTCATTAAACTGATTATTTCCACTGATAATTGATTTATATAATATGCACACAGCTTTATTCGCCGAAGCGAGAATGGGAATAATAAGCGTTTGCCAATATAAAACTAAACTTAAAAAGTCCTGAGAATGGATAAAACTTTATATCTACTCTCACTGAATAGAAACTTTTTATATGCATCATAAACATTCCCAAAGAGTTTCTTTTAAATCGAAATCTCACACAATTTGCTTTGTGGTTGTTTGCTCTCTATTGTATTAGTTTATGGACGTTTTGGCATTTATGGGTAACAATTTGTACTTGATAAGTTTATGTCCATTCGCAGACTTGCTCGCATTTGACCTCTTCAATACAAATCTAATTATTGCATTTATCTTCCATCAATTTCCAACGCGTTATCAGAAGCTGCTTAAATTGGCTGACTTTTGACCCTAACGCTATTACAAAAGGCGAACCCAACTATTTATGCTACAGAGGCGCACTCGTTTATCATATATTTTCTTTGTATGTCTGACATGCCTATTTACACAATAACCCAAATAAACATTCGCATACACAATCATGTCATATGTGTGCATGTGTGGGTAATTTTAATGCTTATGCTATGCTGGTTAACTTAGGTCATGGCCCAAATGTCCAAATGTTCCTCCCCCTTGCATATTAATGAGCATTTCCCCAGAGCAGGACAGAGAGCACGACAGAGAGAGTGGGAAAATATCTTTGGTTTATACCTAAGTATATCAATGTCATGGAATCTACAGTTTTGAAAAACATTCAAACGTTCGTTATTTAAACATAATTATGGAGCTGTATCTGTGGCTAAATGTTAAAAGAGATGCAGGACAATATATCGATATAGATAATTGTTCATGAATTTAGTAATCTATAACTAAATTTAAGACATTTTTATTATTTTTATTTATGTCTTACTTACAGAGTTATCAAAAAAAATAATTTTTGATTTAAAAAAATTTGTCCTATTGACAATTAACGCCTTTTTTTAATTAACACCTGTTGTATTAAACTAAAGCTTAAGAAAAAAATTAATTCGACATCTTAAACAACAAAACTAAGTTATGAGAGACTAATAATTGTTCTTAACGAAAAAATTAATTAATTTCTTTTTAATCTTATATCTCAGGTAAAGTAAGCGTAAAGTAAGCATCCAATAATAGTTTGCTAAAAATTACAAAAACTGATTTAAAAGAGATAGAAAATGCTTAGTTATTAGCTTATTCTATATAATTTGAATGTAAACATAACTTACAACCAAACTGTAAGCTTATTCGTCACATCTTGCAGTAATTTTGTTTGCCTTTAAGTTATTTTATTTAGCCACCATTACGTAGCCAACGTTGCGTATACATAATACAATTGCATGACAGCAAAAACAACTGTCAATAAACACAGAAAAAAACAAAATAAATTTATTTTCGAATCCATTATTTAAGCGATAAATAATACAATGTTAGCTAGTTGAGCAAGGTCACGGTTTTTGCCTTTACTTTTGTCACTGTCAACGCTATTTGACAAAGACACAACTTAGTTCGAGTTTACTTTGAGCCCTGACACGCAATATTTTGGTAAATTTTAAGTAATTGGCAATTGCGTTACTTATTTAAAATATATGTATATTAAAATTGTGATAAGTAGTTATAACTTTTTGATTTTTTCACTAAAACACATGAGTCGAGAAAGATGCTTAATTTATTTTGTATCTTTTATGTTCGTTGTCCTTTTTGTCCGAAAGCCTACAAAACTTTTACAATAGCCTAAAAAACGTATATAAAAATAATATGTAAGTTGACTAAGTATAATAATATAAAAATGTTTTTATATTGCAAGGCCAAGCTATGAAAGTTATTATACAAACTAGATATGGGCACGGGGCCTATTCCGGCTTCATATCCCATGGGTCTCTTCAAAAGAATCCGCAGGCTTCGAGCATAAAAATCCCAAATGTGCGCTAAGACTAAGCAAAAAGCCCGGAGCTCGAAATGTTTGAAAAGTAACGATTTAACATATTTTTTTCTTTTTTTGCCCATCTCTAAAGTAAAAGTAGATCCTAAAAATATATTTTTTACAACATGGTATGAAATTCATTACAGAAGACACTTTATTAAGAGCAAATAAATGCACAAGTGCTGCATTTCATAAGATTCCTTTGCCAACCACTAACAATGTGTCATTCATTCGATTCTAATTCATTTGCCTGCTCGAAGACTCAAACAATTCGTTTCAATGCAGCAATTGATTGAAATCAATTGACAAAAGAAAACCAAATGAAAAAAGTAGAAACTGAAACCAAAAGGCATTTTGTTGTGTATGCTGTGGTCTATTATTAGAAATTGAGTTATTCTCTGAATTTCAAAGTGTGTACAATTGGACAAGCAAATTTTACCTAGACAAGTGCAAGCTTTTGTTGGTTTAATTTAACCAAATTGACAAGTGTTGGCTTTCAGACCAGGCAAAGCAGCTTAGCAAAGCTAAGGGGTGTTAAAAATGAGACTCAAATTAGGCAAATAAAATCACAACATGTCCATCTTTTTGTTGAACTCTAGAAATACTTGCACAGATGTAAGGGTTGCCAAACAAAGTGTTCTTTGAAGCCCACACACACACACACACAGAGACAGATAGGCAGACAGACATACACACAACGAATTTCATTTTAATAAAACGCTTCAGTTGAAAATTAAAAATTTATTTACATTGCCACATGTGAAGTGCGAGGAAGCGCAATGGACAGAAAGTAATAGACCAAGCAAAGACTAGACTTATAATCAATTCTTCTCTTTCATTGAAATGAAAATGAAAAAAATGAAATGAAAACATTTATTAGAAAAGCTAATACACTAATACAAATTTAAAATGTAGGTGGCTGTAAGTGTGATGTGTATTTAATGCCAGGCCAGCGTTGTAAAATATAGCAGACCCAAGCCAACAATACACATTAGTAAGCGAGAGCGGAAACTTGGCCTGGCCCACGGCACAGGCACGCAAGAACCCAAAATAGACACCACACACACATACTCTCACCCACCTTGGACAGAAGGAACATGAGCAGCAAGTGGCAAAGCATCGTAAATTTTAAAAGAGAACTTGTTTTTGTGCAGCTGACAAACAAGCAAAATGGTCAGAATGGTCAAACCCCCTTGGCCGTGGGTAGCTGTAGTAGCTGGCCGGGAATTCGGGGCTACAGTGGGTCGACTGAAACAGATGCTAAGGTATACAAAATAAATTAAAGTCGCTTTATGCAGTAATTGAATTGAAGCAGCAGCAAGTGTTGAACTTTTGTAAATTTAAAGCTATTAACTTTAAATATGCAGTAAGCACCATAAATTGAAAGTCAACTGTTCATGCCAACAGACTCGACGTGCTTTGGCCTCTTATTTTAATTACCGAGTACTAAGTGTATCGCCTCAACACACTTTGAACAGCCCCAAATAATAGTGTGCGGCTTCTAGTTGCAGCTTGCTTACTATACATTGCCTTGTCCTTTTGTTTAAACAAGCCACTTGACGTGGCAGCTGTCTGACGCCTTCGCTTTGTTGCTGCTCCTTTGAAATTTGCAATTAATTGCTTTGGTTTTAAGAAACTGCTACGAGGCTAAAGACCTTTTAAGCATTAGACAGCTATGCCCCCGCTTAAAACATTTGGCCTCGGATCAAGACTTGAAATGTCACCCAAAATTGCTGCTCAAGGACGGCAGGACTTCCTTGTACACCAAAGCAAGCTATTTAAATCTATCATTGTTTCTAAGCTCGGCTTCTTTATACGAAACTTCCTTATAGTCTCCAATATAATATTCAACTACTAACTTAAATCTTCCAAGATCTGTAAATACTCAAGAGACGAAAACATTCTAATTAATTCAAATAAATACGCCTGCTAACTAAACGACTAATTAAGACTGCACAACTATAATCTTTAACCCAATGTTCCTGAATGATTATGGTGAAGGATGTCAGTTGTCATTCAAAATTATCAAATTTAATTGATTCGAAAATAAAAGGCATCAAGCAAAGACTCGCTCTACCTACACGCACGTCCTTTAAAGGTGCAAATTTATTTATATTTTCATTATGTAACTAAATAAACTTATATACATTTATTCAAATTCAATGTTAAATAAATAAAAAATTTTTTTCAAAATAGCTGTAAGCTTGAAATGTATAATAAAATTGTCCCCATTTGGATTTTTTTTAACTACATTAATTTCTTATTTATTTTCTTATACATAATTATATTTAGTTTCTTAGGTTATGCTCTGCTTGACATATAAAAAATGGAGTCTTTCTTAAGAGATAAGCAAAGTTGTTAAGCTGACTGAAAGTAGCACAAAGAAAATCTATACTTGACATTGACAGTTGCAATCACCACGCTGCCACCCGTAAGCCAAGAAAACTGTTGTGGTAAGGACATAACAACAGGATGCAGCAGTAAGTAGTTATGCATGTCAAAGCTTAAGCAGAATGCCGTAGCCTTATGCTATACCACGCACCTGCATCTGACATTCGTTGACAGTCTGTGTGTGTGTGTGTGTGTCTGAACTTTTAAACTTTTCCAAATTTATATATTAGATTGCATGGCAAATGCAATTTAAGCTCGGCATACAAATAAGCGTGCATTATGTTAAATCTTATAATTATTTTCTTAAAACATTTAGCAGCAAGTAAACTGTGTAGAAGTTTTCTTTTAATGGTTTTATTTGCCTGCTAAATGCTTTTAATTTCTTGAAAAGATTTTCTTTTAAGATACTTTAGTTTTTATTTGACTTCAAACTTAAGACTTTGCTGTGTGCTTTTGCTGTTATTGCCACTTGTACAGTCTGTTTTAATTATAAATGCACAGACAGTGTGAAAAACATTTAAATGCCTGCACAATATATAAAAAAAAATCAAAAAAAAAAAATATAGTGGGCACAGTCGACATTACGAGATCCGTTACATGGTTGGAATATAAGCAAGTTACAGAAATTAACAAAAATAAGGATAGGAAGTCCTCCTTCATTAGGCTACGAATTTCTTATGTAATATGTTGACGAATAATGAAAATTATTGAACGGTACACACTTTAAACAAACTAAAAATAAATTTGCTAGCGCATACAATTTCTGAGTTCTTATTACTCAAATAGTCAGATATAGTTCGACTCTGCTTGCCTTACTGATCAAGAATATATATGTAAAATTTGTGTGGTCTGTCACGCTTTCTTCTCCCTGTTACATACATTTCCTTTTTTATAAGAAATGACAAAGTGTGTATAATACTAAATAAATTAAATAAAAAATCTGTGATATGTGCGTGTTGTTGAAGCTAAAACTTTTGGATTAGCCAGCAAAATCGGTTTGAGAAATTTGAAGTTTGAAACTTGAAACAACAGCAAACAAGGATGGTTACCTCACTAACTTCTGTTTGTTATTTAATCGGAAGAAAATAAAATATATTGCCAATGGCATTGCATATACCATACACCTAGTTGATATCCCCTTGATTTCTGGTGGGTAGGGGACAAATATCGAAATTCTATATTTGCTTAGGATATACACAGACATTCGTACCAAGTCGGGTGCTTCTAGTTTTTTACGTACATGGCCATTAGCCTGACCTCTTTCTACTCGTTACGCATTTTTTCTTTTCCGGGTCTAAAAAGTTTACAGTCATGTAATTTTATTCTCGCTTTTTTTACTAGCACTTTAAGCCCGTGGCTGCAATATTTTTATTTGTAATTAAGTCTCTTATTTCTAACTGCTGTTGCAACTTTTAAATTGTTCCGTTTACAGCAGCTATCAACAGTTAACTATTGTGCACTTGTTTTCCTTTTTTTTCAGCTGCTGCTTCTTATCCTACTATTTATCTTCATGGCGGTTTTCAATTAAAGTGCTCTCCATGATGCACCTAATTAAAACATTTGAGCAGCGAGTTGCGTATTGCAACTACAACTATGAAGTAATGATTTTAATTTTGTTTTTAATTCACTGTAAAAATGAACTTCCTAAACATGGGAAATGAGTTTTTAAGCGTTAGCTGGGAATTTAACGATATATACATATATTGTAGCGGAATTCACCAAGTTGTTGTGTTACTTGTAGTGTCCCGGTGCTACGCAACGTTTGGCCGAGCGGAGGACAATCCAGTGGCAGGTTGCGATTGAGAGCGGTGCCAGAAATATTAGCCAGATTTAAAGCGGGAGCCATGCGTTAGACGCATGTGTAAAATAAACGACGAACTCATTATTGATTTTTGTTTAGTATTATTTTGCTTACAATATTAAAATTAGGGTATTATATGCTTATGAGTGACTAAGTATTCCCAATAATGGTCGTAAATCTAACAATATCGATCTATGAAACATAAGATGCCAATCTATTTTTAAAATACAAATAAGGCCCTCCACCAAATGTGGTAAAATTAGCTTTAAAACTACAAAATAAAATAATTGTATAACTAATAAACAACATATTTAATGACAATTCAGATGCCCAGAGAAGAAAAGTGGACAGGGACGAAGAGTTGCCTGGGCCCTTCGTCGGCTGATTGATACTGTTTTTGTTCCAAACAGAGCTGCAACTGCAAAAAGCCAAGTCAGAAATCAAGGAGACCTCTGTTAATGCTGATGCTCGAGCTTATAATTATTTGTGTGTACTTTTGGCACGTTTTGGGGAAATTAATATTACTGCCATACACTTTAATGAAATGTACTTTATTAAATTTATTTCTTTGCGCTCACTTGAATTTAATTCCACAAGAGCGCGAGGCACGATTCTGTCTGATGACTTGTTATTTCAAGATTGTGAGCTTTCCTGCTAGAGTACGTACGTGTAAATTTAATTATTGTGGCGCAGCTACTGCCCATAGAATATTAAGTTAATATTGTAAGCAATGAAGAAATCTGCTCTCTAAATTTGCTTATGAAAACTTGGCTGTTTGTTGTTTGCAGTATTTTTTCCACTTTAAGCTCAGTGCTTTACACCTTTTATGCAAATTTCTTTGGCATCTACTTATACTATGAATGACTACCACAACACGATGTAAATTACCAATTTCCTTACTGCTTAAAGAGTAAGTGAACAGGAAAAAGAAAAAAAAAACGGCGGAGAATAAAAAAGAAATGAAATGAATGAAATTTATTACTTGATACTAATCTCTTTTTATTATGCGAAGCTTAAATCTGCGATGGAAGCTGCATGAGTCTTTAACATGTAACTTAATTTTTTATTAACTTACGTTTTAAAGGCTGTTTGCTTATCAATTGCAAATGCAATAAAACAGTTATGATAAATGTAGAATTAACTGGGTCAATGTACAATATTTAGAGACAAGATATACATAGAAATAAAGGCTTAGCAGCGAGCAAATTCAACTGTTATGCAAATCTTAAATGTGTCTTTAAATTAATGTTATCCGAATGCATGAAAAGAAATAAATGGCTAAAGTGCCTGTCGTGGCAGCAAGAGAAACACAATACTGAGTACGTGACGGCAACATGTAAATTTTATGGCTCTAATATTGTAAACATGGTTCAGCTCAACAGCTTGCGCGCCAGCCCAAAAAGCTGTCAAGATTTCGGTAATTGTTTTTATGTGACTGTCGACATACAGAGGCTCTACTTGGAATGCAGTTATGGCTGTCACTGTTGGCAATAAAGAATGTATTCATGTTGCTATGGTGCCCAAGGCAGTGATAGACAAATGATTTTAGTCGTCTGGCATTCGATTTTTGCGCTGGCAATTAGGCGTTTATTATAAGGCGAAGTATACATGGCGTATGCATAATGATTCCAGGAATTGCGCATACGTCCACGTGCTTTACTTGGTTGTGCTTTGTGTGCTGATTGCTTAACTTTTGCTGCTTCAAGTAATTAACTTAAATACTTAAGCTTATTAAATGATAACTTTATAAGACTTCATTATATTATTGTAGCATAAAAGTCGCTTGGGCTCATCACTCCACGTGGCAAATAATTGAATCGTCAGTTGCTTTGGACACGCAAATATTCACACTGGACGCATCGCAGAATTTATCCACCGGACAAGTGCCATTCACAGTGGTGGGCGTGGTGGCGCCAAAACAAAACGCAAATGTGGTGCGCGAAGTACAGGCGAACACATTGTTCAGATTGCAAATTCCGCAGCTATCGGTATCCCCGCAACTGGCGGGAATTTCGCTGCGCTGAAAACAAACCGTCGGCTTATCTGAGCAGACCAGCCCATCGGGGCAGACAAAAGTCTGCGCTGCGCTGGGCTGACCGCTGCCAAAGCAAAGTTGATACGCGGTCTGGTTGAGGCAGGCGGCGTCATTGTGCGGCTGGCACACATTGCAGGCGCCTTTTGTTGCTAGAAAGAGGCCGCTGAGCAGCAGCAGCAAAGTAAGCTAAATTTGCATTTACTATGCATTGTAATTATGTTAAATATGCTTGCTACTTGCCACTCTTATGTATAAATCCATGTGGGCAGCGTGACGTTCAGACTACAAATGACAGCAGAGAAGTTAAATTTTTAGCTTGAGTTGCGCTTATCTGGCTGAGCATCAAAATTAGACCTTCAGCTTATCTGCAGCATCTTTGTTATGTTTGTTCAAAATATTTACCTAAATAAGATATATTATTCTATTATCTTTGGCATAGTAAACACGTGCATGCAAATTCACTTTTATTTTGTAGCACCTCGGCAATGCCGCTTGGCCATGCCTGTCATGTCAAAAAATTCCCCCACATCCGTTTCAATTTAACTAGCTGAAACTCTGTATATTTGCCAGGCCACATTGCAGGTTGGCAGCCTGAAAACAAACCATTGAAAATATCCCTGGAGCTAAAATATTCTATCGTAGCATTTGATTTACTGCCGGTTGCTGTGACAGCTGCTGTCAATATTCGAACAGAAATAGAAAATGTTTTGCATAAAAGTAAATCGACTAGCAAGTCTAAATTAAATTCTTAAAAACGATTGCATACTTGATGAGCCCAAGCACTTAATCTTTAATCTGTTAGTCCTAAAGTAGCACAGCAGTATTTTTTTGTCATAGGGTTGCATTAAATCGGTTGCAAAATGCTGAAATGCGTCATAATGTTGTCGACTTGGGCTGCCGGAAATTGTTTTGACGTTTGTTGTGGTTGATAGCACAGCTGATTTGTCATATACACCCACAACAAATCGTTCTTGTTCTTCTTCTTGTTGTTGTTGCTTTGTGTGGTAGCAACTTATACAATGAATTTGTTTTTTGTTTTTTGAGCTTTAGCTTGCTGCGGAAGCCTCCGTGCTTTATAATCAGCGCCATTTGTAGCTGGGTTTGTTGGCATAATTTCAGTTGTCTGCGCTTGTTGCACGTTAACCCAGTTAAGACTGCTGCACTCTTGGCCTCAACCAACTGCCAGTCATGCAAATGAGTTTTAAATTGTTCTCTTCTCTGCTGCACTCGAAGCTCTACAATTCTGTGCGGGCTTCTTAAGAAATCATATATTAACCTTCAGCGCCAAGCTAGTCTAACTTTAGCTACATTAATAAGGTCACAATGGGTCAAACACCTTAGAGTCCTAGCAAATGCAAATCACATGCATAAAACGAAAGTGTTCTCTGATGTGCATTTAGCAGCTTAGTTTACAGTCAAGAGAACAATTTTTAAGCTCAGCATATGTTAATGTGGTCTCTTAAGGTGGGTCTTTATTAAATTATACAAAAATGATTTCGTGCAGCAGAAATGAAAACATGCCAATGCTCCATCAATCTTTGTCAAAACTTTCCAAGCTCAGCAAGGGAACACTTGCAAGTTCGGCATACAACTAAATATCTTTTAGCTAATTAACACAAAGTGTAGCGCGTGCAAATGTTATTGCATAGTTTGTAGCCAAATCGCCTAATGAATAACGACAGCCCTGAGCGACATAAAAGTGCCGACGCCTGAAAGCATGCAACACCTTAGTTTGACGAACATACGTGCGTAAATCAAGCAGAACCTTGAAGCAAACAGCAAATAAGCCTTGGCCATAGACAATTAAACAAACGCTTGGCTTCAAGCGTTACATATAATTGTATGAGAACTTTTCGTTTCAATATACCTCAATATTAATTTAATTTTGACTTTAACAAGGTTTTATTAAAAGTATGTTTAATTGATAGTTGGTTCATTGTGAGTTATTGAGGCGATCTGTTGCCGCTCAAAGCTTTATTTAAAGTCTAGTTTGATTGCTGGCAAAAGCAAAAAGCGGTAATAGATGAAGAGCAGGCCGCTCGAAGCGCGAGTTAACATTAAAGAGAATATTTTATTAGACTTTTTGCAATATTCAATGAAGACTCTGAGGCAACCAGCTCCGCCGCATTCAATTTAACCAACATCTACTTGGTTTGTATATAGTATATGGCCTACAAAATATAACGCTACATGCGTATTCTATACAGAGCTATCAGATGTGTAAAAGATACAAATGCTTCTTGTATTTAATTCATCTTGAATTGAGATATTTTTGAATGCATTATTTATTTTCCAATATGAATTTGAATTTCGCTCAGATTTATTCATAAAGAATTTTGTTGGTATTTAATTAATACCTTTCTTAAAATTCTATTTGAATTGTTGTTTTGAATTAATTCAAACTGAAACACATGACATATTTTCGATATTATACCTTAAAGATTTGTTTGTCTTTAACTAAAGTTGTGACTAATAAACGTCGTTGCGGTGGTGACACATACGGGCAATCGACTAAACATTTGTCAGGGCTGCACAACACACAAAAATAATTATTTATTTGTTTATAATTTTAGATTTTAGCTTATATTGAAAATTTTATAAATTCAATTTGCACATAAGTTTTAGTAATAATAACATTTTCTTTAGTAGCCCTATCCTTAAGCTTCATCGAGCTGTGCGCCATATATAATTTAGACAAGCACATATTGACTACGTGAAATTTATGGCTTATTTAACACTCACACTCCTAGCAGACACATATGTTACCATGAAGCAAACAAATTGGCCAAACCAAGAATATAGATGTGCATACGTATTGAATCAGTTTCATGTTTCAGAACGGAAATTTAACTCGGTTTATTCTGCAAAAAACTATTAGTGTTCATATCGGGTCAACGTGGAATATCAAAAGATTGTCTGACCGAATAGCCGACATGAAAGATTCAATAAGACACAATCAATTAGAGCTGTCAGCTGCAAAGACAACTGAATTTATTTATGCTTTGAAACACAGTCTACGCCCACGCAGCAGTCAAAAGCCAACACTCAAAGCTTAAAGCCAACAATGAAATAAGACTTTTGTCCCTTGGACAATTAAAATTCAACACATTACTCTAGAGATGCAATGAAGTGAAAGCCTTTGCATGTATGGCTAGCGAAAAGAGCGCTCGGCATATAAAAGTAGCCCAGACAATTAGACTTCAGCCTGTCATCTGTGCTTAGCTTATCGATTATCTTATTTCATTGATTTTTCAGCAAAAATACAGTTTTCATTTTAAGTGTTCTATTTGCAATGCTCCATTTATTTTGTCGTGTTGCTGTAGAGTTTTTCATTGAGTTTGCAATTTCTTAGAACTCATATGCGTGTAAACATTAAAGACTAAATTCATGTATTAAGACAATGCGTGTTGTTGTTCTATTGTACTTCATTATTACTTCTTCTTGTCTTTTTTCTTGTCATCCTTGCACTTCTCTTCTTTGGGACATGAGTCGAGGTAGCCAGCAGTTTTCATGCGATCAAAAGCATACATGGGGTCATACTTCGAATAAAAATTAGCATAGGCGTTTTTCTGTGTCACATTGTGTGCGAAATAAAAGATCAACGGGGCTATTAAGGATAATATACAGGCTGTACGCACATTGCCCATAGTCTTCCTCATATGAGTCCCATGCATGGGAAACTTATAGTTGACTTCCTGTAGCAGCCAGAAAACATATAAAAGTTAACGATTATTAAAATTTTATTTAAATATTTACCGTTTTCGCAGCCATTTTGTAAATTTTGTTTAAACACTGTGCCTGTATGCACAAATATGTGAAAACTAACACACAACTCAATACTTTGCCAAGGAAATTGGAATCATGACATACTTAAAATTTGAAAAACTAAGAGAAAAAAAATTTTAATTTTTATATTTATAAGCGCATGATTATTCATTCAACAAAAATTAAAGTTCACAATTTATACTTTTGTAGTAATAAAGATTACACTCTCTGGTGTTAAAGGAAAAAAGTAGCATCAATGCAAATTCTTTAAGATTAGAATACATTTTTATCTACTAACTTGGCGGTTGTAAAAATGCGTTTGGATATACATTTACTCTTGCATATTTTAAGCCAAGCGATTTGTATTTTCATTGGCAGGCGTCATTTTTATGGGATTTTGGGTTAGGAGCAATGCATAGCCAATGAGGCAAGATGGCTCTAAATATATTTTATTGTTGGAATCAAACAGACCAACAGTAAGCCATAAAATGTATATGTAAAAAAGCAACGAAATCAAACAATAAACGCTCGCTGACAATTGTTGTTCTATTTTACTAGCGCTGTTTGCAATTGCTTAAGGCTTGCGGAGATTTCATTCTGAACAGAAATACACAGAAAAAAATATTATAAGACATGCAATTGTTTGCCAAAAGTACAGCTTTGATTTATATGTGTAAAAAGCCATATCAATAAAATAGAATAACTAATAATAAATAAATGTCAAGCATTGTTTATATTTGCAAATATTACAGTATTACAGTATAAAATGAATGGAATGAAGCTTTCTACAATTTTAGAAGCAAACATATCATATCAATTTTACCATTATATTTGATAGATTAATTAAAGTTGACGCTCATTTCAATGCAAAATTCTTTTGTCTCTGTGTATGGCTCTAAGCAGACAAGTTCAAGTTCATTAACCTGTTTTACTTTGTTGACCTTTGTAATTTTTAGCAGAGCAGTGCACAAGCTTACAGAAGATGAACCACAAGTCACCTGTGCGTGCACATAGCTTCTATATTAACTATTTTTGACAGGTCTTGTCATAAATGTTGAAGAAGCGCCAGACAAAGCCAAACAAATATGACGGCTGAGAAAATAACCAATGCGCACAAAGAAAATCATTTTGGGGCATATGGGATAATTTTTCATTGGTTACGAGCGCAACGCATTTATCTAAATTAACGTAATGCCTTAAATTTAAGTTAAAGTTAAACTGTCGCATCAGCAATCAGTAAACAGCAATTAATTGCATCTATATGTCCACAAGTTCTTGAAATGGCATTAGTCGGAGTTTGAAGGCGCATTGGCGCCACTGCTAATCGTAACTGTCACTGCTCAATTTGCTACTGCTACTTATTTCTACTCCTTTTGCTCTCTACTGTTATATTTTTGCCAAGGATTAAATGCACAACTAATTGCTGGTGCTGGCTGCTTGAGCTTTACATTTCTTAAGAGGCAAAGCTTGCAAATATTTCGAACGAATTTAATACGACTTTAACTTGAATTAACCATTTTGTGTATAATGTGGCATTTTTCTTAAAATTCGTGAACACTATTTGACAAATATTTATTGATAGGTATAGAGCTTACACTATTACGGCAAATACTGCAAATAATGTTGAAGATATTCAAGAATTAAACTAGGTTATGCAGCAGTAACTAATAAACAACGTTAATTTAAAATATATAAATAATATATAATAACTATAACTGAAACCAATATTTTGCTTTTTAATTACCAGCTATAAATATAAATGGTAATGGAGCTTCTGAAAATTTTCGCTTGTCTCATTGATTAAAATAAAATGCACAAAAGTTTAAGTTCACTATAAGCCGAAAACTGATTTTACGCTTCGCAACTTTTAATGGCAATCACTGAGTGGTGAAGCAGGCGTTGGCGTCGACGTCGGCATTGGCGTCGGCATCGGCGACTTCGTAGCCATTTTCGTTAGCTGAAACAAAAAGTGTGCGCATAATGCGGCAATTTAATGCATTTCATTGCATACATTTTGGGGCTGGTGCATGCTGGTGCAGCAGCAGCAGCAGTTAAAAATTTATGCAACGCGCGGTGCTGTGAAAAATCGCATTTCATGTAAATTGCAGCGAACGGTACGTACAATTTGTGGCATGCAACACACACTAGCACAGCATTTTTAACGGCATCAGCGGCATGTTGACCAGTTTTTGCGTGCGCAAATTATTTACACAGCGGGTGGGGCGCGTTGTTGCACTTGTTGGTTGGCTGACTATAATATGCTGAAATTAGATTTTAATGTTGCCACAAGCTGCCAGGCAGTGGCATGCTAAAGTTAATCTTATGCCACATCAGCATCAGGCAACTAAGCGAGCATTAAGTGAGCTTAGAAACGATTTTAGAAACTATAAAATATCAATTAATCCAGAGGATAATATGCAATGAATTATTGCCAAATCAATTAAAATTCTCTTGGCATATTATAATTACAGCTAAAATTGAATCTTGGCACTTGTTAAATTATATGCCAAAAATGAAAATTTATGAGCTGAGCATAATGAAAACGACTTACAATTACGCCACAAGCTTCGGAGGCGACGCATAATTAAAATATAATTAAAACTAATTAGGACAAAAAGGACTGCCAATGTCAAATGTCAAAGGGCACAGCAGTTTCAACAGTTCACAGCTCATTTTGCCAACACATTTTTGTCAATTTACTTTTTGTCCGTTTTCGTTTTGAAATACAAACCCTATGCTGAGCTTGCTCCAAACGGAAAACACAAATTTGTACACGTCTAGCTGCAATCCACACATGTATATACGTATGTTAGTATGTGTGCATGTGTGTGCTTATAAGCGCATTATGAGTTTATTTTAGCTGTGGCTTGCTCTGACTTTTTGCCGCCTTTTGTTTGTCCCATGGCTAGCAGCGCGTCAGCTGTAAGTCTATTGTAAGCAAAATATTTTACGTCACGCATTTATAATTGTAACTGTAATAAACTAAGGCCTGTTGACCTTTGCAACAATTACAATTGTACATACATATGTGTTAGGTTTTTATGATGAACTACATAATTTTAATTAAATTTCTTAAATTAATTAGGTTAAGCAAAGGAGAGCTGAAAGTAAGCTTTATTAAGTTTAAACAATATTTTAATCTGCAAACATTTTAAAAATAATAAAAACTAAGAAGTCAAAACTTTAAGAAAATTCCAATCATAAAAATTGTATAACTGATAACAACACTAGCTTATCGTATTAACAACCCGATAATCAATCAATCAGCTGTTTTTGGCAATAGTTTAAAATTAAATAAATTTTCTTATATAAATAGTATGGAATTAATATTAATTGGATACGTTACAATTGCTCAAAAGGCGTGTGAGGTATACAGAGTCGTCAGTTTTTGCATTATATTGTGATAAAATGGTGTGGATCGGAAAACTATATGGGAATCTATATAAATAATTTCTTAACCAATTAGCTCAAAATTAATTTTGCTTCATGTTATAATTTCTAGTACATACATATATAGAATAATATATTGATGTAATGTATTTTGGAGTCGAATTTCCCATTGTGCATTGTCGCAGGTGCCTTAAGAAATTATAGGCAGCAAACAGGTCCTGCAAGTATAACTAAGGTCATTCGGGGCCAGTATTTTAAAAGTAATTAAAGTGAATTCTTTAATCTTTTTAAAATCCAAAACTTTATGTTATTATACATATATTATAAGTAATTTTAATTTCTCGGCTTGCGTTACATAATATACCAATTGAACCTTTTCCAAAGAGATAAAAAATGTAATCAATAATATTCTTGAAATATAAATATTTATATTTTAGCTTTGAATTTTGGTTAGAGTAAGTTGCCAGCTAAATTTTAATCAAATATTTGTTAACAAAAATTAAAGTGCTATAGCGTGATATATATTTAGTAAACAATGTTCCGCAGTCATTACGATAGCGATGTAACAGTATGGAGTCCCCAAGGACGCCTGCATCAAGTGGAGTACGCAATGGAAGCGGTTAACCTAGGCACAGCTACAGTCGCGCTCAAAACTGAAGACTTTGCCGTGCTGGTGGCACTGTGCAAGCCCAGCTCCGAGTTGGGCATATCACTGCCAAAGATTATATCCATAGACAGTCATGTGGGCATATCTATAGCAGGCATAACAGCCGATGCGCGCCTGCTGAGTCGGTACCTACGGACCGAATGCTTGAGCTATAAGCATAGCTACAGCACGATTTATCCGGTACAACGTCTGGTCACTAATTTGGGCAATAAGCTGCAGATAACCACGCAGCGCTACGATCGACGTCCCTATGGCGTGGGAATGCTGCTGGCGGGCTATGATGAGAAGGGCGCGCATATATATCAAGTGATGCCCAGCGCGAATGTGCTCAACTGCAAGGCCATGGCCATTGGAGCGCGCTCCCAAGGCTCGCGCACTTACTTGGAGCGCAATCTGTCAGAGTTCAAAACTAGCTCCATGCATGATATCATAGTGCATGGCATTCAAGCAGTCAGCAGAGCGTGTCCGTTGGATGAAGAGCTGAAGATAGCTGTAGGCATTGTGGGCAAGGATCAGCCTTTTAAGCTGCTTTCAAGTGTGGAATGCGATGCTTATCTGGAGTTGGCCAAGACCAGCGAGCGGCACGAGACGCCGCCAGAGACACCAGCGGAAACAGTGGAGCCCAGCGCTGTGCCCTCCGACATAGATCCAACTTCAACGGGCTTTAGTGAGGAAATTTAAGATCAAACAACAATGTGACTTAAACCAACTTTAGCTGCCCATAATGCGCCAATAAAAATCGCTGCGTGCTCTGGTATAAAAACGCATGAGCACAAATCTGAGACACAAAAAAATTTATAAAGCGAGTGGCAACATGACGCCCACAACAGCAGCAGACAGACAGACAGACTTTAAAGCACATATATGTAAATGCTAGGGTAATAAAAGTCGGGCAAAGTGATTAAGGCCAAGCCAACTGTTGGCAGAAAGACGCGCTTATACACATGTCCTTGGCACGCAAATTTAGCGTGAAGTTGTCTTCTTCTCTCACTACAGCTCGCATTTTAAATGGAACGTGAAACTTGCACCACAATAACTATATAGATAACAGGACAAGTGTATGAATGAAACAATTCAGTGAGTGTATAATTTTTTGATTGTACAAGAGCTGCGTTGTTTTAGTCAGAGATTAAATTTGTTGAAATGTATCAAGGAACTGCTTAATTTTTTAATTCATTTATTCGCAATTAAGTTTTTGCTAATCAAAGGGTTTAAATAAAAAAGCTTGTGTTGAATTTTTCTAATTATTTAGAGCTTTTAAAGTTATGCGCGAATATTTGTAATTTTATCAATTGGTATTTGAGCTAAATCGCAAAATAAAAACGCATGTTAATCGTTTGTGCACTTTTGTAATATATAATAATAATCGAATAATATGATCAAACTGCTAATATCAAAGACACTAAGAGTTCATGACTACTAGAACTTATTTATTAAAACGAGCTACAAATATTATATCTAATGTTTATGCTTAGATTTTTGCACATAGCATCAGTATATAAGTAAAGAGTTGCTCTAGGCTATTGGATAGTTTTGCTAATATTTAATATATTTACTTTGTTTTTGGCTAGTTGTGCCATTTAAACCAAAAAACAAAAGACATATGAAAATATCGTTTACTCATACCACATCGTACACGGCGTGTTCTAACAACTGTTTCCACCACGCTTTCGAGCACTTATTCTTCAATGCGTTCACTCTTTGGGGCCAATTGCTGTCTTGTTCGTAAAGCTTGAACTTACATTCTTTTTTACTTTTTACACTTGATCAAAGAACAAGGTAGCGTGAAGTTGTGTAATCAAACTGAACTTACCTCCATATATTATAACAGCTAGACAAATTGAGTTGATCGATCAATGTCTGGACCTACAGCAAATCACTAGTCAAAGTGCATCAAAACGTTAGCAGTGCCCATCTTTAATGCGCGCTTGTTTTTCTTTTGTTTTTTCAATATTTCTTTTGCGAAAATATTTGGTTTTTTTCTTTGGTGTTGTCCTTTTGGGGCTAACAGAGCAATCACTATGACAGACACGTCGCATTTAGTGTGTATATGTGGAAGTGTGTATATGTGGAAGTGTGTTCATATGTGTGAGTGAGTAAAGAACGAGAACAACATCTAAAACTCATGCAAGCTTTAATATATGACATATTTTTAGCCAAATATAACTATGAAGTCAATAATTAAAGTTATAAATTCGTTTATAATATTTTTATATTTATTGGCCTAAAACAACTCTCTTGAGCTCTAGAAGCCCCTTTTATGATGCCGAACGGATTTGTTACCCTTTTTCTTGTTTCAGTTAGAATGCGGGTATGCAGTTCACTATTTTTCTAGGACTGCTTTTCACTAAGACCCATAGATCTAAAATGATAAATATTTAGTAGCTAAGCAGAAAGTAAATTTAACGTAAGGAAATTTTTAATGAGCAACTAAATAAAAAATTAAGAATATAGTATCACAAAAAGGAATAATGGTTCGTAGTATTTTAATTGAACATTTCTATTTACAGAAATAATTGTATCTAAAGTATGGCAATATAACAAAAGAGAAAAAATAATTAATTCAAAGTACGCTTTAAATTCCGTCTTGAATATCTACTTTATTCCTACATAGCACGTAATGTAATATATATCTGTATGCAAAATATGAAAATGGCAGTCATTGATATATATCTATTTGGTGCAACGTATTGAAATTTTTACGCTAAATAAACCGCAGCACAACAAAACACACTAGCTGACACATTATGCGATTATTATGTATGCCCAATCCTTTTTCCGGGGGCATCATCAGCAGTTTCCATTGGCAAAATTATGCTTCAGCATATGAATATTTTATGAGGCAAGTTAGGCACTGGACTCTGGGAATTAAGCATTCCACAATTGCGCACAATGTAAAAGTTAAGGCAAAGTAACTTTATAGAATTTCCTAAAACGCTTTGCATTTGCATTTTTTCTTTTGTGCCACAAAATTAAATTCATTTAAATGTAATAAAATATCATAAGTCGGGCTACGAAAAATGTCAAATCCCTTTTATATTTACACACACACACACAGAGATATTTTTGGCATAGAAATATGAGACAGCAAATTGCACACATTGCCTGCAAGTGTGGCTAAGGGCAAGTGTAAACTAGGCTAGAGTGCACTTGGCTACACTCCAGTCCAAGCGACACGTGCCCTCCATGCTCTTGGTTATCCTGTAAACTTTTCGCCTTAGCTTGATATATTTCCACACAGCTTTCACATTTTGTCATGATTTTGTGCAGGAAATTCAATAAAAAATAAACAATGCAGCGAGTGTTTATGGTCAGATGGCGGCCCATATGAGAAGCAAGTTTAATTTTGGTTCTTCGACGTTCTTACAAGTAACAACAAGTTTTTTGTTTAAGCAACATGCACATGTAGCTGCAATTAAGCACTTTTAGTTTAGTTTGAGTTGAAACTTGCTACAACTGCTCGTGCTCGTGCTCGTACTCGTATCTTGATTTCTTCTGAGTTTTTTCCCAAGTATTTTTGATAGTCTTCGCCTCGGGCCGTCGGATATCTTGCATGTAAATATTTGCATTTAAAATAATTGAGTTTTAAGTTGTTTAATAGACAAGTTATGAACGTGTGAGCAAATCACAAAAGTTTCTATGTGCACCAAAGTAAAGTTTAAGTTACAACTTTAAAAGTTTATAAATTGAAATTAATATGAAAGGTTTGCCTAAAATATAAGCAAGCAAGTATTATTTAAGAGCTGCCTTGCTACTCGCATGAACAACAAGCCGACATAAGCAACGCGCCAAGGGAATAACAACGATCCGAAAAAAAATGCACAAAAGTAATGACATACACATAAATCCTGCAGTGCGTACAAGCACGAAAAAAGAGGCGTTTTGAGTTATGTATGAACATGGTGCACGTTGCGTATACGCGATGTTGCCTGAAACAGTATTAGACGCTTTAGCCGCTTAAATTGCTGCACGAAATACACTTTGCAGTGCTTCAATTGGCCCCACAAAAACACATCGGAGCCAAGTTTGCCTTTTGCCTTGCATATAAATGTACCACATATAAAAATAGCATTATATGTATCGATTGATTTGATGTTAGATCAACCGTTCAGACACGTGTCTTTTAGTTGGCCAAAAGAGCAAAAAGCATTAGAAAATCAGTGGTATGATTTCTAGGAAGTTATTGTGGTTCCATCCTTAAGCCATGCATGTGGCATCTTTTTCGTTAGAAAAATAAATGCAGAGTCTTGGAGTTCCACAGAATAAATTATAAAAACACGTGTGTGTGTATTTTTAGCCAATTTTTGTGCGGACCTAAGCATTTTATACACTTTAATATTTTCAAATTATGAAAAGGGTATCGTGAAGTTCTCCGAATGCATGTCCATCTGTTCATCCGTCTGTCTGAATGAGCAACAAGAACTTAGACACTACAAGAGCAAGAGATTACAAATTTGGTATGTAGACTACTAAAACAGATTGCTTTTTTTTTTGAAAATAGAATTTCATAACCCCCGAGATATAAAATATATAAGAGATTCGTTTCATATGTATTTTTTATGAGTGCACTAAATTTGCTGCCTAGTCAAAGTGTATCAAAAAGTTTGATTTGCCCATCTTTAGTTCTTTATTGCTATAAAAATGTTTTGGGCCGAAAAGCACATCAATTTCATAATTCACTGTTTATTTTCAAAGTCCGTTGACCTTTTTCACCTAAATTCTATGAAATCCCAAATTTTATTAACAGTGAATTTAACTTGGCTTGTCTTAATCTCCCAGCTACAGCCAAGGAACTCAATAAATATAGCACGTACTATGGCTATTTTTATTTGCATAGCTTTTGTTTGCTTTAGCGAGTCTGTAGATTTTGCATTTTGCTTGCCTTTGCCAACGTAACATTTTATGAAATTCGCTTTTATTTTTGTGCTTCAACTCTTGCTCTGGCTGTCGCATCAGCTATGCATCGCCGCGCCGATTGTAACATTTATAATGCCTCAGGCGATTCGAACAAATCCAACAACAACAATGCTATAACGCTTACAACGCCAATGGGCGGGCGGGTGTTAAGCAAATTAAAGCTGCTCTGGGAGATTTTTACTGCAGACTTTGCAGCGCCACTTTTTTGCAAATAGTTTTGTTTGTTTATTTTCTTCACTATAGTTAAATTGTCGTGGGGTGAAAAAAAGTAATGAAAATAAAGCAAACAATTATATAGTCAGCGTGCAACTTGCATTTTTTTTATTGTTGTTGTTGTTGCTATTGGCGGCAGCGGGGCGCTGTCGACGCGCTGATAATTAAAAAATGAGACACGCACGCCAAAAAATATGCAATACTTTTAACAGCTCGCCTTTTGTTTGCTATAACATATTCATACATGGTAGCATGTGTGCAACGAGGGTCATTTCATGCGTTTTATGTAGATTTTTATGTTTGTATAGCAAAATTCGATGTAGTATATACTGAATCTAAATTCAAAAACGTTTATGCTGTAAAATGCATTAGTATTAAATTGCTTGTAAAGAATCATTTTTTTGTTGCATGTCGCTTAAGGCCATTAAAATGACATGGCCAGAATTCTCTGTGCATTCGTTATTGGCCTTTATTATCGAGACTATTACATTGCAAACACGCAATAAAAAATTCCAAATCCCAAACTTTTTTAAATACATTGCGCTGTAATATAAATACAATGTAATATTTGCTTGCTTAATCAATGTAATAATATAAAAGTTTATGTTACCAGATTGATTGGCTCTGAGCGATAATTTAACATATATTAAATTATATATATTAAACCGATTGTATATAAAAATTTGCCACATTTATTTAAAAAAAAAAAACTCAAGCAAATATTTCCAAGAGCATTAAAATATAAGTAGAAAGTCTATGTCATAATCAAATATTAGTTTTAATAATGAAAAGAGTAATTAAAATGTTAAAATATGTTTTGCCTAACTGCAAGTTAGGTTTAATTTTACTCTAGTATATACTATATATAAATAAATGAGACTGTCAACTGAAAATAATTAAGTGCCTAACATTATACAACAAAAACGCACAGCACCGTATTTTAGACCAACGGACTAATTACTTGTATTTGCATTTAACACTTACTGACAGTCAAGCATTATTTGAACCCATGATAAGTAAAATATACTCATAGATAAATCATAGCAAAGCGCATGCTAACTCTTTAGCTAAGCCACTTGCTGATATAACAAACCAAATGTAAAAAACAATAGAGTCAACATTCATTCTTCATCGGAACGCCAACACACGCTACACGTGCCGCTGAAAATCCGTTGGTGAATTTAATCTGTCAAATGTCACAAATTGTTTCAAGTTGCACAACACACAGCACACAGGAACAACAAAAGCCAACCTCAAAGCTGGTTGCTTGTGTTCCTTACATAGACACGTGTTGTATTATGACTCTGTCTAAACTTAGATTTACATAAAACGTTTATTAATACATATAAAAGGCAACTGTACAATTGTTAATTGACTAGATAACTTAGCTAGCATACAATTCAAGCTTCATTGGTATCTAAATTCAGGCAGTTGGCAAAGAAACGGTCAATGGTATGATACAAATGCGGCAAAGCATTGCCAATGCCATGGTTCTCATCTGTATAAGTCTAAAAAGAAACAATTATATTAGTATACAAGCATGACTTGTCTAAGTTAAGCAGCTTACCTGCTCCTCAAATTGTATGTCGGCCCTTTGCAGTCGCTTGGCCAAAAGCAGAGAGTGTTGGTAATGCACATTGTCGTCCCCAGAGCCGTGTACTAACAAAAAGTCATGCGTGCGGAAATTCTCTAAATTCTTGTAGGTATCGCTCTCATTATACTTTTGCGCATTGCTATCAGGCAGACCCATATAGCGTTCTGTATAAATGGTATCTATAAAAAATAAAAAGAACGTCAGTCATAGCTAAAAATTAAATCATATTTTAGCTAAGCGTGGTGCATTTGTATTGCTTAATTGAACGGTCGATATTATTTATAGATTCAATGACAAAGCTTATTTAAAAAATTTTAAGTTAACTTGAAACTTGTTTACTATTTTTAGAACATATCTTTTGCTTATGTCAATTATGACGGCCACAGATTTGAAACGCATTTGTTCGCCAAACATATTTTGTTCTTTTAATTTTTACTTACCATAGTACAGCCAGGAGGTCACTGGTGCCACAGCGACCCCGCACTGGAAGACACGCTTATCATCAGCCTCAATCGTCTTGGCTGTCATATAGCCACCATAGCTCCAGCCCCAAATGGCTGTACGTTCGGGATCCACAAAGCCCAAAAAGATTTGCAGCCACTTGGTCACATGCAGCTGATCCTCCACTTCGTGATCGCCCAAATCATTGTTGACTGAGAATAGCAAATCTTTGCCCTTGTTTCCTGTGCCGCGTCCATCGATATAGGCGTAAATCGTGTCCCTGTTTGTGGTTACAAAGGCCTCAAAACCTACAGTAAAGCTGTTGGTAACACGCACAGAGTTGGGACCGCCATAGACGACCACAATCATGGGATACTTCTTCTTATCATCAAAGCCTGGCGGCAGCGCCAGTTTGCAAATGCCAAAGCTGCCATCCTTCAGCTTAACATTGATAAAACTATAGCTTGGACGCAGCTTGGTGGCCAATTTGGCGCGATAGGCTGCATTTGGTTCCCAGTCGTTGATTTGTTCCATTGACGTCGGCGTCATCTTGAAGATGCGTGTATAAACTGGATTGGGGCCGGTGCATGAGATGCTATAGTAGGAGTACCCTTTGCTAAAGCTGGCGCTAGCCGAAAGACATTCAGTGCCATCGGCATCTTCCATATGACAACTGAGGCAAATATCATTGCGATAGACATGATAAACATCGGGACTTCCCAGCTGAGTGGCTTGATAGTAACTAAAATCAAAAAGAGTAATTTTTAATAAACATATTTTAAAGAAAAATAACTACTATAACATTTGTATGCACTTTGACATTTAAAAAGAAAAATGGAAAAGGGTATAGCAAGACATCTCCGACCCTAGAAGACCCATCTGAGTCTATTGGGACATGTTTGTCTATCTGTCTATACCCCGCGTTGATGTTAAAATTCATTACAACGTATGCCACGACACACTCTCGACCGATGTCGAAAAATGTACCTCGCTCGATCGTCGATGCTGATTCATCACTATTCAATTCCAAGTTTTCTGGGCTCTTATTTACTACTGTAGCTTTTTGAATATCTGAGTGCATTTAAAGTGTATGAAATATTAGCTGAATGAGATATTTGGCCTAACGCTTTTAATGAATAGAGAACTTACAGTCTGTCGTTAACTTCATCGTAGCCGTAGATATTGAGCACAGTAAACCGGCCACGCCTTTTCCAAATGTTTTCTCCAGTGAGCAGATTGAGATTCCAGACCTGCAGCCAGTCATCGATCCAGTATGTAAATATACAATTGATGCCATTGCTCAGACACTTGGGTGTATCAATATTAATCCAGCCATGGGGCTCGTCGAGACGTTTGATCTCCGTGCACTCGCCGCTTTGCGTACAGCGCTGCATTGTGGCCAGATTCTGACGCCTGTTAAGCCAGGTAATGAGCAAATGACTGCTATCCGTCCACACCACATGCTCCAGAATATGATCATCACCCACAATGTTCACAGGTGCGCCAATGAGCTTCATAACAGGCACAGTGCTGCTCAGATCATAGACGCGCACATTCACCACGGGATTGGGTGTGCCTGGCTTGGGGTACTTGAGTTGCTCCTCATGCGGATACTGCGCATAGTTGTCACTGGTATCGCCATAGAGGGTGTATCTAAATGTCTCCACTTTGGTGTCGTTAAAAAAGCCAACAGCCAGCTTGTTGCCATCTGGGGACCACCAGAGTGCATGTCCACTGCTCAGCACCTCCTCCTCATAGACCCAATCGGGCACACCGTTATACACAATCCCATCTACGCCGTCATCTGTGATTTGCACCTCTTTCTCCTCACTAAAGTGTACATAGACGTTGTTCAGATAAACATAGGCCAGTCTATCCTGCAGCGGCGACCAGCCGCAGTACTGCAGCTTCTCGCCTTTGTGCATCTTGATTGACTTCTTTGTGGCAATGTCGTACACATCGTATTGTGCCACATACGAGTGACGAAACTTCTCTGTCAAATTGTAGCGCACTAGAATTTTTGAATTGTCTGGCGAGAGTGTGAACATTGCCCCACTATAGGAGTTCTACAAAATTAAAAACAAAAATTATTATACTTAAAAAGGTAATAAAAAAATATATATTTTTTTTTAATTTACCAAAAAGCTGGCATCCAGAAAAACGCTCGTAGTATTGGCGGCGGCATTATATTTACGTATAGATTTATCGCTGGCAGTGTAATAAAATTCCTCATCTGTAAAGATATATTTAAGTCATTAAAAGTTAGATTTAATTAATAAATAAATATTTATCCCTTAGGGCTATGTACTCATACTCAATATATTGGCCTTATATATATCTAATACATCGCAAGAGGGAGAGCGGCATTAGTAATGCAAAATTTACTCATCATTAAATTAACAAATTAATCAAAGCGGCTTACGAATTTTTAATTATGTTTTTCAATTCATTTAACGTAATTATCACTTCACCAAATTAAAATTTTGAAAGATTTCAATTACCTAAAAGTATTCAAAGTCTTATTCGTCATTATGCTTTCGACAAAACAATGATTGGCAAGGTAAATAAATAATTTTTTAAGTCGCATTCATGAACAGGTTTACTTTCGTGGCAATTCCTAAACTATATATAGCATTGGTAGTACTATTTAAAATCTGGTAAAAGCTGCTCCAGCCAAATCATTGAATACAATTTATAAAAAAAAGCTTCCTCTCTACGCTTTCTACCTACTTCATACATATTTACATACACATGTGTATAAGATAAGTTTTAGCAATAAAAGAAAATTCGATTGCTTATTTAGCGATAAGCCCTGACACGAATATGAACTAGTGGGAATACCTATCGTTAAGTAAAGCTCATAATTTATTAACGATAAGATTAGTGCAGTGAGCGTGTTGATTATTACTTTATGTACAATATTTCGGTAAAACTCGTGATTCGATCTTCAATAATGTTTTATGTATTTATTTGCAATTTTCTAGTTGCAACTTGTTCACCCTAACTCCCAATTGATTTGGTTAAGAAATTTCTATAAATATGGAGACACGACCTCATAACGCTCTAGGCAAACAACAAACACTTGTTGCCATTGTCAGTTCATTATTGATAAGCCCATGCCCAGCTGGGAAAAATCACAGCAGGGGAATTTCTCAGGGGTACCCCCGTTAGCATAATGCAGTGAATTACTTTTTGAAAACAAAAAGGTCAACAAGCTTAAGGCTTAACTAGAGCTAACCTGATATCCAGGTGCCATTAAAACCCCGCAGTCCGGAGGTTCCATATATCGCATCGACGAGTTCCCATGCTGTTTGCTCACTGTTAATTGGTTTGATAACTGCAGCATGGGCCAGGCAGAGGCCAGCGACCAGCGCCAATGCCGCGCTGCTCACTAAGCTCAACTTTTTGTGCATAATTAGATAACTAACAACAATAATATTAACTGAACTTGTTACACGCAAACTAAACAATATAATGTGTGAATATTTCGCAATTGCCGAGCTATCAGCAGCGCACGGCGGCACAACATAAAGTCAACTGAATTCAAAATCCAAACACAATCCAGTAATTAACGTTGTTCTACCAAAACCATAAGCAACTAACTAATAGGCGACTAACAAATACCCTGTACACACAGTAAGGCATGTATCATTTTTATTTTTAAGCAATTGTTATTTAAAATTATGCTTGTTTTTAAACAGCTGTTCCTATCGCCACACGATCATCATGTCTTAGCACTAACAAGTCTAGGGTATTCATAGCAACAAGTGCCTGCAAAGTAACGGAAACATTTTTGCTAGAGATGAGCGCGTGAAGTGAGCGCAAGTAAACGCAACGTAAGCGTCGCGACGCGTCCATTGCTAGTTCGCATGTAAATATGCAGACGTAATAACTGTAAACAGTGTTCCCATAACACTTTACAACTGTTCTCACTAACAGTTAGCGCTGCTGGCTATTTTTTTCTTATTTATTAATTACTTAAATTTGCCAATTAGCTAAGCTCAGCAAAATTATTCAAAATGAATTACTGCTATATTAAGTTTATTTTACTCACCATTAAACCATGTAGCATTAAAATTGACGAACTGATACATTGACTTTAAAGCTTCTTTGAGTTTCCAAGGCCTCTTAGATTTCGAAACAGTTATATTCATAGCATCACTCAGAGTAAGGACAAGTACCAATGGCAACAATTTCATTCTAACACTTAAGTATTTTGAGGAACTTGAAAAAACTGCACGAGATCTGCAGCGATCGATATACAACTAAAGTTAATCTGAAAATAAATGTTTATAATGATATTTAAAATGATATGCCTCATTGGAAGCGCTTCACGAACATTAAATTCAAGCTGTAGAGCTTGCACAGTCATCAATAAATGCGCCAGCATATTTTTTGTCGTATTTTTATTAGAGTTAAGCTTAGATATATAAACAGAGCATCGGCTTAAAGTAGAACCGTTTGATACATAATATGGTGCGATAATTACGCAGCGCGCAACATCGAACAATTGTTGCCTACATGTAGAAATTGAATTCTTTGCATTTAATTAAGTTTATAATTGTTTTTTTGTTACTTAGTTGACTAATTTAAGTGTTAAACATAGAACGCTTTAGCTCGATATACATACATGTATTAAATTTACTGCTGTGGCGGTATTGACGGCTGCTGCATCTGTGGCAGTTGCATGATACGTGCAACAATGTTATTCTGCTGCTCCAAGCATTTGGGAAGGAACATTTGCAATAAATCTACCTTGCGCTCCTCCAGCTCCAAACGCTGTCGGGCGATTTTCGTCTGCTCAGCCAGCAATTGATTCTTGCGGCGCATTTCATCCATGAAGAGAGCTTCCAGCGAATCGCTTTGGAGCGCGGCTGAGCCAAAGGGCCGCCCACGCTTACGTGGTGTAGGTATGGGCGTGGAAGAACCGCTTGCCGCACCAGTATTACTATTGCTAACAGCTGTGGCAACTGGAGGTTGCATGCTACCATTACTATTGGTATTGCTAGTTGCCACGCTAATGGTGTTGTTGCTGCTGTTTATGTAGGCGACAGCTGTAATGGCCTGTGGATTAATGGACGAGCTGGCGACAACGTTGTTGCTGTTGCTGTTGGTGCTGGTGCCGCCGTTGTTAGTATTGTTGTGATAAGCAGTAGCTGGAGCGCCAGCATAGCTTTGCTGCGTATACTCGGACTGGTATTGTTGATGTTGTGGTTGCTGAATTTGCTGTTGTTGTTGCTGCTGCTGCTGCAGTGGTGTTTGCAGCTCGAGCAACTGTGCAGACTCTGCTGGAGAATACTGTTGTATTTGCTCTTGAAATGGTAGAGAACGATAATCCTCATCATCGTACTCCTGCTTGACTTCGTCGTACTGATCCGTGAACAATTCGGTGCTAAAGTTAAGAGTGCTGTTGTTGTTATTATTATTGTTGCTACTGCTGTTGTTGCTGTTGCTATTATTGTTGCTGTAGAACTGATTGCTCGATGGCTCAACATTCACAATGCGTATGGCATGGGCTTGGGCTTGCGGTTGCTGCTGTCGTTGTGGTTCGTGTTGTGTTTGTTGCTGCAGATCTTCCTCTCTTATGGGCGAAACATCCCTATTATTAAGCAGCACCTCTGGCGGTATTGGCTCCGCATTCTTGGGCCTGTGTAAATTCTTAAGTATGCGATTTATCATGTCGTACTTCTTCCATCGCGTTGGAAAGGTGGCTGGATCATTTTGCAGCTGTTTTTTCACTTGCCTTTAACAAAAAAATAAACTCTTAGTATGTATCTCTTAACTATTTTAGTTGCCATAGCTTACCGAAATTTAGCTCTTGTTTGATTCACTTTCATTTGTATTTCTTCGGGCTTTACATCAACTGCATAACGCTCGTGAAGCTCCTCTGACCACTGGGCAAAGAATATTGTGTTTTTGCCATTTCGCGTGAGGCGCCAGTTTTCGCGTCCCCAGATCTCATACAAGCGCTCCTCCTCGCTGGGCGACCAATAGCGTCGCGCCTTCTCTTTTGCCTTAACCTCTAGTACCTCCTGTCCACCACACATATTGGGTTGCTGTTCCGCCTCATTCGCATTCACATTCGTATTCGCGGAACCGGCCACAGCGCTCCCTCCACCAATATTCAGCGACAAATTTTCGTATTCCATACGTTGGGCAAGAGGCTGCGTTTTCTGTATCGCTGCGTTTAAAAGCCCACACAAGTTACTATGTAATGCGAGACACTAAGCAAACGCAATTAGACAATTACTCGCTTTTACGGCATTTATAATACACAAGCTATTTGGTTTTTCACATAGAAAATCAACAACAGGGATGCCACCGATTACCCAAACGATAGCTACCCACTTGTTCTGTATCACGAGCAGCATAAAGTAACGAGTCGAAATATTTATTTCCAAAGAGCACTATCGCAAGTGGCAAGTATGTACTTTTTAAATACCATTCGTTAGGTTTTCATTTCTAATCGATTAATCGTGCAAATTTTTTTCTCAGCACTAAAACAGTTAACTCGTTACAAAATTGCAACAAGATGCAAACGTAAATAAATTGAAAGTGTGCATGCTGAATGCGTTTGTAGTTTATAAATTTAAGTAGAGTTGCACGCACTACATTAAAAACAGCAATATGAGTGACCCAGAAAATTACGATAACAGAGCACTTAAGCGAGCTCCAAATCCGAAACAACGTTTGCGATACTACACTTCCTATGAGGAAATTACTTTGGTTAAACTATGGCGCGAGCATCTGCCCAATATTACATCTTACATAGAGAATCTGATGGTTTATCGTGATATATCTTACGCAATGCAACAGCAACGCATAAAACTAAATAAACAGGAGGTGCGGCGCCGCATTAACAGCTACCACAATAAATACATGTGAGTTGAACAATGACGTCCTGGTTTCATCATCTGATGAAATAATTTCTATATTTATTTACAGCTTAGAGCGCGGTCGCATTGAGGCTGATCCGCAATATAAATCCACTTGGCGACTATTTAATCTAGTTGACAGCATGTTCCAACCGCAGAGCACTGCAGCTCTAAGCGAAAACAAAACAATGGAAGCCGTCGAGACTAAAGTTCGTAAGGAGCTGCCTAGCTTAACCCCATTCTCTCGACATGATTGCAAGAGCTATAGTCTCGATCAGGACCCGGATGATTGCGCCTTCTTGGACAGTCAACGACTACCCAATGAAATTAAATCAGAGACTGTTTGGGTTAAAGCTGAATTCAAGTCTGAAATGGAAATCGATGCGCACATACGAGCACCTTTGGCACCAGCCAATCGCACATTAACATCAGCTAGCCCAACTTTGTTTCTAGAATTTCCCAGCATGCGCCGGCACCGTCGACAGCAACGTAGCATCATGCCACGCACTGGACAGATCACCATGGCACAAATTGAGCGTTTGCGTGAGGAGAACGAGGTTCTGGCCAAGAGAGTTGAAGCCGAGAAGGCTATGTTGGAGATTAAGGAGCGTGAGAGTTTACACTATGAGCAGCTTTTTGACTGTTGGCTGCACCAACAGGAACAGTGGTCTATGTTCCTGGACAAACGCGGTATTGTATCGAATCCCAGCTTAAGCGCAAGACAATCTTTTTAATAAGGAAATAGTATTAGTAATAATGAACTAAGCAGTCATTGAATATTTGTGATCTCCGCTGCGTTTTTTTAAGTTAGAATATTTTGAGTTCCTTCATCATTATAAGCAAAGTGAAATCCGAAGAAGTTTAAATTTATATTTCTTCATAATAAAGCCAAATGAAGCAAAACCAATGTTTACAACTAATAATACTCCTACCAATACTTAAAATACTTTTTTACTACTGATGGAAGATAAAATAAAGTTTGGAATACCTCACACCAGCCATCCTCATAAATATAGATGTAATACTGTCAAATTTTCTTATTGGCATTGTAGCTATTTACTATAAAGATCTTATAGTATTTGTTCAATTGGATAAATTTGTTAAGAGTCCAATGGACGGAAAACACCACCAATGCATTTTTGTAAATATCCTGTCCTATGTACTTTATAGCTTTAAATTGTATATTTGGCACCTGATCTATCATATATATGTAAATTATAATACATTAAAACAGCTTATTCTATTTAATTGTACTCCATTAATTTATGGTATTAAATAGCAATAGCAAATAGCTTCTAGGCTTAAAATAGTTTAGCATACCGTAATAAGGTATTCTAAATAAATGAAATAAATAAATACACTTTTTTAAAATACCTGCTACTAGTAACAGTTTCATAAACTTATCTTCTAACTGCCTATTCAAACAAAATATTGCGTTTTTTACCCTTTGCTCTATACGGTCACACTGGTAAGAGTGTCGTGCATTAAAGTTTTAAAAACAAAGTTTATATTAATAAAAATGAGCGCAAGCATATTACTGAATACACTGCGCGCCCTGCGCATAGGAAGCTCTATCAGAAGACAGAACAACACTCTCGTCGCAGTGCGTCAATATGGTTAGTACACTCAGAGATGAAACACACATTTTGATTTCATAACAACCGGCATTTGTATAGCAACTCCACCCAAAAGATTCTACAAGCAGACATCGGTGCTGTGCAGTGACACTGGTTATGAGGTGACCCTGGACCATCGCAAGCTCAAGACCCCCAAGGGAACATTGTTTACGGTCAAGAGCGAGCCTCTGGCAATTGCTGTGGCCACCGAGTTTGATAGCCAGAAGGATCACATTGAACGCTCTCGTATGCACATTTCGGCGCTTTGCTTTACGGCCATTGACAATCCTAATAACCTTAACAAAATAGATATGGTTAACTATTTGTTAAACTTTGTGCCCACGGATACAGTGCTATTCCAATATGATGTAAGTTGGAGCAAAGGCTATAAATGCACATTATTTCAATATTGTTCTTCGCTCTCTTAGGACGAACAGGACTTGCAGGAGTTGCAGCACAATGAGTGGGATCCATTAATCAATTGGTTTAATCAACGATTTGAAACCAACTTGCAGAAAACATTGAACATTACACCGCCCCAAATCACAGATGCGGATAAGATGAAAATAGCCAAGCATTTCCACTCTTACGACCTGGAAACATTGCACGGTTATATTTTTGCTGTGGATACGCTCAAATCTATTGTGCTAGCCTGTGCAGTCATGGAGCAGCAAATAACAGTGGAAAAAGCGGTTGCTCTGGCTCGCCTGGAAGAGGAATATCAGATTAAGTTCTGGGGACGCGTTGAGTGGTCTCATGACTTGAGCCAACAGGAATTACAAGCACGTTTGGCGGCTGCTGTGTTGTTTGTGCATCTGAATTGTTCCGAACACTTTGTTAAAGAAAAGTTACTATTATAAACGGGCTTGTAAATTGTTTATCATATGGATTCTATATTTTAATTACCAATTGAATTTCGACAACAGCTGCTGTGTAATATATCGATGTCTGGTACAATTTGCAACCAGCTGGCAACTCCTGAACTGTGTGTAATATAGCTGTCTCTCTCTAACTTGGCGCCAGTTTGAATGCTAGATATACACGGCTGCTGCTATGTGCTTATCTTTAGAGTTGCTAATCTGTCTAATTTGTTTGCTAACGTAAACAATATGATGAACAGGGATAGCACACGTTACCAGTCGGCTGAAAATAATGCAGACCGTGTGCTTTGTATGTCTCTTATGCTTACCAGATAAGCTCTTGTTTTTTATCTGCCTGCACTTTGTTTTGCATTTCATTCAACACACACACACATAGGAAAATACTGTTTTTATACGCATACTACTGTATTTTGCTTAAGAATGTAAGTGCGTGTACAGTTGTTGCTGAGAAGATTTATCATTACTCTGCTATTTACTTAGCTCTTATCAGTGTCGATCTGTGTTCCTCTTAGCATGGATCAGCTATAAGAAACTTAGACATTTCGCTGTCAGTAGTGGCGTTGTAAGGTTGATAGAGCTTTGTGTAATTTGTTTGTTTTTTCCTGTCTTGAAATAATGTCCAGAAACGAAGATACACCGATTGTCACGTAAGTTATGATAAAAGTCAACAATTTGTGCAAATTCCTTGAAACGCAAAGAAATCCCAAACAAAATTAACATAAAGAGCAGCCACGAGACAGAGTCGCCAAATGAGCTGGTGATTTGTTAAATAGGCGTGAAGCTTGCGGGCCGCGTGGGAGCTTTGACAACTGTCACACGGCACAGGAGTAAAAGAGATAGCGTTATATAAGAAAAGGTGCGAAAAGGCCTCGAAACTTGGTTGCGGGCTCTTGGGGAAGGAGCTTAAAGTAAAGTAGCTACATATTTTCGCCTTCCCAGTCTATTTGCAGCTCTATTTTTTTGCTTTAGTTTATTTGTGCTTTTTGTTGCAATTGCGTTGCAAACTTGCAGAGCAAGTAGTTTAGCTCCATTTGCACTTTTCGTAGTAAAAATTACGCGCCCCCCACCTACAACACACACACAGAAAACTTATCAACGGGCACATCTCACACACACACACACACATAAATGCGTTAACAGCGTAGCTGTCGCTTTGCCGTTGATGAGTGGGCGGCGTGTGTGGCAGCGGTGGCGTCTTTGAAGGCGTGGCATTAAGTAGTCGTCGTAGTTTGTGTTAAGTAACAAAACTTCAAATTGAATTTTTCGCTGCACTTTTCATTTTAGCACCTATCAAAAAAACCCTTTTTTATTTTTATTGTTTTCCAGCTGCTCATTACGGGCAGTTGCAAAAGAGAGAGAGAGAGAGAGAGAGAGAGAGAGAGAGAGAGAGAGAGAGTGAGAACAAAGAGTAAGAAGTGAGGTGCGCTTACATTGTGTGTGAGAGTGTGTTGGAAGCGCTGAACTTGGCAGCCGCAAATCGCTTTAATTCTCTTTAATGTTTGTAAAAGTTTTGCGCCTCTTATAATCTTGAAATTTTCCGCTTCAATTTAAGTTCATACAATTAATAGCGTAAATATATACAAAATAAGTTTCGAATGAGCTTACAATATTCTTTTGGAATTTTTGCAGACGAGGCAGCAACTATGGCACCACGCCCACACTGCCCAGAGGCGGCAACAATAACAATGGGGTTGGTACACCTTCTCAGATTTTCTGCCTGCATGGACGCTCCGACAACGTCGAAGTTGAACGTAAGTTTACAACATAGTGCACAAAGATGGGCAAATAGTAAGGTGAAGCGACGGGGCGGGCGAGGAGAGTAGTTGACAAACTGCGGCACTTTCGTGTCGCTTTCAATCAGTGCGCCCAGCAATTTGCATTCATTCATAAATTATCAAGAAAAACGCAGCAGCAAAAGCATTTTGCAGCAAACGTCAATGCAAATAACAAACAGCAGCAACAACAATAACAACAACAAGCACACACAAAAAACAACAAAATTAGTTTTTTTCATAGCACTATTTGTTCTGCTCTTTTTTGTTTCTCACAAGTTTAATTTTTTGTGTGTGCTTGCGCTTGTGTGCGCGCCGCGTTTGGAAATAGAATCGAACATTTTGCGCAATTTGTGTGTTATTACCGGTAATGCGCGCTAATTGGCAGACGACACGGAAATGGAAGTGAACGAAGCAGCAGCAGCAGCAACAGCTCATGTTTATCGACAAACGACGACGACAATGACGATGTCAAAGTCGCTGCCGCGTCTCGAGACAGTTCACCTGCCTGCCCACTATGGTGAGCGAAAGCAAACAAAATTTAACACTTTAACACTCCCGCGCTCTCGCTCCCCCTCTCGCTCTCCCACGCATTAAACGTTTTGCCATCAATCAGCTGCTGGTTTTCAACACTACGCAATTTTTTGGTGGACAACTGCTGCTGCAGCTGCTGCTGCGGCGTTGGCGCTGGCAGCTCTGCCACCAGGGAACATAATCAAAATTTATGCTTAGAGCCACTGCCAAATGCCATAAATTGCTCGAATGAACTCATAATTTACGTGTGACAACGCAGCCAAATAAATGAAAGCCTCATTTTTTGTGCAATGTATGTATGTATGTATGTATGCATATGTATGTGTGTAAATGTGGAGGCAGTCTGCAGTATCGATCAATTTTGCATTTTAATTTCCTCTTGCGATAACACTGACAACCGCAACAGCCTTTTGCCCGCCACTGCACTGATTCGATTTATTGGCAGACACGAAACGACCCTAAATGACATTACATCATGTCTAGACGTAGTTCCTCCAAATATCAGACATCAGCCAGCTAGCAGCCAATATGTTTTTGCCAAGTAACAATCTCAGCTCAGCTCAGCTCAAGTAACAAGCACTTGAGTAATGAGCGTTAGCAGCTGAGCAACGAGAACGCGTCGCATCCATAGCTAAGTGGAAGCTTTTTTATTTGGCGTGGGCGTTCAGCTGGCAGCAGTCACTCGTTAAGCGCGCAGCAGCTGGGACCATTTATAGCATTCAATTGAAATAGATTCATTCGCCAGCTATTGTTATCTATCAGGAGTTACATGATCGAATCATGTGCAATCGCCTCGTTCCAGCGCAGCGCGTTAAGCAAATGTGAAGGTGAAGTTATTTATGGAAAGGATCTAATATACCTATGTACATACAGTGAAACAAAAAATTATTGGCACAGAAAAAATCTACAACAGTCACTTTTTCATATCAAAATAGTTGTGTGCCAAAACTAATACCCTATAAATCATTTAGAAATACAATTGCAAATTTTTTGTTCTTCTCTTTAAATTCTCTCTTAAACATTTTCCTTCAAATTTAATCTATGGTACATACTATAAATCGAAATTACTATGAAAAATCCTAGTTTTATATGAAACAATATTTTAGAAATATTAGCTGAATATTAAAATGAAAGAAAAAAGAAATGAAAAATGAAAGATAATTGTTCTATTCCTTTTCCTTTTTACTATATTTTATTTAATGATTACTTTATTATGATTTTTAATATGATTATTTATATATTGATTATCCAATAAGCAAATGTGTCAATACTCACTGTATTTTCTAATTTGAGCAAGAGAACTCTTAAGCAAGCTTTTTAAATTGAACTTTAAGTTCATAAATGTTTTTACAAGACGAAACCATATTTATTTGTACATAATTACGACATTGTTTGGCGTGTGACCATTAATTATTTATAAGAAGTGCGCAATGACGGCTTGCAAAAGCCAGAACCAGCAGCAGACTCTGGGCTACAATGAATGCCAAGCAGGCCAGTCAGCCGCCTCAGACTCAGTCAACGTTGGCGTAGTTGGCGCTTCATGAAAAAATGTCCTTCTGTATGACGTGCCATGTTCGACGTTCCATTTTTAACGTGGTGCAAACAAACAAGGCAAGAGCAAGGCGACCAATTAAAGATGCAGATGGATCAGAGTTGTTTAAATTGCAAGTATGATGATTTTTATGCATCAGCTGGAGCAGCTCCAACAGCAGCAGCAGCAGCTGTTAGCTGAAGCGGCAAACTGTATGCTTGTGTGTGTGGTTAAGTGTGTGTGTGTGTGTGTGTGTGTGAGTCTAATAGGTGAAATGTTCAGCTGGCATTGGGAATACGTTACGTATACTTACGTCGATGCATCGCGAGCAGGTTGGCTGGGCCCAAGTGCTGGTTATGCACTGGAATTTAATTTCGCTACCGGGATTGCTGCTGCCATTGTGCCTAGGCAGTTGCTGAAGACTGTGAGGAGGACGATGATGACGACGATGTCCTTGTGCTGAATTCAAATGAAGAAACCGCGCAACGAGCGAAGCAAGCATATGTATGGTATATGCGCATGAAAGTAAACTCCTGGACCCCGCTGCCGCTGAACAAAGGAAAACTGCAAAGCAGGAGCAGGAGCAGCAACACAGCATAGGTAGTAGTCGTAGTGGTGTGGCATTGGAGCTGGTGCAAAGAGTGCAAAAGAAAATGCAGCGGAAATGACAAAGCATGAAATACGGCTGCGACAAATGCAATAAAGTATTTAATAGACTGCTCCTAGCCAACGGCCAACGGGCCAACGAGCCTGTCACTGACACCACTACTACTACTTCTACTACTACAACTACCACCGCCCATCATATAACTACAACACAAGGCACCCATGTCCCGCTCACATATGCACAATGACAAAGTCAGTGAGCTTGCTGGGCGCGAGAAGCCGAAGCCCAAGCCCAAGCCCAAGCCCAAGCCCAAGCCCAAGCCCAAGCGCAAGCTCCAGCCCCAGCCCGGGCGAGGCGAAGCGACCAAGCCAAACAGCGTTGGTGGTCATTATTCACGTACCATGTTAAATAAATTTAAATGCCTGTTTTGTAAATATGTAAACGGTATAACAGATGGCAAGAAAGATGCGCCAAAAAAGAAAAAAGTAAATACAAAAAAAGTTCCATATAGCATATAGCTCCAGCAAGGAGAAGAGAGGAATGACTGGAATGGAGCTGCTGCATTCAGTGTCCCTAGGGTTAAACCATGCATCGCTTTTGCCACGTTGTTGTTGTTCAACGTAATATATATTTTTGCAGAAAATTTAACAAATATACTAGGGAATTGCAGTTGGGTTTAGAGCTTAACAGTGTACTGCATTTTTTTTTTTCAAAAAAAACTTAACTTTTGCTTTAATTAGCAATACAATACATTTTACAATTTGCATGTAATTTGATTTAAAATCGGGGGTTGTAAATAAGAGTTATGAGCTCGAATCCTGTAACAGGATAAACTTTTATTTCCCTATTTTATTTAAAATCAATTAATTAATTCAATTCGTTTATTTTCAGTAATTGAATAAGAATTTAAATAAATTATATATTATCGGGTTTGTGCATTATTTAATATCGCTGTAATACCTTCCTAATGATAAGTGTCCTTACAAGACACAAAAATTTTCTCAAATAATTGATTCGTTTAATTTTTAAAATTTACACTTTTTTTTAAATTAATTTCGTTAGTGTCTTGATTTTGAAGTAGAATATATCGCTTAACACTCGAACTTGCCTAATTACGAAAAATTGCGAAACTTTTAAAGCTACCCACGCTAGTTATCATAGGCGTAGCCAGATTTTGTTAACGCTTTTAATCAAGAGAGTGTTTTGACTAAACGTTTTTTTGTCTTCGTAAATTCAAATGTAAAATGTTAAAATATATTGCCGCCGATCCTAGCATAAGCTAGCATAGCATTTCCTTTGAAATTTATGTAGTATTAGTAGTCAAGTGTAAGCTTAATACAGTCTAAGCGCACGTGTGGTCATTCGATTGAGTTAAAGACATTGGATTTTCACATTTCAGATGATTTTTATATATTCTATTCTTGCTGTGAACCATTTAGTCTGTAAAATTTGAGGCTACAGTGGCTAACATAATTATTATATTATAATAATGCTTTATTGTATTTGTTTTTCTTAAGCTATTAAATTTTTGTGTTGGAAAATCCAAAGTAAAAGTACTTAACCAATTTATGAATTAAGCATTTTCTAAAAATATTAGACGCTTATAATTTTACTTAAGTTTAAATAAAACGTATGAGTTTGAATTGAAATAATGAAATAATTGATGAAAGTTCAATTAAAGTCATTAAAGTCAGCTTGCTTGCCTACGATATCGCCTTTAACTAGTCTGTCAATATTATCTAAATGCTTGAAATGTGCTTCTAAAATCTACCTTTGAATCTTTCATTACAGTTCGGGACCATTGCCATCGGGCGCGCAGCGAGGGCGTGGATCTGAAGGCGCGACGTAAGCTGATCATTGCCAGCATTTTATGTTTGGTGTTCATGATAGCGGAGATTGTGGGTGAGTGTTTGGTGCTTAGAGAGAAGACCCTTTTTTTTCGCTTCGTTGAGCATTTTGGTTTCTTTTTGTGTGTTTGGCCTTTGTTGTTGCATTTGCATTTGCTGTTTGCTGTTTGCTTCTTAGCATTTGACGTTATTACTTTGATTTTTTTTGCTGCTACAAATTCCCCAACTAATTTCGCTCACCTCTGAGAAGTTGAAAGCATGAAAGAAAAAAAAAACGAAGAAAGGTGGTGGCGTTAAGGGTGAAAATGTCAGTCAAACAAAGTGTGCAAAAAGGACGGCATAAGACGACGATGGGGTGATTAAAAACTGAGCACCGGAAGTGCAACAATATGGCAACCGGAAGAGCTTACTGTCTGTCTGTCTGTCTGTGCGTGTGTCGTTGTGGCAATGAAAGCGACCTGCCCCTCCGCCAATCCGCCTGCATTCTTTTATGGAGTGAGATTGTTATACAATAAACATTTAATTTTCAAGTGCCACTGCCCGTGCTCCATTGTCGTTGTCCTTCTCGTTGTCCTTGTCGTCCCCATTGTCGACTGTTGGCTGTTAATCGCTTTGCAATTACCTACAATGTCCCCATCGGCTGGCGCAATTCACCATTATACCCAGGGAGCTCTCTACTCCATGGTGCTTTTAAGCCTTCTATCGCTTTGCCTGCGCTCCACTGCGGTGCCTTCAAATCGAAATTGTTGACTGTCTGTGTACACTAAAGGCGGCTCCGCCTCTTTGCTGTTTTGTTAGTGCTCGACGTTCACTGAAATAGGGCGTTGGGCACTGGGATTGGGATTGGGATTGGTATTGGGATTGGGATTGAAACCCATTGTCCAGTGTCCAGTTAGTCCTGGCACACTATGCCAACAGATTGTTAGTTAATTCTTTTTTCTTCTTCTTTTTCATTTTGTGTGCATTTATTTACTTTACTCTGGGTATCCGACAGGTGGCGTTCTATCGAACAGCTTGGCCATTGCAACAGATGCCGCACACTTGCTTACGGACTTTGCCAGTTTTATGATCTCCCTGTTTGCCATCTGGATAGCCGGACGTCCATCCACGCAACGGTAAGTACAAAGACGAGACGATGACATAGTCGGGCTTGCTTAGAGTTAGAGCCTCGGACTCTGACTCAGAGAGTGTGAGTGGGAGTTGGACTCCAGTGTGAGCTGTGTGAATGTTTGGGGGAAATCAATAAAAACGTAAACTTCTTATTCCTTTTTGCTGCTGCTGCTGCTGCTGCTGCTTCTCAAACTACTTTTTTGAGACACTGTGCTCAAATATGGTGAGCTTCCCATGCGGAACGAAGACTTTTGAGACCTTTGCGCTATAAAGTTGAAACAGTTTGCAAATGAACTAACCCAAGTGCAGCTGCTTAGTTATGCTAAGTAAGCTGCCAATTAACGGCTTGTTAATAGATATATAAACATAAAAAGTTGTTGTAGATTTAATGCTTGAATTGTTTCTATATGCATTATGTCTGCTTTATTGTATTTACCTCTTTGGTTTATATTAACATTGATGTAATTTAAATTATATATATTTGTTTTGTTCTCAAAACTTAATTTTATAAAAAATGTCAAAGTGTATAAAATGACTTTTGTTTTCAGTATAAGTTGAGAATGCACTTGATTTAATTTTAGTTTTTGAAATGTGCTATATTAGAAAAAATGTTTGATCACTTTTATCTTGAGAGGTTTTTGTTAGATAGTGAATATTTCCTTCTTTTTATTATTTATATTGTATGCACATATATTTTTTTTAATATTATTAACCAGAGATTATTCATATTTTCTTATCGACGTGAATTTATTTAAAATATATTTTAGCAAACAACGTTTATAAATGAATACTTTATCTTTAGCTAAACTTATTTTGCATATTTAAGAGTATTCAAGCAGTACTTGGATTTGGGATAATTTGAGAAATTTCTTTGGCATCATTTCTGCCGCTCGGCTGGTTACGACTGCTGCAGCGTTACCCTCTGCTCTGCCACACCTCTGGAAGCAGCTACAGCTCCAACAGCTACAGCAACTGCCTTCGTCTAATTAGGCGAAAAGCCTGTTTCCAAATTTTCACTGTTGCCGCCTGCTGCTGCTCCCGCTGCTGCTGTTGCTGTTTGTACTTTTGTGCTTCTACTTGTGTTGCGTACATTTGGCCGTTGCACATTTTTCAATTGGTCTTTGGGAACTGGCACTGCTACATTCTACTGGTGCCAAGTCGTACCGGTGGGGAGTGGGGAGTTGGGTGCGGGGGGAATGCTAACTCAAACCGAAAAGCAGACCCATCGAGTGGGTGCTTTGCATCCATCTTGTTCTTGTGCTCATTCCTTTCGGTATTGTCGGCTGGGTAGGAGCAGCAGCAGCAGCAGCAGCAGCACGTTCTGCTCATTCATGCAAAAATCTCACTCACTCGACGACTCGACTGCAGCCACAAAGTGAATAATGAAAAACTTTTGCAATTTCAAGCGTGTTGCATGGTAATTTTGTAAATTTTCTGCCGCTGCCTCCGACTTTATGCTGTTGTTGCTGTTGCTGCCTGGTTTCGAGCATGCAGTGTTGCAACACATACATTCTCTCTCCCTCTCTCGCTCCTGCTCCTGGCCGCACCCTGCGGTTCACAGCCTTGCAATTGCCGCCGCTGCTGCCGCTGCCGTTGCCAAGTTGACAAGCCTAATTTATCAAAACAAAACACATTTGCACAATTGCAAAGGCAAACGCAGAAACGCAAAACACAAACGAACACTAAACATTGCACACTGGTGCATCACTTGATGATAAACTAAGGAAACTTTAAATTGAAGGTTAAGGTGAGCACAGACAATTTGCGTCAGAAGCAGTTTGATTAAATTTACTGCTGCATTTGTAATAATTTAAATCATTTTGCGCTCTTGTTTTATTACTTTGCTTTATATAAAAATATATATAAAAAATACTGCCAAGCAATTTTAAATTAACCTCTAACTAACCCAAAATTAGTTTCGAGCTATATACTGGAAAAAATTTTAATTCTGAGGTGCAAAGCTACTTTTTAGAGCAATTGGCCCTTAAAGAACTCAAAAGCCTTCAATCAACTTCAGTCCTCAATGAGCACTTAGTTCTTCATGACCTTAGTTGACATTAAACTATTTTAAAACATTACCGATAACTCTTGCGTTAATTTCTATTCGAATTATTATATATTAAAATTATATCTTATATATGTATATATAAATAAGAATATTTTCAAGCAGCGCCTGGAACCAAATTGAAGACTATTATTTTATTCGAAAAGACAACAGTACGAACTAAATTCTTCAGTGATTATTATTATCACAAATTATAAAAATACAAATACAACAGCAAAATAGGTTAAGGATCATTTTATTAGCTCTTTCTCTTTCCCCCTAAGTTAGTATTCCAATAAATGAAATCTCACAAATTTCTGCTGCTTTTCTGATTTGGTTTAAAAGACTTTCGATAAATATATAGAGATTTCTATTTTTGTTTATTTTATTTTCCCATGCCGAATTATGCGTTTTAGATTTTAAAAAGAATTCAAGTACATTTTTGCAATATTTATGAACAACCTAATACTTGATAGAATTATGTAAAATATTTGGAGTGCCACAGAATTTGAAATCAATATCAAGCCAATCCGAAATCATCTTCGAGCTAGTTTCAGACAACACATATTCCGCTTTTGTGGATATATTGAAACATTTTATGAATGGTTGTAATTCCAATAATTCCTTTATTATTTGGTTTGAGAGAAATCTCTAGACTAGAATTTCTACTGATTTTACCCCTGTACCCCTGTACCCCTGTATATGTTGTATCTGTTGTTGCGCTCTTAGAACCGTTTTTTTTATCTGGTATGCACTTATGTTTTTGGTGCGCTTGTAAGCGAGTTCTTCTAATTACGAGCATGTAATGCCCAATGTGCTAACAGTGGCTCCAAACGCTGGCGACGCGCACCTAGCAGCAGCAGCAGCAGGCGTCGCGACGCGTCCTTAGCTCCTCTTGCAGTGCAAATGCAAAAGCACTGGCAATGTATAAACTGAGACTGGGATGAGGCAGGCAACCGGCAGAGCAGAGCGGAGCAGAGGCAGTCGGTCATTAAGCAAATGGCTGCACTTGGAGCTAGCTCGCAATTCAAGCTGCAAGGGTTTCACTATAAAATGCACACATACATACAAACATACGCGTGCGACATACATCTGACACAATCTGTTGTTGTTGCTAATGTTGGGGCAATGGGCTCCTTGCAACGTGTGGCAAGAGTGCGACGGATGTTTGCTGGAAATTAAATTGTATTATTATGGCGAGACATTCGTTGGCAGCATTTTGTTTTAGTTTTGCTGCCGGTGTTGCATTAGTTAGCAAGCTGCCACACACAACGCGAGAAAGAGAGAGAGCGAGAGAGTGAGAGAGGGAGAGCGCAAGAGACGCACGGATAGGCAAAAATTGTTGGCATTACTATTATTTCAATTTTAAAACGAGGCGCAGTGCCCTCCCCCCCACTCTTTGGACGTTGCTTTAATTGAACGAGCGCCGTTCGCGTCCAGGTGTTGACTTTGACCCCTCTAACTAAAATAACACAAACAAAACAACAACAAAAAAACAGAAAATTTAGAAATAAGCCAGCGAAACGTACATGCAAAACGCTCATTACATTAGGGACTGCCGACTGGACTGCGAACTTGCCGCACCTCTTGCCCCAACCGAAAAAAGAAACACACTCAAATTAAAATGACATTTGACATAAATTTCTGGGAAGGGCCGCGTTTATCAACTTATGTTAATTTTACGCTGCCTATCACCAGCAGGCGCTCAACACCCATAGTCATGGTAATCGCTTTATCATCTGATTTAATATTATGTCCACTCTCCCAAAGGCCAATGAAATTTGCGTTTTTTTAATAAAGTGTACAGTGTTTGTTTTTGTTATTAAATTTAATACCTAAACTAAGGCCTAGGGCAGTGCATTTATTTTGAAATATATTTTATAAAGCTACAGATTGAAGTTCTTTAATTTGTTGTAATATTAGAAAAGTATTAATTTTTCCAAAAACTATTTGCTATTTCTATTTTATAACTTTTATTAGTTACAGTGCTTTAAAATTATATGCATACAATATATTTAATTATTTTCAAATAGGGGAGTTTGAATTTAGGGCAAACCTGCGCATGATTTAAAAGTAATTAAAAGCCTACTGATTATTAGAATAAAATAGATTAGATTAAAATTAAATGACAATAATTTATAGCAGGCTTATTTGTAATTTGCAACATCAATTTATCCAAAAGGTTAAATTAGTCGCCTTGGATATTTCAGTAGCAGCCCTTATGGGACAAAGAAAATGTAGCTCTAACTCTCTCCTTAAATTTAATCGCATATTAATAAATAAATTCAATCGATCGATTGAATTACCTTATATCCTTAGAGCGAGCTCGAGTTCAAGGACTAGTTTCTTTAATATTATTTGGGTAATAATGAATTAGAGTGAATTGGAAATTAGACATGAATTGATCTAGTCCCCCTTATATCAAAACATTCATTATTTTTAAAGGTATAATAACAAAGAAAATATGTTTAGTAAATTTTAATAATCATAGCATAGTTGCATAATTTTGCTTATTTTGATTTTATTTATATTTTTTAATGTATCAAAATTTTATTAAATTAATTTATTCTCTTATGCTTAGCTTATCCAGTAGCGTACTTATTTAATATAATTACATTTAAATTTATTGCTCTTCTATAAAAAATAAATTTATTTTTCTTGCGCCCACACTGAACTCTCACACTATCTATCTGTCTCTTTCTATCTATCTAACTTACTCTCATTGCACAAGTGAACGAACGCTGATAAATTGATATCTTTGATACTTTTTTGACAGCATGTCCTTTGGCTGGTATCGGGCGGAAGTGATTGGCGCCATGGCTTCCGTCTTTATGATCTGGGTCATAACTGGCATATTGGTCTGGCTGGCGGTTGAACGTCTCATTACTGGTGACTATGAGGTGGACGCAAGGATCATGCTGATCACATCGGGCCTGGCAATTTTGGTGAATGTCATGTAAGTAGCGAACCTCGAACCCCAGCTAGCAGCTACTGCTGCAGCTGTCTAACTGTCTTGGTAACCAGGCGCGGCTTGGCCGGAGTGCCAGCCATGCTAGCTTGTCTATTTGTCTGTCCGCTTGGCAAGTTAGTGCCAGGCGTTTCCCTTGGGCAGTTTTCCAATTGCAATTGCCGCAATCAACTTGTCTGGCCATGGGAAGGGGGGAAATGGGTCAACACTGCAATTGTCCTGGCATGCAACTGCCGCTTCCCCTCCCTCACTCCACAGTACCCACCAGTACCAGTTGTTGCGGTAACTTTCTCCACATTTTAGCGACAACTTTTTCCACAAGTTTAGGAATTTTTTTTTACTTTTTTATTTGCGTCAACAAAAGGCAAAAGCGATGCCAACTACAAAAACTGCAACTGCGAGCGCATTCGCATTCGCCGAGCGATGATTTTGCTTGTGTTTGTGTTGGCCAGCCCCAAAGGTGATGGCTTGTTCTCTTTCCTCCCAGCAGAGCATAATAACTTAAAGATGTGATTTACCATGCATAAAAGTTGAACCTGATTCAATCGACAGCGATTACACTTGCTACCCTTTTGCCCACTCAACTCGAGATCGAGCTCGAGCTCGAGCTCAAGCACGAGCCTGAGCACTGGCAACTTACTTTGTTTATTGGTACTTGGAGAAACTCAAATGTTTTCAAATGCTGCATAAAATTTTATTGTTTTTCAAAGGAAAAAATAAAGGAGCTTAAGCTTCAGATTTTAAGTAAGGCTAAGGCTTGAAATTAACTAGAATGCGTGCTAGCTAATCGAGCCATCTATAAATATAGTAAGCACTCAAAATTTATTGAGCATTATAATGCATAATTTATAAATAATTTTTTTTTTTAGAATATTTCTTTGGCAGAGTAATTGACATTCGTTGTTAGTTGTTTGGGCGAATCGTTTAGTTTGCTTTGTTTTGATTGCGTCGAGTGCAGCACCTGCAACTGTAGCAACACACAAAAACACACACACATGTATTAGCACACACACACGCACACTAGCAAGTTCCTTCTGTTGTTGCTCGTTCATGTGGCTGGCGAAGCATAGTTTTTGGCGCATAAATCGAACCGTTTCAATGCTTACACACACACACACACACACACGCGCGACAGCTTGCATATGTGTGTGTGTGTGTGTGTGAGTGTCCTAGACGACCTGCTCTACGAGGCTTTTGTGTATGCTTGCTGTTGTTGTTGTTATTGCTAGTAGCGCAAATTTTCCAGTTGACGTTGGCATTTTCAGTGTTTGCCACTTGAATTGTTTGATTACGTGAATTGATTGTGAAAAACGTGCAGCGGCAGCAGCAGCAGCAGCAACTTTTGAGGGCTTCCAGCATGCATGCCATGCCCACCCCTTAAAGAGGGGAACGAGTGGGGGGTCGGTCATCTTGTGCCATCAAAAGAAAGTCAAGTCAACACGAGGCAACGTGTTCGGCTGCACGTCGAACAACGAAATTAAATGGTAACCTTTTACCGTTATGCGCGGGTAGCTGCTCAACAAAAAAAATATATATCTTATACATAGGTGTATATATTATAAGCGTTGCGTTTTTTTACGCTAATAGTGCATATAGAGCTTTTTAGCAAGCTGCAGTTTAGTTTTGCCCAGTTTTTTAGTTAAATTAGCAAAAACCATGAAAGCCGTTCGTTAGAGCTTTTGTTGCCACACCAAGTGGCAACTACAAGTGGCTGCGACGGAGACTCTACCTCGTTAAAAACAACCATTAGTAACACACGCACACACACACACACACACACATGCATACACATTGTTAGAGCAGTGTGTGGCTATTCAGGTAAATGGCAGTTGGAACATTAGCGAAACGCAGTTGAAATATGAGAATGATGAGTTGACTGCGGCATGGCTTGGAGGGGGGATGTTGAGCGTTGAAATTCAAGCGCACTTTGCACTGTCAGAGTTTTGCAGCTCAATTCGCTTTAATGGATTAAGCCTTGACAGCTTTAAGTTTGATTTATTAATAATTCATTAAAGTGTAATTGAGAATTTTCCGTTAGGTTTAGAAATTCAGTTTTGCCGAATTGAAATTCAAATGTAAATATTTTTGTGCCTGAAATGTTACACCTTGCAGCATTTGTGGCATTTCTAATGTTGGCGCTTTAGTTTAATTACGCATACGCCACGTTGCACACGCATTTACAGCAGCTTAAAGCCAGTCGTGCATTTAACTAATCAAATATCAAACTACAAATATTCTAATTGTAAACTAAACAAGCAGCAGCTTTGCTTTAATTAAACTAAATAAACTAAATGCTTTATTTTGAAACAATGCATAATTTTCTCAGCTCCTGCTTGTCTCGCTTGTTCTCTTTTTACGCTGCAACAATCAACTTGTCTGCGCTTTTATTTAAAAACTTTATCATTGGCATTAAAGTCGTGGCGCAAAGTTTGTTTTTAACTGCAAAACGTTTTGCAGCAATTTAAACTTATGAGTCAATTTGAACTCAATTGATGAGCAATTTACTTATTTAAATTAATTATTGTCTGCGAAGCTGAGCAGAGTTTGCTGCCTTCATGATATTGAATGTTTGCCATTTTGGGTAAGTAAGTAGCGAATTTATCGACCTATTCTTAGTCTAAAGCGTACGTACAGTACGTCACAAATAAATAACAACACTCGGTGGTAAAACGCGCATTAAGAGCTGAGTAATAAACGTGCTGGTGGGCAATGTCGTGTCGCCATCGTCGCGTCCAATGGGGCGACAGCTTAACGAGCTGCTCAGCCGGGCTGACATGCCCCCAACAACAACAGCATGTGGCGTGGCAAGCGAGGTGTGAGCGTGTGTGTGAGGCAAGCAGCAAAGATATGCGCTAATATTTATGTTCCTGTCAATTAAATCAGGACATGTTGCCAGTTGCTGCTGCTGCTGCTGCTGTTGCCAGGAGCTGTTGGTGTTGCTAGTTGCTGCTTGCAGGTCCATGTGCCGTCGCTTTGGTCGTGTCGCTGGCGTTGTCATGGCGGCTGCTGCTGCTGCTGCTGCTGCTGCTGCTGTTACTGTCGTTTGTTGGCCACTAACGAGGCGAGTAAAGATGCCGCAAAATCAAGGGAAATGCTTCATTGCGCGCTACAAATTACAGCGACGCAGTTGGAACAACAATGGGGCGCCAAATGTGTTGCGCTGGAATTCTGAAACAAACCAGCCAGTCAGCTACCATTGGCATTTTTTGAGCTCGAGGATACAGGACTCAATGTGGAGAGCGTACGCAGCAGTCAAGTCTCGTGGCCCGTGGCCCGTGGTCTGGCCAAATGCCTTGGCAATCGGATGTTCAAAGTCAAAAAGCGTATGTGCTCGGCATTGAATCCTGCAATCCACACAAGCCATAGAGCCGCAGAGCCTTGGCGCTGTTATGCTGACCGCGTGACGTCGTCTGGCAGTTATAGTTAGAGGGGAGTCGGAGTCGGGGGTATGGCCTGCCCCGTACAATTTATTTAGTGCCCATCAACGCGTCGCCTCGTACGCTCGCTCGTGTTGCGCCAACTGAGCGCGTTCTCTGCTTTTATTTTTATTTTCCTTTTTTTGACAAATTATGGCGCAACGAGTAGCGAGTCACAGTAGCAAAGCAAGCGCGCGCCACTCTGCTAGTCTTAGAAATTGAAAATGAAATTGACTTGTCAGGCTAACAAGCTCTGGGCTTGTTGCCGCTGTCTCAAGTGGCATGCGGAGTCCTACATAGGACCTTCTCGCATAGGAAAGGAAAGTGCAATGCCAAAGGGCAAACGTATCAAATCATTCGTGAAAGCGCACATTTTTTATAAAAGACAACAGACTTGCAACTAGTTGGGGCTGCGACGGTAACAGCATCGAAAATAAACAAACAGAATTTTGCAAAAATATGTCGAGTCCAGCGAAAATAAAGATTTATTAACAGATACGAAATAATATCCTCGGGCAGATTTAATCTTGTCTGAATTTCGAATCACCAGACTCTGTAGGAAAATGCAAACGGAATATAGAACAAAATTTAATCTAATCTGAATTTCGAATCAATAAACTCTGCAGGAAAATGGAAAGGGTACTAGGATGTAGTAGATTTAGCCCTGTGCGGCTGTATGAACTGCTAGATCTCAGTAACTACTTGTATATAGTACAAAGTAAACACATAAAACAAAATTTGTAGATCTGTATACTACGTAGAGGCGAAAAATAAGATGCCAATGTAGATATTTTTTGTTTGATAAGCAAATTTTAGTTCGACAAACCATTCTGCTAGTACAACACTTTTATTATATATTCAGATTCACTTATATTTATTTGATGTTCTTTCTAATTTAGTTCTTGTTTACTTTTCATAAATATTATTGAAGCAAAATAAATATCTTGCTCTTTTTTGGAAGTAAATAAATAATTTGTCGACTCATGCATTTGATAAATGTAAAGTGCATTTAAAGTTGGCAGGTTTTTGAAATACCGAATCCACCCAGAGTCTACTCTGAACATATTCCACATCCTGGCTATCAGTGAGGACGCTGTGCAGGAAGCTGCTGCACACATCCTACATAAACGCAAACATGGTCAGAATGGCTGACAGAATTCTTTTTGTGTGTTTGCACAAACTGAAGGCTTTTCAGCTATTTAAGTTTTGTATTCACTTTCAATCCCAATAGTCGTTTGTTTTGATTGCCAGCTAGTTGTATTCGAATACGTATACGTATTCGCATTGGGTCAACAGTGACGTCACTTCAATTAGCCGCAAATTGACATGGTAGTGGCATCAGCCATGTTGTCCGCACTGTCCGCACTGTCCGCACTGTCCGCAATACACTTTATACACACGCAGACACAGACACATGCACACATAAATATTTTTGCTTTTGTGTGTGTGTGTGTGTGTGTGTGTGTGTGGCATTTTGCCTGTGCGTAATTTATGCCAGTTTATTTATTGATGCCCGGGACCGAATTGCATTGTTTCCAAAAAGCCGGCTAAGTGCAGGCGAGCCGACAATGAGAACGACAACGACGACGTCGACCAGCGGACTGCTCCAAAGCTTCCTCCCCTTCCCCTCTCTCAAATAGAAAACCCATAAATCTGCAATGTCGGAGCATTTAAAATGAATAAAAAGTCAATGTGCCGAGCTATTAACTGCCTGATGCATGCCATGTGAGCTGGGACTGAGGGACTGGACTGACTGCATAACTGCAAACAGTGTTACGGATAAATCGGCTCTGGCTCTGGGTCTGGCTCTGGGTACGGGCTATATACTGCACTAGTCAACCGGTCGCCATTTTCGACAATACATTTGTATTTTGCATGCGGCGATGCATCCGGCGCCCACAGTAGCGGGTTTGTTTTTATTTCGGGACTGGGACCGGTCAAACGGACGAAACCGTTGGTTGAATGGGTGGTCGAGCGGCTCGCACACCTTCCGGTCGACAGCACACTAAACTCCAGCGAAGCTACAGTGGGCAAAAAACACACAATTTTGTAAAAATAAAAGTTTGAACAAATTATTTATATAATTTGTAATGAATACAAAACCTTTAGTCAAAGATTAAGCAATTTTTTTTGGTAGTTAATTGCTGTTTGACTAGGTGACTACTTTTAAAATATGTATTATATTTAAAGCAGTATTATATGTTAAAGTAGGCGACATATTTATTTTGACCAACATTTGGTGCAACGTTTCCTTTTGTATTTTTTTTAATTTCTCTGTAAAGAGAAAAAACTAACTAGGAAAAATAATTATTATCTTCAATTTGAATAAACACACTTTTTTAAATTCCTATTAATATTTTAAATATATTATTTAATATTTTCGCCTGGTATCTTCGATGACAAAGCTAACATGTCAGCTTTAATTAATTAAATTAAAAAAAGAAACGTTGTTTTTAAAATAAATATGTCGACCAGTGTACATAAAATATTTTTGTTCAAACATTTTTGCAGGTGGTATGAAATATATTGTATTATATTTTTGATTGATAGCGACTCTAATTGCTTTATGTCCCATTTGGTGGTCTTTTGAACTAGTTGGTGACACTGTGCTCAGCATGTTTGTGTGTTACTTTGACTGTGCGGCGGCGGCGGCTGCTGCTGCTGCTGCTGCTTCTTCTGCTGCTGGTGCATTAAAATGCTGAAATAAAATGCCAAACAATGCAGAAGCGTCGGCTGCATGCCCGAAAAAAGTTTTTATGCATTTATTTAATTTTTTTTTCGCTTATTGTGTTTGTTTTTGTTTTGCGGCCGGAGTCCCGTGGCCGTAGTGGATTGCTCTTCGCACATGTCGTGCGGCAGAGGTTGGGAGCGGGTTGGGGGTGGCGGGTATTTGTGTTGGCTGCATGGCTGGCAACATTTTCAAGTATATTAAATATTTGTGATAACGTTTTCAATTTCTCTTTGTCCATTTCCCCTGCAGCATGGGCGTACAGCTGCAGCACGGCCACTCGCATAGCTTGGGCGGTGGCGCAGGTGGGCATGGTCACAGCCACGGCGACGCCAAGAAGAAATCCAAGAAGCAAAAAAAACTTTCCACACATGCGAATGCCACCTCCACGCCCTGCTCCGCATCGCCAACGAAGCGCATTGAAGGCGGCGTTGCCTACGATCCAGAGGAGGCCGAACTGCCTGCCGGCGGACTGCCCAGTTTCTCGTATCAGAACGCCAAACTGGTGGATCCGAACCTGGATCTGGAAATTGCTGCTGTGCTGGCGGAAACAGCGCCCGGCACTCACCACCACGGCGGACAGGCCGGTCGGGAGGCGGTTAACATGAATGTACGTGCCGCGTTTATTCACGTAATTGGCGATGTTATCCAGAGCGTGGGCGTCTTTCTGGCTGCCCTGGTGATCTACTTTTGGCCCCAGTACGCCATCGTGGATCCCATATGCACCTTTATCTTTTCTATTATTGTTTTGTTTACAACGTTTACGATTATGAAGGATGCCTTGCTGGTGAGTAAACTGCATGTTAAATAATGTAAAATTATAATAGAAATTAAAAACGCGTAAGGAATCAAAGTGAAGCTGTATTGAAAATGTTTTAAATAATATATATTTCTTAAATATTTCTCAAGCTAGTATAAAATTAGTAAACACTTTTTGGTTAAGTTTTAAAATTAGATATTTTCTTATATATTTTTTTTATTCTTTAAGTCTGACTTTAATATAAATTACATTAAAAATTGTGGTCAATAATCTTATTACTGAATGATGAGAAGTGACAAATCAGGCTCGAGACAATTTATGCAGACACAATATATGCATATATTTATATAATAATCCCAATTAGTTGCAATTGCTGTAAATATTGATTGCAAATAATTTAACGTTTAACTGACTCTATAATTATTTTGTGTAACGTAATTTGAACCCTAAGATCTGATTATGAAATTTTATTTCCTAAAGGAAAATTAATAAATTTTAGAAAGCAGTTGGCTCTAGGGATATATACAAAGCATTTTGAGTGATTTTATGCAAATCTAAAATATCTAGTCTATATATATATCTGAAAGTAGTATAACTATATTACTCTGAACGTAAGCGCGAAAATGATTTTGCGACATAGTATTTTATATAAAAAATTGTGGAAATGATTATTCAGCCATAAAAAATTAAAAAACTGCTTATCAAAAAAGTTGAGCAGTTACATTTTAGGCACCATATATATTGAGCGCTAACAACCAGAGCTAACAGCATAAAAAATATGAACATTTTTCATAAAAAAATGGAAAGTTAGAAAAAAAAATTACAATACTTGTTTTGTCAAAATAAATGTGCCAACAGATTCGTAATATTGCTGATAAGTAAACCTTTTTTTTGCTATTTTATTTACTTTATATAGCACTAAGCTCTCTTTATGCGTTTGCCAAGCTACTCGGCATTAATTTATTGAGAAAGTAACTGACTAACAATTTGTTTTTTATTTTGGTTTTAGGTACTGATGGAGGGTACACCGAATTATATGCATTATGCGGAGGTGCTGCAGATATTCCAGCGCATTGAAGGCGTCGAGCGTGTTCACAATTTGCGCATCTGGGCACTGAGCATTAATAAAGTGGCGCTATCTGCGCATTTGGCCATTGGTGAGTAGCCCGGGGGAATCAACCGAATAACCAACGGGGAATATGGGAACGTGGTTGGGTGCCCGAAGTTCGGCCACCAACACAGTAGCCTACATGTGTACTTTATATGTATGTATGTGTGTGTGTGTGTGTGTGTGTGTGTGTGTGTGTGTGTTTGTGTGTTTGTGTTCTGCATGGTAATTATCCCAATGGATTTGGTGTTGTTATTTTTGTTGTTGTGCCTTTGCTGTTTCTGTTGGTGTCCGCTGGTTTAGGCGCATGGCTTCATGTTCCATGGCAAGCGCGCAATTAGCTTAATTATTTTTGAAATGGCTTTTTAAGCGTGGCCAATTTTGTCGACGTGGCCATCAATGTTATCAACGTTTCTTTGCTAATCGTTACCACTCTCTCTCTATCTCTCTCTCTCTCTGTTTACTTCTTCATTTGTACAGCTGCCAATGCGAATGCAAAGCAAATACTGGACACGGCCACCTCAGCGGTTCATCTGCGCTACAATTTCTTCGAGACGACCATTCAGATTGAGGACTATACCGCAACCATGGAGAACTGCCTGCAGTGCAGCGTGCCGGAGAAGTGAGCCCTCCATTTGGGAGCGAAAGGAGTTGCATTAAAAATCTTTAAATTTAAATTAAACACTTACATACCCAACTGAAATGTATCTGTATTTATGAGATAAGTTAATCCAATGTGGACGTGTGTGCAAACAAATGTGTCGACTGTCTCCTCGGACAGGCGCGATAGCATTTGCCAAATATAATTCCCGTCATATCACACAATGTTAACATTTTATCAAGTTTTTATTTGCTGGCACAGTGGGCTCTATTAGAAAAAGGATAACAGCCGTTTTTAATTATTTGAAAGTGATGTAAATGTTGTCAAAAAAAACTTGGCAACAAAATGAAATATTTTTAGCTCTTCGAAATTCTCGCATTACATTTTGCAATTTGTCTGCCACACAGCAAACAAATTCAATTCTTTATCTCTATTTTATCTATACTAGTTTAAAGCCTAATGCCAGCAGAGCACACTGTGCTCATATTTTTCATCAGCGGCGATGCATTTGGCGATATGCAAACACGCATAAAAGTTATTAAGCCGCCGGTAGCGTTGCACAAAAATTGCATCAGCCAGCCAGCCAGCCAGCGAGCCAGCCAGCCAGTCAGCCAGCGGAGTCAGTGTCCCGAAAGTCGAGGCCAGCAGCAACTCCCACTAATGCCAATTTATGGAGACTGCCAGGCTGCAGTAAGCTGGCCACAGCTCATCGTTAGCCATGCCCCCAGGCCCACCTAACCGCAGTTGGCTGCGAGCACGCTTCACCTGAGCATTGGGTGAATAGCCAACCATAAAAGCCCATGCATAATTTGACATGCGACCATTGCGTAAGCGACAGATGCCCACGCTGCTCGAGCTTTGTTGCTGTTGCTGCTGTTGTTGTTTTGGCTGGCGGCATTTAAATTATGTCTAAATTCGTGGCCAAACAAACAAGGCCAATTGAGGAGTTTACGTGGGCGACGAAACCTAATCGGCGCCAATTTGTTGACAGCTTTGTCTGCTTGCAGCGCTGCTCGAAGCGCAGCCAAACAACGCCACACACAAATCTTAGCCAGCAACTATGCGCCGCTACCTGCGGGCCAGAGCCAGAGCCCCGCTATGCCGCAAGCTAATCCAGCGAATGCTTTGTTGTCTTGCTAAAAACTGCAGCAATCATCATTCAGTTGAGAAGCTTGTTCAGCCGCGAGGGGGGGACACATTCACAGGTAAGGCCCAACCTACGCAGGCGCAGCTCAAAGTGTTCTAAAAAGAGAGCGAGAGAGAGCGAGAGAGAGCCAAACAATTTTTTTAGCACACTTTCTCATTTTGCGGCTTTCTTTTTACTTTTTGCTTGTTTGCTTGTGCTGATGGCCACTTGACCTGCTAGCCACAGCCGAAGCAGAACGCGCTTGGTGCCAGCTCAGCCGCAGAGCTTAGCTTTAAGTTATTAACAAGCAGGTGGATTTAGACTTGGTCCACCACAGCCGCAGCAAACACGTTGATTAAGCCTTGACCCAGAGTATTGTAAATATGCCGCAGCTTATTAAGTCTGCAAATTAACAAAGTGCTGCGGCTATTTGATTATTATTTTTAAATACTTTTTATTGCCTGCATTCACTCAAAATCCATTAACAATTAAATTTATCAAAGGCACACACGTGTGTGTGTTTGTTTATTTGTTGTTTATTCAATCAGCTGGATGGTGGGGTGACCAAAAGCTCGCCGAGCTCAGCAAACCGCAACCAATTAGAAGCGACTAAACCATAATAATTTTCAACTTGCAACTGTTTGTTGACCAATTAAAGTTTATACAGAAAAACGCTGGCATATTTCTAACTATTTTTTTACGCTGACTAAAGATTATGCTGTCATGCATATGCGTATATTGATCAATTAAATTGTTGAAAGTAAATAAAAAGCAAAAAACGATATGCTGAGCGATATGCTAGCTCTGAGCTTTTAAATAAACATGTTTGCCATGCTTTAATGCCTATAGCAAAAGTTAATAAAGAAAATTCATGCCGAGCAGAAATAACTCGAAGGCAAAATTTATTAAATTTTGTTTGCAGCTTGTTGAACGGTTAATATTTGACGGCAAATATTTGAAAAAGTTAACAAATTCAAATATATAAAATATTGCGTATACGTTCTCTGTTTACACAAGCACATGCAATTATTAATTAAATAAATACTAATCATAGCATTTAATTAAATCATGACGAACTATTAAAGCTTAAATTGATTAAATCATAAAATGCTTTACGATTTGCCAAGTTTTTGCACACAATTAAATAACAAATTTATCGTTGGCATAACGCGCCGAAAAACTTGTGCCCTTTCGTATTTTTTTTGGCAACAAATCGACTTTTCACGCGCCCCCTCTTACGCTTTTCATTCCATTTCCCATTTCCCATTCCAATTCCCATTCCGCTCTTCTTGCATCTTAGCAACAATTTTAGCTCGCTAACAAGCAGCGCCGTTGACGGTCCAATGTCGTCACTGCTCATTAAAACTTTCAGACAGTTCGAACTTTGCGTCAGATAAACAACAACAGCAACAACTAAAACAACAACAACAAAGTAGCGAAATTATAAATGCATAGAGTAAACAAAATGCTTCGTACGAAATTTGCCAAATTTATTTTTTTAGTTTATTGCAATTTGAACTTTTTACAGCGTGTTTTGTTTTTCGATTGTAATTATTAATGAGTATTTAAATTTTTAATGAGGAATTTCATAATTACTTGAATTTTAGTGGCTTGTAGTATATAGATATGTATGAATGAATGTGTGATGTGATTTTTATTTTTAGCACTAAAAAAACCTTACGAACTAAATTAGTTATAATATAAAATGTCATATGGATTAGCGCATTTATAGAAATGCGCAATGTTTTGATTTTAACTTATGTGATGTACACATGCTTAAAATAAGGTTTTGTTTAATCAACAAACCTTTAAAGAAATACATATTAAATCATTTAAATAGCTCGCCAAAATCTGTTTGACTTAAGACTTGCGTAAGGATTCAAAACAGTTAATATGTAATTCTACTTACATGTTAAACATTTATAAAAACCATATGAATATAAATATTAAATGATCATAACAAGATACAATAATTTCTGAAAGAATACAAAAATAATTGAAAATTTAATTTGCCGCAAGTAATGGTAAAAAATAATAAATGATTGAAGACTATTCTTATTTGCTTAAGTTCTTAAAGCTGCACTGAATTTCATATTAAATTTTTAACTCACTCGACCGACAATCTCGTACTTATATTTATTTAATTTACAAATTTTAAAAGACATATGCAAATAAATTTTAAAGTTAAAGTAAAGAAATGAATTGCAAATTGAAAATCAAGGCGTTATTTTATATTAACAAACACAACAAATCATTTAAGTTGCAGAATCTTAAGTGTTGGGGCCTTAAGCCAATTGCGCTGCAGGCAAACTTTTTCTTTAATTTGTTTCCCGCTCGTGTCCAAGTCTGGGTGAAATATAACAGAAGTTAAATTAAAGCTGAACTCCAATGTTTTAAGTTGGGAAATTAATGAAGATTGCATACGAGTCGCAACTACAGTTGCATTGGTTTATTTATAATGTAAAGTGCTGCCACGATTTTGTTGCAAATGTTGCCGGACTTAAAGCCCAATGCGGCGACTGTGACGCTTGGAGTTTATATAGCATTGGGCATGCCCCGCTGCTGCTCACCGAACTGTTGGCACGGCTTCTTTTCATAGACAAATATTGCCGTGGCATGCAGCGGCCATTTCACCACCTAAGCCGCCCACACGGGCGTGGGCCTGGTGGTTTCATATGCTGATTTTTCCATATTTTTTTCGCTTTGCATTGCCTGCGCGTTTGGATGGGGGGAGGGAAGAACGTTTGGGGCGAGCGTGCCCGTGGCGCTCTTTACACTGCATGGAAATGTCGCGGCATTTCTTTCGGTTTTATTTGTTGTTGATGCTGTTGTTTGTTGTGTGTTGTTGTTTTTCATGCCAGTGGTCAGATACGGGTCTGGTCTCTGGTCTCTGTTCTGGTTTTGCATTGGTCCATGGCAATGCGTTCGCTTATATTGAAAAATTTGAATGCTAGTAAAAACTTTTAATTGTCGCTGGTCAACGACGCGTCATGCCGCTGTCAGTCCTAGCCCCACCCCCCGCACCCTCAAATGTGTGCTAGTGCATTGCAGTCAGATGTAGCATTTTGCCAAGCTGCAACATTTAAATGCCGCCGTTGCCTGTTATTGTTAACAATATTTTTCAATGCAATTTTCCCTTGATTAAAATATGCAATGCAATGTTTTCCGGCGGGGCTTCTGGAGCGGCACAACGATTCGATTGCGAGTGGCAGTGGCAGTGGCAATGCCGGCGCGCCTGCAATTGCATTTATGCAATGTTCATATTTCTATGTCACATTAAAGTTGAATGCTCACAAATCATGCTTGAAATTTAAGTCATAAATATGCATGCATATGTGCAGACAATGGTATATTTTTATTATAAGCTGCCAAAATCAGCTTAAAATAACAAAAATATGTTGAAATTTTAATTAAATGCCAGCAATGGAATTCCGCCGAGAGCGCAGCGCAGCTTTGGCTCCAATTAAGTGTAAGAATGCCAAAATGTTTTAACAATTTTAATTTTAAACAAATATGATAACTGACAAATATTTACATATTCTTAATCACATTGCCTCTATGCGTAGTTTTGACACAGCAAATGCATTAAATTACATAAATAGACTCAAGGCTTCAGTTTCGATTTACGCTAAAGTTTAAGCATTGGGAGGGCTTCACCTTTTGTTTTTATTTTATGTTTGATTTCCCCCAGTGGGACACATAACTGTGTGTGTCACTCGTTGGGACATTAAAGTAGTTTGAGGCGGACCATGGCCATGAATTATGTAGACTTTAATCCAAGTGCTTTTTACTGCAGATCGATGGGCCGCGGGCGAGACGTGGGCCTTGAAGATGCCAAAAAACTACGGGCTGCAACAAAATGTTGCAAGTTTCTAGCGCAGAGCCTAGGACAGAGCCATAGGAAATAGCACAATAAACAGTGGAACGCATATAAAAGGACATTCGAGTTCATTTGTTCGGCGCGTTGCGGTGCCGACTAGAGCTGAGCTGAGCAGAACTGAACTGAGCAGAAGTAGGCACTGTGGGCGTGGCTGGTCGACTCTGCCGCATTGTTGCTGCCAATTGTTGTTGTTGTTGTTGTTATTGTTAAAAACAATGCCACAACAGCGGCAACGAAAAATAGCTGCAGCAAACTTTTGCAAACTATACAATTGCATAAAATTGTAAAAAATTTATAGGGAATACATGCGCTCTGGGGTATGACGGCAATGCCACACACTGTGTCTGGGCAGGCAGCACAAAAAAAAAATATGAGCAGAGCGTATTGAAAGTAAAGGTGAGTGTATATAGGCGACTCTTCTAGTGCGCTGCAAGGCTGAAAGTCGGACAGAAGTGTGTTGATTGCATTTATATCTAAAATGCTTTTTGGTTGGGTATAAATTGCTTAAAGCCTGATAAATATAAAGAAATATACAAATTGTGTTATTAACTGTTTCGTTTTTGTGTGGATGGAATATTGAAATGTTTTAGGGACAGTTCACTTTGTAAGTAATCATAGTAAATCTAAGTTAATCTGAGCTTTATTTTAATTTGGTCCAAATGATTAGAATTTATATCTGAGTACATGTGCTAAAATGTTTGTTCTTACGCTGAAAATTAATCCTATTGAAAGTTACGTCAAATTTTCTTTTGAAATATAATTCTTTTATGAAAAAAGTTGTTTAATTTTGAATTTGTATTTCGATTGTTAACTGTGGTTAAAGAAAATGTTGCGCTAAAAACTTTATGGTAGATTATAAATACCATTTAAATAATATATGGTAAGATAATTAAGTTATAGCTGCTTGTTAGCAAGAGGTAAATAAGCAACACTTTGATAGTTTTAAGAGCAGTTTAGCACAAAAGAAAACAGAACTCAAAAGGCCAATAGCTTACTATCTTTCAAGTCGTATCTCATGAAAGTCTAATAAGCATTATTAGCTTTGAAATATTTATTTTAATTTGATTAGATTAATTAAATTATTAAAGTTTTTGTACTCATAGAATTTTATGCTATTAAGTAAAATCCGCAACAAAACCTTTTTTCCCATATTGAAAACCATTTGCTGCTTTATCTGAGATTGCCCCAACGCCCCTACCAAGCAGAAGGTGCAAAAAGGGGCGCGCCTGAACAAAGCCACATCAAAGCTTAAGAAAACAAGATAACGTTTGGCATTGTAATTGGCATCAAAAGATTTAGCTGCTTAGCAGCTCGTTAGCAAATCGCACACAAATTGTGACGTGCTTGAAGCAACTTGCCCCCGAGTCGTAAGTGGGATATGGATGCAGCAACGAAACACGAACTCAAGTTGCATGTGTCGTGACAACCTCAAATGTAAACATATTTTCGTGTAGCGCACATGCGAGTTACACAAAAAGAAAAAGAAAAGCACCGAAACTGAAAACAACAATGGCAAATGAACTTGGACTCTGTGGACTGCCCCCAGTTGCAGCCATGCAAGCGTTAGCTTAGTCTTAGCCAGCGCATATTGTCGCCTAACTTAGGGAGGGGTCTGGGGGGTGTGGCCTGCAATGCATTCAACGCCCTGCCCGTTAAGCCAATATTTTGTGGCCAACCCGTGCTTAAAGTTATTCAAAGCTTTGCGCGTTTTTGTATTTTATTTCGTTACGTTTGGTTTCGTTTCAGTTTTTGCATTTTTTAACTCGACAGTCGCTAGTCAGCAAAAAACAATTAACTCGTTGAAGCTGAACCTGACGCGTTCCCTTGCGTCTAAATACAGCCAGTGGGGCTAACCGCTGGCTCAGCTCGCTTGCTTTTCCCTCATTGACTTGCCACAGATTTTGCAGTTTTTATTGTGCCAAGCTCAATGCCGGCCCTAGGGTGATCGTTGGTGGGAAAAGTGATGGCCAGGCGCTTAGACCGCGGGCGTAGCACAAATCGCTTTCACTTTTTTTTTCGCTCACTTTTTTCTCTGCTGCCGCATGCGGGCGTGGCTCACACACACAGACAGATACTACCCACACACACACACATGCCCGGTCATATAAATTGCGCACTGCTGACATGGTGTCAACTGCTGCATGCAGCAGAGCGACAGGCGCCTTTTGATGCTGCTTGTGTTGCCTGCAAGAAATTGCTGCAGCAACCGGATGCACTGACTTCGCTTAACAGATAGTCAGGCAGGCAGGCAACCTGCACCCCAGCAGCAGTTGTAATGACTTTGTCATGGGCCCGACAGTCTCAGGTACATAAAGCGTTTCTGGGTGTACCGCACCGCAACGAGCGGTACATGGCTGAATTGTCTATTGTAAGTGCTTCACGTGTACGGCTATAAAGAAGAGTCTCGAAAATGAAGTTAATTTCTTTTGCTTGTTTATGCTTTACAGTTAAGCATGGCAACGAGTGAATTTAAAAGCAAGCAGCCAAGTCATATCATTTTTATAGCATACATTTCAGCGCACGAAATTCTCAATTATTCCATTTAAGTAAAACTTTGTGCAAGCAATTAGTTAACTATTTCTAATATACAATATTTAAATTACTGCCCTATAATATTGTTTTCTCATACGCTTACACTCCACGAGCTTTTCAGTTCAAACTAATTTAAACTAATTGCTTGTGAATTTCTTGAATGTGGATTTTAAACCGATGTGACTTGCCGCTTAGATTTATTTCACTCACTCTATAATTTCTCTGTAACTTGTGAGGAAAAAAAACAAAATGTCGTTTTGTTCATGCTTTACTTATAAATGTGAGACTTGAGTTGATATAATGTCTGACATCAATAAGCAATTTAAATGTTGTCCATTGCCCTCAAAAGGTATTTGAAAAGTTTCCTAATTTAATAAAAAAAAAATGTGTAAGGATAGCAAAAGCAAGCGGTGAGATTAATGGTTTTTTTTTAAGGGTTTTCGCTAACTTATCAACGCGAAATTGTTTGAGACACAAACACGCATAAGAATTAATTAAGTTAATATTGTAACTAATAATGAAATTATAGAAATAATTTTAGATTACGAGCGAAAAAGACTGAGACAACATGATTTGGTGCAATTAAATTAAATTATTTATAATTTATTGTACATAATTTGGGATGATAACATTGTAAGTGAGCTTTATATCTCAAAATATATTCAGCGAATATAACAGGTATTATATTTTACATATGAATTATTTCATTTTTAAGTTACCTAATCAAAAAGTAAGTGCACATAAGGATTTTTATTTTACTATGGCTTACATATATGTAGCAAAGATATGTTTGCAATTTAATTGCAAATCGTTTTCTTCTTCATGAAGCTTAATATTTATTTTGCATAACAAGTAAAGCAAGTTAACCAAATAATTATCTAAGCAAACTGCACATTATAACAACAACTTTATTTTAAATTGATTTTACACTCCGTCTCTCTCTCTCTCTCTCTCTCTCTCTCTGTCTCTGTCTTTCTGTAAACATTAGATTAGAATTGCGCCTCATTTGGCAAGTGCAGTCTCTAAACGGCTGACAGCAACCAAAGCTCATTACGCTCAACTGACACACACAGAGAGAGAGAGTAAAAGATGTATGGTCATTGAGATAGAGATACTGTATCTAGGTGTTTATATCTATATCTGTGGCTGTCATTCTAATGAGCTTACATGCCATATTGTAAGTAATTTAAATTGAGCCCACTTGGCTGGCACTTGTGCGCAAAATGAACTCGAAATGCACTTGCCATACCTGCTGCTTAGCTGAGAGGCGTGTCACATGTGTCTGTGTGTATATGTGTGTGTGTGTGTGGCGGGGGCGTGGAAAACCCGCTGGCTGCTGCCGTCTGTGCTCGTTCAGCTAAATGAATAAACTTTTTCCGTGCATACTCTTTGGCGGTAAATAGTGTTAAAGTTCACACATTTGATTTGTTTTTTTTATTTTTTATTTCGCTCTCTGTCTATGTTTTTTTTTGTTTTCTACCAATTTCTGTTTTACATAGCATTTCAGCCCGTTCGTTGGCTGGCTGGTTACGATCCACTTGGCTGTTGACTGTTTTTTAGCATTCACAAATTTTTTGACAACATTTGTGTTGCTCGCGCCGAATAGTTTTTCCATTATGCTGGGTGGACTCGATGGGGTTTTGTCGGCCGGAGGGGTCGAAGGGGAGAGGTCGTGGTGATTCTTGTGGATAGGGTACCGGGCATATATAAAGTAACCGAAACAACAAAAGTGTAAATTAGCTTTTGGCTGTTGTTGACGTTGTTGGTTGGCTCTGGCTCTGGCTCCGGACCCAGCGTTGCTGCTGCTGCTGCTGCTGTTCGAGGCAAAAGTTTGTCATTTGGTTTTAATAAAAACACTTGCACACACACACACACGCATACACATGCATGCATAGTCGAAAAACACTCATACTCACATTCACATTCTGGCACTCACACTTGCATTCACACTTATGCAGCACTTCATTTGCGCGCTACATGAAGAAAAGTTAGCTGAAGGGTTTACGGCAAAGCTACTTGGGTTGGAGGCATGGGGGCAGCAAGCTCTGTTTATTTTTTGGGAGGCTGCTGCTGCTGCTGCTCTTGACACGCCATCCAAAAAGCTTCTCAAAGTTTATTTAGAAATTAAAATTTTTGGGCCCGCCAGGCTTAAAAGATGCATCACTGCATCCAAAGGCAAACACTTATTGAAATTGCGTTCTGCTTTCAACACTTGAAATATTTTATCTTCACTTGAGAGACATAGCACAGAAGATTATTATTTTTTGTGCTGAACTAATTAAAAAAAAAAAGGCGGACGGCACTTGCAAACTCATTTGAGTAGAATCATCTGCCTGTTTCAATTGCAAGCTCAATAACCTGTAGTTAAAACTTGTCAAACGAACTTATTAGTTCTAAGTAGTCGAGGGCCGTTCGTCCCTATGGAAATGGCATAATCATAGGGCCCATTTCGAATCAAGTCGGACATTTATGCTGTTAAACTGCCAATTAGTTGGACAGCAGCAGGTTGCAGCAAGTGTTGTTTGGGCTTCTGTGTGTGTTTGGGCGGGGAGCAAAGACAAATCACAACCGTAAATAGACAGGGAAAAAGACGTCGGACAGCTTGGTCAGTTACAGTTACATCAATTGCCACACAAACACACACACACACATACAAACAATGGGCCAGGGACATGTTAGTCAGACACAAACAGTTTCAGTTTGAAGCTCACAAACAAGGCTTGCATCAGTAAACTGGAGTTGCTTCGAAATTGGAGTTAGAATTGAGAGCCAAATAAAGATTATTATCGTTTGGCTGGCAGGCAGGCATTTACACTGGGACATCAGTTACTGTTACTATGTGTGTGTGTGTCTGCACACTCACTATTCATTCATAATAATTGTAGGGCGTGGCCAGCCGGTCGGTCGGTCGGTCGGTCGGTCGGTCGAGCGACTGCGTCCGGTTCCTGTTTGTTTGCCTTTGCCTGCTTGTTGCGCTCTTGAAGGCCTATTCATGCATGAGTCCGAGCTATGAGTGCAGCGAGCACTAGAGCTTTGCGACAAGCGCTAATTAAACAAAAAGCATTTGTGTTGTGTTTTCCAATTGCTTTTTATTAGTTTGCGCTCACAATGAAAAAACTACATTAGCAATTGTTGCTCAAACCATAACAGCAAAGCATTAATTGGCCAAAAGTGGTCGCAATCGAAATGCGCTGCACTTTTCAAATATGTCTGTATATAAGCCTATTATTCGTTGCTGAAATTGTGTACAGATAAGGGAATGGCTTCAATTAATGCTTCTACATAATTCAGTTCTCGATAGAGCACCTTTTAACTATCGACACTATCTACAGCACTGAGAAGTCTATTAATGCAATTGGCTTTCAAAATGTGTTGATAATCAACATAAGCATTTTATATTTCATTTATACTTTATGCTATTAACTTTTTCATTCTTATCACAAGCACATTACTATTCACATATCGATACTATCGATAACATTTTGCAATATAGCTTTAATGTAAACTCTTCTTCAGTTTTCGCATATGCAAATTTCACAAATTACATCAGCTCAATGAGCTAATGTTTATTTAAACTATTCACTTAGCTCAACATGCCGCACATCATTTGTAATTTTCACTTCGTATTTGAGCATAGACGAACGACTTGCTCGCTGGGCCGCATGCAATATGTTTGCCAGGGGCGTTATGCACACACCCACACATCAAATAAAAACATTGTCCTGCCTTTGCGTCTCTGGGTTGAGTGTCCAGGACATATGCTGCAGTCAAGCCCGACAATATGAAGTACATACTTGTGTAAAACAAGTTATTCCATTTTGAGGTTTCTGAATAATTAATGCAACTAAAAATGTGCACTCGTCCATTTGTTGCTGTGGCATACACACACACACACACACACACACACAGACATATGTGTGTGGGTGGGCGTTACACATGCACAAGCTGTGATGAGAAAAACTGATTCATGCACAATCACATTTATTGCGCTTGCGATCAAAATTGCTTTTAATAGTTAATAATGTGATAAGCGCCTGTTATTAAGCTGCATTTAAATTGGTTGGCGCCATGTTAGCTCAACGCTCTAAATTATAACAGCTTGCCAGCATTTATCAATTGATATATAAATATTAAAGCAATTTATGACAATTGATTTTATATAAAGAAACATCGCTCCTGAAGAAAGCAGAAAAAATGGAAGTGAAACGATTTAAATTTGTATAATTCCAGCAAAATTTTAAACAAGACTTTTGAGTTAGCATTGAGGTTGTATTTATAGAATAAGAGTTGCATGTAAATAAATTTGTTGATTTCCATTCGAAATCCATTACGGTATTTTATATATATTTATGTACGGCCAGTAAATTCCAGAAGCGTTACAAATATACGTACGTGGCATACTTTCCGTATATTTATTCCAATTTATGCACTCGTTCTTTTGTGCTTCACTTTTCAGATGCATTGCAGTGTAAAGTAAGAGGAGCTCTTTTGCCTTTGATCAACAAGCCATCAACAATTGATGTTGCTGCTGCTGCTGTTGTTTGTGTTGTCATCATTATTGGCCAACTCCATATTTGCAGCTGCTTGACAGGCTGGGTGGGGGGTGGCATTGGTACGCCATGCTGACAATTCAATTTTATGCCATCACCAGTCTCGGCTACTTAAGTTTTATATAGCTAACGATTGCTGGAGTGACTATCCATAAATGGCGTTCTGAGGAAATTGCCGCCAATGCAACTTAATCTCCGTGTCCTGCCATGACAAATCGTCCTTATCGTTTTACGCAGTAAAAAAATATATACTTATATATGTGTATACATATATAAAAGCTAAAGAAACAGTGGCAAACAAACAAAGTTATAAAAACGCACAAAAACCAGGAGAGCAATTCACACGCACAACAAAAGCAACAACAACAACAACAACAATCAGCTGATAAAAGCGGTTTGATTGGCCTTTGTTGTTGCTGTCGTTTTTATGACTTCAATTAACTGCGACTGTGTCCATATCCAGTTCCTGTCGCCGTCTGTCTGTCTGTCCGTCCGTCTGTCTGTCTCTGTGGGTGTTTGTATGCGAACAGTGAAGATTTGCGTTCATAATTTTTTATCTTTGCTGGCTGCGTGCTTTCAAGTTGTTCTCATTGTTGTTGCTGTTGCTCTTGTTTTTCTTGCTGCTGCTGCTGTTGTTGTTGTTGCTATTGTCTTTGGCATGCATCATTAGTTAGCTTAATGTACTGTATACAGTTACATGACCACGCCCACTGGCTCTAGCAGGTAGGCAGCTGGGCGTTTGGCCAACAGCCATACAGTCTCTATTTCTATATATATACAACTATATTTGTAAGGCACGGATAGCAATCTCAAGCTCGTTTGAAACACACACACACACACATAGAGCCACGCACACATGAGCTTTGCGCCATGGCCTCTGATGAGCGCATTCAGCTAAGAAAAACGGGCAATCAATTGCCAAAATTGAACAGTCTTAACGTTTCGTTGCGAATGCTTCGAGATAATCGCCGCAAAAACTGCTCCACTTAGAGACAACGGCATCAGTATTCGCATACGCCAATTCCCAATACCTCCCGCACATTCCCCCACCCACACACACACCCACCGCTCATAAACATTCATAGTCGTTGGGGCTTCGACTAGGCGGCACGGCCAGACCGAGCCAGACCAGGCCAGGCCAGACCCGACCAGGCCAGGCTACGACGGTCGCCGCGCCATCGTTGGCATCAGCATCGTTGGCGGCGGCCTTTTGTGTGTTTGACGTTTATGTTAACATGTGTGTTGTCTGCCGATGCGTGTATCTCTGTCTCAGCATCCTGCTCTAGTCCTTTGTGCGTGCGTGTGCGTGTGGGTGTGTGTGTGTGTGTATGGCTGAGCATCTGCGGCGTGCCAGAATCCTGGTGGAAAGCAGAGCACAGCGCAACCAAAGCATTTCCCACCCATCCGCTTTATGGTCTGTCTCTCTGTCACGTAGCCGCCACGTCGTTGTCTCCGCGTGTGCCACAGTGACACAAAAGCGTTAACAAACAATGCAAATTTAATAAAGAAATTTATGTGTCCAAATCCAAATTTAATGGAATGTTATATAAATTTAAAAACTATTAATATATTTAATTAACATTTGTATTTCATGTTAATCATTAAAATGAAAACAAATAATTTATAAATTTGCATAAATTAAATATAAATAAATCGATATTATTTTAATTTAATGAGTTAAAATCGATTTTTATATTCGTTCAATATCTTTTAAACATTTTTTTATTATGCATTTTATTTATAACAATTAAAAAAAAATTTTTTTTTGAAATTTTACTTATTTTTAGTTAAAATTCTTTGTTGAAGTCTCTTATTTATTATTATATTGACAAATTATAAAAATATTATTATACTAATATAAAACTAAAAAAAATAATGTATAGTAATTTTCGCGCTAAAACGATTTCAATTTTTTTTTTAACATTTTAAGTAATAATTAATCAATCAGATGAAATCTTTTGTTGAAGTCTCTCATTTATTTGATTACTAAAATTAGATTTTCTAGACAGATTGCAAACATAATGCAATAATATAATTTTCATTTAGCCCAAAAACAGTTTTGATAGGTAGACTTGATAATTTTATACTATTTTGCTATCTGTCCACTGTGCGTAGAGGCTTTGTGCAAGTTTTCCTTGCGTTGACGCTTTTGTTGCTCTTGTTGTTGTTGTTATTGTTGTTAACGCTGTCTGTGTTGTTATTGTAGTCCTGTTTGAGTTGCGGGCAACAGAGAAGAAGGGAGGGGCAACAAGCAAGCCAGGATGAATGTGTGTAGGGATGGTTGCCCCTATAAAAAAGCGCTCGAGGTTGTTAAATTGACAACGTTAAACACTTTGTTTGGCATTTTCTGCATTATTAGGCGAACTGGCGTCAGACGCTTGTAATTGATGCCTCTCATCCCCGTTCGGTTCCCTCCCACCCAGCCAGCCAGCCAGTCAGCCAGCCAGCCACTCAGCCAGGCTGCCAGCAATTCCCGCGACCCCAAAAAGTCACAAACAAACCGGAGCTGTGATTTAAATGGCTCAAAAGTTAAGTTATCGTAATGCTAAGCAGCTTAGCTCAACGAGAGCTAGAGTCCCATATGGTTAGGAATCTTACGACTGCTTCTGCTGCTGCTGTGCCAGCTTAACTTTTGCGTTTTGGTTAACTTGGCAGGCTTGTTGTGTGTATAGTGCGAGTAAACATTTGCTATTTAAGCCAGGCCGCTGGGTATGCTGTGGAGGCTGCGGGGGGCGGGGGGCGTCAGTTGATTTCACTGTCAATTTGAAGCGACATTATTATATTGAAAGTTTTAATCCTTTTAAGTGGCTGCTGATGGGAAGCGAAGTGAGTGAAGTCAAGTGAAGTGAAGTGAAGGGTGAAGCGTAAACTGCTGTCCGCTGCTTGTCTTATGCATAAATTCGATTAAATGCCAAAAGGTTAAATCTCAGTCAGTCATCCGCCTGCGCGCATCCTCTTGCTTCCCTTACCCCGCCCCCGGCCCACCACCGATGAGTCAGTTGGCAGTCTTATCCTTAAATTAGGCACGAGCGCACGTAAAGCTGTTGAATGTCATGTCAAAGGGCACTCAAGATGAGCGCGCGCCGCTCGTAAATTTCTGTATATTCTCCGCTGCCTCCTATGTTATATTTTCTTTGGTTTCGTTTTTTAATACTTACAGCGTACGCCCTCGCCCTCGCCCTCGCCCCCCCTCAAGTCAGCTCATGCAGTTCTCTTCCTTTTTTTCTCTTTTATGATGGAGGCAAAGGATTATGCTGCTGCTTGCTGGTGAATCGCATAAAATGCAAAACGTATTAAAATTGACAATAAAGCGGCTTTTTATGTTTATATGCATGAGCCTGGAGCCGCGCCAGTGCCAGTGCCGACAGCAAGATTGTAAATTCGTTAAAAACCATTGCTGCTCATTTTTTATTTCTATTTTTTTGTTGTTGTTGTTTTCTTTATACATTTGTAAAATCCAAAACACTTTAAAGCTCGTTATGCATCTTTTAGTGGCCTCAAGAAGCGCCTGTTTATTTGCCACTTAATTTGCCACAGTCTGTTGCAGCTACCACTGCCTCAATTGCTCTAGCCACTGGAGTAAAAAATATGCGCTCAGCTGCAACTTGTACGCACACGCACACACCCACAGACACACACACACACATATGCATAAACATGTGTCTAGTTGTTATTACTGTTGGTGCAAGCTCAGCGCCACACGGAGTCGCCTTTGTTGCTGTAGCGCTTTTCTTTTATGCTCTACCTGGTTGCAAGCATGTTAAAGGAATTCTCATAAATTTTGTTATTTACGAGGCGGCCATATTAGAAAATCGTTTAGTTTATTATTTATTTGATAAATTGCGGAGAAGAAAACAACAGAACAAAGATTAAATCTATTGAAAATAATGCATTTAATGAAACAACAATTGATTTGGTATACATACTGATTGGTAAATGTAAAGCGGTTACTTTAGTTATGCTTTAGTTAATAGCTTAATGCTCTTTTTAACGTTTTTGTTATTCCATATAATTATGGGGAAACCTATATGAAGTGTATAAGCATATTTGAGAGCATTTGTGCTTTGCCATCTTAACAGCATCTTATCTTGTTTTTCTTTTTAAGTATTTTATTTTTTTGCTTTGAGTTATTACGGCAACTTGCAAAGCGTAAAAATTTCTTACTACTCGGCTGCAACGAAGCATAAAAACTTATGACTTGTCTATACGGTATACTCTCACACACATACGCGCACACACACACACGCACACACACACACGCACACACAGACAAATAAGCTCTAGTTATATTCATTCTGTCTCTCCTTTTTGTTCTCTCTCGTTTCGCTTGCTTGTTGGCGGCGTTGCACTTTGTTTGTTTGTGCCGGTAATATTTCCTTAAATCGAGTAAACAAGTGGAATTCAACAAAGCGGAAACGGAAGCACAATGCGTAGCAGCCTCTTGTTGTGAGTTACCTACACACATACACACGCACATGTTGTCTGCAACACGTACTCGTATCTCATACGCGATGTTGTCTCAAATATGGCGGCAAATATACTTTGGTGCTCTCAGCTCAGCTCGGCAGACGCTACGCTTCTCAGCATATTCTCTGCCTCTCTACTTGGCTTTACTACTGCTACTCCTACTGCTGCTGCTGCTGCTGCTGCTGCTTTAGCAGCTCTTCTCTTTTCAGTTGTTTTTCTTGGAAATTGCTGTTAAAAATAACAAAGCTCGTCGTGAGTTTTTCGCTTCATGCTGCTTGCCAAGTTACTTCCTTCCTTACTGTTGCAGTACCTCTCGGCCTGTTGTTATTGCAATTGTTGCTGTTGCTTTTGTTGTTATTGTTATTTCTGCTGAGCTTTACTTGTTGTTTATTTTAGTTATGCCTTTACCCCCTTTGCTGCTTGCAGCTTCACCTACACATCCAATTGAAATTGAGACGCGACGCTCGGCAATTGTATTTATTTGCTCTACTAAATGGCATAATCGAAGCCACCCAACCACCCACCCACAAAGGCAGCTCAACGGATACGACAGTTGACAAGCTCTTGCGGTGCTCAGATTTTCTAAATATCAAACATTCACGAGTATAAACAAAAGCGACTTATGTGCGCATGTTTGTGGTAGAAAAATATTTTTTTAAAAAGAAAACCAATTTTCTCGCTGATGCGTGGATTTTCTTTCCAAAGTTTACCCGTTTGGATAATACTTGAAATTATTTCTAGCCTTCACTCCCCCTATGAGCTTAGTTAAATTAAAAATGTTATAAAATTTGATAACAAATGAATTGCTCATACTTATTGAAAACATATTTTGACTATTAAAATATGCCAAGAACTGCTGTCATTTGAAAAATGTTGCTAATAAGCGAAGCATAGGGGCAAACCACAAATTGATTTAATTAATTGCATATGCGCATGTTCGAGTCTTTCTAAACGAAAACTTGGCAAAGCTAATCGAAGACTTTGTTAGACTCTTTGCTTGTTTAGTTGACAGAATTTAGTTTGTGGTGACAATGACAAGAGCAACAACAATGACAATGACAATAACAACAGAAAGTTTAACTTCAAAGCAATGTCAGCTAAACTACAACTATGGTGCTCGTCTGTTAGTGTAAGAAGCATTTATTAAATTCCGCTCGACTGCTTTTGGCCTATGTGTCGCTCATAAGGCAGAGAGTCGAGTCGAGTCGAGTCGAGTCGGAGAGCGTTTTGGAAATTCTGAGCAAAATTACGAGCAGCTCTGTAAAGTTTTTCCGGCATATTCAAGATGCTTTTGCTTTTGTCTTGGATTCTTTTTTCGGTGGCCTCGCAAGACTTCGCATAGCATAAAGTTTAAACTGTAATCTTCAGTAACTTTAAGGCGGCGGCGTCTTCAAAGGCAAAAACTTACGCTCAAATTGTTTGTCATCAAATTATGTGGCCAGTTGTTGCTGATGCTACTGCTGCTGCTGCTGTTGCTGTTGTTTTGGTTGCTGCGCAAAAATGGGCATCATTAAAATGCTGTTACCGGACGGATACAGGCGCTTGACCCACTGACCATTTCCACAGTTACAAGTTGCCGAGCAAGCAGTGAACCGGACTTTGTTGCCTTGTCAACGTGCTAGCTGCTGGCGGTGAGGGAGGCCAGACCGCAACAAGATTGCTCAGGCATACCCTTTTTTAATTTGCAACATGTCATTGGCAGTAAGACAAGCAAAAAGGACGTGCCACCATCGGACGAGAGGGAAACCTGAGCACCCCAAGCATACAGTAACGCCCAGGCGCACGCTTTGCTGCGCCTTTTGCTTCAACTCGACTACTCTTCCTCCCTCTCTCCCTCCCTCTGCTTTTGCCGAATATGCGAAGTAAAAACAAAATTAGCAGCCGCAGCAGCAGTCGGGCTGATGCCAAAAAAAGAATCTTTCTCAGAAAAAAATACACAAACAAAAAACAGAGCAGAATAAAACGGAACGTAGGCAAAGTATTCACAGTTCATAGTCGAAACAGTCAAGAGGGTGAGTCGACAACTATTCAAAGAGTTAGCTAATCGAGTGTATTCATGAACTGCTTGCTGGTGTATGATATTCTAAGTAACTAAATGAAAAACAAATTACAAAAAAATATAAATAAAATGTATGTGAAAGGCAACGAAGTTCGTTGACAAAGTTGTAAATATTTTCTATTATTTATTTTATTGCTAAAATAAAACATTTCGCATAATATTATACAATTTATTTTATGGGCATTAAATAAAAAATGTATTAAAGTTATCTTTGCGTCTTCAGATTACTTTAATTCAATTTAATTCTTTCGACTTCTATCCGAATGAATGCATATTAATTAATAATAAAATTAAAGTTACAGTGTAAGAGACTAAGACTAAGAGAATGATTACATTAGTGTGTATGAAATTAACAAAAGATAATAATAAAGAATTATGCTGAAGTACATTGCTGACTTTTCAGTAAGAAATAAATAAAAAACGAACGAACCAAATACGTTTAAAGTTATTTTGCTGAAATATTAAAATGATTTTTAGTGCCTATTGAATTGTTTTTTGACTGTCCAAATCTCACATTAAAAAGAAATAAATAAAAACATGTTTGGCTATTGTATGGTATTATTTCATTGTTTGCTTTGATGCTGCATTGAATTCCTGACTTCTCTGCCCACCCTCGCATATTCACACACACTCACAATGTCATTGACGATGAAAAGCCCAAAAAGTGAATGGCAAGCACAGAAGAAATGGGCAATGAGTGGGGGGTTGGGGTGGGGTTTGGTGTAGCCCACCCAAATGTCATACAAATGACCCATATTAAATTTATTACGGCGCTAGGAGCAGCACAATGAAATTCAATAGCTGAAAACCTAATGGCAAACAAAACAAATCGCCGACGCCGACGCCGACGCCGACGCCTACACACACATATATACACATTATCCTATTGTGCATACTGCTCTAGGTGACTGTAGCTTATGCATCAGTACAATACAAGGCGTGGCTGAAAGACGCCTGTGGGCCAAAAGTTTCAGCTTGTGCCTGGTCGTTAGACTGTTTGTGCTGCCAGCTTAACCAAATTGATTTATAATCCAGCCTCGAATTACCTGTACGACTCAGACGCAGGACCAAGCTGGGGATATTACGCAAAATCTTCAAGTTTTTGTTGACGCAAGCGACGCCTTTACTTATCACAGCCTTTGGTTTGTAATGAGATTTTCCAATTACTTTGCAATTATGCGTAACAATTAATGAGAAAAAGTGGATATTTTTTCGTCCTTTCGTCATGCCACACACCACACACACACACACATGCAACATACGCGACATTGTGTGTTTGTTCCAAGAAAAGTGCTTTTGTTTACTTCGACACGCGCTCAGTTCCATTATCCTGCAGCTAATTAAGAAACGTGAGACAAATGACAAGCGCTAAAATATTGTTTGCCAGTGTCAAAACAGATATACAACACACACACACCCACACACCAACACACACGAAACATAAACAAGAAAATTAAGTGTAACCTGATATCGTGTGCTATTGCAAATTGATTCGATAAGATGAAGTTTGCAAATTTTAAAATTCTTAAATTGAATTTACAACATATATTTATTTTATGGCAAACAACATCCTAAGCAAAAAGTATTTAAAAATGAAGACAGCACAAGAAATTTATTAATTATCCACTAGCTATGATTTTGATCCCAGCACAACTGCACAAATATATTCGCTCCTTCCTTCCTTCCGTCCTTGGCTACAATCACAGCTGCTTGATTGGCATTTAAAGCTCTTTAGGAAATCTGTAGCTGTAGAATAGAAATGCTTGGCTGGCAGGATTAGAAGGCAAGGCGCGCCTTGAACGTCGGCTGACAGCAAAAATCGAAGTGAAGTGGCTACATTGAGCCCTCAGCTGAGCTCCTTAACGCTACCAGTCTGACATAATCCGTGCAATTGTAAATTTAATAAGAGCCTTGTGGCTGGCGGGGTAAAGCCACTCGAACTGGACGTGGACGCTCGCTCGCTCGCTCTGCACGAGATTTGTTGAGCAGCAGCCAAAGCTGAAATGGAAAAGCAAGTAGTCAAGGCAATTAAGCGAGTCGAGTGCGTGGGCAGGAGCGTCGCAGGGACCAAGGCAGGGGCAGAAGCAGAGTCGACTGAACCTTAAGTCGACTTTGACTAAGAAAGAAAACTTTCAAGTGTATAGTTGTTGACGTGACGTCCGCTTTTTATTGAGCCTACCACTCGAAGGTCAAATAAGGTTGTCAGGCCAATTCGCTGCTACAGTAAACAGTGCTTAGGTTGCAACAGTAACGATGTAAAGTATAAATGGATATCGTATAAAAATATGAATGAACATTTTTGGAAAATGATTTTTCATTACTTATTTTTAATAAGTATTCCTAGCATAGCCAAACCTGCCTTATTAAGTTACATCAATATCGTAATATAATTATGAGTTGTAATAATATGATTATTGGTTAAATTTATTTGAAATAAATATGTGTTTAATAATCTTGAATTAATGAGCTGAAATGTTCCATATGCGAATATTATGTATATAAAATAAATCGCTCAGAAACAAGCAACGTAGTTCTAGAGATTAGGTTACATTTTCTTTTCGATTTTACAATATAAATAATTTTGGGTTTTTGGTATATATTATATAGATCAACATATTATATAAGTTAGCAGTTGAAATATTTATATTGCATAGCTCGTCATTGAATACGATTTCCTTTTATTGAGTAGAAGTTTTTAATGGGTCCTAGAGTTAACTAAGTAAGAAGGCACGACTATATGTATAAAAAAATAAAATCTTAGAGTTTATAGTCTGTGACTTATTACCGACAGTGTATAAAGTCTATCTTGGCGGTCTTAGGCAATTTAAACCGATTAGACTTTGATGAGGAATAACAATATACATATGTATATAAAATATAAAGTCAGAATCCGATTATTTTAATTTTAAATGTGAACAAATAATACAACTACAATTATTTTAGATTTTGTACAATTACTTAGTTACTTTATTTAAAATCGCCCCAGGTACAGTTGCTACAGTTCAGCTTCGATTGCTAATCAGGCGACATCCCCCTAAACGAAAATATCTTAAAAATATAGTAAAAAAATTTAATTTAGAAAGTTTCATTGTACAAACAGTTTTTATTATTTAATGATTAAAATTGAATACATTTGCCAATTCTCACATCAGTCCTCGACGTTTCAATATAACACACTGATATGCAAGTATGTCTTGGAAAATGTTTATGATTTTAAATTAAACCTAATTTAATTGCATTTATTTCATCTGAAGGTTGATAGCTAATGCCATAAGCATAAACCAGTACATTTTATACTAGAAAATACCCAAGGCCCAAGGGAACCATCCCTAAATAAAATACAATTTTTTCATACGCCGAGTATGGCAGCCTTATAGCTCAACTTGTAAGCTCGGTTCAAAGAATTAATCATTAGAGTTTAGACTGTACATAACTTATACGATAGTTTATAATTTAGTGGTCAAGGGTAAACGTTAAGGCATTCTTAAAAGTTCTGTTGAATTTTTATTGCATATTATATATTGTAAAATTTAATTTAATTTTAATACATTAATGAGTTGAGCAAGGATTTTAGTAAAATATTTTTGCCCTTTTTTCTTACGTCATATATATTTTTTACACAAAACTAAACTCATTACATTACAACGAAAATCAAAACATTCGAGAGCAATCTATGCAAATGAAAATATATTATTTTTGCTTATTTAAATAAAACAAAAATTAGCAAAAAGCTGGCCAAATTTTTTCGTTAGCTCTAACCATAAAAGCTGTTAGCATAACGCAGATATTTGAAATTATTTTTCTTTTATGCACATTTAAGCTTGTAACATTTTTTTTTCACTCTTTCTGCTGTTGTTGCTGCTGCTCCTGCGAATTGAAAATTTACATTTATGTTTTGCGCAGAAATTTCCACCAAACTAATTGTATGTAAATATGTCAAACGTGTGTCGTCGACACCTGTATGCAATTGTACGAATTTATATATGTGTGTGACATATGTATGTGTGTGTGTGTGTGGTTGTATTGCATATTGACAATTTCATAAATGCGGTAACATTTTCAATTAAATATGCGCAACGCCGCAAACACAGCTGCACCACCTACACTTTTATAAGTATGTAGGTGTATATGTGTGTGTGCGTGCGTGTGTGGCACGCCCACGCAATCCCAGCCCAGCCCAGTCCCCAAGTCCATCAATTCTGGCAAGTCGATTGGTATGTACATTTGTGCAGGTGTGCAGCTTTTGGTCGCTTACAAATTGCAAATCAATCAATAAATAATTGAAATGAAAATCATTTTGCTGGGTTTCAACTTATCTTCCGCTCCTCCCTGCCCTAACACTTGCGACCTCTCTCGCCCTCGCACTTTAGATGCTGCCGCTGCGTTACGCTTCGTTTTGACTGCGTATGCAAATTTGCAAAAATTGTGTACATCTATCACTCGATTCGGATCGCAATCGAAATCGGAACTGGCAGACAGGCCAACAGAGTAGCATGGTCATGGACACAATCACAATCAGAGAAGGAGGAGCAGGAGCGAAAGTAGGAGCATATCAAATGGAGTTAGACGAGCTGTGAGTACGCTAGCAGGTGTGTGGGATTAGTGATGAGACAACTATACATTGTATATATGTATTTGTGTATATAGTATGTATGCTATGCAACTTTAACTGTATGATAAGTTTAAAAATCATTTTAAGGTGCGCATACCCTCCTAACTCGTTACTCTTTAGATTTGAATCTTAGTCAGTAAAAATATTACGAACAAAAAAATAATTAAAAATATTACTGAAAATTAAAATAAACAAATTGTTCATTAAATATTTTATTGTCAGAGTGTTTATACTAAAATAATTTTCATTTGATATTTGATTGTTAGATAAAAAAAGTTTTTAATAATTTTATTATAGGGCTTCAAAAAGAAATTAAAGTCTTCAATTATTCCAAAAGGATAAAATTTTTGGCTTTTTAAATAAGAAAGGTCATTTGTTTTTATTTTTGTTTTTGTAGAAGTATTCTCTTAATTAATTGAGGCTTCCATTAATCAATATAAAGTAAATTGATGCTTTTCTTTTGATTTCGCATGCAAACACATATTATTGATTTAATAATGTTTAAAATATTTATTAGCCAAACAACAATTTTTAATTATACTTGTGTTTGGCTCTGCACATTTTTGATATTTGCAATTTGAGCATCTCTAGTGCGTATTATTTGTATTTTTGATTGGCACTTTCATATTTATTTGCGCATACATGTGAGTGTGTGTGTGTGTTTGTGGCTACGTGCAACATAATGTGTGTATTTGTGGCATGCTGCTAGTTATTTTGTGAAATTACCAAAAACCCAAACTTGAAAGCAGAAAGTGTTTGTTTTGAAAATAATAAAATTGAAATTCAATGAAATTGGGTAAGCAACTTTAGCAAGCTTGTTAAAAAAATATATAACAAAAAAGAGGACAATAAAATAGAAAATAATAAAATCGCTTAGACAGCGACTCTTTAGCGCGCTTTTCTTGCAACTGTTGCAGAGACGCAAAGACGTCTCCGGCGTGCGCCCATCTGTGCACGGGCTACGGGTTAAATTTAATTTGAAAGTTCGCTTTTGTTTTTGGCTGCGCTTCGTTTTTGTCGTTATGCCCAAATCCCGCACAAATCCTTTGAGCTAGCACACAAACAGCTGCTTTGGACTACGACGACAACGAAGTCGTCGCCCTGTTGTTGCTACTGCTATTATTGTTGTTGTTGTTTTTGTTTTTGTTTTTGTTGTATTAAGCGTCGCTGCTTTGGTTGCAGATTTACGCACCAGCAAATCGTGGAATTTATTAGAGGCGCTTGCACCAGGACAGCAACAGCCGCATGCAGGACGCACGTCGCTGGATTCAATGGGCGTGGCGGCATTTTCAATTTTGTTGCTGCGTTTCGAGGCGTGCCAAAACCCAAACCTGAACCGAAATCTCCCCGCACCCACTAACAGTGCTGCTCAACTTTAACCCCTTACCAATGCTGATCTTGATTGCATTTGCCCAAGTGCCAACGAACACACACACACACACAGACACTCACACATCCGTCAGCTGACGGGTGACAATCTAATCAAGTTGGTGCGGGACAAGGAACTATACGATTAAAATAGCGACTGACGGTTAGCCAGGCTGCTCATATGCTGCTCTCCCCTCCCCACACATTTCCACACTAGCCGTGACTTAAAGTTGCTTAAATGAAGTCACAAACTTTTGTAATAAGCTTAAACCTAATTTGCTAGCTGAACAATGTCAAAAAAAACTTTCTCTACAGCAACTGGGTGTGCTATAATTTTGAACAACTCATTATTAAATTTATCTGCTAGGGTATTATAGAATTGCAGCGCATCCTTTACAATAAAAGTGCAAACAACAAAACAAACTAAATAACTGTTAGTTCGTTTTGTAATATTGAACTTCTAAACTTTGAGTCACAATTTAACTATAATGCACCACTCTATTGGGGACAAATAATACGAAAAAAAATATCAATTGTTGTTATATTTAGAAAATATATGAAAAAAAAATTGCAAATACATGAATTATATATCTTCAATTATTCTGTTACTTACATTCATTTCTATGCTTTACATGCTTAGTCATGTTTGTTTTGAATATCAATTTACATATTTATTTGTAATGCGGGTATCTAATCATTTTTTATGCAATTTTTAAAGCTAATTGATTTAATCACTTTAATAAGTTTAACAAATGGCTCCCCTTAAAGTCTTAAAATAGTAACATTTTGAAACCCATGTAAGACTCACAGCATGTAAATATTACTTTTGCGAAAGTAATAAAACAGATACTGTCTCAGTTCTTTTATTTTAAATTTTATTTCAATCGCTTCAAACGTAAATTCGAATGCATTAAACGTGCCTCGGGGTTCAGCAGACAAAAAAGTCGCAAACTGTGGTGTAAAATTGAAAACATTCTGTATATATATGTATGGTTAAATATACATGGCATGTACCCCCTTTTTGAAGGGAATTTTTTATACTGTCGACTAGTTTAATAAAGTGCCAATAGAGATATAGCTGTACGCAAAACAAGACACCCCATAAAATCAATTGCGGTTGCGCGTGCCGAGCTGCAGAAGCTGCAACCAAAAGCTGACACTACAAGATTAGGCGCTGGAGGAGAATGGTGCTGCAACGGCAATGGTGAGTGCAGTGAGTACACGTGCCACACTTCATGCAATTCATATGAGCGCTCTATGAGTTCTATGGTTGTACCGCCTGGTTGTTGGTTGTTTGGTTGGTTGGTCAGTTTTTCATGGGGGGACGACCTCTGGTTCATGGTTGTATGTAAATGAGATATTTTGTGGTTTGTAGCCGAGCGCCATGGCACGTACAAATTCAGATGTGGTTGAAATCTGCATTAACTATTGCAATTAGTGCAAAATTTCGCATAAATTATGTAAAGAATTGTTTTTGGCGCACTTAACTATGAACTACTGCAACTATGGTTGTTGAAAAGGATTTGAAAATATGTTTGTTACACCAGACACCACATTGTTTATAGAGAGTTTCGCTCATGGGGCAGCATCAGCAGTGGGTGGCATCATCATTTGCCACTTGCCAGCTGCATAATGCAATTGAATTTTAAATTTAATGATGGTTTTTCAAAATACTACATGGCAGCATGTTGAGGTATTCCTGTTTCAATATGCAGCTGCTTTATGCGCAAAATAATTACATTCACTAAAAGCAGTTCCCGTTAAATGCATGTGTAGTTGAATTGCATAGATAGATAGCACTTGTACTTAAATTAGAATTAAAATTAATTTATTTATTAATAGTGTATTGCCGTACTTCGGTATTAGCTGATTAGCTGATTGTGTTTCGAATTTCATTTAATTTAAGCATTTAAAATGTTAAAAAGTCAGATTTAAAAGTTAGTATGTTCAGCTTAGTGAAAGCTTTATGAATCTTATGATTTGTATTTTGTATTTTATTTAACTATAGAAGCAATATATCCAATATTTTATAACATTACTCTTTCTATTTATTTATTTAATTAAGGAATTTTCTTAAGGTCTTAAATAGTCTTAAATAATTAAATTCTATTTAGCTGCTTGACACATTCGCTCATTTTTTCACAACTATTTTAAGCAGTGTGCATTTATTAGGATAATATAGTACATATTTATTCAGACATTAATGTATGCGTGTGTATTTTAGGTTGCCAGCGCTGTTTGGCTTGTTTATTGTAAATTACGTTTAGATGTGCAATTAAATTTTAATTAGTCTGTCTCTTCTATTTCTATTGGCGCGTGTGCCATTTGCAAGCACACAAATGCGCGCATGTATGTGTGTGTGTGTGTAGATATCAGAATTAGGCACATATCAAAATACCTTTCATTAGCGCAAGCTTGTTATGGGGGCTTTGTGTGTGTTATACTCTTGATGTCGCCTCTCAGCGACAAACCGTGTTTAGTTTATTTCTACCCTAAATTCGAACCCCACTCGCCCCACTCCATTCCACTCCACACTCTCTACTCTTATGCGCCATTTAACTGTAATCAATTAATTCATTATTATTCGCAGTCTGCTTTCAAAACGCTGCCACTTTGCTTTATTGCTTGTTGAAGTAGTTTTCATTATTGGTTCTACCTTGTTGCACAGCAGGCGAAACGAAAGGCTTTCCCACTATTTACCTGCGCCAGTCCAGTTAACAATCATATAAAAAAAAGGTATATAAAAATAAAAGAAAAATCGAGCAAGAGCAATGCAAACTTGTTGGCAAGTTTTGCAAGGTAACTTTCTCTCTTGCACTTACCCGTTGTCTCACGGGTAACATTTCAGTCAGATAGCCAAACAAGTCGGCCAAATCTTTTGTGCCGAAATGCGCGCTGCTGCCAAGTTTAAGACTTTGTTTCAGTCTTTGCATAGCAGTTGCAATTCGTTTAAAGCTTGGCATATGAGCTTATGTTTCTCGAAATTTAAACTTCAATAAGTAAAGTTTAGATGAAGTAGCCCTTCGCTTAAGTTTTGAATATACAAAAACAATTTAGACAAATGAACTTTGCTAACTAATCTCTTAATTTCAATCTGGAAAACTTGCGCCCGGAATCAACAGCTTCACTAGCACGTGTGGGCATCATTAACTGTAGACAAGTGCTACCCCTCCCACCCAACCTCCCTACCTTACTCTATCGCTTTGGCAATTGTTTTGTTGTCTCTAGCGTTGACTTGATTGTTGAGCTCTAAAACGTTTTGCGACCAAAAACTTTTGCCGATTGCCGCGCGCATAAACGCCGACTGCGCTGCCGACTACAACGGCCCAACGGTCCCCACCCACTCCACACCCAATCCACACTCCATTTTCAGTTTTCTCTGCTCACATTTCGCATTTGGCTTCGCCTGGCGCCCACTTCGAATGTTGTTTTTATTGTCACTGCTGCTCGCCGTTTTCATTACATTAACCGTTTTCCACCCCCCACCCACACTTTGCTCTGCGCTTTCACTGCAGTGCGCATCGATTGTTGTTCACTGTTTTGTTTGTGTTTTAATGCCAGCTACTTTTTGCTGCTGTTTTAGTGCGCTTTTGTTGATTTTGCAGTTGCAGCATCTTTTGATCCAGCATCTAATCGTGGGCCACGCCCGCTTTCGCCCGCCCAACCGTCCGACCATCTGTTTGTCAGGTACTTGGGGCGAAAGTTTAGCGTTGTTGTCGTTAAACACATAACAAAAAATACAAATAAAAATACTAATCGAGCTGAGTTAGCTGAATGCCAACCAGTTGTAAAAACTATTTGAGCAGCTTCCTGTCTTCGGTCTGCACTTCTCCCTCCCACTCTCAAGGCCAGCCCAAAGCACTTTCCCAGACAGCTGCAGAGCCCCCACATCAATCAATGGGCATATGATAGCTCAATGTTAATGTTAGACATGTGAATCGTCACGTCTGTATGTTGACCCCGCTCAATTCAGCAGGTGAAAGCGCTTTTATAAACCCATAAAAAATACACGACCCTTCCAGGCCTATCTAAGAGTGCACGAAACCTTTTCGAAGACCAATCGATGTGCCCAAACTGGTCGAGCCGAAGGGGCAGCATACATACAGCCTGGCACTGTCAACAGCTTGCTGGCAACCTTTTTAAAGAACTCCCTTCACGAGGGTGGCAAGCAAAGTTATATTTAAAATTAGTCTTTAGTTATTAGACAATTTCTTAAATTTATTATTTAATTAATTAAGGGTAATTATGTACTATGTAAAATAAAATAAAAACAAAAAAGTATTTCTAATTAATTGTAATAATTACTTAACTTAAAGAGTTCTTTAGGGAGTGTCAACCATAACCCATAATTTTTAATTGTAATAATTACTTAACATAAAGAGTTCTTTAGGGAGTGTCAACCATAACCCATAATTTTTTTTTAAGCAAAAGCAAAATCCGTGAGGATCTCACTGCATGTTTATTTTTAATGTGATACTCAGTGAGGAATCCTTACAACAATAATCTCGTCTGAGTGTTTTTGAATTTGAGTCCATCAGTTAATGGTTCTAAAACTATTCTTCCCACCCTCTCTGCAGTGTTTCTAGTTTGGGCCTGTTTATGTTTGGTTTATGTTATTTGGGGCTCATTCTCGGTCTTGAACTGAGCTTTTGGGCTTGCCCTCAAAGATTTATGTGCGTAAATTTCATGCTGACGGCATCAGGTGATTTAACACTTTAGATAACTTGGAACAGTTTATAGTCGAGTCCCCACTCCGCAAGCAGCAGCAACAACAAAAAAAAAAATATAGTATAAATAAAATAAAAAAAACAAACAAACAAGCAAAGTTGTTGGTGCGCAAAAGTTGTATTTTTATTATTTTATTTTATTGCGCTTACATCTTTAAATATGTTTGTTTGTTTGCTTGCTGCCTGCCTTGCTTCCACGGCGTGCTGTCCTGTCCGGACAAGCCCGGGCGCAATCTTCTTACCCGTCGTATGTGTATGTTGCTCGTTTGGGGGGTTTGGCTTGGAATTGATGTGTCTTTTGGGGTCATAAAAATTACAAAAATTTCTTTCGCCTTTTTGGAGCTGATTGTGTGCGATTGAGAGCAGAGCAATCCCTGGCCCTTTGGATATCCAGCGAGCGATATAAATTATATTGCGCGCTTTGAATTAGTTTCTTATTTTTTTTTTTTTTTGTGTAGGAGTGTGAGAAATGAAATTAGATACGTGCTGGTTAGGGAGTTAATTGTGCGCGTCTGAGATTTCGTCAAATAACAAACAAGAGCTACGAAATTTGCACTGATATAGTAAATACACAGTTTTCAAGGACTCTTTAAGCATGCTGTGTGTCCTGTGCTGTGCACATTAAATGCTTAGCCCTGACTACACAATGCGCCACAATTTGCGATGTCCGAGTCCTGGAGGAAAGGCTGCAACTTTGCAATCGAAGCACAACAATAGCAAGCAATTACCAAAAAAGGAACAGAAAAAGAAAAATACCAGAGAATGCAACACGGCAAAAAAAAAAAAAGATTGAACATGAAAAGGGCAAAGCGCGAAAAGGAAGTGAAAGAGCGAAAATAACATCGAATTGTTAAGAAACTGCAAACTGCAAATCCATTAAACCACAACAAGCTGGGGGAACTAATACCATAGCGCATAGCACAGAGCGGTGCAAAGACAACGCCAGGAACTAAGTTCCAAATGGACTTCTTGAAAAAAGGCGAAGAGCAAGACAGAAAAAACTTCACAAAATTGACTGAAAATTGTTGTAGCGCATGGCGTTGAGAATGACATTTGCAAATGTGTGGCCTGCAGAGGATTAGCTGGCAGGACCAAGACAGATTGGCCTCTCTCTGTATGCAAAGATGTTCATAAGGTGCCAAAGCTGATTAATCGATTTATAAAGCATATGCTAAACGCATATTTCTGGTTACACTATTAATACGAATAATTCACCCGATGTTATTTTACCTTATCGCATTAGACCACAAAATTTGAAATTAACCAAAAAAATTAGCTTCGATCTGGCTTACGAGACCGGAAATCGTCTAATAGAGGCAAGCGATAAGAAGATAGTTTTCATAAATGGTAAAACCTTAAAATCGCAGTAACTAAAATATTCCAAGCAATTAAATCTCTCTAGGTTATGGTAATATTATCATTAATTCCGATAATTATTAATCAAACTGCAAATGAGTCGTATTATTAATTTAGCTTCTATTCGTGAACTATCGGAACTATGCTCCACATGCAATGCATGTACTTTTCAATCGTGAAAGTGAAATCATAATCATAATCATAAGTGAATAATCATAATCTGATGTACGTAATGGTCATTTATACTAAGAATTGAAAATACATTTTTTTTCACTCATTCTGTTGAAATTTTCCACATAACATTGTCTTATAAAAATATCACATAAGCAAATGATCCTAATCAAACAGCAGGGCTAAGGAGCTTTGTCTTTGATTACCCTTAAGTGACAGTTTCCTCAGAATTATGAAACCTTCAAATACATAGCAAAACTCAAAGCTCTTATGCTTTGGCTTTAAGCAAAAAGGGAAAATCTTGCGCACAGTTTGCTCTGAATATAATATTTAAATATTTGTATCAAACTTTTTGTGCTTTTAATCTTAAATATGAAGTGCTTTTCAAGCTTGTAAAACTTGTAAAGCTCTTGCTAGGTTTAAGCTGCTTTCAAGCACTGTTGGCATTCTTGCCAGGCAGCCAAATAAACTGTTTAAATTCTTTAAAGTCATTGAATAACTTAACTGTTTGACCAATACCAACTATTGCAGCTAACCGCAACGACCTTCTTTATACACCTTCGCCCTCTACCCCAATGGCAGAGAGTGTGGCAGAGCTCTTCCTCGCTCGAGCTAGATGAGCCACCCAACTATGAAAAATTTGCCCTTTGCTGCATGCCATTTATTTGTCTGCTGGCATCTGCCATCATATCTTAGGATGCGGTTACGAGTTGCCAGCAACTCTTCTTCGTCGTTGGCTTGGAGCTGTCTCTATTGCTTCGACTGTAGTTGGTGCTGGTGCTGGCGCTGGCGGTGGCGTCGGTTGCTGGGGCTACCTTAAAAATTAATTGAAACATCACTACCGGCTAATATTGTATATTAAAAAGCAGGCAACAACAACAGCAGCAGCAGCAGCAGCAGCAGCAGCAGCAACAACAAATTGCGGAGCATAAAACATGCAATAGCCCAAAAAAGGAGCATAAACTTTATACAAGCATTCTATCAGTTGATGCTTTGGTGCGGAGGAGATTGGAGTGAAAATGAAACTTGCAAATTGCCTGTGTGCGTGGCCATTTGTCAGTTTTAGTTGCATGCGGAGATGGCCAGGGGAGCGGGGCTAGAAATCTTTAACAATAAATTCGAAGAACATTTTGGGCTCAAGTTTATTAGCTGTCCGGCCGGTATTTGCGGTCAAAGGGCATATGAAGTGGCCACCTGACGACCCGCCCAGCCAATCCAACAAGCAAGCACCCATTACACCCATCCCACCCACACCCCACCCCCCAACATACTACATACTCTACACACTACTGGGGCACACGCTCATTCATTCATCTTCATTGTCAAGCAGCATCAAATCAGTGTCCGGTTTGTGAATTTCATTGCAGAGCATTGCCAGCATCAAATTATGCAGCAGCATGCGTTCTCTGTTCTCTGAGCTTGCGCAAGCTCTCTCGAAGCGCTCTCACGCTCTCTCTCTCTCCCACGCTCTAATGCCGCTCAATGCACGCGAGGCACGTTCTCGTGCCAATTCGTCTGTTGCGCCTAGGACAATGTGTTTCGCTTTGAGTTTGGCTCATGGTTCGTGGTCGCAGATTCGTCGGCGGGTGTTCTAAAAACCGAAGCGAAGCACAGCACGCGCGAAGGTCGTCGGCCATAAAATGCGCATAATGTTGTGCGGACATGTCAGTACACGTTTGTTATTCGTCGCGTTCAGAACGGCGCAGCGGGCAGCGGCAGCGCAGTTGAGCATTTGAAGCGTTGGCGCCGTTTGCTCTAGTAAGTCGTACGCCGTACGGCATGTGGCGTGTGCGTATCAAATACGCGTAAAACGTAAAGCGTAACGTGCTACGTAAGCTTGACGATCAACAAGAGTTTCAAGCCAAATCAATTGTGTTCAAGTGTGTGACTGTGTTTGTGAAACTAAAACGCTTAACTGACTTGTAAATGCATCGACAACAACAACATAAACAACTTTAACTGAAACTGGATACGGATAACAAGCCGCAACTGAAGCTACAGATCGGCCGCAAGTGCAAGTAGGTAACATTTGTTGTTGCCTGTTCCCGCAGGCTCGCTTCCCTCTCCCCTCTCCATCATCTCCACCAGCACTATGTGCTCAAACTAAAAGTTCAATTTCCTGCGTTGCTTTAATTGAAGCGCAGTGCAAACAAGCAGCGACTTGTCTGTGTGTGTGTGTGTGAGTGTGTGTGTCCACAGTTCAATTGTGGGCAATGGCCGTGAGGCGGGCAGTGGGCGTGTGCGTTTGAGCTCTGGTCAGTCATTAGTCATTTGCTCATTTCCGCAAACGCAGCCGGACGTGCAGCACTTGTCAGCCAATAAACAAGCGACGGCGACGGCAAGTGGTCCAACCAGTGGCATGAGAGAGAGAGAGTGAGGAGGTGAACGAGGACCGGGCTGGCCTCTGTCTATTTCCCCGCTGGACACAAAAATGAATGAAATGCTCATATCGTGGTAAACACTTTCATGTCATGCCCTGTGATGGACTCTAGATGAGTTGCCCAAGCGTGTGTAAGCATGTCTATGTGCCCGGACTGCTCTGCAGCTCATGGGCTTGTCTTTAAAATTGCTACAGATGCTAAAAACTATCAGAGCGGGTTTGATTTTCTCAGATTTCTTCTCTTACTTTTCGAATTTCACTCAGATTCTAATAACTTGCACCCACAACTCAAATGCAAAAAGCTGGCATATATTTTTAGCTAGCTTTCGTCTCTTTAAGCCATGATTGAGTGTGTGGCACACATTTTCAAGCGTATGTGTGTGCATGTGTGTCATACATTCATTTTGGAATACAATAACAGCGGCTGACAACAAGCACAACAGGCATATCCTTCATAAAGCGCCAACATTGCATAGGTGTGCAAAAAAAAAAAAAGAAAAAGGAAAATGCAAAACAAACAACAGCAACAAGAGCAGAATAACAGTGGCAGCAACAATGAAATAGGCAACTGCAACGCATCCTCTGCAACTACTCAACCTGTCCTACCTAACCCAGTTTACTGATGTTTCTTCACGGCTCTGTTTTTGTCAGTGCGTCCATCCGTCCGTCTGTCCGAATCTCCGTCTGTGCCATCGTCTCGCCTCTCGTTCCCATTGCCGTCATATTTCTTTTTATGGCTTTGACTGACTGCCCACAAAACGACGAAAAGACGAAACCCACTCCAAGTGAACCCAAAGTAAAGCCACCTGTACCACTCACCCTCCTCCATCTCCTCCTCCTTCGGAGGAATCCACAAAAAGCAGCGCTTTTGATAAAACTTGTTTTGTAATTGTTTTTGTGTCGAGTTGTGTATGCCCATTGTTGCTTCAGCTTTCTTTATTTTTTTGCTTGATTTCGTTTTTATTTTTTTTTTTTTTTTGTTCTCGGCTTGTCTTAGCTACCAGCTCCTGGGGCCATTGTCACGTAAATCTCTGACAGAAATTAGCCTCGTTGACAAAAATATGCCTGCTTACACATTATTTGTACAAACAAATAGACAGAGGATAAAGCGAGTCAGAGACTGAGACAGAGCCAACAGTTATGGCGGTCACGAATGCTAAGCGACTAACTGCTATAAGGTCCTAGGGATAGACAGTTAGACAGTCAGACAGACAGACAGACAAACGGTGACAAAATTTGCATGGGAACTGCGACAGTTGCTGTGCTTTTTGTCCCGTTCTTGTAGAATAGTTTTGTCTAGCGCTCAACTTTTTGTTTTGTTGTGCTTTGTTTTATTGATCTGTTTATGCTTCGGCCTCTGGACATTGTGCGAGTGCACACATAACCAAAAAACAAATAATTTTGTTTTGTTTTTACCTACTACTATGTGTTTTTTTTTTCTTTTCTTGTTTTTTTGTGGCACACCAAAATGATGAAGGTTGCGCTGGTTGTTTGCCTCTTGGGTTAGGCTGTTGGGTCTAGCAGAGGTTAATGCTCAGACAGGCGTAAAGAAAATAATAATAAACAGGGTTGTCTATTACATTAAGAGCCAAGCTGCCGCTGCCTCTGCTTCTGCCCCTCTGCCTGGCTGATTGAAAGTTGACTTGTCTTACATGCCACGCACCTTTGGCATTGTTTTTGTTTTCACCAGCTTTATTGTTTCTAATTAACATTTCATAAACACATAAATACCAGCTTTATGTCATGCCCTCGGGAATCTTAAAGTTTTGTAACCAATGCATCATCATGTTCATGCTTAGCTGGCAGTTGAAAGCGAAATAGACTTACGCACAAGGCTGTCTTGTCTGCCAGGCCCTAAAGGTTTACAATTGAAGCAAATGTGTGTGCACGTGTGTGTGTGTGCTTTTGTACTCTTTGGTTTTGCTTATATTTTGTCTGTCTCTTTTTACGCACTAAATATGTAGGCTAAAACAGCCTTTGGGCTTCAATCTGTTTTACAATGAGATCTAATCTAATTTGCCGGCACTGACAATAGAACGGTTTTTTAGCTTCTGTTATGCTTTTTTATTTTTGGCTTTTGTTCATGTAATAAAGTTAACACATTTGTATGGCAACCTTTTTTCTTTTTTTGCGAATTTTATTTTTATACCATTTTCCGATAATGTTGTGTATGAAAACGAGTTATCGCTGGATGATTATATTAAACAGCCATTGTGAAATATAATATGCAAATGCTTAAATTAAATAATATAGCATACTTTTAAGGGTCCATTTCCGCTCTTATGCAATTCAAAACTACTGAAATTAATTTAACCAAGCTTAACCTAAGTGTACAAAAAGGGAGGGATTTGTTACTGCTGTCATCCTTTTGCTCGCCCTTTCTTACTCTTTATGCAATTATAATCTGTAAAATCGCTAGAATTAGTTCATTCTATTATCATGGCTTATTTATAAGCAAAACACCATTTAATACCCACTTAGTGTCTATTGAGCTTTGCCCTTATGCCACCTTCGTTATGGTTTGCCCGACTGACAGGCTAGCGCATACGTTAAGCTACTTAAACTGTGATGAACGCGCCACCTGGCGTACGGATTGACAAGCGTGACACTATCGGTTTAGTTGCTTGCACAGCATTGAACTCTATGCCACGCGCTGATTGATTTTTAATTACGAGCACTCAAAAGTGTATTGCATATGCTTAGAGCCGAATGTTTGCGGTCATAAATTCAATGCTGTGTGGTTATCTTTATAAAATCATCAAGTCGAGCAATATGTGCTGCTTTAACCAAGCAAATATGACGGAAATTAGTATTTTGTCAGAGGTAATGTTAGCATTGGGGTTGGGTTTGGCTTTAGCTTGGGTTGCACCAGTTAACCATTTGCCAAACCAATTTGAGCGAAATTTGTGAAATTTGTGAAAAGCTGGAAATCGAATATTATCCTGATAGTGCAAAAGATCCATTTACGTGACTCGGAAATGCAAATAAAAACCGTTTTCATTTTTATTGAATTCGGTTAAAAGCGATGTCGACGAGTTAGGCGTCGGTTTTGTGTTAAGGGGGGAGGGTGTCGTCATGGTGCATGGTAGGCGTGGCGGTATACGAGCTGGACAACGAGAGCCACCAGAACCAGAGCAAGAGTGAGAGCCAGACCGACATAAATAAACCTCAACTAAGCCGTGTGTTTTGACATAGATTTAAATTGACATAGCTGCGCAAACAAAAACGCAAAACGAATGGCAACGGCAACGGCATCGGCTACCCAGGGGCATGGGCTGGGGTTGAGGGGGTGCATTTAGTAGTAGGTGGCGAGGTGAGAGAACACTGCTCATGTGGCAAGCGAGAATAGCACAAATTTGCGTCAAGGAATTCGCATCGCCCGAGTGAATACATTTCGCTTTTCACATTCGCATTCACTTTTCTTGGTCGCATTCACATTTGCCTAATGCTCAGCGCTTTGGCCATTGATACAGTCCAGACAGACGTTGAGCGCCGAGCCGAGCAAGTATAAAAATGCAAAATAGTTTGTTATTTAACATATTTGACGGCTAGCCAGCCTGCTGGTTGCTGGTCCTTTTATGGAAATTGCCCGCCAGACAAGCGCCAACGCTAAACAAGGATGACAAACAACCGCAGGCTAAACGAGCACAGCCCTTTGACAATTTTGTTCACCGGCTCGTTGGCTAAAGCCAAATACTTAGTCTGGAATACTATTTGCCAGCCGAACAGCTGGAAAACAGGCGTGCCGGGATATAGCTGAGCAAATTGAAAAAAAGTAGCAGGGAATCCTAAAAAAAATTGTGCGTGTATTGCAAGGCCAAAACGATATAAAGTGGGGGACTCGCATAACAAAAAAGCGAGATAAAGCAAAGCAAAAAGTTAACAAAAAAAAAAAAAAAACACAACACAACACACAAACGTTTGCTTGCTGTTCATGAATGTCAATTGGTGAGGGTAAGGGGCCAATTTAAAAGGGCTTACTTTTTAATGAAGCGAGCCAAGCAGGATATATCACACACAATGGTTAAGGATACAAGCTATGTTAAAAGTGCTGAGCACACACACACACACACACACACACACACGCTTGCAAGATAGAAGCACACAAAGCCTTGAAAAGCGTACGACCTTAGGCCAAATAGAAAGTGGATAACGCACTTGTAGCTTCTGCTGCGAAATGGAATTTCAATTGTATATCGCCCAAGACACAATTAGAGATAGAGAAAGAGCGACAGTTGAGCAAACGCTTAAATTACGCTATATGCCGACTTGAGTGTCGGGTGAAATAGCTTTGCATAAATGATGTATGAGTGGGTGCAGGACATGATTGATTCAAGAAACTCGAGAAGGCTCACAAGAAGCAAAAAAAAAAAATGGATTTGTGGAGAAAGACAAAATGGGCAAAAATTTATTATAGATGAGTGAGGCTAGTTGCAGATTAAAGTAGACAGATAATGGCTTAAAAATTCTCTTTACAAAAACTTCAAATCTTGTTCTATGGATTGCCTTACTGACTTCAAAAATTTTGTTATACATGTGGGCTGAATTACGATTCAAAGGAAAATGTTACTGTTCTGAAGGGCAGAAATAGTCGGAATTATTTCCTTTTCAATTGCATCCAACTAACAATTAGATACGTATATAATGTTAAAAGCAATTCTCTTTACTAAACTTTTGAGTCTTCTTCTATGGATTGCCTTGTTAACTTTTTTTTTATACATGTAGGCATTCCAAGAAAAATGTTATTTTTCTGAACTCGAGCAAAAGCCTTTATTTATTTGTTTTCAATTGCATTCAACTAGTATTTTTAGATATATAATGTTGATCAAATTCGCATTCCATAAACTAGCATTTCGTTGAATTTCGCTGCCAAGAAAAAAGTTATTGCTTTGATATTGTGCAACAGTCGGGCCTTTTTTATTTTTCAATTACACTTAACTTCTATTTTTCTTTCTCAATATTTGCTAATTTAATTTATACTTTTCAGTTCTCTTGTCAGTTATTTGGCACGCTGTGCATTTGTTCTGTCATTTCCATTATATAATCTGACTTATGGAATGCCAAGCTAATGAGGTTTCAAAACCAAAGCGTACTTACCCCATTGCCATGCACATACTGCCCGGCATTCTTTTGCTTTTGTCTCAGCTTTGGCTTTGGCATAGAAAGAGAATGCAACCAAATTAAATCACATAACATGTCAGCCAACGCCACCGACTAACCGAGAAACCCAACCGAGCCAAGCCAAGTCAACCCTACCACCTAACCAAAAGCCAAACCGTTGTATTCTGCTTACCTGTCCAATACCACATGGTTTTCCCTAGCTATGCTAATGACGCGCATTTTCCATCAACACACCTCTCTCTCCCTCTCTTCCTCTCTGTCTAATGTGCACTGCATTTTGCACTCAGACCAGCTTGGGTAGATAGACTTACTCGCAGTTATGCAGCGCTACTTTTAAACAACCAATTTGTGTACGTACGAAACACAAATTTGTGCTTTTATCGCATTAGAGTTCTTCTCTACACTTGATTGAGGCTGGGAATATATGCTGCTAATATTCAAAACTTGAACACAATAAATTCTATGAGCTGTGTATAAAATCTTCGTATATTAAACATACATATATTGTATTTAGAAAGGTTTACCCTAAATTGCTTTAAAGTCCAATTCGTTACTAACATCAAATATTCCTAAGCGTTTTTCGGCGTTTCTTTTCTAAATAATATTATCAGGCTTCTATGTTTCTTGTTAAATTTACGAGCTTTGAAAGAACTCTCTTCTGGTAGTGCACTCCCATACAATATTTCATGTACGTAAATGTTATGGAAATTACGTAGAACATTTTTGCATATGCTGAGCTAAGCTGAGATTTCTCATATTTATAGCTTGTTGAACAACCCGCAGCGCCAATATCAATAAAAATAAAAATGAAAAGAAGCGAAAGAAATGTTTGCAGCGAACTGTTTTTTTTTTTTACTCTTTTTTTTTTTTTTGTAGAGCAGGTAATCTTCGACCTGTCAAATGTTGCATTTTTATTCCACTTTTGCCATATTTATTCGCCTTTTGCAGTCGCAGTTGTTGGCGTTGTCGTCGTCCAATATGTGTCAAATGCAAATTTAAATCTTATTGAAAAAGGGGATTAGGTGACAGCAACAGAAGCGGCAAGCAGCTGGGAAGACAGCTTGGGTTGCACCAGAGTGAAAGAGAGAGAGAGAGAGAGAGAGAGCGAGAGAGAGAAGCGCGGACAAAGTGACTTTCTTTTTTTTTTATTTGCACTGAGTTTTGTGGCTTGCAGCAAGTCGAACCAGTTGCTGCAAGCCGGTTGACTTTGTCCTAAACATTTGCTCATTTGCATCTTGTCTGCAGCTATTTTTTGTATAAATATTTTTACTTATATTTCTATTTTGTATGCTTGCCAGTTTTTTTTGTTGTTGTTGTTGTGTCGGTGTCGGACTCCGGCAGTTTTTAAATGGTTTTTTGTGGTTTAGTTGCATTCATAGCCATTTGATATCTTTTCGGCATCATCTCTAGCATGCATATAATGGAAATACTGCAGCAGACTGGAGTCTCTAATCCCATGGTGGCTTCAACATATGTTCAACAGTAAGGCGCTCTCCGCAGCCCACACACACACGCGAACAATATGAAAATCCAATACAATGCCACCACAACCAGCCAGAGCCATAGATTTTTTTCCACAATTTCAAAATGTTTTATGCTGCAAGTTCTTTGCTCCTTTGTGTGGGTGTAAGGATATTCAATATTTTCCGCAGATGGAAACTTGAGGGGCTGCCCTGACATATGTGCGAGTGTGTGTGTGTATTTCAAAGCTTTTGTTATCAATATGTCGCCTGCTTATTGAAAATAATACAATATGTGCATGTTCATACATATGTGTGTGCTTTGTTGTTTGTGTCCATGTGTCGCTCTCTCTCGCACAGTATTTCTTTCTTTATGTGTATGTGTGTGTGTATGTTTGAATCTAATAGATACTTGCTGTACTAGCTCTGCGCTGTGCTTTGTCACCTGTCTGGGCCGGCACTTTGGCATTGATTGCTTGCGTAATTTGAACAATAACAAGCCGATGATGATCTCCTTAACGTCATTAAGCTTTCAACAGCAGCAGCAGCAGCCGTAGCAGCAACATCAATAGCACAGCCGGTATTGTAATATTCAAAATATGAGAAAATACCAAAGAAAACATTGACAAGATTTTGATTAAACTATACACACACACACACACACACACAAACGAACACACACACGCATGTGCACAAATATTTATTTATTTGAGCCAAGGTGGAATTCGGTGCCATTTGTTTGCTTGTTATTGTAAACCAATTTCAATAATGGTGCGCTTCATGATCGCATTAAATATGCATGCCACTGCATATAGGTTACTTCAATATATATATATATAGAATTCTCACACGCTACCTTTGTCTGTGTGTGTGTGTGACTAGGCCAAATGCCTTGCACGTAGCCACATAAATTCGTAAGTCTTGAGCTCTTCTTTAATGCGTTTGCCTGCGAGTATGTTAAGCAAGGCGTTGTGTCTCTGCATCTCTGAATTTATGTGAGGCTTTTGTTCGCAGGGAACTAATTGAAACATGCACGTAAATACATTAAAGCCAAATAGCACAAAATAATGATGCTGATTAATTCAATCAGGCGAAATGAGGCGCACACCCAATGCCAAATGATTCGCCTATAAGCTCCTTGCTGAGCACTGAGCACATGTTAGGGATTCCGATATGCTTGTGTGGTTCAGGTCCAGCGCTTTTGTGTATTAAGTAGTTTAACACACTAATGTGAATTCAATTCCGTCCTGAAAGAGCTGGACGCTACCCACAAATAACTAAAAGCTGGCAGCTCAAGCTTATTGAATAAAATAAGTTGAGCGCATTCATTTAAATACTAAGAAAGCTAACTGATAAGTTCAGAGTGTACAACCGACAGAATGAAACACTCTAATCTAGCTTATTTATTATTTATCGAAATTGAGATTTTGGTGCAAACTTCTTCAGTCACAATCTGGCCAAATGCTATAATGAAATTTCCTGTTGCTAAAAATATATAAGAACCTACATTTTTGTGTTTACTCAGCGCGAAACCATAAATTAATTAGAAAACAATCCCACTCCTGTAAAATTTATTGAAATATGATACTCTCAAGAAAATGCATTATAAGTTCTGCCACTTCTTTTTTTAGCCTTTTACTCACAAATCTCCATCAACTAAGCCAACAGACTTTTTTGCTACATTTTTTTCTACGAGGTTTAAAAATACGCAAATTATTTTAAATATTGTATTATTTGCTAAGTGTTCAAGCAATTTGTATTCATTATTCATGCAATAAAATCAAGCATTTAAAATTTAAATTTATCCAAACAATTGTTCAAACTGAATCAACTTTAAATGCGCATGCATATAGCATATATTTATCAATTTATTTGTCTGTTCATTCCGTTTTTGGTTTTTTTTATCATAGCAAAAATTTGATTTTAATGCAAACGTAGCTTAAAATTGAATAAAAAGCAGGCAACTTAATTAAAAACCATTGCAAGCACAATACAAATAAAATTCTATCAATAGTAGTTTTTTCACAAAGATTATGTATATATATTTTTAATTGTCTATAAATTTATTAGTCATGTCTAGCATATTTAATTTTTGTTTATGACTGCTTTATTCTAATGCCTTTGTGCTAAAACCATTTTGTAATTAACTTTTTATACAAATGTCGGCTACAGGTAAAAAATATTGTAATACTTTAGCAGCAATTATCGAATGTGTAAGCCTCAATGATTATGAGTAATCACACACAAGCGCAGCAGTGAGAGTACGCTAAGTAAATAAATATTTCAAATTAATTATGCTCAACTGTTTTAGTTTTACAACTACTGATTAGTGCCTACTGTTAAATTTGTATTTAAATGTTTGACAATCCAATTAAATTTAATTAGGTCAAAATCCGTGTAAATCAATTCAACTCTAATTGCATGATATAACAAAAAACAGTAGAGTGCATACACACACACACACACATAGGCACGCACAAAGCTATTAGAGAGTGGAAAAGACACTTTGATTTATATCTACTTAATGGATCACATTTCAACTGTAAATGAAAATCATAATAGAAACTGATAGTTGAGCATATTATGATGGAATTTCTTAGTACATTTAGCACAAGTGTCTGTCGACCTTGACTCTTTCATACACAAGCCAGTCTATCTATCAAGACAGCGCGATGTCACAAGTCAAAAGTTCAGTCTACAATTTGAACATGACATTTGTCAGGAGACAAAGACAGTCGCAGCAGCGGTAGCAGCAGCAGCAGCAGCAGCATCAGTAGTAACGGCAGCTGAACACAAAATGGCGACATATCAACTGAACCTTAAATCAAGTTGTAAAGAGGCTGGGCGTATGTGTGCAGTGGGCTGGCAGCAGCTGTTGATGAAATGCCAGCGACAATAATAACAACAACTGTAACAAAATATAACAACAGCAACAATAGCAAGAAATCTACACGACAGGAAAGAAGCGAATGAAGATGGGCAGCTGCGAAGCAAACATACAGACACACAGACACACTTACATATGTATGTAGGCCAGTGAGCTCGCTCACACACTCGCAGGCATGGCTATAAAAGTGACAAATGTTAAACGAAATGTAAAGAAAAACTGACAACAGGAAGACGCGACGTAATGAAGCATAAAAAGCACATTTTTCAAGATGACTGCAAATACAAACAGACATATATGTATGTACATACGTCAGCGTGTACATTATACAATTCATTCATATATGAGGAAGTAACAGTTGAAATTCCAGTGAAAACGAAAGCTGTTTTTAAATGAAACGAATCTCAGATACGCTTGCTAACAAATTCTAAAAATAATTAGCAATAAAATATTATTGATATTATTCTTCATAGATATATAAAGTGTTATGATATTTTACTCACAATGAATTTATTTGCATTTGCACATTTTGTAGCACATTTTGTACTAGACTAGTATCTAAAAAGTGTAGCATACCTTGAGGCGTTGACTGACAATTGACAATGATCTACATCAAGCGCTCGCTCAAAGTTGACGCATATTTGAAACTCATTTTCGCGCTTGTAATCAATGCGACGTCGTATGTTTTAACTTATGCAAATTGCCATCCCCACACACACACACACACACACACACTTGATTTGTCTGCGCTGCCCCCTCTGACTGGCTTCGTAATTGCTAAAAATTTTCGAAAAGTAAAAAGTAAAAAGAAACGACAAACGGCAAACCGAATTTAATTTGTTTTTCGCTCGTTTTGTACGCGCAACTTTTCTTTGCCCCACAATTCCTTATTATTTTGTTGTTGTTGTTGTGCTTTGCATTATACGTTCAGCTGTTCGCTGTTGAATTCCTTTTGGTTGTCTAGCTTGTAATATTTATTATCGAATTGTGTAACAGCAGCAGCTACAACAACCAGTTGGAGCAAAAACAACACGAATGCCAACGCCAAATGCCAACGCAGTGCAAGCAATTTCAACAACTTGCATTTGCTTGCTCCCGTTGCTATCCTCTGTAAATATTTCAAGCAGGTATGATGGCATTCTTACAGCTGCTGAGCAACTCAGCGTGCAATTGAGCAACTGCTGCATATGCAGCTACTGCAAGCAGATTCATCTTAAAATGTATTGCTTAAACTTCATTTGTGTTTCATCTTTAACAATGGATAGTTTGTAGTTTGGCATACTGTACGCAAATAAAATTCGTAGATATTTCTTGCTGCAGGTTAAGACAGTTCCACGCATAAGTTGCATTTGTAGCTACCAGTTGCGACTTCCGTTTTTGGCTTTTTAAAATGTTTGCCAACATTGCCATTGGTATGCACACGCGTGGACCTCACATAGTTTTCATTCTCTTTCCCCTACCCAGTCCAGTCCCAGTCCCAGTACCCAGGCTCTCATCGCCTGCAGTCAAAGCCGTCGTAGTTGGCTTGTCCCCAACAGGAAGTCTCGCCGGCATATGCCTTGCACGTATTGCCCTTATAAATTGTTGCCAAATACATACAAAGGACTAGCACTCTTCGTATGTGTGTGTGTGTCTGACAGTTGCATTTGTGTGTTTGTCGCTGTCTTGTTGCAGGTTTTTTGGTATGCAGAGGACAATTTTGCTAGCAGTTGAAAACTCTAGCAAAACTTTTTGCCTGTCCATGTTAACTGCCAGTCAATACGAATACGAAACAGATATGGCTTATTTGTGTTGAATTTTGTCGTTGTTATTGTTGCCGCTTGCCGTTTGCTTTGTTGCTGTTGCTATTGCTGTTGCTGTTTCGGCTGCTCTTGCTCTCTGCTGTTGCTGTTGCTGTTGCTGGGTATTATTGTTGTTTGTAAAGCCAAGACCTTATGACTTATTCAGATGATGTTGGGCTCTCTGTGTTATACTTGACTGACTGTGTGCCTCTGACTCTGACTCACGTCATTAATTAAGTATACGACGCGTGCGACTTTGAGGCAATTAAATTTACGCATTTAATGAGAAAAGCTCCACATGTAAGCTACTACACTAGTGTGCTTTCCATGTGTGTGTGCGAGAGCGAGGGTTGCTCTATGCATTGCCATAATAAGCATTTGATACAGCTGACTGCTTAAGTTAAAGTTCATAGCATAACTTTTATACAAAAGCAAAATGAAATGTATTTTATTTTTAATCTTCCCTTGACGCTGAGCTTCTTAGCCATCCCTCTCTTGGCTTACTCACATCTTGCAAATTTAATACATTAATTAGGTTTATAACGACACACGCATATCACCGTTGCGTACATCCTGTGTGTAGTTTTTTGTCCCCCATTTACTGACAGCTCCCATGAGGGTCATTGACACACATTTCATCAACGCCAGTGGCCACGACTCTGCTAGCAAATGCAGTAAACCTGCTACTCCAAGCTGACTTTGAGCCTTCAAGTGGCAACATATTCCACTTAGCCCCTGACCTGGTGATGACGGTCAAGTGCTTTGCATAATCAGCTCTCGCCTCTATGAACTTTAATATCCAGTTAGCACTGAGCCACACACACACACACACACACAAACATATTCGTTTTGTTATGTTTTATTTTCGGTGTTTTGTATATTTTTTTAGCTTCGCTGCGTGCCCTTATATTACCTAAGCCGCTGGCAATTTCCAATTTAATTATACACCTGACCAAATTTGAATATTCTCACACACACACACGCACATATACAAATACATACACGTGTGAATAAATACGTTTTTATACTACTGAGGTATGTATATAGAAATGCGACTACACATGGCAAATACTCGTAAATTAAACGCATTAAGATATTTAAATAATGTTTTGCTTGCTTTTATATTATATAAAGTATGTATATATATATTTTGCGTTGTGCCTTATTTACCACGTGATTAGCCTGAATCATGCCACAAATTCATAAATTTTGCGTAACCCCAGCTAAGCATGTTGCCATGTTATGCGTGTGTGTGTGTGTGTGTGTGCGAGTGTGAGTGGTAAGCAACGCACGAGTCTCGCTTTAATTCATAATGAAGCAATTGCTGAAAGCAACGACATGCCTGTCATCTAACTGAGCAGCAGCTGCTGACTGCCTTTAAAGCTGCACACGAGCAGTTTTATTTGTATAATTATGAACAACAGTTGCAATCTCGACATACACGTAGCGTACAGTGCGTATGCGTAATATGAATTTATTTGTGAGAGAAAGACTTTGTTAAATTAAGCACACTCTCTCTCAAAATGACAACACTCTTACAAGTTGCTGTAGCATCTTTCCCACCACTAGATGCTTTCCCCCCATCAATTAAAATAATTGAGATGGATGAACTAGTTTGCAAACAGCAACTTCGTATAGTTTGCCCAACTCCATTCAAGTGTCTAATATTATGCCCCAAAATAAACACACAAAAAATGTTTATAAATATATTGCAAGTACTCTGTAGCCAGCTGGAACTTAAGAGGGCTTGTTGCCTGCATTTTGTATTTGTCGTAATTGGCTTATTGTGCACTTGACTAAAGCAGTTTATAATTGTTGAAAAAAAAAAAACTTTTGTGCGCAGCTTGCAACTAGCGGAGTTTTGTCAGTTTTTGCCCAGCGACACATAGGGGAGCCTTTATTATATTTAATTTAGTTAAAAGCTTGCAAAGTTGCTGCTGTAAAAATGTTACGCATTGTAGTGCAAACAGAAATATTTTAAAAGCTTTTACGAGGACGTCACTGATTTTAAATACGCATAAAGTAAGAATGTTGCATTTTTTGAACTACGTAACTTGTAATTTCAACACAAAATAAAATAAATTATTTATCATCATATTTTAGTTCAAATAAAGATACATTAAAGTTAGACGCAACACTTTGACTTTCACAAACACAGCGATGTTTGAACGAAATGTCTGAAAAATGAAATGTGAATAATACCTAAGTTATTTATCGGTCGACGATATGAAAGCTTTATCATATAGTTTTAATTTTTTAGATTTTTCCATTCCTTTGTTCGTCATTTTCAGCATTGGTGGATAAAAATTGAAGGATTCAATATTAGAGTTTTTAGTTTTTTCATGGAGGGCCGTGCCTGAGGGTTCTCCGCCCAACATTTCGTTATTATTGCTTTAGTATAACAACTATTGATTGCATTAATATAAGAACGCTTTTGTGTATACAAATATATACAAATATATATGTCTCTATTGCTTTCACAAAAGTTGACTTTTAAGCATAAGCACGACTTCGCACTCTTAAAGTGAATTTCGAGAATTACTTGAACTTTCACGCAGCCTCTCCAAACAACACTTAAACTCTTCAACTTTCTTGCTTCAACTCCTTGATTCAACTGCTTTCTCTGCACTATCGATACTCAAACTTCTTTAACACTAATCGTTACTTCAACTTGCTCGATCGCTGTCTCTAACTTGGTGCGGTATTCAAAGAATAAAAATGTTATCTTATCCACTACTCTGCAGTGCTTTCACTAATTAAATTAACTTTAATAGATGAAGCGTAAGAGAAAGCGATAAAAATTCAATTCTGCTCATAAAACTGTCTTAGGTATAACAATACATTTTTAAGCCTTGCCAAATCGCATAATAAAATTCGTTTGCCAACCTAGCGGCAATACAAAGCTGGTTACTAAATCACACGTATTCCCACTCATGCCTCGCAGCTTTCACGTTATTTATCTACATTATTTCGATAATAGATCTTAAATGGGGTTTCTTTTTAAGCGTAGACGCTTTTATGTGCATGTTGGGCTGGGTGGAAGACACGCAGCATTGAAACTTTGTCATTTTACTTTCCCATTTACACGTTGCTTGGGCCCCCCAATTGGCAAGTGGCATGCTGGAGATAGTGATAGTGGCAGTGGCAGTGGCACATTCATCTTGCTCGCTTTAAAGTTGAATCCACGCGCGCATAAATCACAACCGCACTCCAGTTCATTGAAGTGTCGTTTATCGTTTTGCTATTTTGGCAACGCCTTGCATTTCACCCGTTTGAACCTCTTGGTCATAAATATGCCAATTTGGCACTGGGCTAACCTGCTGACCCCAGCCCCGCCAAGGCTTCCAACAACTAGGTGTACTGGGTGGGAGCAAAACTTGCCGAGTCTACAATTTCCTGCCGCCAGCAGTCACTCAGTCATTCAGTCAACCAGTCAGTCAGTTAGCCAGTCAGCCGGCTGAACAATAAAAATTAAATTTATTACTCAAGTTTATGGCAAAGCAATAAATGTATCTCTCAGTCTCTCGCTGCGTATCTGTTTTTTGTACATGTGTGTGTGTGGGAATTCATCCATAAATATGCACCCATTCGCACCTAGACGATAGTAGGGTGGCTGGGTTGGGGCTGGAGGGCTGGCGGGCCACATGTGGCACACTCCTATAGTTGCCTGCTGTTAAAATGATTATGTTGTTGCAAAAGAGCTTCAAACTGCACACACAACACACAATCCCTCACCACCTAATGCGAGAATCAGCAACCCTTGATTCAAATCCCATAAAGTTGTCGGCCATGTTGTTGGTGTTGGTGCTCAGAGTAGTGTTGTTGCTCTTGCTGTGATAGTTGCCGTTTATGTGGCTGGCAATTGCCGCATCATTAATCTTACTCACGGAAACGGCGCTTAGGTCAAAGTTTTGAGTTTAGGTAATTTATCTTCGAGCTGCCGCAATTATGTGCCGAAACAACAAAAACCCTAAAAACGTACATGCTCCACCCACCCACCTCCCCTTCCGACCCCATGGGCTTTGCAGTCGTCTAGGTGTACGTCTCAGGCCTTAAAGCTGGCGGCTCTCTTGCCAGTAAACAGTTCACAGTTCGCACCTGAAGTTAGCTGAGCTTTAGGCTAGGCAAATGTTGATGGCCGCCAAAACGCTTGGCACATGCAACTCTTTGAATGAAGCCTGAAGAGTCCCCACTCTAATAATTCTTTGCCTTAATAATTGAGCAGCAATTTCGCACCCGCGGCACTAAAATTAAATTGAACTGTTTACAAACACATGAATTGCTTATGAGCGAAACGCCAAACGTGCCAAACAAAGCGCACTAGCCAACTAAAAGGGGTTACCATTAGTGGGGATGGGGCATGGAATCTACCCTCGAATAGGCGTGGCACATTGTGTCGTGTCGCATGTGGGGCGTGCCAGCATGTCTGTGTGTGTGTGCTGGGAATGCTTATCAAGCAAATGACAGTGCAAAACACTGTGGAAATGCCAAACAGATGATGACCAAGCAACCCGACCGCACAGTGACACAAAAACTCTTGAAAAATGTTGCCTAAGCAAGAGAAAATGAACAGAAAAGTTGCCTGTAAAAATAAATTCCTAGTTTCGACTCAACTAAAATTTTTAAAATGCACTTTTGATTTAAAGCTAATTTAATTTAATGAGTTCTCGACTTCGATTATTTAAATTTTGTAACGAGAAATAGAAGATATTTTTGAGTTCCTGCCAGATGTTTCCGCAATTTATCGTGTCCTCAGCATAGTTACTTTATCTCTTAAGCTCCACATTTTATATTATTTAACAATTAATGTATATTTCTTATTTTTTAAAAATAAAATCTTATATTAGATACTTAAACATTTATTATAATAATCTAATTATTTCATTTAACTAAAAAATATATATCTAGAAAATTAAATAAATTTTTTTCTTTACTTTTTTAATTAGTTAAGCCTTAAACTTCAAGTTATTGTATTTTAATTACTAAAAATCCATTATGTGGTTAGTTGTAAAATTAAATTTTCATAACTTTCTAGTGATATTGCATGCCACTGTGCAGCCGCACAATTAATTGCGTAAACAAAACGCAGTGCCAGGCATAAGCATTGAATTATTCAAATCGTCTATAATTACAGTTCGAAGCGCGCGGCCCAACGCATTTATCAATTAAATGCGAATGCGGCAAATCCAGCAATTGAAATAATAGCAACAACAACGCTGGCGCAGGCCAATTAAATTATTAAAAGTTTGTCATAAATAAAGGCAAGCACTTGACAATTATTTAAGCGAATTACACGCAAGTTGCTGCGATCAAAATGCTGACCTCGGCAAATCGAGGGAGCCAGAGAGCAAGAGTTATAGGCAGCGGCTGAACAAAGGCCAAAACGATATATGAGGCTTTAAATTTATGCGATGCTTTATGGCCACATGTGTGTGTTTGTGTGCGTGTAAGTAGGACCTACATACATGTGTATTCGTCCTGCGGGTTTATGAAATACCAGGCGGCTGCCTTTTTTGAACTGTTTAATCTCAATTACCAGTGCGAAATATGCAATAAATCTGTTATTGTTTGTTGTATACACATGCACATATATATGTTATATATAAAATATGCTTATTGTTGTTGTTGTTGTTCCTGCTGCTGACAGAGGTTTGGGCTCAAGTGCCTGCCGCAGTTGTTTCAAATTGCGCCACTCGACTCCTTTTTTTTATGATTGTTGTGCGCAATAAAAACAAAAATAATGGCAACAGTTGAGCAAAAAAATGTATATAAACAAAAAAGAAGTAAAAAACTGTAATCAGGTAGCTGAACGAATTCGAAATACGCTAATCGAAATTTCAAATCAATAAAAATATATGTATATTTATTAGCAACAGTCAAAGTGATGCTTTTCAAACTTAAACTTATCAACAATTTGTTACAAATTGTGCATTCAAATGCCTAACAAATTGTTATTGGCTGCGCTTAGCTTAGCGTATGACAAACAATGAGGCAACACATGTAATTTGTGTCGCGTTTGGGGCTTTGTTGAGGCTGGCAACGATTTGGTTTCATACGCTCGTCTGTGTGTGTGTGTGTGTGTATGCGTGGGCTTCAATGTTTTTTTTATATTGTATTTGTATTTTGTTAGGGCCTGTTTAAGCCTTTGAGCACATAATTTCAATTGCTGTACATAACACAAAGGGATTAACTTTGATTTTGACATATGATTTGTAGGCGTGTGTGTACTTGTATGTGTGTGTGTGTGTGCTTTCAATTGTAATGCGTGCACAATTGTATTTGAAATTCGGTTTTATGCCCTGTTACACTGCAGCCAACAAATTCACACACACACACACACAAATGCACATTGGGAACTTGAGGCCACAGCAAATATGCTGAAGTTGCACGCTAGGATTTTTGTGCACTCTGCTGTTTAAAGCTGCTGCAAGCGAAAAGCAAAAAACAACAACTAACGAAAAACAAGCAAAAATAGCTTAGCCTATTTTCATATATTTCTCAATGCATGTGGGCAATGTGGCCCTGCCTTGCTTAAGCTAAAAATCAATGACTTTCTCTAGCCGAATGAAATGTAATTTCTATTTACAAGCTATGTGTTTGCTTTGGCGTAGGCAACCATTCGTTAAGTTAGTCTGAATTTTGGAATTTCGATTTTTATGTTTGCTCTAGCATTTCCACTTGTAATCTCTGGTAACTTGTTAAATTGATATTCATTATTGATGAGCCTAATAATAACTGGTCTGCCACTTCGGTAGCCAACACACTTGTCCGATGTACTTTGATGATTAGTGGGGTCAGCTAATGGAAACAAAAGGCAAAAAGTTGTTAGCGTTACTGTCTTTATCTATTATTTTTAAACTTTTGCCTGACAGCAAATAAGCCTCGACCAATTTCACATTAGGTTTATTGACAACATATCAACTGACGGCCCAACTCTATTGCTAGCTGGCAGGCTTGTACAAAACATAAATCAATAAATTTGTTAGCATATTAAGGCGCAAAACGGAAGCAAAGTATAATTTGAGTTTCAGAGGTGTTGTGGGTGGGCTGGCAGCCAGTTAGGGTTAGATTGCTAACCATGAGCCCACAATTCAAAGCTCATAAATTTGACACGCCCGGTTTCATAAACTGTGCGCTATATGTATACAGTTATTTTTGTTAGCTCGCGCGCCAAAGTAAATCCCGAAACAAAAACAATTTTCGTGAACTTTGCACTTCTAATTGACTTTGAAGCGCTTTTACGACGATTAACTCAAATGTATAGCACAGATACATAAACTGCTACACCTACACGTCTGTGTATGTGTGTGTGTGTGTGTGTATGTAGTGTGTATCAGTGTGCGGGTTGGCTGTCCACGTAAAATTCGCTAAATATGCCCGCACACGAGCAAACACTTTATTAAGTTCATTTAAAGTTCTGAGTGCTGTCTCAACTGCGGCTTTAATAATTTTGGCTAAAAAATAAACGCTGGCTCTCTCTCACCTGCCTGACAGCCTGACAGACAGACGGACGGACGGACGGACAGACAGCGTGTCTGATATATGCTCTTTATGCAGTCAGCAGCTTATGGGCTAAATTTAAAACCGACATGCCACACTTACTATACACACACACACACACAGACACTCACACTCACACACACACGCATACACATGTACAAGCAACTTACATATGTTATTATCGCACAAACTCGCAAATTTTCGCCAGAGCTCGCAAGCGGCAGGCAGGCAGCAGCAACAGCAACAGCAATGGCAATGCCAACGGCTCCCAAATGTATGCTACAGTATTTTTTTCCAGCACGAGCATTTTTCTTGCTGCTGCGCGCTGTCTTCTCGCTGCGTTGCCTTTGCTGTTGATGTTGCTGTTGCTGTTTCTGTTAGTGTTGCTTGCTGCTCCCAATGGACGCTCATCCTCATCATATTTATGCTGCGCGGCTGCTTTTGGCCTGCTAAGAACTGTTTGGGCTTGGGCTTGGGCTACTGCCATTGCCATACTGCCAGCTAGCTGACTGGCTGGCTGGCTGACTGGCTGGCTGGCTGGCTGTTTGCTTTGCAGCTCGTTGACATTTGATGTCACTGTGTCAGCGGCATAAAAAATTAAAAGTATAAAAATGATGCAGACCCTCTGCCTTAACCGATGTGGACTGTTCAAGCGAAATCGCCGGCATTATGTGCGTAATAAAAACTTGTGGCTTAGCCTCTTTAGACGCTTGCCTCTTGTGTTTGACCTTTTTGTTGGGCCCGCACCAGCGAAAGCGTCGAGAAATCTATTTACAGCAAGCAAAAAGTGTATACAACATTCGCTTGTGCGTTAAAACAAAGTTTTGCCTTTTGTTATGTTTTAAACTTTTCATTTCAAGGCTTTGGACAGGCGGCGACAGTCGCGAGAGGGCAGCAGCCCGCATTGGGGCAAGCTGCCGGCCTGTGCGTGACAGACGTTGCACGGCTGTCACTCACTAGCGCTCTCCCGCTCACTCGCTCAGCACCTGCTGAGGGCTATGGGGCTCTCTCCGCCAACAAGTTAGTCATTTGCTGTATCAAAAAAAAAAAAAAAAACCAAAAACAAAATAAAAATAAAACGCAAATAAAAAACTTTTACGACATATTTATCTTTTCTGGCGTTCTTGCCTCAATGACAAACTGCCTGACGGACTGACTGTGTGTGTGCTTGTAGGTGCATAAATGTTGATAAGATACATATACTCGCAGACTGTCTGAGAGTGAGAGAGAGAGAGAGAGAGCGAGTGAGAGAGGGTAGCCGCAAAAACATACTCAACTGTTTGATGTATCGTTTATTTTACATGGTCAGCCAAAAAGGCAGCTTCGATCTGTCACCATCAACATAATGGAAAACAATCAGCAAAAGTGCTTGCCTGCCTGCCTGGCCGACTGGCTGACTGGCACTTGAAGTTTCTTATTGATTCTGCTGAGCATAGCTAAATATCATTAGGCATGACTAGCAAACATACTTATGATTGAATAAACACAGCACATTGGATTTTCGATGAAATTGTCATTTGTCGCCCCAAGCAACATACAAGCGAAGACAAATTATAATATTACATCGCATAAAGTGGAAGCATTAAATGTTCTCAGAAGCAACATCAAGTGCTCACTCTTAACTCTTTTAAACTTTACTGCGCTCCTGGCGCACTGAGAGCAATAATCTTAATTTCTACGTATTGCTATCAATGCTTATCAATATAAAAAGTCATTCTACTCACATGCATAAAAGTACACTGAGCAACATAAATTGTACCAACCCAAGCTTATATTTGTTCGCATCATATATAAATCAAAGCTGCTTAAAAGAGTCATAATTATCTATTAACTTATTCAATCTCTCTGTCAGACTGTAATATTAAAGACATAAAGAGGTAGGAACGTTCATAAAAACGCACACACACATTCTGCATTAAACCAATTAATTGGACGGAAAGGTTTTTATTCATTATTAAGTTAATGCCCATACAATGTTATTACAGTTGACGCTTGCAATTTATAAGTGTTTGGCTGATGGGGACACACATATTAATTTGCTTTTTAATTTTCGAAATCATCTTTCATTATAGCAAGCTGTATATAAAATGATGTGATTTACTCTAAAGTTTCAAAACAAATGAAACTAAATGCGTATGAATAAAGTTCTAGTTAACGATCCTACAATAGTTTTGTCCACAAGCGTTCATCAAACATTTTCTATGCTTTTTTTTTTAATTGCAAACGCTATTTCTTCAAGTGTAAGCCGTCAACTGTAAATTGAAGATTCTTTGTAGCTCACTTAAAAGTTGTTATCACATTATCAACGCATAAAAAAGCGCTGCTTTAGAGCTGTACTTCAATTCTTATTAGTGGAAAGCTTTTATTGCTGGCAAAGCGTCTCAAATTACATTTACTGTTGTTCTTGCTGTGGCTCTGTCATTTGTGTATTTTCGTCCTTCACATTAAGTTGCAACAGCTTGGACTCCTCAGGTGACATCTTAGCCCTGCAACGCTTGAGCACTACGCCCGGCTTTGGCTTGCACTGGTCCAAATAGCTGGAGCCAAAGTAATGCGTTCGCTTATACTGCGTATCCTTATGCTGCTGCTGTTGCAACTCATCCGGGCTCAGCAGCTTGGGCGCCACATAACGCTCGTAATACTCATCTAAGCAAAAGTATCACAAGTTAAGTTTTTCTATTGAGCAAGAGGAAAACAGTTGTGGGCCAGGCCAACCAGCTTACCTAGCGTTAGACTCATGATTTTCTCATTAGGCACTCCCAGTTGATTTACATTTGGATTATGCGTCATTATAGTAAATTATTTAAGCACTTGCGTATGTTAAGAAACAATTCTCTCTCTCTCTCTCTCTTTAGTAGCTGCTGTCAAGTTGGTGCTGCTGGTTCGCTCCGAGCTTTGGCCCATTGTTCAACACTGTTTGTAGTCACATTAAATTACAATATTAACACTTCCACTAACCGAGCTGTTGTTACAGCTCATTTGCATTTATGTAGCCAATAAAATGCTTTTAACTGGGCTTAAGCGAGTGCCATTTTGAGGCTACAAATTTGGTCTTAAAACATATATTTTACTTAGACCAAATACAAAGTCGACTTAAGCAACTCTCGAGCACATGTCGAGTCGCCGAGTCGAGTTGCCATTGCTCAGGCTGGTTGGCATTACCAAAAGTTGCTTGTTATTGTTATTTTTTTCGGCTAGAGCTCATGGCTTCATGCATGTGCGCTCCTAATGGGTAGCGGTACCCAAGCCGTCGAGGTCTTAAAGCTCAACAATCGTGCTAATGGGCCATACTCGTCGTCATCGTCGGCGTCGTCAACGTTCTTGTCACAGTCCTCGCACTTGTCGACGTCGCCTTTTGCCGTCGTCTGGGTATGCCAAAGTTTTTATTTGTTATTATATACTTTGGCGTGTCAAATAAACATCACACATCTACGTACATGAAACATGTTTTATATGCGCCTGACTCTCTATGAGAGACTTCAGCCAAGTGTATGTGAACGTATGTGTGTGTGTGTGTGTGTGTGAGAGTCCCTACGTGCTGTGGTTGCGCACTTTTTAAAGGTTAGGCATTAGAATGAGAGACTGTGTGTGTGACTGCGGCTCATTTGCATGAGTTGTCGCAGGCTTTTAGCCGAACTTTGCACATAAGGCACAAAATATGCATACACTGGGCTCAAGAGCTCAAAAGAGATATTTTCAAACTATTCATACAAATAAATAAAATGAAATGCTTGTCAGCTTATTAAATAAAATTTCCCTCCTTAACTTTCAATTCTCGGAAAGTATTTAAATATTCAATTTTTACACACAGCCAGTCACACTGTGCCAATTGAGCTTCCGCCATTTGACAGTCGGCTCAAGCTGCTGGCATGGGGACCGTTAATTTTATGCGTTTTCATTCTATCTAACGTGCGATTTATGCTAAGCAGCGACAAATAAATAAATGCCAATGCCAAAGGTGTCTGACAGCGCTGTCCTAATGAGTGTCTTCATATGCATGTCGCTCCATTAATTCACACACAGCTCCAAAGAGCGGAATGTAAACACAGGTGAAGCCAACAGAACCGAAAATAAATCTGAAAGCATTTTTTATTCCAAATACCATCAATTGAATAGCCAGCAGAGCTTAATGCATAGATAGACTCTCTTATGTGTGCATCTTGATTATCCATATTCACTTTTTTGTTTGCTCATAATTTATGACAGTTTTTTTATACACTTTGACATTTTTGTAAAAAATGAAAAAAAGGGTATTATGAAGTTGCTCAAATGTATGTAACAGGGGAGAAGGAGCGTGGCGGACCCTAAAGTATATATTATTTCTTGATCAGCAAGACAAACTGATTCGATTATAGCCATGTCCGTCCTGTCCTTCTGTCCGTCCGTCCGTCGTCCTCGCCATTTGTCTGCTGCGTGATAGAGCTAGAGGCAACCAAATTGGTAATGCTATGTGCTCCTATATCCAGGACACTACGCTATTTATTTTAGTTTTTTTTATTTCCTCCCCCCCTCCCCCGCAAATCGAAAAAAACGATCATATAAGGCAGTACAAAATCTTTAAAAATCTGAATAAATCACACATAAGCTTAATCATAGTTTTCGACCGATTTTGAAAATTTCAAAACGATCGAATAATTAAACTTAGGAATATTCACATTTCAATTTCAATATAGACTGGGAGGGTGGCACGTGCTGACGCGCCATAGAAATCGTCGCTGCCGACGCAGCGGCGGCGTCGCTCAGGCAGAAAACGAGCGTGTGAATTGAGACCGGCGTTAACGTGTTTTGTTGTGTATGTGTTGTGAGTGCATGCGCTTGTGTTTGCTCGCCGATATGGCCCTAGTCAACAAGTGTAAATTTAAGATGTTGGTGGCGCCAACTTTAACGCTGTCCACTGTCGTTTTTTATTGTTTTAAATACTTTTCAACAGTTGCGCCTTGTGTATTGTTTTAAATGGTTAAATTGAAATTAATGACAGGGTTAATTAATAATAAATATTTAGTTTTAAAATTAAGTAGCTTTCACTTTGATAAAGCACTTATCTCTGCTTGACTTATTGCTGTCATATTTACGCTTCACCTCACCAATGAGCAAACAATAAAAATATAAACAGAAAAGAGAGTCTAGTTTGCTTGCTAATGCACACACGCACTCTGAAGTGCAACCTCACCTTCTATTATTAGTCCATTGCACTATGGGGACCTAGACATGATTTTGTGCCATTAGTTGAAAGGCAAAGTAAATAAGCCTGCTCAATAATAATACATTTACTTACATATATCTCTGATATTTTTTTTTTATATATTTTATGAACATATATATTTAGTATATAAAATTAAGTATAAGTATTTATATTATATATAAAATGTATTATATATTACATAGCTTGACAGCAATCTAACATGGAACAAGTATCATCGCGTTGAGACGGAAAATAATGTTAATTGATACCAGGCGGCTGTCGCCAGCTGGGCGGTTATCTGCTTTACAATGAAAACAGTGTAGAGTTGGATGCTCTTCTATCTATAATAATACTGAAAACTCGTTTTTTTATCTTCATATTGTTTGGCTCTTGTTTTGGAGTCTATTTCGAATGCAACTGAAGCTCCCATGCCTTATATGAAATGGAGTCCCAATGAGCCAAACAATATTGGGTGGGAATGAGCTGTTCGTAGAAAAAACAAATAAGGGTTTGAATGATAATAATTATGAGTTGAAACTTACTTACCGTAGAGACGACGATGAAAATACAAGTTAAAAATCTTACGGTGGCATAATATAAAACAATATCACAACTAAATCAAATCAAAAAAATAAATTAAATAAACAAAATGTTCAACAACTTCCAAAATTATATCTAAAAGTCATTGATTTTGATACAATTACAGTTCCAAAGTAATGCTGATATTATATATAAGCAATAAAATGTACACTGCAAATGACAAGGAACTTTAAAGGTTTATGAAAAGAAAGCGAGATTCTCTTACAATTAGGAGATAGCGTACTTGAGTCAGGTATTTGAGTTTAAAATGTAATTTAATAATCTGATATAAAATTAGATTGCGTGGTTGTTATATTTTTATACATACAGATAAAGGTCTCTGCAACAGTCTTTACGGGTCTTTATTCTGCGCTGTCTGTTTCACACAAAGGGCATGTTTGTGGGTTAGTCCTTGCTTTACTCATCGCCGCCTTGCTGCCTTTTGCTGCCAGTAATATGCCATATTAAGTGCATTAAATATTATTTTTATATGTGTATATATAATAATGACTATCCACCTGTTTGCCTGCACAGGCGTAACACATTATTGCTATTATCACAGAATTTTTTTTTTTTAAACTTCGCTGTTTTTATTATGAGACTAACAATAAGAATATAAATCTTATAATCTTATAACAATATTTTAATAATAATAAATTTGTTTTGATGATAATCAAAGATAATAGAATATTTAATAATCTTTGATATAATGTTAAAAATTGGTTAGCCTACTATACCACTCTAGATCGAATAAGCATGAAATACTTTTTTATCGTTTGGCCAGGCAACACAAAAAACATGTCGTATAAGTCTTGCTACATTCATGACATATAATATATAGTTGTAACTTAGAGAATTACAAAATGCTGAAAGATTCGCAAAATTAGCCCTCACATGTATTGAAACTTGTTTCAGAGTTAAACTTAATTGCCAAAAGCTTAATGCTACATTTGCAAATTTAAAAAATACACACACGAAATAATATAAGTATTAGCAAATAGAAACACCCTAAGGAATGGCCATCCAATTAGATTGTGTAAGTCTTATGCTTAGGACTAAACTGTTACCAATTACGATATATAACTAAGTGCTTATTGTTAGTCTATTTTTTAATAATTTGATATCAAAGTATTGAAATCTTTAATACTTGTGGTAAAGACATTTATTTATTTTTCCCTGAGTGCATGGATTAGCGTTGGGAGAGTCTCGCTCTGTCTCAGCGATTGGAGTAAGAGGTGTTAACAGCTGCAGCGTGGGTGAGAACACATTGCATATGCATAAATGCAAGAAGAGGTTTTTTATTCATTAAAAACAATTGCTGTTTTTATTAAAAAAGTTGTTCACAGTGTATTTATTAAGCCTTTCAATTTTCGTGTCATTCAGGAGATTGATTGATTTAAAAGCTTTCACAACCTTAACTTTATTTATACAATAAATTTGTTGTTTATCTCTTTTCAGCATGCAGCTGTTATACGCTTTGATCTCTTGCCTTGTCTGCACCGCCCACTGTTGGCAGTTTGATGGCGGAGGTGAGGCACTTGCTGCAGGTCAAAGGTTGCAACGTCTGCCTCGGAATGCGGCGCGTGCATTGGCGCGCGGACCGCCGCCAGCGCGAGGATCGGCAGCGCTGCTTGGCTCGCAGCAGCAGGATGTGCTCTATGCCTGCCCACTCAACTCGATGTGCCAGTGCGCCGGCCTGCCCAACGAGACGTCCACGCTGATTGAGATAAATTGCAACGAGGTGGCGCTCTACAAGTTTCCAGGTAAGTGCTCCAGCTGCAGCTCCAGTTGCCATTTGCCGTTCCAGTTTGCTATTTGCTGTCAACCATCGGACTCGTTGGTTTTGTCGGCAAACTTGTCGCTCGCTTTATTTATGTGACAAATATTTTCTTTTTTGATTCTGTCTGTGGGCTGGGCGCTATAGCACTATAAATTGGTCCTGCCGCCAGGACAATGCGACAATGACAATTGTTCAGTGTCTTAGTTTAGTATGTTGTTGTATTTTTTTTTTGTTGTGTTTTTTGTCCGCTTGCCAGTTACAGTTGGCAGAGCCTGAGGCGAAATGTAATTTTTTAATGAAGCTTCAAACGGCTTTGTCCTGGCCCTGGCAACAGGATACAGTCCAACAGGAGCTGCAGGCAAACAACATGCCGAGTTCGCTGCGTTCCCACAACAAAATTAAATCTTACATTTAAGTTTGCCAATTAGTTGTAAAAATAAAGTTTACTTTTTGGGCTGTCCCTGTTCCTGTTCTTGGCAACGCCGCATTCATTGGCTCTAGCTCGCTCTCTCGCTCTCTCTCTCTCTCTCTCTCTCTCTCTTTTAGTCTTTCACTCGTTCCCAGTGTTGACTTCCGCCTTGGACAAACTTTTTAACGATTGCTGTGGCAAATTCCACGCTAATTTTGTAGTTTTTAAGTAATGAATGGCAAGTTTTGTGCTCCATTGTCATTCCCAATTCCATTCCCACTCACAATTTTACAATTTCAGCTCTGCAAACTCTACACACTCCTCGCCTGCTGTTGTCTTTTCCTTGCTGTTGTTGTTGTCTCGTGCCAAAATATTGCCATTACCTATAGTGCAGCAGAATGCAAACAACGCCAGCATTGTCACGCCCATCGTGCTACCTCAAGCTGCCGCATTAAGTTGCAAAGCGCGCGAGGCAACGGCAACAAGCACTTTTGACTGCCAAACACACAAAACACAAAAATTGGCCAGACATTGGCAGCGTCAGTTGAGGAATACCATAGTCCTGACGCTTGCTACAGAGCGGTGAGGTGAAGGGGACACTGACAGATATGAGTATGGAGGGTTGAGCTATTGAAAACTTTTAGCTTGCCTTTCAATTGCTGGTGAGGAGGATTTCGGATGGAGAGAGGATTGTATGTCAGCATAGTGCTGATATCCGCATTGCCAATTTATCTGCCACAATATTCTGTGCTGTGTGCTGCTGTCTTCAATGAATTCCCAAATTTATTCACGTTTATTTTTTTTGCTCGCTGCTTTTTCATAGAAAATTGCAGCTGTAGCTATGTTAATGGAAATGTTGCAGACTATTGAAATTTACGAAAGGTTTATGCAGTCGCGTTTGAAGCTTGTGGGAATTCATAATATTTCCAGCTGAAGGCTCAAGCTGTCAGAACACCGTAAGCTTATCTCATTGTAAATAAATATAGGAGAAAAAAAAAGTGTCATAAAAGAATATTTGAGAAATGCAAATGGCTTAGCTTGATTAACTAGAATAGAATGCAATTCAATAATCGATGCCAAATATAAATACCAGATAGTTAAATTCAAGTGCTTCACGCTTTAAACTTAATTTACAAGCGCAACATAAATCTCAATAAAATGTACGCACTTATTGAAAACATTTTTGTATTTAACGCCAATTAAGTGCAGAGTTTATTTTGCCTACTCGAGTTCGCTGCAAAATTAATTTTCAGTCTTGATTGCTATTAACATAGCTTACACAAAAAATGTCATTGGACATATCGGACAGCACCTGAAGCATTTCGAACAGAGAAAGGCATGACCTCACTGGCCATATTTGATCGCTACTCAACAATTAAAATCTGCTCTTCAAAATGTATGTATATTCAAATAAATGTCTCACTTGAATGCAATTTATGTCTTTTGCATCAGTGAATTGCATTGAAGAAATGCTGCTGATGTTGCCTCAACTGCTGCTGTTGGAAAACTTTTGGCAATTAGCAATTCTAATGTGGAAAAAAGAGCTGAGGCAGGCAAGCCAGAGAAAACACTTTGCTTGACAGTCTGGCTAATTGCGTGCCACGCCCGCAAAATTGTCCACAGCTGAGGGGTAATGGCCCGGTGGCTGGCTTACTGGCTAGCTGCCTGGATGGCTGGCTGGCTGGCTGGTGAGCATGTGGTTCGGTTTAGCTGGTCAACATTGGACGTTCTGTCCTCCCAACTAGAGCAGAGCATACAACACTGCATACTTTTCAGCGCTCACGCAAAAATACACAAATATATGCAGTCCGTATGAGTGGGACGGGGGAGGGGAGGCGGGGCGTATGGCACTTGCACAACGATGACAACGACTTGAAATTCATTATAAATTCCAAAAAATTTGTGTTGCCAAAAATATGCAACAGCAGTGGCAGAGGCAGTGGCAGCGCCAGTAGCCAGCTGTCCAGGCTGTCCAGGCTGTCCGGGCTGGCCCCAAAACGACTGTGTCCGAGCTGTAAAAGCCATTTTGGTCCATTGTGACAGCGCTGCACGCAATTTAAAGTAAAATTTCTATTGTCTTGTCCCGTAAATGATATTTAAGCCAGCTATGTGCAATTTATATATATTTTTAATGTTCTCTGGTCATTTTAACGCTCGGACAGTGCTGATGATGCGCTCCTCCGGGAGAAACTAGCCCATGCAGGCAGCCAGGCAACGTTCGATTCTGACCACAATTTTCATGCCGAAAAGTATTTCCAGCCAAGCAAAAATGAAACAACAAGACTTTCTGTACAGATGCCGCATGTTTCCTGCCCCGGCCGGCTGTCAGCCTTATGCTTCGACTTTTGCCACCGAGCACGAAAACTCGAAACGGTTATAAATGAGCCTCCCACACTCGCTTGCCAGCCGACCCGCTCGCTCGAATATATGTCCGAGCAAAACAATAACTTTTCAGCTGACGTAATCTTCATCATACACACACACACACACACACGGAGGCAGAGAAACACAAGCGTTGTAGTGCTGTGGGTAAAGTAATATATAGAAGCTACTTATGCCGCTTGCTGTGGCGCTACACAAGGGCTGAGCTTATCAGTTTACCATAAATAGTTGTGTGGAGCTGTTAAGTATTTATCAATTTGGTGATGATAGTTTTCGAGCATGCATATATATCGATATAATCGATAGGCTGCACATCCAAGTAACTCACTAGCTTAAATTTAATTTGTGTCAATTGTCAGAGCTCCAAGCAAAGCAAAACAATGCAAATCTAATTGGTTTTATGTGTCGCAGTTGCAATGCAATAAATATAAATTGCATAAATAATATTTAATTTATATGTACATACAACTAAATGAGCAATTGTTTTGAGCAATTTGTGTGTGCGCACGAAATGAGCACAAAATGCATTTAAATTTTTCATTTGCAATAGTTGGTTTCAATATCTGCATGTCCATTTGCCAACTGTTTTTTTGCGGCTGTACACACACACACATACACGCTACGATTGTTGTTGATATTTTTGTTTGCTTGCTTATGGCGACTTGGACAAACACTTGGCAAGTGACGCACAACGAGCGGCGAGAGCCGACACAATGTAGCAAATGGCGTTGCCCGCTTGCTAGTAGTAGTAGTAGTAGTAGTAGTAAATAAATAAATATGCTTGGCATTTGTCAGAGAATTGACTCGAGGCCATAAAATACAAGCCAAACGAGCGCTCTCCTTACGCTTTGCCTTCCCAACGTCCTCAGGCAATGGCTAGAAGTTTATTAACGCCATATGTTGTATGCCGTCCACTCATAACAACAACAACAACAAGAACAACAGTAGCAGCAGTTACGAAGCTTACACACTGACTGCGTTAGCCACGTTTTGTGGGCCAGAGCGCGTGTCAACAATGCGTATGATTAATATTGTATTAATATGCGATATGTAATTAAGATGTAAGCTGTTTGTCTATATCGACTTCGTCCCCTGCCCCGTGTGTCGCACGTGCAAGCACATTGAACTTATGACATTTGAATTAAAGCTTGCAGCCCGATGTTTCGGGCAAAACCTTGATAAATTGCCAATAAATCTAAAGTGCAACCTCAACAGACTATTCAAATAAGTGTTTGTCTGCTAATAGATCACAAATTTATACCAACGCCCAATTGGTTTTATATTGCTGGTAATTGTCTAACAAATTTATATGCCAAGTTAATTGTACTTTAATTATTTAAGTGCAGTCAGCTGTAACTGCTGAAATGCTGCATGGCCAGAATAAATGACAAACTGACAATCTGCACTCGGATTTCACTTTGACTTTTACCGCATATAGTAGCGTCGTTATCTGAGTGTGTGCGTGTTTCATGTGTATGAGTACTGTGTATTTGGATATTGGCGCATTGTGTCAGTGTTTGTATTTTGAAAGCCGTCAGGAAAGCTGCTAACTGAAAATAACAAAAAAATAGCAGTTTGCAACCAAATTCAACCGGCAACCAGCAGCAGCAAAAGGAACAACAACAAAGCAACCAACGCTCCTTCCAAAAATAGCATAAAAAAAACCAAAAAAAAAAATAAATGACAATTCACGAAAAAAAATTTTCAATTAAAAGCGAAAAGTGCATTTTCATGTTGCACGTCAGTTTTCTGTGGCTGCACTCCTACCTCATGCCGCTTGCCTCACGCCGCATGCCGCATCGAGTCATGACACTCAAAAAAACGGAACAACAGCAGCTACAGAATAACAACAAAAATATGTTTATATTTTTGTTGCGTCTATGAGCTGCCTGCAGAGGCGTGTGGCAGAGGCCGCTGCCGCGGGTTGCTTAGTCGCCTGGCCCGGTCTGAGCGAAGGTCAGGCCATAATTTAAGCTGACAAGCATGACACGGAAATTCCCTTTGGAGCGCATTTCATATATAATCAGGCTAAAAACACATGGCCAACATGTCCACCGAGTACACTGAGCGTCTCGGCAGGCAAACTGCGACTAACTGCCGTTGGTAGCAACTGCTCTCCTTGGAGAGACGCCGACGCCGATGGCGGCACACTCGTCTGCGAACCTTGTCGCAATTGTTAATTAACACATGTTCAACGCATAGCAAATTAATTGCGACACTGATGTCTCCCCAGTGGTCAACAGTTCCTACACCGAAATACTCGAAATCAAAAGTAGAACCATCGTGCTGGAATAGATCGCAGATCTTAAAGAAATTAGAGCTCACGACAAAAGCACGCGCTTACTGTTGGACATTCAGACAGCCAGTCGAAATAAAGAAAAAAAATAATTTATATATGTATATAGTATACCAATTATATTGCTTAAAGGTCTTTTGATTCTTTTCGGGCAGTACCATTTAAACAAGTAACTAGTCTTTGGGTAATTATTGGAGCCTCTAATTCAAGATAAAGTTAGAAAATTAATTTTTTTATCCTAGCCCTAATCTCTATTAATTAGTACAGCAACCAATTTTTTGAGAATGCAATTTTTAATTACTTCAGAGTTTGTTCAAAAAAGTAATTATTATTTCATTACCATTATTTATATGTATATATGTATATGTCAGTCAATTTAAATAAAACTAAATTAATGCAAACAAATATTTGAAAATATTTTTATGAAGCAGATACATTCTTGATCAGTAAAACAAACTGAGCCATGTCGGTCTATTTGTACGAATGAGAAAAATGAACTCAGAAACTAAGAGAGCTAGACACACCCTATCATCCATCTCATACCGAATTTTCGGAAATATTTACACTTAAATTTTCCATGTAGACAACGAAGAGCGACGAACTATCAGATGAAGTTCCAGTTTCAGTGGCAAATTGTATTTTATTTTTGTATCAAAATCACTTTGATGAATTTAACTTAATGTGCGTTGATTCTGTTTAAACTTTAAGTATGCAACATTTAGTTTTTATTCATTTTATATACTATCAACCACATAAAATCAAAATCTATTTGATTATTCACTTCGCTTTCACTTCATTATTTAATTGCTTGATGCTCTTCAGGGCACAATGTTAAGCACCTGGAATGTGATAGGTGAGCTCAGCTTGCAATTTAATGCTACAAAGGACAGAAAAGTCACATCAAGAGCAATAAAAACTACAAGAGCGTCGTCTCGTCTACAATTTCAATTAAAAATCAATGTGTGTATATTACAAACTTATTAGCCCTTCATTAGCCCTACATAGCAGCATTCAATTTAATTTTATACAAGCTAAGTGCTCATTTGCTGTCGCATAGAATTAAAGTCAGACCAGCTGCTTAGCATTAATGCGATGGTATAAACATTTTCTAAAGCGCCCTTGCATGGCCATCAAGACGGCGAGCGGCTTACTCACCAAGGATGTCACTTGGCGTGTATTGAAGTTATATGCATGTATATAAATTGCCTTTTTAAATTGCTCGCTGGTCGTTGGGCTATTACGAGGGGGGAGGTGGAACCGCAACGGAGAAGCGCGCATAAAAATCAAAGTCCCGCCCGTGGGTAAATGCCCCACAGCCTCCATTCGATTGCGCTCTCAGTCTCTGGTGCGCTTTGTTTGGTTTTTGTCTTGTCTATTGTGCTGGGGCGCAATGGTTCGCTGATGACCCATTTGCTTTAACGCGCCAGCTATCAAACTGCCAAAACAAAAGCCATCATCGTTAGCCTTGGTCAGGACACTGAGGCGTGCTCTGCTGGTGCTGGCTGACAGACCAGCTGGATGGCTGCCTGGCTGGCTTGATACACGGGTTATGGGAAACGCTTCAAATGCCGTTTAAAATCAATTTGAATGATGAACTGGCGGCCTGATGCTGCCGGCCAGAATCACAATCACAATCACTTTGAGTCACTACTACTCGATATTCATCTCACTCTCTCTCTCTCTCTCTCTCTCTCTCTCTCTCTCTCTATCTCTTCTCTCGCTTCAGAGTTTATTCACAGCAGTGTGCGCTATATCGAAATGTCAAACACGCATCTGCAGAGTGTCGATGACGAAACATTTCAGGGCCTGCGTCTGAAGACACTAAAGCTAATCGACAACGAACTCCAGGATATCTCGGAGCGAAGTTTCAGGTGAGTGTTGAAGGGTTACAAGGACTAGCACCCATTTGGACATTCAAAATTGGGGCTAGCTCGCATAAGTGCTGAGCCATGATGATGCACTCAACTGCTCCCCAGAGCCAACACACACACACACACACATAAACACACACACACTCTAGGCTATGTATACTATATATTTACATACAAATGTGCTGATGATGCGACACTTGCACCGAGCCTATTTATATGATACGCTCTGCGCCAGTTTTTCACTTTTTTCACATTTACATGCCACGTGTTGTGTTTGTATGTGTGTGTGTGTGTGTGTGCGACTGCTTTGTATGAATATATATTTTACAACATAAACCTGCAAGTTGTAAAAAAGGCGTAAAATTAAGTTTAACAAACGCCTGGCAAAGGGTGAACGCGAACGCTTAAGAGCGGCGGCCAACAAGGGACGTGTGTACTGTTCGCTGCTGACTGTGTTGAGTGTTGAGTGTTTCGTGGGAGCACTCAGGCTGAAAATGCAGGCAGGAAATGCAAACTCACATGACGAACATAGTGCTGTGCACACACACACACACACACGCATGCATATGTGTGTACACAAATAGCGGCAAAAAGAAAAACTTTGCAGCGCTATTTGTTTGAGTGTAAATAATCACAAAAAGGAAAAACAACAAAAAAAAGCGCGCGCAGTAGTAAATTTGATAAGCAACAATGACAGAATATTATATACCCTAGCATAACAAGAAGTACGCAAAATAAATGCAATTAAGATAAATTACGTATACGTATACTTAATATTATATAAAAGCCATTTTTTATTTAAATTTAAATGCATATTTTGATAATCAACTTTATGCGCAAAATGCTAACAAGCATTGCTCATAAATATTATATTATATATAATATAAGCTGCAGCAACAATTACCAAGCTTTAATCGTCGTTTTAAAGCTGATTACTTTTCACCGACAACAACAACTCCGACGCCTTTAGGTAACGAACTGATTTATATGATCGCCAATTAGCTTATCCAGTGCTGTTGCATATAAAATTTTTACGCGCGCATGCCGCAAGTCATAATGCCCCGGTAAAGGGTTATAAAACAACTGGCACGCGGGCAGAGGCGGGGCAGGCTCTCGAAATATGCGTGCAGTTTGTACTACAAGCACATATTTCGTCAGCTTTTTTATAGTGCTTGCCACACAAGCACATCACATCAAACATGTGACTGAGAGCGTATGCACCGAAATTCTCTCTCTGTCTCTGCCTCTGTCTCTGTCTCTATCTCTGTTGCTTTGTCCTTTGCAACCGCATTTGGTATACGACGTAGTATATGCATATATATATTCCTTTTTGTTTTTTTGGCGGTATGAAATGAAACGCGAACATTTTTTAACGAGCACAAAGGCCAACCAGCCGCACTTCAATGCTCACTCCTCACTCAGTTTTGTCTCTCTCTCTCTCACTCTCAGCCACTGAGCACCGCAAAACCAAAAGAGCCCCACAAGCCTCCGCTCTCCACAAGCAACTTACATTTACAAAGTTAAATGGACGCCGTTAACAGTTTGCACACTTTTTAAGACCCCACACACACACACACACACACACTGACACACACACACGCAAGTAAACAGTAAACGAGGCGTCAGGCAAGGGCAAATAGACACACAAAACTGGCTCGTCATTAACAGGCCACATCTCAACTTAAATCAAACTAATTAATGTGCACAACCCTGGCAAATGTGGCTAAAATTACCAAAAACCTCAACCCCGCCCGCAACTCTCACTCTACCCACACACGTATGCTAAACGAAAAGTTTGCTTATCAAAGCAAGCCCAGAATAACATAATGAAAAAAAAAACAACAACAAAAAACCAAACAGAACTTTGATAAATTATGTGAAAATATAATAAGCCAAAGTGTGAGCAATTTATAAATATTATTTAATTACACGTAAGCAGCGTGGTTAGAAAAGAAGCGTCTAACTAATATTATGCCCCTACGCATATTCAAATGCCTACGCCAACATTAATACATACCTGTAAATTGTTTGCAAAGTTAATTAATTAAGTCTACAGCTTAAAAAGCAATTTAAACTATTTTTAAAACAGTGTGACGAGTGTTTTCATTTATTCAGCAAACTCATTTAAACTATTTTATTGTGAGCCCCTGTCCTTGGATTCTATACTACTCTACATTTTTCTTTAATGAAGAGCACATTTTATGCTTTGTTGCTAAATTTATAAATTGTTTGCATAAATTTAATTACAGCTTTCACACTTCTGTGTTGTGTTTAGCTTCAATACTGAGAAATAAATGTTTCGATGCTAGCGAATTCAAAACATTCATGCATTCTCAATGAAAGAAACTTGTTCTAAACTACAATACGAATAAAGTTGAGCAAATGTACGTAATAGGGAGAACGTGGCATCTTCCCTTATATATATGCATATATAATCAGCAAGCCAAACTTATTCAATTGAACCATGTCCGCCCTAGAAGCTAGAAACACGTAATTTAGTGAGTAGTTTACCCCCTATAACTAAAGTAGATACAGTTTACTTTTTGGATTATATTTAATTTCCTCGCCCTTCGCTCGCAAATCGAAATCGATATACGCGCCACATTATATCGGCTATCCTTTAAACTAACGCACCCTTTTTTTATTTATTTCGTAATGATAAAACGTAAGCAGAACATTTGAAGAGACAAAAAAGTTCGAGCGTAGCTTATGCATAATATTATTTAGTTGTTTTTTTTAGTTTTTTCTCTATTATTACTATAGTTGAATTAAAAACTTAATGCGAGAGAGCTGCTTATCAATCACAATTGAGCTAATATTGCAAACAATATTTCTTTGATTTAGTTTATTATTTTAGTTTAAGTTAAGCTTTAAAATTTATTCATATAGTTGACCACTTAGTGAAACCAGAGATCTTCTCATGCGCTGTTTATCAATAACATGACGCACTGCTTGCATGAAATGCGGGTTCATTGGCTTTATGCATGAGATTGTTCATATGCTGATAATATTAGTTAAGTAATTTTATGCATAGTCCACAGTTGAGTTTTACATGAGCAACATTAACGATCGACGGTTGGATTTATTTGCTTAATTAATAATAAATGTTTAAATAATGTGCAAATTAGTGTTACTTTGGCTATGCCTTGCGCTCTTTGGTGGCTCTGCCGCTGATTACAATGATGACAAAGTGATTAGTCCGGATATAAAGGCATGCACAGAGCAGTGTCAGTGCTGGTATCGGAATGACACTGCCCGGGAGCTGCTTAGCCCATCGAACTGTTTAAATTTCTGCGACAAAGATTTCACAAGGCCCTGCTTTGAGTGGCTCAAGTGTCGCGTTTTAAGAAGTAATTGTCAATTGTTTTGCAGCTCAGAGTCTTCCTCGTATGCCTGCATACCCAACGATTATCCGCTGGCGGGCAGTCACTACTCCAAGTGGCTTACATATGGACTAGGTGGGCTGGTGCTGCTGCTCGTATTACTTGCAATTGCTTTTGTAGTTTATAAGAAATTCTATTAGATTAGAACGTCAATTTCAAATGTATTTTATTTCATGACTGTGAATTTGTAAATAAAAAGTCTTTGTTATTCCAAATCAATTATAAATAATTAGTAAAAAATCTAAATATATGTTACATACTCGAGCTTATGTATTTTTCTTATATAACTTAAGCTGCTTTTGAATATTCATCGACAGCAAAGTGAGCAATCTGCACATGTTAAAGATTATTTAAATGTGCTGTGGCTTCTACCACAAGCAGGCATACATATAAATGTGTGTGTGTATGTGTGGAACATATAAATATACTTACACTTACAAAATTTATAAAAATGCTTATAAATATTTAAATGCTATTTCAAAAATTCCTAATTAATTATTTACAGTGCTATGTTGATATATTACAAATACACACACATAGTATATATATATATATTGTTATGCTTACGTGTGTGTGTGTAAGGCACAATTGCTGTTTGGCTGTTGGCGTGTGCGTAAATGTGTATTTGGGCTTACTTATTTCATTGCTTGTGGTCTTGCGTGTTGGTTGCGAGTTCAGAGCTTTACTTATAAATGCCGTTAAATGTTCACATTGCGTGAGTGTGTAAGTGTGCGTATATATAGTTAGAATGCCATATGCCATATATATAGTGTATATAGAAGGGGCTTATCCGACTTATCAGTGACTTATAAGCGAAGCCTCAGTGACGATTATGGCTGTCAGCATAGATTAAATGTATAAACATATTTGAAGCTCAGTAAATTATAAAAATGAATTGCAAAAAAAAACAAACAATAGAACGATAAATAAATGTAAGAGTTGCAACTCTTGTTGCAACAACAAAACATGAAAAAATTTTAAATTTAAAAGATTGTATTTTACTTATGCACTTCACAATTAATGCAATCTTTTAAATTTAAAATTTTCCATCTACACTCTAAGTCGGAAAAAATTAAAAAAATAAAATTTTCGTACTATCTCAAGTCTATCAAGTTCCCTTGGCTTACCCTATACATTTTTAAGAATTCCAATTTCCTTTCATTAAAAGCTTTTGCTTTTTTAACATTTCTTGCCACTATTCCAATTTAGACATTTGCTTTGATTTACTGTTTCCAAGAACATAACTATAAACCCATTTACAGTTGCTTTAAACATTCTCTTAGCCCAGTACTCAAACATACACACTTGCGTTAGTGTTAGTGTGCGTGTGCACACATATTTACATGAAGTCTTTTGATGACAAACGCACTCACGCACACAAACTAACACAAATACGCTCACACAGCATGGGGGCGGTAGACAGAGAGAGAGAGAGAGAGAGGCTTACACTCACGCAACTTAAATTGGCGACCACAAGCAAAACAACAACAGCAGCAACCGGCAAAACGTAAGCCGCCTGCCAACAGTTGAGCCAGCTTGTGGGGCGGGGGGACGGGGCTGTTTCGCAGAGGGCGTAGAAGGAGGAGCCACAAAAATTCGGTTTGCGTTTTGCGTTTGATTCTTCGTCGCATGAGCAGCAGCTACAGCTACAAAGGCCGCAAGAAAAAGGCTTAGTAGAGTCGCCGTTAGCAGCGACTGTGACTGCGGCTGTGGCTGCGACAGCGACAGCGACAGAGGCTGCTGCTTGTTTGGAAAACCTCGTGGTTTTCATAATTGAGGTCGTTTGCTCGCTCGCACGCTCTCCCCGTGTCTCCGTCTCTTTTTCTTGTAGTGCGTGTGTATAACTATTAATGGAGTGCAGCCTGGAGTGGGCGCAGGCTTTTGCTTCTGGCTGTCGCGGAGACAGGAGGCTGCAGGGGAGGGAGGGCGGTTAGGTCACACGACTCGTCGCTTGGGACTGCGGTGTGTTAATTAAGTTTAAATATTTGTTTTCCGACTTATGTGCAGGATATGTCAAAAGGCAGGCAGCAGCCACTGTAGGAGCAGCGGCAACTGTAGTGCGAGGCACAGTTTTAGTTATTGTAGAAGTTGCCACACAAACTTTTATCATTATAAATAGCAATTTCTGATAACAACTTGAACTTTTTTATTCATTATGCTTGCAGCACCATGACATACTCGCTGATGACGCTGGACATATCTGGCAACAAGATGCAACAGCTGCCACTCGACGCCCTGCAGCGTCTGCACTCGCTCACACGCCTCGTGGCACAGCGGTAAGTCAAGTGACTGCCAATTAGTGGCAACTAGCAACAGCTGCTCCTGCTATGAACTATCGTTAGTTTTAGCTAAGCGCAACATTTTGGCAACAACTTGTTGTGCCATGAGTAGTTGTAAAAAACTTTTATGTGTAGTTGATACCGCTTTGCGTGTGTTATAGACAAAAGATGCATTAATTAGATTCTGACATAATTGATGGATAGTTACTAGACTAATCGGCACTATATTAATCAACACTAAAGTGCATGCAAAGATGCTAAAGTTAATTGTCATTCAACTAAGCTTGAAAAAATATATTAGACTTAAATTAAATATGTAATAATGTAAGTTGCATTTTTAAAATTAGTAAAAACTATTTATATTTAAAATAAAAATTCATATTATTTAAATTCAGCGAAATAAATACTCGGAGAAATAAATATTGGTACTATCAGATATTATTTAAAGCTACAACTAATTGGCTTGCATTGCTTGCGATCTAAATATTTTTTGTAAATGCATAGGATATCCGAAATGAAGCCAGACTGTACCCAGGCTAAAAGTTTATAAAGTGTCCCTTTTTTCTAGTGCGAAATATTAACAAAATACTTACATTTTTCGTTGGCGAATGTGAATATTTTATTCTTAGTAGCCTTTTGAAAGTAAATTAAATTATCTTGATGAACGTAAAATTATAAAAAATGGGGAGTGGAGTAAATATGTCGGAATCTATGCTTTATTTACTTAATTTTTTTTTTTTTTTATTATTAAATTTTTAAATTTTATGGTTTTTTTTGACAATTATTAAATTTTATGGTATTCTTGACAATAACGCTACATTCTAATCAAATATGACCTTGCACTGCTCCGAGCACACGCTAGTGATTTCTGAAAGGATGTTCAAGCAAGTGTGTCCTCTTTTTGAGTCGTCTGCGGTGCTGGCTATTGTCCAATAGCTGGAGAGCCTGGACATTTTCATGATTATTTGCTTAATGAAGAAGATAATATCTTTCATTAATAAAAAGTTAATAAAAAAAAATTAAATTTTTAATGGGAAAATATTTATATTTTGTGAAAATACATTTAGCCAATATTGTTTGTTTAAGCTTGGGGTGACCTTAAGTTATTTTTTGTCAAGCGTCGCATCGTGTGATTCTTTCCTTGCAAATTTTTATATTTTATTGTTAATAATTTAATAAATTATATGACTTGCTCTGCTTGTTTCGCAGCAATCACATAACCAGTCTGGACGGTAACTGGGATGCCCAGCATGACACACTGCGGTCGCTTCACTTGTCGGGCAATGACATCACCGAGGTGTCGCCAGCAGGTGCTCTGGACGCGCTCGTCAATGCCGGTGACAATAGTTCGCAGCCCTCCAGTTTGGCCGCCGTGCAGACACGTTTGGAGTCCAGCAATTCATTGCAACCACCCGCGACGGCAGATCGCGCCAGTGGTCGCCCGTTCGAGCAGCTGCAAAAGCTGCTGTGGCTGGATTTGTCCAATAATCGGATATCGCATGTGGCCGCGGACTATCTGCCGCGCTCGCTGGTGACGCTGGACTTGTCCAGCAATCTGTTGAGCGTGTTTCCCCAGCAGCTCTTCGAGCACCTGCCCGAGCTGCGGATTGTGAGCTTAAGGGATAATCTGCTGCGGAGCGTGCAGTGGAAAGAGCTGCAGCAGCGTCCGCTGCGCATGCATTTGGAGAAACTAGACTTGGGCCAGAACTGCATTGAGAGCCTGGAGTCGGACTACTTCCAGCAAAACTACTCGGATGTGCACATACGCGCCTTAAACATGGAGCAGAACTATGTGAGACAGCTGCCCGCCGAGGTCTTCAAGGCCACGGGCATAGTGCATCTGGTGCTGGCCTTTAATGCCATAAGCCGTGTGCATCCGGCTGCCTTTGAGGGATTGACCGATACGCTCGAGTACTTGGATCTGGAACGCAATCGGCTTACCACAGTGCCCGTGGCCATATCCACGTTGCATAAGCTGCGTTACCTGTACCTCACCTCCAATCAGATCAATCAGCTAAGTAACCTGCCCAGCTACACCGAGAATCTCAAAGTGCTGAGCCTGAGTGGCAACAACTTCAGCATGATACCAGTGCTGGGCTTGAAGAACTATACGCAGCTCTCCTATCTGAACATGGGCTACAACTGCATCACGGACATACCCGAGGGCATCTTTGCCGTGGACGGCTGGGGCGCCAATCTGCAGACGATACTGCTGCGCAACAATAAGATAACGCATCTGCATCTGGGCTCCTTTGCGGGCCTGGAGCAGATACAGGAGATTAGTCTGAGCTTCAATGACATAACCATACATCATCCAATGGTGTTCGAGAACGTTTCGCATACGCTGAAAATCCTCGAGCTGTCCTTTGCTGTGTTTCCGGCCAGAAGCATGGAGTCGTTGGATCCACTGGACGCCTTGCTGCCGCTCGCACAGCTCATCTGGCTGGGCCTGGACAATAATAACTTAAAAAGCGTTTCCAACGAATCTTTTGCCCAAATGCGCGAGCTTAGCTACATTAACTTGAGCTTCAATCAGCTCAAGGCACTGCCACGCGGTCTCTTCCTGCCCGATGTGCACAGTCATCTGGTGGAGATAGAGCTGTCCTACAATGCGCTGGAGCACCTCGAGTCGCAAACCTTTCACAATCTGGGCGACCTGCAGACCTTGAATCTGCAATCGAATCGCATTCGCAGTGTAGCGCGTCATGCGTTCCATAATCTCGAATTTCTGCGCTATATAGATTTATCCTATAATCGCATTAACAACATATCCCATGCGGCGTTTACTGTGCTGCCCAATTTGGCGGCGCTGGACCTTATGCACAACCAGCTGTGCGCCATATCCTTGAAGTCCTTCCATTACGTTTCGAATGCAACGACGCCCTTGCGACTGAATCTTAGCCACAACCACATAGCCAACTTTGACGACGAGCTAAGCAGCTATATGTACATCTATCAACTGGACATAAGCCACAATCACATAGCCAAGTCGGACAGCTTCACCAACTTGGCCAACACGCTGCGTTTTCTCAATCTGGCGCACAATGCGCTCGGCACGCTGCAGAGTCACGCCTTTGGCGACTTGGAGTTCTTGGAAATACTGAGTCTGTCCCACAACAATCTCAGCTCGCTGCGTCGCCGCAGCTTTCAGGGCCTCAACAGTCTGCAGGAGCTGGACCTCAGCCACAATCAGCTCGATCAGCTGCAGGTGGAGCAGTTCTCCAATCTGCGCAAGCTGCGCATTCTGCGCATATCTGCAAATCGTCTGCGTGCGCTGCCGCGCGAGGTGTTCATGAACACGCGCCTCGAGTTTCTCGACATATCCGACAACCTGCTGAGTGTCTGGCCCGTGCCCGCGTTCACCGATGTTGGCTTCACGCTGCGCTCCATTCAAATGTCGCGCAACAATTTGGAGTATCTGGACGCCTCCATGTTCGTCAACTCACAGTTCCTCTACGACATTAGTCTGGCACGCAATCGCATCACCATACTGCCCGACAATACCTTCAGCTTCCTCAACAATCTGACCAATCTGGATCTGTCGCAGAATCCGCTGGTGACCACCAATCTGCGCGAGGTATTTGTGCATACGCCGCGCGTGCGCAAGCTGAGCCTGCACCACATGGGCCTCTATGTGCTGCCGCCGCTGAAGCTGCCACTGCTCTCCTATTTGGACGTGAGCGGCAACTATCTGCAGGAGCTGTCGCCGCTGGGCGCGCTGCGTCATCTGCGGCATGTGAACGTGTCGCACAACAAGTTCATCAATGCCAGCTGCGCGGTGGAGCATCTGCCAGCCTCGGTGCGTGTGCTCGACCTCGCCCACAATCCGCTGAGACGCATAACGTTGCACGATCTGGCCAGCTTGCGTCATTTAGCCGAACTCAATCTGCTCGATGTTAAGGTGAGCAATCCTCAAGCCTTCTCCAAGCTGCGCTCGCTGCGCAAGCTGCACGCCAGCTCACATGCCAATCTGGGTGACTTGGTGGCTCGTCTGCCGGGCCTGCAGGAGCTGCGTGTGCACTGCCTGGAGCCCAACATTGGCGGTCAACTGCTGTCGAAGCTGGCCAACAATACCAAGCTGCAGGTGGTTGAGCTTTATGGCAGCAATGTCCAGACTATTTCCCCGGACGCCTTGGTGGGGCTCTCGCGCAATCAGCGACTGCAGCTGAAAATCTCACACACGCGTATTTCGGATCTGCCGCCGGGCATTTTCTATGCGCTGCGCGAGGTGCCGCATCTCTCCATTGATATCTCACATAATCGCATCAACGCGCTGGCTGCCGACAGCTTCTATCCCAACAAGAGCTACTGGGATGCGGTGGGCACACGCAGCATTATGGGTGGGCTCATCACTTCACACAATCCGTTGGAGTGCGAGTGCGGTCTGGTCTGGTTTGGGCATTGGTTGCGGCGCTGGCTGCGCGAATCTGCGCAGATTAAAGTCATACAAAAGGATGACCTCAAACGGATGGTGCAGGTGAGCGTTAGCATAAGCTACAAATATTTTCCCTTGAATTTTAATTTCTGCTCTTTTGTAATTTTGTTTTGGGAAAAAGTTACCCCTATCGGTTGCCGATATGCGCGTAAGCTTCCATATACTACTATATTCTTTTTCAATATAATTTTTGAATTTTGCTTTGTTGGTGGTTTACGCCGTAAAGTCATCTATCCGGCTCGCCTAATCCTAATCACGAAGACCATAAACAAAATACTCGTTTAACAAACTCCTTACTTCAAGAACATTTTTGATACCATACAAAAAAGAAGAAAAAGTTAGGAAATTTAAATTGAAATGTGTTGTACCAACAACAAGTTTATTTTTATTTAATTTAAAGTGATATTTTAGTGCTTTTTTATTGCTAAAAATCATTTATTAATTAAACATTTATTTCGGTTACCGAACGTTTCACACGCTGCTGAAATTAATTAGACACGTCGCCTGTATTCTGAATTGAATTAAATATTAATAATAATCAAATTGTATTAATTTTTTAATGCGCAGCGTGCCCGTGCTAACACCTGCCACGATACGACATCGGGTCGCCATCTGCCCATACTGGAGATCTTTCCGGAGGACCTGCTGTGCCAAGCCAGCGCCTTGAGCAGTTCTGGCCAGCGCATTTTTCTGTTATCGTTTGCGGCGGCATTGACGTTGCCGCTCTTTACCATATCCCTTTGATGTTGGCTCTAGTTGTTGCTGCCCATTGGATAGCCCCAAACTGTATGATATATGTACATAAAGTTGAACATAATACTAAACAGATGCGATTAGCTAATTGAGAATTAACAATAACGAACGTGCAGCAAATCGGTTTATGTCCACTCTTAGCCATAAGTTTTATATAAATAAATATAAATATGTAGTAGCAAAAAAAAAGAAGAAAACCCCAATTAACAAATACAACTATTGGGCGCCTTGCGGTGGCAAGTGTGATGGAAGCTGAACTTAATACGTACCAAATATAACGGACTTGTGTATATATAATTTTGTAGCTTTGTTATGTGGCTTCCCTCTACAGTTCCTACTAGACTTATTACTGAGAAACTTAAAGCATATTTCATGACATTTCCACTTCCACTTCCTCTTTCAATTTGAATTCCATCGAATGTCTACCATTGTATCTTATGCTACCGAGTACTGCCTTTTGTATAATCATTTCTTTGACAAACCTCAAATACCTTGGGGTAAGCTTCCACCGCAGGGCGCTGTGTCTTGGCCAACTTTAATGGTAATTAATTCAATTGATTACAAGCGTATAGAACACGACACACAAATACACAAACATGTTGATTCCTGATAACAGACAAAGGACATAGAATACGCAGAATAACACCCACACCCACACACACACAGAAGCATTCACGCCCACACACAGTTAGCGCGTAGTTAATGAACACTTTTGCATCTACATATAGTTTTAATAGACATATAAGTTGTTAATAATAGTTTACATGCGCATATAAATATATAAATATTTTTAAATGCTGACGAACAAAAACGAAAAACACTTTAGATACAAATATGAAAATACATATATGGTACATACATAAATTAGCAAAAGGCCAATAAGTAATACACACTCACACACACACACACTTTAATATGTATGCGTATATATACAACTGATAATTAATATAATTGATTATGAAATAGCAATTAAAATGGTTTTTTAATGAACGTAGCTTGCCACAATGCACAACTACAACTTGAAAAACGGAAAAGAACAACAATTAGATCAATTTTGAAAAACAAAAACGAACTTTGCGGCAGTCAATTTTTAATACACATACATATGGTATATACATATATACATTATATATAAGTACATATCAGTTTTTTCATCGAACAAAAGGTCACACACCCACACACACACACACCCACATGTGCATACCAATTAAATGCAATAAATTATTAAATACATTATTCAACACACACTCATTATTATTACCATTATATTTTTTACGTTATTTGGTTTTCGATTCTTGAAAACATATTTTGTTACAACAATGACAATCGTGATACTAATTGTAGTTGTTTACACGACGATGATGCAAAATTGCACAAGTATAATAATAATATTTAATAAATAAATAAATAAACGAGAAATGAAAATGAAAATGAATGTATGCCTGAGCCTATACAATTGGACAACTGAATAAATCAATTAGACCAGCTGTATTCATGCGCGCAGCAAAAAAAAAAAAAAAAGACACATAAAATAAAATAAAAACAAAGAGAATAACGAACGCCTCGGGCCGTGAGACTTTGACATTATTATAATTTGAATTCGGTTTGTTTACATTGAAAAAAAATTCTTTTTCGACTGCAGTCAGTCAGTTGAAAATACAAAAAATAAACGAAATGTAAATATATGAGAATTTATGAGATACAAATGTAGTTTGGCAATATGTTTATAATTTCAAACTATGCCCAACAGCAAAACAGAGATATTACAGTAGTGCATAAAATTAAAGATTGATGAAAACTAAAAAACCAACTAAAAACCATATCAATACGAATGAAATTGAATATAAAATAAATATAAAATCATAGAAATATTAAACAACTGTGTTTTGAACTGCATTCAATTAAAATGGATTCCCAATTCCAGTCCCCCCACCGCCCACCAGTGGCCCAAATCAGGCAACCACTTTCGTTTAGTGAAGCGTTTACGTGTTTTAAATAACAAACACAATGCGCTAAACGTGGCAAATGGTTCTACCGCACACGCCCTCAACAAAACCCCATGCGACTCAGACTGCGGTAGACCCTAAATGCCTCACACCTTGGAGTGCTCCTCTAGCCCAGTTCAGTTCAGCTCAGCTCAGGTTGCGACCCGTTTAAACACACATTTTGCTGTTTTTGGCCAATGAAACTTGATAATAACGCGAGACGCCCGCAAAGCCAGCAGGCAAATAAACTCACACAAATTATGTGAAAGACTCACACACATGCAATCCTGCACACACACACACAAGCACACACGCACACCTGCTAAATGTTTACATATAGAGTTTGTAACTTTGCTTTTTTGGAGTGAAACCCTTGGCCAAGTCATAGCCATAATTGGATTATCGGCGAGCTGACGAGTGCTCCACTTGCTACTTTTACTTTAGCTGCCTGCACTTGCCTTCGACTCCTGTAAAGTGAGAGTTTAAGTGCGAATGCGAGTGCAAGTGCGAGAGAGAGGGAGAATGCTTAGAACGAGAGCAACTTGATGGGAGCTCAGCAGTGCAAAGTTGCAGACAGTTATGCTGGTGGTAAGCTTAAAGCTTTGTGGTTCACTTGCAGCTGAGGTTATTATGTTTAAGCAAAATTTCTTAAGACGCACTTGGGTGCATTTCAAAATGTATTCAATGGTTACTTTAAGTGTTCTTGTAATAGTATCTGAATCTCAAATGTTTTACTATTTATTTATCTACGATTTATAAGCATGTGAAGAAGAATTTTGTTTTATGTTAGCTATCGGCTATTTTTGAATCATAGCTGTTGTAATAAAAATATAATAATAATATTCTTTTAAAGCGTAAACTATAATCAGATTAGATTGCCTTAAAAGGAGAGCGAATAGGAAATATGAAGAGATATTTTAATGCTTTTTAGCTAAATCATAAAAGTTTTCTCAAAGAAACATTAAATAAAGGAGAAAAAAATTGAACATAACATCAAAAATGTTTATGGAATAATTTCAATTATTATCAATCATTTTTAATTATTTGAAATATGTCGAATAATCACGCATTAGGCTTTGATTATTTGTAATCGTAATTAAAATATTTTACCTGGACATTAAATAATCTTTATGTTTATTTTACAAAAAAGATTTAATGCTGAGTAATGGTTATTGAACATAATTATATGCAAATAATAATGAATTTCTTTCAGCTTAAATTTTAAAGCAACATCAAATAAAAGAGTGTAAAATTTAATTAAAATCCAATGCAATCCGAATGGCAAAGTGTATTTCGCAGTTGGCTGTGGTCGCGCATCTGTTTACAAGAAAATTTTCATATTCTAAGCAAGAAATAAAATTGTTTTTGGTTTTTGTGCTGTGCGCGTCTGAATAAATCAATTAAATTTCCACTGGCTGAGCATTTCAACTTCGGTTTGCCAAAATCCAATTTTTTTTTCTTCTTCTTACTTGCGGTGTATATAGTTTTTATTGCGCTCTCCGCTTTGCCACGTAGGGCAAACTGAATCCTTTCAGCGCTTTTAGGGCTTTCACTGTGCCTGCTTCAATGGAAATGCCACTCGGAGTTGCTCTTGTTGCTGCTGCTGCTGTTGTTGTTGCTTGGGCTGTTCATGTGTGTGTGTGTTTGGGTCTTGCCGTGCCGGAGATTGCATGTCGATGCGACTTAATTGCATTTCAGACACCGCTGCCAACGAGTCGTTTGCCGTTTGCTGTTAGCCGTGTTGAACGGAAGGAAACAACGCTAAGTACAAGTTGTCGGTGCTGGGCCTGCAATGCATCGGCATTGTTTAGGCCAAAAGAAGGAGAGTGGAAAGCGCTCCAAAGAAAGCGAAAACGAATGCGCGCAAACAATGCAACCAAATGCAGGGCAATGCAATATGGCCAAGGGTGCAAGCCCCAGGGCTGCATAACTGCTGCAGTTTAATAGTCAGCAAGGAGTTGCAATGTGCCAGCTAAACAGCCACTCCTCGGCCAGACTGTAGACAAGCAGATATGAAGCTTCAGCCGTCAGTGCTCAGACACCAAGACAAGAGCGCTGAGTGTGTTACGCTTGCCTTGGCTGTCAAAGCTGCAACGGCAACGGCAACGGCAACAGCAAAAGCAAAAGCAAAAGCAACAGCAACAAAATCCTAATCCAACCAATTTGCGCAGCACTCGCCACCACCATTCACCATTACTAATGCAGATGGCAACTATCACTAGGTTGGCCCAAGCGACAAAAGCAACAAAAGTTTAACGAATAAAAGTGCAGAGGCCGCCAGTAGGTTTGTAGCAGTAATGGCTAAAACCGCCGACAAATCTGCTGCATTGCCCAGTACCCAGGCCCAGCGACGGATGGAGAGCAAAGAGGAGCTGGCGCAGCTGCTGAACGGACGAGAGCCCATTGAGCCGGCGGGCAAACTAACAGAGTGCTTATTTTAACGAAGTTACAACAACTTTTGCAATACAAACAGTAATGCCAGGCAGATTCACACTCGGCGCAACAGACACAAACACACACACACACACACACATGCAAGCCAAGCACACACAGTCGCACACACTCACCAATAGACAAATATACAAATTGTACAATCACAAAATTTCACTGAGATTGTACTATGAAGCTCAAATGCTCTAAAGCGACAGTTAATATAGTTGACTCTATGTATAAATGTGTATAATTTATAATAATTGCAATCAATTAATTAATTGTTTCAAATAATATAGTTGCTGTGACGCCTTTAAGTATTTTTTTGTAAATTTGCAACACTGAATACTTTAAGTTCTAACACAGATCTCGATACTTTAAGTTAATGACGCAGTTGAATATGGGAATCAGAATGAAGTAAGCTTTAAAATGTTGCATATATATATATATATTAATATTAATGTAAAAGACTTAAGCTAGCAATTACACAAATAGTCGTATAAACGATTCTCTTAAAAAATATATCCTCATTTTCATTTAAAGGACTTGTAAGTCAATAATATTCAAGAGTAAATATGAATATTTTGAAAATGTTACAATTTCAAATATAAAAATTATTATGAATCATAATCGTTTTGAGTCGACTTTGTATTAAAAATACAGCTTTATTAATTTGAATACACATTTTAAACATTATATATATCTAATATAAATATATTGAAATTTACGCATTTAGTTAAGTGACTTTCTATGACTTCACACTCATAAATGTGTTTTCCGAAAAACTAATCTTATATACTTATATTATCTTCTTTGATATATCTTGTTTTATTCATAAGCAATGTTGAGCTTGCTATCAAACCGAATCAAAAAATATAAGTACTTCAAGCGCATATAAAGAAGTCTTGCAATACTCTCGCATATATATTCGAAGTTGCTGCTGCTGCTGCGTGCTGCTGCTGGCGTTGCTGCTACATTGGTGCAACGTCTGTGCAAGCAACTGCTGGCTGGAGGTGTGCAACGCAGTAAAGAGGGTCGTGTGGCAATAGTTTGGGGCCTGTGCACCACTAGAAACTTTACGACATGCAAAAATTGTGAGCAGAGAGCGGATATAATTGTCGGTCTTCTCGTAACTTTGCCGTGGGGAGTAGATTAGTTGATTTGTACATACACACACACACACACATATATATATTACAATGACACTCATATAGGATAGAGGCAATAGTTGTTGCGCTTTCGTATGGAACAAACCAACGTAGTCGAGTAAAACGAATCCTTTTAACCAAATGATATGCGCTGAACAATTGTTCGCTGCTGCAGTTTGCATATGTGACTATGTGTGTGCTGGTGTTGGTGAAATGTGGGACAAATTTAAGCAATTGTTGTTGTTGTTTACTGTGTGGGCATTGCTAACTTTTCTACACATCGCATTTTAATTTTATGGTCGAAAAACACACAGAGGCCGCCGCTGTGGTCCGCGGTTTGCCGTCGCTCTGGTTGCTAGGCGGTGCCTGCTGCTGCTGGGTGTGGTGGCTCTTATGTGTGTGTGGGTGTGTGCGTGTGTATGTGGGTCGGCGGTTAGCTTCAGCTTCAGTTCATAAAAAAGTTGAACGTTTGTCGAGTTGTAGCAATAGTCAGCCTTATTTTCTCGCTCTTTTCTCTCTCTCTCTCTTTTACTTTCGCTCGCACTCTGCCTGATTTATGAACAATTCTCAGCTAAGCAAATCAAAACTAAATCATAAACGATTAGCTCTCCCCACTTGACTGCTCGACTACACTGATTAAAACAAATAGACAAGTTAGTCGAAAGTCCTTTACTAACACACACACACATACACACTCACACCCTAGAGAGCAACTCAAATCAGTTGGCAAGCGCATACATGACTGAGCAATGCAGATTGCCAACTGCCCAGAACCACAGGTAAACATATATGTATGTATGTGTCGTGTTGTTGTGTGTGTGTGTGTAGTTAGCATTTGCTCATGTTTTAAGGCTGTAGGGTAATAGTGTTACGCCAGCAACTAAATTCCAGCTCCTCTTCTATTAAATGATTAGATCATAAAAAAAAGAGTAATTCTCAATTTGATGCAAAATCAATTGGAAATGCGCAAATTTGTTTGAGTGCTATCGTAAACAAATGCATAAAATTTATAGTTGAGTGTGTGTAAAGTGATTTAAGCACTGAGCGTTGTACATAAAAAACTTGTATGCAAATATACATAAACTTTACTGGCGTCAGTTCAAATAGATTCTAAAAATAAAATCGATGCCTTGCACAATGTTTACTACACAATATTAATTCAAGCTCTAGTTGTTTTTTTAATGCAATAAAATCTTTACACTTTCAGTTAATTTTGTTGAAATATAATATAATTAATTAGTAATTGAAAATAATTTGCCATATTATTATGATTAGCCATAAATAATCAATGAAATGGGAAACTCATATCTATACTTTTTTAATGGCCAGTGAAATAATTTCAATTACTAATTATTATAATATTACAGATGCAACTTTTTTATTAGAATTTTTATTACTAATATTATTTTCAAGAACACACATTTGATAAGCAAAAAATTCAGACAAACTATTTGAATTGAAAATAATCTAACTAAAATTTTCCATTCATTCCAATAATCTAAGTAGTTGTTACCAAGTATTTTCAAATAATCAACAATTGTTTTCAAATACTTTTCATTATAATAATAATAAAGTCGAAAGCATTAAACCTTAAAACAATCATTGTCCTATCAGTATCCAATCAATTAATTATAATTATTAGTAATTGTAGGCAGATCTGATTGAACTATTTTTGTTTTGCTTTCGATTCCAGTTATGCTTAAATTATGACCTCAACGCTTGTAGTGCAGTGTGCGTGTTTGTCGCTATCGCTTGCTGTCTGGTAATTGCATTTGAATTCGCATTGGCATTGGCGCTGGTCTGGGCATCGCCGTCATCTGAAGCGTAGCCATAGCCACAGATATATGACGTTGCTTAGTTTAATTTTCGAACTAATCAAGTACAGTGCCCAGATATGCAAGCAGCCATTCGCATTTGGCTATCGACGCCCCCACACGCCCTCTCATGCTGCGGCCGTTTCAATTTGCAGCGTATCGTCTAGAGTCGCAGTTGGGCAGCAGCAGCAGTTGGGGGAGCAAGCAGCAATAAAAAGCGTATGCGAATCGAACGAAGTGCAATGCTTTATACCTGTACACATTTCCTTTAGTGCTGCTGCTGCTGCTGCTGGCTGTGGGTATGTGGGCTGTGGGCTGGACACGCCCTCCAAATGACCAACCAGCTTGCTGCTCAGTGAAATGGAATCTAATCGGCTTTTGATTTTACAAGTCCTTTGCACAAAGTTTCGTCGGTGGCTGGCGTTTTGTACGATGTGTGTATTACTATATATACATATGGCCACATGGGGAATGTCATTCACAGCGCGTTGGGAGACTGGCCATGGAGTGGAGGAGGGGGGAGGCTGGCCGAGTGTCTGGCGCTGCTCGTTGCCAGTTTGCACTCGGCATAAGTATGCAATATCCGTTTCCGTTCGTTACGTTTGTTACAGGCTCGAACTTGAATCGACTATGTGTGTGTGTGCTCGCATTCAATATGGATTGCGGGGCAGTTTGGGGCGCTTGCCTGCTGCTCTACTCTTTTGACTTGCAGGTGGCAATGAGAGCGTCGCTTATTGTAATAAGCATTCGAGTCAAAGTGCAATTTCTTTAGAAACTTTGACAGCACTAGAAGCGAAAGCACAGCACACAGCCTGAGCCTTGAGCGAGGGTTGTCAGTGCAGTTGCTGCCTGTGCTCAATTGCTGTTCAGCGCTTATTCTCAAGCATAGCTCGCTCTGACTTAAGCCTTAGCTATTGCCATTTCCATGGCATACATACATACACACTAAGGCCCCAGACACGGCACGGCACAGCGACATCTTGGAAGTTGTTGGTCCAGGCTAAGCCTTTTGGCCTACGGCGCCAAATAATGTCCAGGAAGTGATAATATCAAGCGGCTTGAGCGAGAGTGAGAGACAGAGAGAGAGCACTTGAGCGCTCGTTCGCCACCCGTTGAGCATTCAATTGGAAGCGGCATTGGCAGCTTGCTGCAAGCAGTTTAGAGTGCTTGTCGCTGTCGCTTTATCGGCCATCAGCCATTTTATTATGCCACGCCCAAGCCCCCCAGCCCAGTGGCTATGCTGACTTTGGAACCCCCACACGTCAATTGAAAAGCGGAAATTGTCGTCTGTCTGGCTTGATATTCTGACCTGACTGAAGTTTATTATGTCGTCAAATGATTTGCCAATTGATTTCTCATCGCACTCTCTCTCTCTCTCTCTCTCTGTCTCTATTTGGCTCTTTAACTATTTTGAAGCTTAAGCTGTGCCCCTTTGCACATAGCCACAAACACAGTTAACACAATGTTATTTAATATTTAATTGCTTCGCCATAATTACGTAAAAACATTAAAGTATATTTTATTTATAAGCAGCAGCGCTCACTATTGCGAGTCGAGTTTGGGTTAGTTTAGTTTGCATTTATTTTTGTTAAACAGCAGCAAATTTTCAGCACTGCTCCCATTTCGACTCCCATTTCACCCGCTCTCGCACTGGCCTCGCACTGTTGCTTTCGTACCCTGTCTTGACTGGCAACGAACGCTTTTTTGCATTATACATTAATTATTTAAAATGTCAGAGCAACTAGGCTAGAAGCCTGCATGTGAATGAAAATGGGTATCAACGTTTGTGGCTTGGCTTGCTTAACAGTGAGCATGACTAAGCAAGTTGAGCCAGCACTAACTGAAACACAATAATCTAGCAGATGAATCTGCAAAGTTAAAGATACTTATTATAGTAGTTGATAGCCCAAGCTACCAATTAAAACTTGCATTCCATTTTTTATGCAGCACATATGGAAATGTCGAGAGGATGCGCTGGCATTTCAATTGATTAAATATTAAATTTAATTTAATCAAAAATTATGCAACTACTCAGTCTGCGATGCTGGCCACAATGTTGTTGATGTGACCGCTGTGCGAGTTTTATGAGTAGCTCAAAGTTAACTTGGCGTAAAGCAGCTGCCTGGAGAATTGGGAGAGCTCGGCTCTAAAGCCAGCCGTGGAAGTGGAAGTGGAGTTGGAGTTAAAGTTGAGCTGTGGGTGAGCTGCTGGGGCATCAACTATGCCAACTGTATAAATATGCACACGCTGTTGGCTGTTGGCAGCACTAAGCTATGCCGGAACAATGACGAGCGGAATATGCTGGCTCTTGGACTTTGTTGCTCAGGTGGCAGAGAGGACGTCATCGTTTGCGTTGCCCATCATAAACCCAAACGAAACGAGGTTAATTAATGAATTGTTAATATCATTTGCGACCACACGTCGCCACATTTGCAGCACATGTTGTCCTTACGACAACCCAGCCCCCACACCCCCTCACACACACTGCTGTTGAACAAACAGAGCTTGCAACGATCTCTGCGCCTTGGTAGCATGCAACATAATATTATTATGTCGGCAGAGCCAGAGTTGCGCTTCAGAACTTCGTTTTTTTTTTCTCAGTGCCAAGCGTCAGCTGCAATCCAATTTCTAGTTGCATACACAGTATGTTCGTATGTGTGTGTGTGTATCCATGTGCTGCTAAAATAATAAAGCAACACACACACACATACACATACATATGCACAAAGCGTATGCTGTGTGAGCTGCTCATTATTATTAAAATTTGTAGAATTTTTGGGTTGCAACTAAGCTGCATATAAATTCAGCTGCTTGCAGCTCTCAAAATTTTGCAGCTCTGATGTTAAAGGATGCCAGCCAGGCAGGCTGGCATTATATTGTTGCTGTTGCTGCCGCTTTTGCTTGGCTGCGCCACGGCCGCCCTCTGACAGGATATGCAACCACTACCCCACCATCCCACTGCCGTGGCGCGTCTTGCCGTGCCACACGCTGCATAATTCAAAGCGCAACCGCAACTTGACAATTTGCTAGCGAGTCGCAGCAGCTGCTCCAATAAGGCGCTGTAAACAATGCCAGGGACTAATACCAAGTGCATATACATATACATACATATATATCTTAACCACTTTGCGCCCATATTCATAACTCTCTCAACAGCGAAACTTAAGCGCTACGCATGGATTAGCAGCTTGTGGCAAACAAAGCCGTAAGCCAAAATGCTCAGCTGTTGATTAATACAAATTTTAGTTTGTAACCCAGTCGCTTAACTAACTTTAATTTGCTGCCGCTGTTCTGTTCTGTTTTATTGCATTCATTTTATAGCAAACCGCCAATGGCTATGGCCGGCCCTTATTGCAAATCACTTGTAAACTAGTTAACGAAATTTTATTTCATTTCGCAACTGCCGCCGGCTGGTTGCAAACTGTTAAATTTTGGACGCAGTAACAATTGAGCAAAAACTATTATTCGGCATATGCTTTTGTACACTTTGCTATTTAAATAAAAATGGATTGTTTGATTTGATGTATTGGGTATTTGCCTGTTAGTCTGTATGAGCAATAAGAACTCGGATGCTATAAGAGCTAGATAATTGAATTTCCTCTATGTTTCCACTCTCAAATCAAAAATAAAAAACACAAGTTATAGACAATTTATTTAAAATTTCAGCGTGTTTTGATTTGTATAATATTACTAATTGAATTGATGTACGCATTATAAGTTTATAATTTAGTTTTTCTATAATTTAGTCGAGCACCATCTGCACTTCTTCTGCTAAGCTATAAACCTCATTGTCATCTACAGCCTACATTGGAAATATTGAAATCTAAATTTACCATTTCCAATGCAGTCAAGTTTTAGTTTGACTGCGCCCAACTTAAACACGTGCTTGTTTTTTAAATGGGCTTTTACTCACGCCATGCCCGATTCGCAATAAAATCTCACATTCTCGGCAAGTAAATCATCAAATGCAACTCATTAAGTACTCGAGAGTGTGTTTTGTTCTATTAATGGCTTTGTATCTGAAACGGCGAGCTACTCGCTAGCTGAACAATCTAATTACAATTTAGTTTTCTCACTTACATCAACGACGCATTAGAGTTGCTTTAATAGCACGTGATACAAATATCCATTTGTGAATCACTGGACAAAAAAGAAGAAATTCAATTGAATTGAGTACGTGTTGTAATCGACGGGTCGGAATCCAGCGTAACTTTAACTTACACCAGCAAATACTCAAACTAGTAGTTGGGCATTAAAGCAACCCAAATTACAGCAACTCAGCGCTCTTGGCTCTCTTTCTTGCTCTTGGTGCGTCTGCGTCTCATTTCTGGGCGCCTTGCAGTGGGCAGCGGCAGCGGCTGCTGTGCCCCGAAAACTGAACTGAAAATCCATCAACCATAAAATTTGCAGTCAAGCGTACAAAGCGAGACGCTGCTGCCTCGCAGGCGACCGCTCGCCCTGTTGCCGCGTTTCCGGTTGCCCGCAGCCTTGCACAAAAGTGTGGCTGCTTTAAGGCCATTAATCTTCAATGAAAGGCGTTTAATTTATTTGGTTTTAATTTAAATTTTGGCGCTACGATTTATAGGCCAAACTTTGACGTTGCCATACGAATCGCAGCTACAATTGATGTTTCGCCATTGTTGTTGCTTTTATTTCAGCTCCGGCTGCTGTTGGTTCTCGTTGTTGTTGTTGTTGTTGTTGATGGCTAATTACAATGTGGAACACGCAATTTACAGTTAAATATAGATATACATTTACAGACTGCAAAGTAAGTTATTAATCAAGCGCGTAAGAGATTGAAGACGAAAATTTATTCCGTGTCAAACTAAAATTATTTGAAAATTTATATCTCAGCTTACAATTCATGCGTAATTTAAGTAAATATTTTCTATAAATCGTTAGATCCACGCCACAAACAATCCAAGCTGCGATGAAAGGAAACTTGCTCACATTAAGCATACGCCAAGTGCGCCCACTCCAGTGTCTTTGTATGTGTCTTTATGTGCGTGGGTTTTAGCAAGGCCTTTTGTTGGCTTACGTTTAAGTTAAATATAAATATCAATTTCAGTTGGCTTGGCCTATGTGAGCTCAGTGCTTTGCTTTGATTGCCCGATCAATTGCCAAAATAATACCAGCAATGGCAACTATGTGCTAGTGCACACACACAGACACACACACACACATACATACTTTCATATATTTATATCAATGTGGGTATGTGTTTATGTAGCAAAAAGCCTGCAGCTTGCTTGCTCAAGCCAACAAGCTACATAATTGTGCCCAAAGCGCGCCACAACGCCCTCGAACAAAAACAAGTTGGCGCTGCTTATCTGAAGCTTCGATTTGTGGGTGTGACTGCCAAGTTGTTGCATTCCCAAATACATACGCCATACCCCCTCCCACATACACACACACACACTCACACAGACACCCTCAACTCCACATCGTTGTGGTTATAATTTTGTGGTCTTTTCCATTTTGCGGTCAACTCCAATTGGGATTTAATTTGTACTTCTTTGTTGTCGTTCGTTCGTATTTTATTGTATGCCATTCTACCAGCAGTAACAACAACAACAACAAGAACAACAATGCGACTGCTTGCCATCATTTTTGGTGCCCCTCGGGTCCCCCAAGCAACAGCAATAGCAACAACAACAACGGCAACGACAACGACAACAAGAGTTCCCCCTAACAACGCGCGCGATTTTCAGTTTGAGCCTCGAACCAAAATTCAATTTTTGTTTGCCACTGCCTTCTATATATGTATGTGTATAGATATGCCAAAATATGTGTGTGTGTGTGTGTGTGTGAGAATGCAAAACCGAGTTTATCCACTCGAACTGTTAATGGGCATTTTGTATTTTATTTAATGTGAAAAGTTTTTGTTGAATATATTTTGGGTCCCGGCTTCATTGTACGCGCGCTATCGCTGCTGCCAAATCTCAAAGCCCTCAGAAAAACTTTCTACTGTAATATTTTAATATTGTTCGCTTGTAATTGAAGCGATTTAATTAGCCATTAGAGCGAGCATTGTTCCCCGTACACAGTTAAAAGATTGCTGCACTTAGAAGCAAATTAGGGCAAATTTGAGGAAATTATTTAGCTCTGCAAAGTATTACAAAAAATTATTTTGAAAATTTAGCTTGAAGCTTGTTTTGGATAAGGCTTACTGAATTTGATTGAGTGTAAAGTATAACATTAAATGAGCTTAAATCAAATAAAGCTTCGCCGATGCAACTTTAAATTTAGTGAAACAGTTTGTAGAATTTACTTGAGAGTAAACTATGTGCTTAGAAAATTAATTGAAGCGTGTGTGAATTTTGATGAAAATACGCTCAATTTTTGAGCGGCTTAAGCTTGACAAAACAATTTAGCGCATGTGTAGGCATGTGCGGAGCGGTTAAGCCAAGGAGGCGAGGCAGGCTTAGGGCCTTAGCTTGTCATCAAAATGTAACCATGTGTAACAGGGCGGGCTGGTAGGCTGGTAGACTGGCAGGCACTCAGGCAGTCAAATCAAACATTAACTAGTTGTTGGGTAATCCCAAAAGTCGGTGGGCCCTTCTGCTCACTGCTCGCTGCGCGCTATTCGCTCTCTTCGCCGCTTTTTCGCAATGAACACGCTGAAATTTTAATAAGCCAGCCTAAAAGCAGGCAACAGCATTTGCCAGCCAATTTGCAAACTGCAGTTGACGAAGACGTAGCTGAAGCGGCTGAGGTTTTTCAAAATGTGTATGTGGCAATGTTGACAGCGCTAGAGAGGGAAAGAGAGTGAGAGAGAGAGAGAGAGAGAGAGAGAGAGAGAAGCAGTGTGAGGCCCTGGGCTCAGCTGCTGGCTGCTTTTAATAAGGTGCCAGCCACAAATTTTCGCGACGACGACATCGTTGCATGTTGTGCCAGCAGAGTCCAAATTAGAAAAGTCGCAAAGAAAAGCAAAGCAAACATTGCCAGACCGAGCACTGAATGCCTGAAGAGTCTGCTGCGAGCCCGAAGTGGAAGGGAGTTGGCCAAGGCAACGACCAACTGGGAGCTGCAGCTCCAGCTACGCCGGAAATCAAGTGTCACGTGATACATGCAATGCAACAACCACGTGCGGCAATAAATTGCATGTGCCGAGGCAACAGCAACAATCTATGGCTGCTTGTGTGTGCGTGTGTGTCTGTGTGTGTGCTTGCGTGTGTGTGTTATGTTACTAATTATCTGACGGATTAGCTTAATTGGTAACAAGTGCACTTGCAGCCACACTTCACAACGACTGCGAATAGGACTCTGACTGCCACTGCGCCTGCGACTGCAACAGCAGTAGCAGCAGCAGCAACGGCAACAGCAACAGCAACAGCAACTGCGACTGCGACTCTGTGGCCAACAACTCCAAAGTGGCATTAGCCTAGTTTTTTTTTTGTTGGCCCAAAATTTTGGGCCGCTTGTCAGTGCCTACATGAGCAATGTTCATGTGCGCGCGTGTGTGTCTGTGTCTGTGTCTGTGTGTGCGTGTGATAGTTAGTTGGTTGCCGCTTAGCGCAGCGCACTCAAACGACGCCACAGACTGATGCCAACTCCAGTTATAATTTTCAAGTGAAACGGGCTTAAAAAGTTTTGCAGCTCGTCGGCTAAACAAAAGCGGTCAGTTTGCATAAATCGGAACTGGGCAACGGAAGCCGTGATTTTGTACAAGTTGCAAGTTGGCTTGGTAATTGAGATTGCCCCAGCTAATTGGCTATTAATAACAGAGCACAGCAACTTTAAAGCTTTGCCATAAAATCTCTTTGCGAATTAAAGCCTGGCGATAAGCTGCTCACATCAGCAACATGTGAATACAAAAGATTTTATTTGCATGCATTCCATGCTGCACTTGTATTTATTAATGATTTTTGGCAATCGAGTATTGCTGCACACACACACACACACACAAAACGGAGAAGAGCTAACACCTATTGGCAAAGACTTAATCAAGTTGGAGCCGAGACCAGTTGCCGTGGCAACAAACAACAGTCGGTCTGAAGCTGACTAAATTTTCAAAGCCCCAACCTCAGGCTACTGAGCACACTGCTGCCATTCTTTTCAACAAGCCTGGGCTACTGCTGCTTCTCCATTATTTTTTGTTTGGTCAAATTCGTTTATTGACACTTTGTTATGTGCTGCAAATGACAGCCGAGACACTTCGAGCTGTGGCTGGTAGTCTGTCCAGTTGGTTCATTTCCATTTTGCAGCCTTTTGCCAAATTACGGACTAGCCCAGCATGTTTGAAAGACAAGACCTGCTCTCTAGCTCTCTGGGTGCCATAGCAATGGACTTGAACTGCATTTAAAATTAAAATCATTCGCACACACACTCGGACAAAAGACACACACATAGAGTGACGGTAAGCTAAAGTTGCCTAGCAATAAACCAGGGCCAAATTAATTGATTGCAATTCGAGTACTTTATGATTGATGACATAGCCTGGACTGCGCTTTCAATCATTTATTAAGGAATCTGTTCAAGCAGCTTAATGAAAGTTTGCTTGCCAGTGCCTTGACCATCTCCCTCTCTCTCTCTATCTGTCGCTCACTCTCCCTTCAGTACGGCTGGCAGCAATTGTTGATTTTGTTGGTGATTTCATCAATGAAAAGCATGCAGAGAATTATCCAACACTTGCAGTTGCAGCAGTGAATTCCAAGGCAGGCGGATATTGGGGAAAATTCCAGTAATTGAAAATGCATTCAGCGTATTAGTTTCCCCAATGTTTTGTAACTAGCGATAACTGGTGACTTGTAACTAGTGAAGGTTCTAGTTAATACACTAAAGAGCTATACTACAGGGTTGTCACTACGACTTTTCATTCACCAACACACTCAAACATATACTGCTCTTGCCGTGGGCTAGAATTTTCAGGGGCGCTGATTCCTTTATTATTCATGCCCGTTTCTTGGACTGGCTTTTCATGTGCTTTGCTTTACATTGTTTGCAGGTTTCTTTTGCGCACGCCATGGCTTAGCATGAATAGTAAATAGCCCCTAGTAACCAAACTCAAACCATGCCCCATGCATATATTTATATTTATCTTACCCCTCAGGTAACTCACTCCGACTTTTCGGCGGCCTAGACAGCGCTTCAAAAAAAAATAAAAGACAAAAATAACTTAACCAAAACCAAATGCAAGCTACTCAGCTCAGACGCTGCATCCTTTTCATCAAACCGCTGCAGCTTTCTTTTAGTCAGTTTGCTTTCTTTTCTTTATTATTATTTTTTTGTTTAGTTTTGGCAGCGCATTTGCTTTGATAAAATATTGATTGCGGTCTTACTGCGCTTCGCTTTTAATGCTCAGCATGCGTGTCCAGTTGTAGCTTCACTCTTAGTTTATCTCCCTCACTCCGTTGCCAGGTTTATTGTCCGTCAGCTTATTGTGTACGGCTTTCGTGCTTGCAACTTGCAACAGCTGCTGCCACTGCAACTTCCAATCTCAGTTTCTATCAAAAATCGACTAATTAGCGCTTATAATGTCGCTCATGTCTTGCGTAAAAGTAAACGCAATTTGATTTAAATTTCTTTCGTATTATAGGTTAAAGCTATTAAATTATGTTAGTTGGGAATTGTAAATATTCAATAAATATAAGGCACAGTCTGGAAAGGGCCAAGCTATCAGTTACAAAATTAAAAGATATCTTGTCACTATAACTTATATAAGTTATAAGTTGTATAAATATAATTTAACTTAATAAATATGAGGAATGACAGAATGGCACTGTATTGAATGTAATAAAGATAATTATATTTGAAATAAGAAAAAGTCAGGTTATAAAAAGAGGGTTAAAAAAAGTTTGAATGATATATTATAAGCCTTGTTACATGAAATAAATGAATAAAAAACAACATTATAATACCCGTGTGTGTTTCTTTAGCAGCAACAAAACTTAAAGAGTGACCGAGGAATACCAAAATATTGAAAGTAAAGACATAGCCCCCAGTTCGGGTTGAAGATGCTTCATCAATGAAATCATCATCGCCAGCTGCAAATAAAGTGCAATTTACAATTAGTAACGGTAGCAGTTACTTAGCTTTAGTCTATAACATACTTTGCTTTTGCTTAATGATTTATATCTCCCGTAATTATTCATTTGCTGTACTAAAGTTACTAGACATTTAACAAATAGCTGCAACACTGTTTAAATTGCAGATAGCGTCCTTTTAATTCACCACACCACTACACACTCACATTGGCACAATCCACAATACCCAACAATGAGTCTAGCTGCGACCGGCGCGTACGCCAGGCAGAGAGAGAGCGAGACGAGAGCCTTGCGCCTTAGTCTGGAGTGAGATAAAAAAGCGCGTTGTTGAACGCATGCAACAAAAACAAATGCCCGTGTGGATTTTGCTGGCAGCAGGCGAAGGATCCACTCGCACTGTTAGTGCTCTGCTACTGCTACTGTTACCGTAGCTGGCAGGCTTATGTTTTTGGTAGAGAAGCCAACGTCAATTTCATACATACACACACATACATACAGACGACACATACGTATGCGGCTGCTAAACTGATGTGTCGACTGGGCCTGGATTGGTTGGATTGCGTAATTTTGTAGCGGGTGGGTGTCGTGGTGTGTGGGTGCACTTGATGCTGCTGGGATTTTGCGGCAATTTCAAATACAAATTGCAGTGTTTTTATGGCTACAAATGCCTTTTTGTCATTTTTTACTCCCTCGCTGTTGTTCTTGGTATTGCTTTTGCTTTTGTTTTTGTTGCTGCTGTAACCAGCGACAGTTTGTACAAGGGTCTCAACGACGTTGGCAACATGCAGACATACGAATGGATTTCATTTTAACAGTTTCAGCAACGTTAATCCCCAATACCCAAGTATGCAAATTCGGCTTCTCGCCATTATATACCAAAATATAAAAAAATAATGCCCCATATCCAAATTATTTGTTTTTTTTTTGGTGTTGTGTGTGTGTGCGGGTGACACAGCCGCCCCAAAGGCCGGGGCCACGGATTTATGGCCAAAGCTTTGCTCGACAAACATATGCAGCCATATAACTGAGCCTGAGCCTCAGACTGAGCCGGAGTCTCAGCTTGCGCAGAGTTTAACGCTTAAGCTACGGCTTTGCCCGATGGTTTACGGTCACTCAAAGTTACAGCACATAAAAAAGAAACAACAAAAAAAACTAAAGCTAAAAAACACAAATTGCAATTACTGCAAACTATTTGATTCAGTTTGACAGTTGAAAATTGAGACATGCTGCGGCGCTTCAATTGACTTTTAATTGCACAATTTGAACAAATTCAATAGTTGGTCACATGTATTTGCAGTTAATGTTAGTGTTGACACACACAGACACACTCAGTCACTCAGTTAGCTAACCAGGATAGATGCTGGCCAAAAGTGCTCAGACTTGATTAAGACGACAAACGAACCGCAGTGGCCTGTTATAAACCATGTTGATTCACCCCATGCCCATGCCCATGCCCATGCTCTGCCTCATGCTCATGTTGATGATGATAATGATTATGATAATCACACTCTCTAACTCACCTTTTCGCTTCCAGTCGCTTCTCTGTCCAACAGTTAGCCACAGCAGTGGCAGCTTGATTTAGCCAGCCTGCAACAATAGCAGTGCTCTCCTTCAGGCTTTGGCGATGACAATCAAAACATACACCGCATGCATTTGAGTTGCTGGGAAATAAACAGAGATGCAACTAACAGTGCAATTGAATTGAATCGGATATTATTTATCGCTGTTCAAAAATTAAAATTATTTGCCTGCAGCTGGCCAGAAAATGCGGAATACGCAGCAAATACAAAAATATTATTGCAGTAAAACCATTTGTGGCTCTTTTGTTGCAAAACAAAACAATCTCAAAATCAATTCTAAAATAATATGCATAGTTGAGTATTAAATGCTCAAAGTTCAATTAAGAGTTTTCATAAATAATCTGATTGTTGCTAAATTGAGAGTTTATTTTATATTAGAGTTGTATTTTTATTACTATTTTCAAATATATCTCCTCTCTTTAGAGACGAATCACAGTCAATGCACAGCGGCTGCTCATCTCTAAATTTGCTGCACATTGAAGTTGTCAGTCTGCTGCTTGTGAGTCCTCCCGCCCCCCGTTCAACGTCTCTTAACTGCCGCATGTTGAATGCATTTGCATATTCTCTAATTTGGCTAGTTTGGCAATTGCGGCCGATTTTGCAAAACGTTATTTGCCAGGGGCGTCTGGTCGTCATGACCCCGTTCATCCCTCGCTGCACCGCAGCTTGACTTTCGAATGGCCTCACAAGTATTTAGTCTATGACGAGTAGTTCGAAGTGCTTGCCCAGCTGGCTGCTGGCGGCTGGCAGCACTGGGGGCCAACAACAGCTTCCCAGCAGCTACGGCTCGTGTCGTGTCGTGTGAATATTTGTTTAGCACGCCAAGGGTTTGTGGGTGAGGAGGGCAAAGTTTGCTGAAGCATTGGAATTGCTTCAACTGCTGCTGCTGCTGCTGCTGGTAGTGCTCACCTGGCCTGTCTATAAATCGTTAGCTGACTTGTGCGACTATTTGCGGACCATGTTACTTTGATATATGGCATTTTATTAAAACCAAGCAAACGTAACAAACTGTAGCTCTTGCCTGCTCAGTGAGCCCAATCACATTATGAAAGCAACCAATTTTAATTACGACCATTACAACAAAATGGTCTCACAGCGAAAAACCCGCAACAGAAACGACAGCAACTACAACAAGTGCATTTTTGGTGTAATGGCTGAAATTGCGGCTAATGCCAGAGCCGCAAAACTCATTTAGTCGCGTTAAAGTAATTACGATTTATAGGCCACAAAAATCCGTAACACAACATAAATCCAAATGAACGCACAGTTGCCGCCGCTACAGTTACGCTACTTGCCCCCAAACAAAGAAAACAAGCAGTTAAAAATTTTAACCACAGACACACAGACCAGCATACAAAAGTCACAGTTCAAGCGACACCTGATATACCCACAATCCCTGCTCCAAGCGCCACCTTCAGTGCCGCTGCCAGCTTATTGCCCATCAATAGCAGGGGCTGTAGCTGGTTGAATGGTTGGGTTGTTGAGTGGGGGTGCCACCCCTTGGGGTACCCACAGCACTTTGTGTCTTTATTACATTGTCAAGGCAACGTGCGATAAATAAATAAATAAATAAATGCTGCCTAACAAGCCGCAAGCAGCCAAAATTTGTTGCAATTCATTGACTTGCCGCACAGCCAAAAACATAAATTCCAATGCTCACGGCCTGTAAAATATCGACAGGAGCAGCCAACAGCTTGTATATATATTGGACTGCCAGTTGCCACACCGAAAACAAAATTTATATACATCAAAGATAGGTTAAGTCTTGGCTCAATTTAGTATTTCATCTATATTGGCTTTTAATGTTAATATATACATATCTAGCTGATATATTTTTAGTGTTGCAATTTAAGCCCTTTTCTCAATTAGTTTTAGCACAACATTAATTTTGATTATTTAAGGTTGATCAAAAACATATTAGCCATAAGCCTTACATTTTAATTCAATTGGAATTTAATTCACAATATACAGATTTCTGATTCCCTTTATTGTTTAACTATTCTTATTTAATATTTAATTCTAATTGAAATTGTTTGCATAAATTCAATAGAAATTCCAAGGCACTAATTGAGTTAGGCTATGAAAGCTATCTGTTATGTAATAGATTTTTCTTAGTAATACCTCTTTATTAATAAATCGCTTGAAGCTACAATGCTTACTTCAGTTTTTGCCTATGATTTTGATTTTCTAGCGAAAAGCTTTCAATTCAAATCCGATTGAGTCTGCTTATTGAATTTTCCACAAAATTTAAAGATACAATTGGATGCAAAGCTTCTGTATTTAATAATAGGGAAAATCAACTCACGATCAAATATTAAATATACATAGAATACAACAATTATTTATATATATATATATTTACAGCTTCAACGTCGTTAAGGTAATGAAAAATTTGTTCTGTGTTGCCTATTAGCTAATTTTTCTGAGATTGTCATAATTCTGAAGTTCAAATTGATTCAATAAAAAATAAATCTAGTCTAATATATATATATATACATATAAAATATAGACCTACTTCAAAAAATATTTTTTTCTTGGTGTAGCAGTCGCCAGTGGGTGGCGTCCTTACTCCAGGCACAACTACACGCACACCTTTCAGCTCTCAGTCGTTACATGCTGGCGGTGACATATGCACAGCAAGACGGCAATGAGCTGAGGCGATATGAACAAAGAGAGGAAAAACATAGCATACATTTGTGCGCCGCTTTTGGACAAAACTGAATGTAATCACATTTACATAAGAATAGCAGCAGCAGTGGGTGAGGGTGGCGTATAAAATATGCTTGTTAGCTTATAAGAACATGTTATGTTTTTTTTACGACTTGCAATTGCTATCAACGCATACATAATTGATATAAATTGCAATTATTAATGCAAGCAATACAAAGGATTTTATTTATTGTCAAATAGTTAAATTAAAAGCAACTTTTATACAATTTAAAATTACCATTCTTCGTCAAATCCATAATTATTATACTCATAGACCGCATTCTTTGGCTGCGAGCTGCGCCAAACTAAATGTTTGTAGATCAAATAGGCTTGATTCAGAGTTAAAAATGTGTTTACAGCCAGCATGTTGTAGTTTTTCGGAGTTATAATTAGCGAATAGCGGGACCAGAGCACACCAGTAATGGCCAAGCTGCCAGCTTGTGGCACTGATATATTCTGTGGCGGCCTGCTAACCAAATCGCCCAGCCCGGCGAACACAAGGCCCCATTTGAAAGTCGGCGCCCAAAAGAAAACGTTACGTGGACCTGAAATACACAGTGCGTGTCATAAGTTTATATATAACCTAAGCTTAAGCGATGAACCTGCTGGTGCATCCCAAAATGGCCGCAATGCATTTGGCACCACCCTATCCACAGTGCAAATCACAAAAACATATAATCTAGACAAAGGTCCAATGCGTTTCGGCATGTTCGTTCAAATTTAGTAAAATGTTTGCCAAAATGATTTGCTAATTTATCAAAGGAATTAAAACTTAGTACATGATCAAAAATAATTTTTAAGTATTTTTTTTTAATTTTATGAATTTGACAAGCGACTTAAAGCTTACTGTTTACGCACTGTTTTTTTCACTTTTTATTACGCATACGCAACGTGCGCCCTTTCACCTAATGATGTAGATCTGGCTGAGTGCTGCTAATCTACCCTCGTTAAGCATTTTATCTACACACTGTGCACACTGTGGCCAAAGCAGCAGCAAGTCAAGGCCAGTGGCGACCTTCTTTGCCACTGTTTATCTGCCAGACGGCTTTAGCAAATTGAAGGCCGCGCTGATGGTCAACAAATCAGACGCACTACACTGACTTAAACCAGGCAAAATGCATTAATTGAAAAAATCTATCAAAGAAAGCGCCACGTTGCTACATTGCTGCCGACTGTGGCTTAATCGACTGTCTGCCTGTGTTTTTTGCCTCTTGGCGCCTCGCTCCAGTTACCGGCTCGACGGCTGCTTTAACGCCTCGCTGGACCACCCGCCGTTTCGTTTGTTAAGCGAAATGCTTCACGTAGTCGCCTTTGTTTTTGTTATTGTTATTGTTGTTCTTGCGCACAGTTGACATACTCACCAACGTCTAGTTTCTAAACTTTGCTTGCCCATTGTTCGAAAGTTTTGCCGCTGTCCGTGCTGGCGCATTCAGAGATTAGTCTTCCACTTGGCCAAATCTGTAGCAGTGAAAAGTTATGGGAAAAACGCCTGGCTGGCTGGCTGGCTGGCTACCTGGACTCTGACTCGCTCACTCCTTCGCTTTCTCTCTCATTCTATAGCTGTGTCACTTTATTTGTATTAATGGCACTTGCGTATCCTGCGGCGCAGGTACGCTAAGTAATTTGATCGAGTGCCGACTGCAACACACTGCGTGGCCAGCTGCTGCTGCCACAGCTACTGTGCAGCTGCCACAAACAACAGCTGACGGCTAAAATGAATTTTCTGAGCACACGAACAATTGAAAGCGAATCAAACACTTTGAAAGAATATATTATATTTAAGTTTCTGCACAAGTTGCAAATGAATTTATATTTTGCTCATACCTTTCATTTTACATTATTTATAATCCACAGCACAAACTCTCCAAAAAGCACTTGTCCAAAATGCCGCATGCCACATTCATTTGGAATATTGCAGCAGCGAAAAGTCAAACGTTGCAAGAACATTGCCATGGGTTTCAAAAGCACAGCTGGGTGACTATGACTGTGACCAGCTCTGCTGAGTAGAGAATCGAGCTCGAGCTCGAGCTTGGTGTGTCGCCAAAGGAGCAGCAAGCGATAGAACAGATAGAAAGAACAACCTAACGATGGAGCAACGGCAGCAGCCGAGTGCAAAGGATTAAACACTCTAGATTTTATTAGATAAAACCCAGTGAGCAGCTAACGAAACGAATTCGCTCGCTCACTCGCTCGCTCGGTCGCTCGATGGCTGCAACGATGTTGCTGTCTCTCTGTTGTCGTTGTCGCTGCCTTTACCGTTAACTTCTCGACTGCCAGCACACCCACAGCTTAGAGGCAGGCACCCTGCAGCTTCTGCTGCTGCTGCTCAGACAAACTACATCATAAATTCTATGACAAATGCAGGTACAAAATGCTGGGAGTGGCAAAGTTTTGTGTGCCGCAGATAAGAAAGGCAACTGCAGATTTGCAGATGCAATAGCAGGCACCCAGCCCTGGAACGGGCCTAGTAGCACTCGTCGTGCTCTGAAAAGCCTGCCAGCTAATTGCAAACTGTAAGCCCACTCATGTGTCGAGCTGTGCAAATTTTAATGCCAATTGATTCGAGACGAAAACATTTGCATTAAGTTGTCGGCTTTTGGCCCATCTGATTAACCGTCATTGTCATTGTCATTGCTTTTGGCTTTGCTGCATATGCTCAGCACGACAGAGACAGAGACAGCGACAGCTAGAGAGAGTGAGCGAGACAGAGAACGGAGCTGTGTGCGTCGTTGTCTGCTCAGTTTCCGCACTGTTTGTGCCTGCATAATATTTTCAGTTTAGTGCGTCAGTTGTGGTAACAAGTGACTTGAGCTAGTTTTGTTATTGAAATGAGCGGCGCATATACAAAGAGACTTACACTCCGATACAAAATGCAGATACAGCAGCAGTGGAAACACACACATATGCGCGACCAACACTCGCACGCATGCATAAGTAAACAAACATAAACATTTGCTTCAACACGCCGAGTATAAAATGGCATAACAAGCAGCAACCACACAAGCAACAATAACAACAACTAATAGTGCAAACAAGCTTAAACAAAAACTACCAAAGGCATAGCCAACCTTTAGCTGCTCTAGATATTCCATGAGTTGCGTTGAAGCTGAGCTACATAAGCTACAGTTTTATCTTGCTGTAATATATATTTGTTTGATTACACATCCAACAACGCATTTCGTTTAACAATTAATTTAAAATTCTCTCTAACGCTTGAAGAGTTGAAATTTTTAATCAATTTTATGTTTATCAATAAATAATATTCAAAAAGTAATAAATTTAAAATTTATTTTTTTATTTATTTGTGGTTTATTATTGATAAACATGTAAATACAACTAAAAATAAACAATGATTTCAACATTTGCAGTAATCAAAACGAGTTTTTACTTATTTATAATTAGTTTAGCTTCAAGCAATTGATAATTTGGCAAACCATTAACAGGTTGTGTTTACTTGAATAAAAAAAGTTCGTTTCTGTTCTATTAACATATTATTTTTATAAAGATAGAAGCCTTGTCAAAGCCTTCAAACTCTTGACTATGCACACTAAATTCGCTGCTAGGGTATTGAAAACCGCAGCAATCGCCCAAAATGCTGCTTGTTTCGCGTTGCTGATGTGGTTACCATCATCTTCTCCTTATTACCGCATCTTTCCTTTGTGAAGCACAACGGCAGCGTTCTTGTTGTTGCTGTCAACTTAACGAGCTGTTACCAGGTGAGAAACTCGGCTGCTGTTGCTGTTGCTGGAGCTGGAGCTGGATGCTGGATTTGCACGGCTAGAGAGTGGGGAGTGGGAAAAAAATCGAGGACACCCTTTTGGCTGGCCATGCAATTAAATTGCAGGTTGTGCATTTCGACGTTGCCTCTAAGCAATTGACAGGTTGCCACTTCAAGGCTGACATGTTACACAAATACTTATGCAAGTAACATGTACAGCTACTTACACGCTCACACAGGCACACACAGAGACACCCACATTGACATACAGTCGACTGCACATGCAATCAATTAAATTTGTTGTAAATTCAACGGCTTATCTGCCGTAATCAATCTTAATTTTCCACTTGACATGTGGCGTCGAAGTAAAAGCGTCCCCCAAGAGCACCACCCACCACCCTCCACCCACCGCCTACTGCTTCGGCGGCGACGACGCACACTCACTTATGTTTCTTATGCACATTACGTATACGCAATGCGTTCGCTTTGCGCATTTTAAATCAAAATACACTTCCGGGCTGCTCGAATGTAAAATGCAACTTTCAAAATAAAAGCGACAAAGCCTTTAAAGCTCACATTTCCACCTACCTGGAGAGTGGGCAGTAGATGAGAAACGATATAAATACTAAATGGTGTATAACGTGTTCATTATGCAAACTGCTGCAACGGTTTAGGAGCCTGTGGCAGAGCAATGCCCGAAGTGAAGCAACAATAGATGTTTGGAATTAAAATGTACAACTAAAAATTATAATTTAAAGAGTTAAATGCATTGCTAAATAGTTATATCATTAGAGTTCCATCGAGATTATTAACGCCCACAATAAATGATCAAATTTAAATGTAAAACGGATTTCAAATTGTTCTCGATGTGGCGAATTTCAATAAAATCGGATAAACAACTACTCAAATATTCAAATTTTAGCCGCTTAAGCTTAAGACTTGTGGGATAGGTAATTTCAAAATTAAATAGATCGGCTTTGGAATATTATTTTTAGCTTTTTAAAAGATAAAGCTTCCCTGTTGAATACCAATCTGACTAACTAAAAGACATAAACTATTGTAAATAGAATTTTAGTGGAAACTTTGAAACATTAATTACGATGAACAATGCAATAATAAAATAAGTGATCACAAAAACTGACAAATTTATATTTTTTATACAATTCTGAATAGTTATAAACTATGCTGTCGTGGGAGTTTTAAACTGTCAAAGTTTTGAGATAATGAATGTGTAGCTTAAAAAGCAGCAAAGGAATCTAATTTTAATTTCGATAATGCCCTAACAGAATCATTTGCTTTATGTATTTTAATTGAAATTTATTCTCTTTGCACAACTAATCTCAACATATTATATACAAGACACACACATACACACAAGGCTAAGCACTGACTCTTAAGACACTTGAGTAGTTGACTTCAACCACTTGAGTGTGTGTTTATGTTCATGTGTGTGAGTTTCTGTGCGTGTGTGTGTGTGTGTGTCTGTGTTTGAATATCAATGCAATAATCGCTTATGCAAACTAGGGCATTGAATACTTAGCTAACCAAAAGGATATGCCTGCCATCTTGCTACAATTTGTCTAGTTAGTACAAGTGCAGCGACGACCGCTGCACACTTATCAAGCTGCACACACATACGCACTGTTGGACAGATAGACTGGCTGGCTGGCTGGCTGATATAACAGTTACCGGTAGCATTACTTAATATGTGCAAATTGTGTGGCATCAACTATTATGCATTGTATGCTATCTCTGGATATCAGCCGCTCCATCTTCCATTCCCAGCTCCCGCTCCAGCGCCATTCGCATTGGCAGGCAGGACAGCAGCTGCTCGCCAGGTCGAGTCTGTAACAATTTATCATTTGAGCGTGACGCACGCACATGGCATACGCACATACATATACATATACATACATATGCTTACACACACTAGTGCACTTTGGGTTTGCAGCTCATCAGTGCGCCTGAGGCTATTGCGTAAAAGCATTTAACATGCAGTTTATGTTTGCCGCAAGATCTATTACAGGAAATTCACATATGCCGAGTGCTGCGCATTGGAATGTTGAGTGTGCAACGGCCACGCCCACTCTACAACACTCGACACAGCCACAGCACAGCAAGGCGCACAAATTGATGTTAGTGGGCATGGCTCATGTGCGGTAAATCCAAATCGAGCAGCAAAACAAAACTTGATTATTTTGTGCGGTCTTGAGGTCTGAGGTCTGAGGTTTTCTGCCCCGTAGGCTTTGCATTAAATATTGCAAGCAAATGCCGCACACTTAACAAATATGACGCCTGCAAATTATGCTGCTGCTGCTACTGTTGCTGCTGCTGTTGCTGTTGCATGTCCTTTGACCCCCATTTGCAGTTTATTGATCAGCAGCTTAGTTGCGTCACTTGAGCCATAAAACTCACTCGGCAAAAGCTTATTTTCCACACACACACACACACACACACAACTTTAATTACTTATTTATGCTGCCTAAGTAGATGCAAGCATTCTATTTGTGGAATTATTCAGTGCTCTCAACAAAGTGTGGCAACTTCAGCTGGCTGGCGAAATGCAATTTCGCTTACATCTTTCACCATTTCGTATGCAAGTCATACGAATTATAAATTATACTTATTTTACTGAAATTAACTTATAATCTGCTGTCATGCTGTCAAATGTACATTAAATATTTCAAATCTACGACAGCAAATTAGAGCAAGATATTTAATAAGTCCAGGTCATAATTGTCATTTGATACTATAAGTACTATATGTATTATGTTTCATTTCGCAAAATAATTGTTATTACTTTTAGAATAAGTAGATAATTTGTATTACACAGAATACACAGAAAAAAATCCGTGATAAGTAATGCGAAGTTATGTCAAGAGCAGGTTATTCTTAAAATTTTTTAGTTCAAGTATGAAACCTTTTCTCTTGCTTTAGTACTGGCTGAGATGTAATCTCAACAATTTTTAAATAAAGGCTTAATATTGATAATATTTGATTTAACCCCTTCAAATGGTAAATAGCAAATATTATAAAATTATATTTTTTTATTTATTAGAAAACTATGTAATTGCATTCTTTAATTTCGTTGCAGTTTAAAGGATTTCTTTTATTTTAAATAACTTAATGTATTGATTTTACTATTAAGATTTTAATCAAACAACAAACGATATTGTTTGCTTTTGTTTGCTTAAATTAATTGATGAATTTAAAAGAATAGTGCTTGTCCTCTACACATACTTTTAAAATATTTTACACAATTGAATATCCAATTTCCTTAGATGATGGCTTAAAGTATAATAAAGGTAATAAATAATAAGCCAAATCAACTACTCATACCAAGCATTTGTTGCGAACATTTGCTGCGAGCATTTGCCTCATTAAAAATCAGTTATCCGGGGGGCTCGAAACTGCAAGCAAATAGTTTGGGGTGCTAAAACTTCTCAAAAATTAATAATGTTGGTAATGATTATATTGATTAATTACAACAATTCTCAGCAAATATAATCTGCTGTTATTTTTTTCCAAAGTTGAAAGGCGAGACCTTGGATTCAATAACAAAATAATAAAAGTAAACAAAAAGCATTTGGCAAAATAAACTTGACAAATTTAGTTTATGCAAATTGTTTATTGAATTCCGCACATTCACAGCTACGTGTGCTAGTGTTGGTTGACTTATTTACATTTATTTTGATATATGTAGTAGTCAAGCCAAGCACTTAGTTTATTGATTAGGCACTCCGGGTGCCGAGTACATATAATTTTGTTTGTAATAGCTTTAATTACTATTAGTGCTGCCGACAGCAGCAGCAGCATCAGCAACAAGAACAAACAACAACAACAACACTAAGCAAGCAGCAGTAGCAGCAATGTCACTTGGCAATCAAATAAGAATAACAACATGGAGCTGGAGCCAGGCAGTGAAGATCGGGAAAGGGGGTATGTAGCACCCTTAAAATCAGCTCTCAATATAATGCGGCGGAAGCTTTTGTGAAATCCTTACGTCCAACTTTTTAATACGAAAACTTTTGCAGAGTTTAGTATAAAGGCAACAGCAACAAGGACAACAACAAAAGCAATTGCAACAGTCACTTTGGTGGACTTGTTGTGGGCAAACTACAGCCACAGCCACAGCCTGAGCCTGAGCCTGAGTCAACGTCAGCGTCATATAGTTCTAGCTGGAGCCGAGCTGGAGCATATTGCACGTACTACTTGTATGCTGGACAGAGCGTTTGGCATCGAATACTGGGGCTACAATTTCCAACTACAACTACAACGACTACGGTGCCGAGCAAAAGCCACTTGAGTAGCACAGAAAACTAACTTAATCTTGTTTACATTCTATGACGAGTTATGAAAATGAAAGGATTAAGCGAGCCACAAACAAATGCAACAACAAACCAAGCAACTAACACACACAGACACACTTGCCACACATGCTTAAGCGTGGCTTATACAAACAAAACTTACGCATGGTAAAACCCAAGCGAGCGAGAAAGAGAGGTAAAGTGTTAGCATGTGGAGTAAACAATAAGCACCGCAACAAGCAGAGAGTCAGAGTCGGATAATTTAGCAAGTGCCGAAGCCAATAATGCCCTGGGAAAGGCTTTCATCAATCTATGACAGTAACAAAATTGAAATTGAAATTCAATTCAGCCTAGGCCTAACCACAGCCACACATAGAATTACAAAAGCTTAAAAATTACAAGCCTTGATTGATTTTTAACTAAGCTTAAGCTGAAACTAATGTCATAAATATAGCTCTGATATTTTATTTAACAAGCAAATCTGCTTACAGAACTTTGAACTTAAATGGCTAAAATAGGCTATAAAATAAAATATTCGTTCCAATTCCGATTAAATATACTATGTCTAAATTTTGCTGAGACAGCTCTTGCTATCGATATAGCATCCCCGGATTCAACTTGAAGTAGACTTAAGAATATCGAAACCATTACCTGCTTTCTTTCACTGAAGTAATTAATTACAACTGCTAAAGATTAAGACAGGCAACATTTTAAATAAAATTAAATTTAAAATAATAGTTATAATAATATAACTATGTATATTATCTATACAGAGTTTTGTTTCTTTTTTCTTGAGTCCAACCTAACCAAAAATGACATGCAGCATTTTATGACTTATCTAGGGTATATATGCGGCAAGTGGCAAGTGGCGCAGCGACAAATTTGCAACGCGCCAAAAGACCACAAAACAACTGTAATGACTGTGACCACGCCTAGCCAGGCTAACGGGCTGCCAGCCAGCCAGCCAGCCATGCAGGCAAACAACAACCGCCCACTTTTGTCCTTGCAAATTAGTTGCATATTCGTATTTGCTTTGAAGTTTGTACGCTCGTTTTGGCTTTTGTATTCATTTCATAAAACCAAACAGGCGTGCATACGCCCAAGTGCACGCCAGGTGGCGCCACAGTTGTGTTTATAAATTTCTCATTTTTCTCTCTGTGTGTGTGTGTGTGTGTTTGTACCTGTCAGCCACAATGCACCGTTAGTTCTGTGCTGTTTACTTATTTGTTTGTCTTGTCTACACGGGCGCCATAATTTTGTAGTGTAAAAAATATTTTGCATTGCGGTTCGTGACACGTGCACAGCGCATCCATCAATACCTGACCACGCCTCCCGGTCCCCACCACTTTCACTCTTCTTTACCACACTTTGAAATTTAATTTGCACATCATCTATAAACAGTAAACGTTGAAAGGAAGTGGGTAGCAGGACAACGTGCGAATTGTATTTATGCCACATGTGTGTGTATGCTTAAGTGTGTGTGTGTGTGTGTGTGCGTGTGTGTACAATGTGCCTACCAAGCGCTGCAGTGAAGCAAATTTTCGCAAGAAATATTATTTTCCAGGGAAATGCAATAATAATGCAGATGAAACTAATGTCAGCAAATTCAAAAACGATGATCAAATGAATCATTGGCAGTGAAACTCTCGTTTACGATCCCTTTGCGTATGCGCAATCTTAGCAAGCGTCCTGGCATATCTTTTGTGACTCTTTAGTTACAGCTGCTCCTTAACATTATATTTTGCCATTCTTTAGCGAATATTAGTAGGAAGCTATTTTCGAGCCTTTTGCCGCTCTGTAGAGATACCGTTTACGAGCCTTGTTTATTATCATCGTAGCGATATCATTGGAGATACTTTTTTCCATTTGATTTCCCCTTGAGGAATTTGACAAAAGAAAATATCTTCATATTGCAAATATGTATAATTTTTCAAATAATAATACGATTGAAATCGACATCCTCCAGTGCACTGGAGTGTTACTGAACTACTTATGAAATCAAATTCGTATATTTAATACATAAAAAACATAAAAAATACAATACAAAAACTTAACCTAATTGTTTATTTGCTCAGATAGCAAAAACACTCAGCCGATCGCCAGGAATGCAAGCATCTATATTTAATTTTATAATTTTGAAAAAGAGCTTTCTTGTTTTTGCTCTGATCATGTCATCGTTTGTTTATTTCATAATTTTTAAGGCTAGTTAGAATTGGCCCTTTGGAGGTTAAGTTATTGGCGGTTATTGGTTAGTAGCTGGCCACCAACTCTTAACTTGGCTATACAGAATCACACTTGATGATTCAAAGCTCAAATGACTTAATAATGATGTTCTATAAAATTAGCTATAGCTTTAGAAATTTTCAATAATTGTAACAAATAGCTAATTTTTTTATTATGCATGCCACATTAAACAATCAAGTTAGCCAATAAGCACAACATACTCTTTCTCTTTTCATTTATTATGTATGCATTAAGTTGCGATAATTCGAGATTGGCCTGCTTGCCTGTTAGGTGTGTGTGGTGTGCAAAAACCCATTTTGATGTTGCATAAATTGTGGCAAGCATTTATTGTATTTAATGTAAACTTGCCACTTTACCTTTTGGCACTTGGCAACGGCAACGGCAAATAGGCACGCAAGGGCCACATGTTGCATCTACCAGTGTGTGTGTGTTGTGAGTGTTGCCTGGGCACAGGGCAAAGTCGAGTTGTAGCAAACTGTTGATAAGTTGATGAAGTGTCTACTGGTCAAATAGTCGTTGGCTGCAGCACTCAAAATTTTAGTTGCAACTGCAGCAGCAATTTGAAAACTGCGCATTTCAAGTGGCATATGCAATAATTGAGCCAAGTAGCTATTAATTTAACAAACAAATTAAGCATAAACAATTGAAAATTATTGACCTAAAGCTGCGCAAAATCAACAGCAATTAGCCCACTTTATAGAAACGAGAGCTTTGCCCTATTGACTTGCAGATTTAAATACTATTATGGGCACTAAAAATTTAAATCCACACTTGATAACATAATCTATTTGTTAATTGGCTTTTCGAACAAATTGCTATAACTAAAATATAAGCATTTGTTTATACTATAAGCAAATATGACGCTTACATGGAACTTGCAGCTTGCTAAATTTAATAATTTCCACATCATTTAAAGTATTCCATTTAAAATGCAATGTAAACAGGTTGACCCACGATATATTGCAACAATTTTAAAGGTGCTAAATATTACCACACACTATTTTATTTAAACCATTTTCGAGTTATTTGGATTCGCAATTAATGTTCTATTAAATTAAATTAGATTTGCACAATGGAAATTATTTATTTTTAAAATGAATTCTTTAATTTTCAACAAGAGAGCTTCAAAAGTTGAATTTAATTTGAAACTCTGAAACAGCATTTATATGAATTAAATTTAATGAAATAATTCATTTAGAATTCATATTCAGGAAATAGTATTGAATCCAAAAATTTTAACTTTATGTCATGGATCTAACGCTGTCGGCTGCGCCCAAACGTATCCAACGTATTTTTAAATGCATTCTAAACTCATTATTTTTTAACTACAAGCTACAACTATAGATAGTAAGCTATAAAATTATGTTGAATTTTTTTTTTTTGAGCATAAGAGTTAAAATAAATTAAAATTGCGTTGCATATGCAAGTAGGTCCATTAAAAATAGATGTGCGGCCGTTGTGCGCATTACGGAATGCGTAACGTTGGCTTCACAGCTGTAATGCACACACACACACACAGACACACACACATGCAGACATTCATCTATAACGACAGGCAGCATCTGTCCTCGCCCATGATGCCATTGGGCGTGCTCTCACGCATATTTGCGGTTCATAATTTGCGTGCCATTTTTGTTTGTTGATGGACAAAATCAACACATATACAAAATTATAAAGAAAAAAAATAGCGTGATGTAACAACAACAACAACAAGCAGAGCAGCAATGATAAAAAGCGAAATAAATAAATAATAATAAAGGGAATGCAGTTTTCCAACTTGAATTTAAATTAAAATGCAAACGCAACGAAGGCGAATTACAGTTAACCAACTATGCATAAATACACACACACACACATATACACATGTATATTTATATATTTATTTATAACAGACAGGCATACATACATATGTCTGTAAGCACTTTATATAGACGATAAATATTGATTGTATGGTCACGTTAATTTCTGGCAATTATGCTCGTTTCATAGGCTATACACATATACTCATGCATGTGTCTGTGTGTATATTATGTTCATGTATAAATAAGTATGCGTGCAACTTGCATAAGTGTGTGTGTGTGTGTGTGTGTGTTTGTGCTGCGTTAAGCGCATCTGGTCAACTGTCTGTGGGCTTTTATTATTATTTGTTATTATTAAATATGTCTCCATAATTATCGAATGTCGCATTGCCCAACGCTCTCTCTCTCTCCATTTTGCTCCTCCCGCACCTCTCTCCCAACTTACTGCCTCAGGCGGCAGAATTTTCATTGCAAGTGCTTACGGCAAGTAATTTTTATTTTATTGTTACACATATGCAAAAGGTAATATTTCTTCTTGGCCATAAAGTCAAATGAAATTTTAATAACTAAGCGTTCAGTGGGTTCAAAGTGCGCTTGTCGCATTAATCGAACTTATTTTAAAGCTCATAAACTGTACTTATATTTATTATTCAGCTTATTATCTGCTTAATTCGCATATCTTTTCCGATTATCGTTTTTAACTGTTGCACAATAAATTTGCCCTTTTAAGCTGTTTAATATTTTTTTAATTTAAAAAGGCTGTGGCTGTTCATTTTTAAATACTTATATTTAAAGGGCACAGGACAAGTCTTAAGCCTGCATATCAAGTTTAATCTAAGCTCTGCTTTAAATTCACTCATGTACTTTTGCATTTCAATTGAGATTTAATTAATTACGCCAAGATGTAGGGAAACATTTTTAAAGCTGTCTGCCAAGCCGATTTGCATTCCACGTTTTCCACCCTCCCTCCCACCCCTTCACGCTTACACGCACTCGCTTTCTTTCAGCTTTTTATGCGCTTGTGGCATATGTGTCGGCTTGGTATCTGCATCTGTATCTTATGTGTGGCAAGCGGCTTGGGCTTGTATTCGTATCTGGGCTGCGTTTCCTTAAACTTTCCGCTCGCATCCGGCGCTGGGCTGTGTGTTTCACACAGTTTGCTTGCCTGGCAATTATGAAAAGCAAAATAAAAATAGCATTTTTAGCGCTCTGCTGCAAGTTTCTCGCAGCAAACTTTGCCAAAAATAAAAAAAAATAAAATAAAATATTATATGAAAACGCCAACGAATAAACGAAAAATGTATAAAAAGTGGAATAAGCTGGGTTGGGGGGCAAAGGCAAAGTCTATAGATTTGGTGCTGTAAGTTGGGTTACTTTGGGGACGGCGTCGCCGTTTTGCAAATGACAAAAAATTTTTAGTGTAATTATCTTTTGAATAATTAAAGAAAAACGTTGGCAAAGCTTAACAAGACCAGCGCGCGCTCGCTGCAAAAATAGCACAAAAACTGTGCCAGAGCACGACAAATAAGAAGAAAAGGAAGAAGAAGAAGAAAAAGGCAAGCAGCAAGCAAGAGGCAGAGCTGATAACCAAAGCTGGCAACGCCATCGTCGTCGTCGTTGTCGTCGTCGTCTTGGCTCTAACCCCCAGACCCCCCACACAGGACACACATATTTTCAAGTTGCCTTTGGCCCCAGCAGCAGCTTTGCCAAATGCCTTACGGCTGCCAAGGGCGTGGCCAACGCCCCCCAGAACGCAAACGCCCAAGCGCTCCAGCTCCAGCGTTTCGCTGTTTAGCGTTCAAAGCACACGCGCTGTAATTTGCTTCAACTTGTGCTCATTATGTGCCAATTATTTATGTCAAATTATAAAAATAGTCGAAGAAAATAGAAAAGCTACGCTCCAATTTGAATGCGAATGGAATTTTTTCATAGGTCAATTGCGCCAGAAAACCGCAAAATGCAAAATGCAAAGCTGCAGCTCCAGCTCCAGCTGTTGACAATGACGTCACGAGTCGCGCTCGTTTGACGCTCAAATTATGCATTGAACTAAGAAAAAATAATAATCAAAGTACAAGTGTGACTAAAGGCTAAAAACTATTCTCTTCAATATTAAATGCGCATATATCTAATACGATCTATTCACACTTAATCATAATTGGGAGCTGTTGAATGTTTGCAGACAGTAAAACATAATAACAAATTATTAAATAAAGGAATTAATTAGTTACATTAATAAAAAAAAAGTGAATATAAACAATTAAACAGAATACAACGAATAGTCAGAAACCAGGAGTAATCAGTGCAGTGATAAGTAGTTTTAGTTTATTTGAAGTTATTTTTAAGCTAGCTAAAATTACAATTAATTAGTCAACATGTAACTATCAGATTGCATTGTCATCGAATATTATTCTTTTCTTATTATTATTTTTATGATAATTAACCCGCACATGGATTTCATAATGTAGAGATAGATAGCTCCCTGCAGTTTTGCCGTTATTGTATTGCCTAAAAGGTTTATTAGTCGCATGGCTTTACATATAATATATGAATCATAAAAAGTCAGATTCATCGAAAACACATAAATTTTAAAAACATTTTTTAAGCTATTTGTTAAGATATAAAGATCTGTGTGCATTAAATTTTTCTACAGCTTTGAAAGCGTGTAGCAAATTCTTGTACTAGCCCGTTGCTTGGCAAAGTGTATTTCGTAGTTGGCTGCTTCTTCTCTTACAGCCTGTTATATTTATATAATTCTTGCGAACTATTCTGGCCTTTTGCTCAACATTATATTTATATAGCCATATACTTATGTATGTTATATAGCGTTCGCATATATATATATATATGAATGGAACTCGAAAGCTCTATCACTCAGCTCTCCAGTTGCACAACACAGTTGCCTGTGGGTGTTGCTGCCGCTTGACTCTTTGGTTGTCTTGAGACCCAAGCGACAAGCAGGAACTTGCAAGTTGATGCCTCGCTGGCCCTGTTGACACGCCATTACTGCAGCTAATTAGAGGAGTGACCTGCTGGAGCAGCCTTAGCCCGAGCCCGAGCCCGAGCCCCAGCAGCAGCCAGAGCTATTGCTCCAGCTCCGTTGGAATTGCGTTGTCTGCTGTGCAGCAGCAGGGCAGCGCCTGCGACCTGTGACATGTGACATTGTTGACGCCTCGCACGTTGCCTGTTCGCCTGCAGTGCTACTAGTGGTGGCAGTGGCTCGGGCCCCAAAGCTGCCTGTCAACTTCCTTCCACTTCCAGTTCTCATTTGTGCGGCATTTCCGGTACAATGGCTGGCACAATGGCGGAAAGCCCGCACTCGACTTGTTTGTTGGCGACGTTTCGCTTTCCGCCGCAACTAAATCATTTGTGAAGAGACTGTCGCCATTGCTATCGTTGCCATCGCACTCAGACTGTTGCAATTGTCTTGCTTTTCAAATAGTTTCGTGTGCCAGCCAAAAGTTGGCACAGTTAATTCATGAGATTTCACGGTTTATCTCACAGAGCCAACAGCGCTGCACACCTCACCTCACACCCCCACCGAACTTTGTATCCACCCGACTGGCAGTGTGTGTGTGTCTCTGCTGCTTTTACTTAAATTTTTAGCTGTTGCTCCTGCCTCTGCCTGTGTCTTTGCCATTGCTATTGCTTTTGCTTTTGGTGTGCGCGCGTCTTTTCTGCGCTCCGCATAGTTCACAGTTAATTAGAAAACTATTCCGCGTGCGGCGCTTTGCCAACTTTTGAACTCTCCACGCGACTCAACTTGCTTTGACTTGCCACAGCATGACTTGGCTTGTCTCGTGCTTAAGCAGCTACGTTTAATTATAATTTCCATAAAACTTGTATTTCCTTGTATACACTTCATATAACATTGGTCACTTTGTTTGGCTCGAAGCTCTTTTTGGACTTAAGGACTTGAGCTAAAGTTGCTGCAGCACAATTTTAATACAAATTTTTATTAGTTTCTTCAGCGCAGTTTGTTAATTCAATAAAATTCAATCCGAGCCGAATTCAACCATGTGAACGAATAGTAAACAAATGAATCAATATTCTTAAACACTTTGGTTTCTAGTAAAATTTAAATCATAAATAAAATGTTAACTGACTCAAATACAAATGTATTGTATGGAATTTAATTCAGTCAAATAAAAAAATATATTATTTCTATCGAAAAATGTTATTGTTTTGCATAAAATATTTACTATTTGCTGTTTGATTCAAATGAGCAGTTGATTTCCTTAAAAACGAGACACTTTGTTCACAGCTACGGTTGGACTTTTAAAAATAATTCATATCAATTTATTTGTATTTAAAGTGTTTTTTACTTTTATATATGTATATATGTATTTTAATATGTTTAAACCATCCATTCCAAAGCCACAAGCTAACGACACAACATCTAATTACAAATAAACAAGTAAAAAAACAAGTAAAATTACCTGAAACTCCTCTTGTAAATATTTGTAGGTAAATACATATATAATATATAAACAAGAGAGCTTATACTTAAGCCTAACGCTAAAGTCCACACACCATACTCAATAAGCTAGCCAATAATGTTATTAGTATAAAGTTAGCTCTTAAATAAATAAACAAATATTTAAGCCATTTGATTTTGCTTAAATTCCATTCAACAATTGTCAAAAAAAAACATAAATTTCCAAGAATTGGTATTGGCCCAAAAAATATATTAAATTTTATACGTAAAATTAAATTTAGTTAAATGTGTTGTTACTTCACTTTGAATTGCAGCCTATTTACAATAGCTGAAATTGAATTTTGTGTTAATTTAAAAGTTGTTTAATGTTTTGTGCATAGCAGAGCTTATCAATCGGACAAATTCTAGCTCTTATCAAAAGATTCACAGCGGTGTCCACACCAAAGAAACTTCTCTTCAAGCAACTTTATTTGACAAACAAATAAATAACTTCTGACTGCAAATCATGCCCAACCGTGTTAATTTAAAAATCAGCATAATGTTTTCAAGACAGTGGGCATTGGAGACATTCGCTTTTGTTCTATTAAGGCATTTCCTTGTCTGGTATTTTCTAATATGCAAAACAATTTGTGAACAAGATTTTACACAGAGCGCACTGTCCTATCAATTTTGTTGTTTGTCGCTTCAATTTGTAGTTACCGCAAGGCTCTTGTTTGTGTTCAGTTCGAATTTATTGCATGCAGCAACTGATTTGATTAGAAACGCCCATTGCTTGATACGCCTTGCTTACCATAGCCCAACCCCAACCCCAGCAGCACAACCATTCCGTAATATTAGGCACAGTACTGCTTGATACGCCCATTTGGCATTGCCAACAGCTCAACGCTTTTGACGGCCGCCTGGCCAAAAGCAATCTCTTAATTTGTTTACAAGCTTTGCTTTTGGCTTTCTTTGCCAGACTGCAAGCAGTTGAGTGTGTATGTCTCTCTCGCTCTCTCTGTGTGTGTGTCTCAGTTGTGTTAGTTTTGCCGCACTTCACAAAACCTCAAAAAATATGTAAAAAGCTAAAGAGTAGACGTCGACTCGTTTGGCAACATTTGCAGGCAGGCACGGCAGGCAGAGCACAGCCTCTGATAGAGATCTTGCTTTTATTTGTTACTTAGCATATTTTCACCTTGAGGGCAAACAATCTCCCACTAGACACACACACACACACACTCATACAGAGACCCACCTAGAGCTGGGAAAAAGTAATAAATATTTTTTGCAGCGTGCCGCTTGGGCGCCTTAGCTTAAAAACATTTTCTGCTTCCTTTTTTTTTGCAACCCGCAGCGTAGCAGCTCAGATTTTTTTTAGACGTTCTTTGCTGCCATTTTGATATGCACTAGACTGCTGCAAGGGTAACATTATTTTGCTGCAAGATTGGTTATGTTAAGCGTACATAATCTATATAGTCTATCGCTGGGATGAAGTAGACTTGTTAAAATTCTACAATTTATATTAAATTTAGCATAAGTACATGAAATATAAGCATAAGCTGAATGTTAACAAAGAAAACAAATACATATTTTAAATATCTTAAAAAAAAAAAGCGTACACATTTATTAGAGCATCAAATTATGCATTTGCTGCCATTGATTTTTTTGCTCAATTGTTGGTCGCAGACTTTGTAGCACAATGTTTATTATTATTATTATTATTTTCATATTTTTCCTTTTTATACTTAGCATGTAAGTATATTTATATGTATTTTTGAATTTAAATGATTGAATTGGCAAGTGTCCTTACTCACGTTCTCTGCTATGCCTTCGCTCTCTCTCTCTCTCTCTCTCTTTCTCTTTGGCTGTAGCACACTTGAATGTGGCATTGGCAAGACAAAAATTGCCTGAGCAGCCATTTGCAAAAATATGAAAATTACCTTTAATATGAAAAAGCAGACAGAGTCAAACATACTTTTTTTTTCAGATTTCCACGCTGCCATCTAGATAGGCTGGCTGCCTCACAGTCCCAGCCAGCCAGCCAGACAGACTGAGAGACAAGCGGACAGACGGACAAAAGAGCGACATAGAGCGAGAGGCGTTCTATTTTATTTTGCTTTATGCCTTTATATTCTGTTTTGTGTTTACATAAAAGTGAAGTGAGGCAGATTGCGCTCGAGTGCGTTAATCAGCGCTTCTGGGCAGGCAGCGAGCAGGACACGGCTGCAGATACTACGGGCGCGTTTTAAATCAACTTTAGCTAGCAACGTGGGCAGCTTGACTTTTTTAACGCGCTGGTCAGGGCTCTGACAAAACAGATTATACTGATTTCATGCTGGGAAAATCAAAAAATGAACGTGCGGCAATTTACATACTTAAGTTTTGTTACTGCGCGCGGCTAAGGTGGACAGTGCGGACATCAGGGACAGTGGGCAGTGGGCAGTGGAGAGGGTCGAATTTATTGGCCACATGTTTTGTGCTACCTTCGTGAGTTGTACAATTTGCCTTTTGACAATCTGTACGTATACGCAATATACTTTCGTTCGTTTTTATTTTTGTTGGTGTGCTGGGATTACAAGGAATTTCCGGGGATTCCTTTTTAATTGAATTTCAGCTTGTTGTTGTTTGTTATTGTTGTCATTGGTTGTTGCGTTGTTGTAGCTGCTTTGCATTTTTTGCTGCTTATTTTATGCCTTACCACGTCGGATAATTAAAATGACCATAGGGCAAACAAATTTCATTGCATACATTTTGGGATTCCCAAGCACAGTGGGCATAAATCACTAAATCTATGCCAATGATAAAAAGTGTAGCATGAGCCTCGACTAGAAGTAAATTAAAGCATAAAAATATTCAATATTTTTGTATATTGCATTACATTAAATATTGTTTGAAACACCGAGTCACACAATCAGTCAAACGATGATTTCTTATCTGATTCATTTTCATTTACATATTTTTTCCACTTTTTACCTTTGACTGTCCCAGCCCACTCCGTAACGTTTAATTTGCGTAATGCTTTGATTATTTGTCGATTATTTTGTGTGGCAACAACTCAACTGTACATTTACACTCAATAATTTCCATAATAAGCGCAAGCAGCAACATTAATAATCATATTTAAAGAAGCTGAGCAGCCTTTTTTCCTGCCTTTTTCCTTCTGCTCCTTCTTCGTCTGCTTCTTATTCTGCGCAAATTGCAAACTTGCCGGTCCACTCAAGTGAAGAATTGCACGAGAAGCAAGAAGCAAGAAGGGTATGAAGCAGAGCAGCACTGAAAAGAGACAACGCAACATTAGAACACTTAAACACTTAGCAGCGCCCAATGCATTTGCGATGAAACAAGACTGTCGTGGGTTGCGGGGGCTAGAGGGGAAGCAATAACTCTAACGCCGTCATACTGACGCGACTTCAACACAGTTTCCTCCTCCACGCAGTCAAGCTCAATCCGAAAAACAATTTCGCCAGCATTTGGCTGGAAAAAGAAAAAAAACAGAATCAATATTAATTTGGCTTGTTAAAAAGTTCATAGGAAAAAAATGAATTTTATAATTAAGCTGCTTGTTAAAATTAATGCGCACAAAGCTTTTAAACGACTGCTAAACAAGACACAGTAATTTTCAATTTCCAATGCTTGCTGTGGCGCGCATAATTTGTTAATTAATTTTCAAGCTACAACTTAATCAAAATGATGTGGCCAATTAAAACCGTGCATATGTTTGTTCAATCGATGTTTAAGAAAAAAAATTAACAATAAATAAAATATGAAAATTTAATCATGTAAAGAATATTATCTGTACTATTTTAAGAATTATTTGCGAACATACTAATTTTGAAAGCTTTAGATGTCCAGTAATCTAACTGGCAATTATTTAAGAACTTCACATGAATAAAGAATTGTACATATTTCTATTAAATTTGTATTTTTTAAAATAAATGACATATTCTTAATTATTAGGCCAAACACTAAATTGTGTAGTAATAAAGTATTATATATGCATTTTTATTTATTTTTCAAATAAATGAAATTGAAAAATAAATGAAATCAAGTTAACTTCTGGAACAACCTAAAAGCCACACATGCATATGAAGAGCTGGGCAGCGTATAATGCAATAATTGGCAGATTTTTGTATTACTCAACATGTCTGTTCATTTTGTCTCTGCGCGCGTGTGTGTGTGTTGTGTGTGTTGGCTGTAGCTTGCTTTTGTTATTTTTATTGTAGCTCTGATTCGCGCTTTATTGCATTATAATTGAATCTTGAAGCGCACAACTAACGCAGGAAACTCTGGCCGACTGCCTGCCTCATATCCCTGCCTCCTTTTCTCACTCAATGCCTTGTGGCAGCTGCTGCTGCTGCTGCTGCCGCCCGTCGCACTACAAGGCCTGCCCACAGCTGCTGCACTTAATGCCAAGTGTTTAAAAAAAACTGATGCGAAGTAATATTTACTTACTCCCCCTCAACCAACCAGCAATCCATCCATTTATTTCCTTCGCCGTTCGCTTGGCCAACGTGCAATTAGCTTTAAAGTTCATACTTCTTCTCTTCGACACTACTTTCTCTCTTTTCTCATCTCTTCTATCCGCTTCTGCTTACCGTCTGCATTTTGCCTCTCATTTGCCAGCCGGAAATCATATAAACATTGTTTTCCATATTACATAGCGAAAGCTGCGACGCCACGCGCAGTGCCGACGAGCATAAACAGAGTGCCGGCTAGATGCGGCTCTAAGAACAATTTGTTGAAGCAAAAGCTCACTAGAAATACGGGCAAATTCGTATTTTACAGTAATTTGTGAGAGTCTACAAGTGCAGTGCACACTGAGCTAAATGCAGAATACTCGTGACTACAGTCTGTCATTCAGCTTATCGTGTAGTATCGCATAGGCTAATAAGACATTTTGACACGCATAATAAACATAACTATTACCAGTCTTCTTTACGTTCCCCGCCTACCAATTCTGCCCCAACAAAACTTACAGTTGCATTCTAGCCTCTTTGCTATGCGCGCTTGCGCCGAACTAAGTCACTTCGTGGTGAGTCGTGCGTTGAGTTCGCTCTGTGTACAGGTGACATGCGTCGATCGCTCCGTCATCCAGTTCTGCGTTCGTAGTGCATTACGCTTGATTGGAGCAATAAACTCACGTTCGAGGCTGAGAGCAACGATGCCATGCCTGCGCTAGACTGATTTGACTCCTGCTCTTGCTCTTGCTCTTGCTCTTGGTTGCGTCTAGCGTTGCTTATAAGCTGCCAATATTAAAATGATGACAAGTTTATGGCAAAAAGGCAACGAGGCTAAGTCAGCAACGAAAATGCAATTCATGGAAAACTGATGTCTTGTGGCTTTATTTTTCTACCACTCACCACCGTACGGCAAATTCAAGCAATGAGAATTCTAAAATATTTTACTTACTAACGAATGCCACGTAAAATTGTTGCTCAAAACGAGTTGGCTTGTGGCTTAGCAAGACTCCATAAACTGTTCACAGCCCAACTGGTAAAACAACAATCAAAACAATATATTATTCACTGATGCCTGAAATACAAAAAAATACTTTTCAACGAATAAAATGAATTTGTGTCTAAGGCTTAAACAATATTCTTTAATTCTTATAGTATGTAATTTTACAAGTATAAGTAAGTTCTTATAATTAATTATTTCTAATCATAATTTTTATAACTGTATTAAATTAATAATTGGTTAAATAAGGTACATCAAGAAAAACTAAAATGTACGCATTTGTCAATTTAATTTGCTATCTTATCAATGTGAAATAGATTTTTTATAAATTTAACTGAACCAATTAAATCACTTGAAGCAGCAGCTCTTTTTTAGCATTTTTTCTTAAAACAAAATCACAACTCATAGTGATCAAACATTTACTTCAGTAAAATTATTTTTAATTTTTTTTATGGATTTGAAATACCTACATTTGGTATATGAGCAGTATAAAGAAAATACTAACTTGGAGAGTAATTCTTCAGAAATCCATGTTTACATACTTTATTTATTTGTCCGTTTTTTGTGTACCCCAAAAAAGTCTCCACTAGATTTCTTCTCCATTGAGTTTATCTGAGCTAACAAAAAAAAGTAATGGATTGCAAACCAAAAATTCAATATTAACTCTTATTAATTAATATAAATATTAAAAAAAGAATTACCATTCAATTTTTATTTTAAAAACTTAAATAAAATATTTTTTGAACGGGACTGTTTATAAATTGGGAATGTTGCAAGAATTTTTTTTCATACCCAATATTGGCTGCGGATATATCACGAGTTATTGAAAATCTAATTCATCGCTGAGTATTTGTGGTACTATTTGCCAGCTTCATAAACTATTAATACGTGGCTCTGCTAAGATAGAGCATGCAATAGTATCAATAGGACAGCTCTCAGAGAAAGCTGCAGAGTTAAACAATAAAGAATTAAATAGATCTAAGCCACAGCCGAAAAATGTAATTAAAAGCAGTGCAAATTGAATTAGGAAATAAATAAATAAATCAAAATTATTGGAATCTGTTATCGGCCTTCTAGAAGACACTACAATATTTGTCAATTGTATGTGTATATGTTATAGAATAAGTCTTGTTTGACCATTGTATATGAGTGTGAACACGTTAAGAGGCACCATGTTGACTCTAGTGCTTAGAAATGCACTGCAGCTGAGAGAAAGAGAATATTATGCTGCTAAGTGAGGTCTGGTCACAAAGCGCTTATATAATAAGAGAGATAGACACGGCGATTGATTTACCACATTGCTAAATGATGGGTATGCCGAATGACTGTTCAGCCGAAGATACTTCTTAAGTAGATCTTTATAAAAATAAAAAAAATGATCTGCGACCATCTACAAAATATGCATATATATGGTCTTAAGCTTGACCTATAACAAGAAAGTTATTTGTAGCTCACTTTTTATAAAACTTTAATAATTTATGTAATGCATGTTCAGAGACTTACAAATTGTTTACTTAACTGCAACCATATTTGTATTTTAAATTCAACAAATTGACTTGCATTTTATTGCAACTTTTGCATCATCAGCAATCATACTTTGTTTGGTTATTTCGTTATTTATTTATGTATATATATATATATATATATATATATACTTTTTTTTATTATTTTTTTCGCAGTCCAAACTGAGTTAGAAGTGCAGAAGAAAAAAACATAAATAACCGCACAGTGTTTGTGCCATTTTGGTTGCCACATTTGAATAAAATATGAATAAAAACTGAAATGCATTTAGCTGAAGGTTGGGGGTAAGAGCTAGCTAAGGAGTTGTGCTACCAATGGGCTGGCATGGAAGAGAGCGACCAGGCCGGGAAGGGGGCCTAAGTATATCGTTTTGCTTTGCCTCTTGCTAGGCCGGGTTTGTCACCTTTTCGCTTTTCTAAAGGTCTTATAGAAACGCCAGGTCCGTCGACATTGCTATTGCTGTTGCTGTGGCTGTGGCTGTTGCTCGTCCTTTTCGTTCTCGTCGCATACAGATACGATAATATTTGCATTCAGTTGTGCCACCAGTCTTGCAGCAGTAGCTTCTTCTTCCTCTGCTTCTTTCATTTTTATTTTGCCGTCAAAACGTCAGCGGTGTCGTCCCAGTGCATGTCCTAACCCTAACCGTCCCTGTCTGGAGTTCGTTCCGGCGCAGCGTTCACTTGGCTTAATTTTGGCTAGGGAAAAGTGCATAAAAAATCTGCGGCGAATTTGCAATTTGAATTCAACTGCAATAACCCCGTAGCCCCGTAGCTGCCGCCAAGTGCTCTCCGTGTGCTTGTGTGTCTCTGTCGCCTTTATTGAGCCAAGAACATGAATTGGGAGCGCTGCTCTTGTGTCCTGTGCGCTATGTACTGAGTCCTGGCTCTACAGCGTCTTGGCAGCCAGTCAGGCGGCTATTTAGGAAGTAATTTTCGCGCTTTCATCGCAACTTCTATATTTTTTCCTTTACTTTTTTCTGTCTGTCTTTGGTCTGTCTGTCTGTCTGTGGCTGCTATTTGGGCACGTTACCCGTTATTTGAGCTGGTCGGGGCGACAGGCGCCTTTAATGCATTTTTTAAAAAGCCAAATGCGCAAATTGAAAGCGCCTCGTCCGACATGACTGCGGTTTCTGCCGTTCGTCCCCAACCAGACTGTAGCACGTGCTACAGCTACAGCACACCAGGACACAGGACGCAGACGCAGAACGCAGGAGGCCAGCCGCAAACGACACGCAGGCATAATTTCTGCTGCTGCACTCAGGCTTAATGAATATTTTACCAGTCATACCTACATACATACATACATGTGTACATACATTTGTTTCTTCATAAATACATAATACACATGTTATACTTTTGTTAACTGTAGCATCAGTTAAATGTCAAGCCAAATGAGCAGTCAAAATGTTGAATTTTCTTGGCTTTACTTAATGCATCGTAGTGCAGCACGTATCTGAAATGTCAGCATGGTTTTTTATTTTAATTTTTTTCTATTTTTTATTCTTAATTGACTCAAATTGTTTTTAAAGCTTGACATCGTAATTGTACTTTACTCGACATTAGATACACATATGTTCAAATAAATAAATGCACAACAAAATCAAAACAAACGTTTATAATAATTAAGCCCTAAGCTCCTGAAGGATTATTTGACTCCGTGAGAATTGCACAATTATTACTTTGCGTAAGGAAGAGTAAAGCTATATATATATTTATGATATATATATATTATTTGTGAACGAAAATAAGCAAAGCCTAGCGGCATATTATTAATAACTTACAAAATAATACTGTTATCTATGAGATAAACATTTTTCTTCTTTTTCTGTTAAATTCGCTGATTTGATTGTTGGGAAAATCTTCTTCTGGCTGTGTGTGTGTGTGTCTACTTATCCCATTTCTTTTCATAATAGAAAATCACATAAATTAAAGAAAGGAGAAATATTCTAAGTGCTGGACCAATCTCCCAATCATATCGTTAAGGAAATATGAAAAATCTCTCTGAAATGGAACCTTTTTAGCTTTCTGCTGTTTTTTTTCAAAATTTCATATATTTTTGTAATTACATATATTTTTATAAGTTCATATATTTTTATAAGTTCATATATTTCTATAATTTAAAATAATTTTTTTTATCAGTTATATTTATTGGCAATCTGTTCATTCGAAAATTAAGCAATTCTTTCTGGTTTTACACGGTCTAAATAAGGATTTTAAGTACTGCCGTATAGAAGTTGCAACATCCAGTTGTTTTGATAGTTGATGGCATATGGATTAATGTGCCTGTCCATAATAATGATTAAAAAGAAACTAAAAACTAATATTAAAATGAAAGTAAAGCAAACAAAATAAAAAAATAATTTTGACTAAAAAAAAAACTAATAAAAAATGAAAACTAATAGCAATTGCCCATTATCAGAGAATATGGAGGAATTAAAAATTGTTTAATTATAGTTCAATTAGTCAGCAAAGGTTATCTTGTTTATCAGATACATTTATAAATTATACATACATACATATGTATATACTTATGTACAAATTGGCAGGGCCAGTTGCACAGTCAAGTTCAAGTAAATTACATATGTGTATGTGTGTGTGTGTATGCAAACACGTAATACATGTGTGTTGCTGTTGTAAGCTAAACTATGAGTCGAATTTACAATAGGCAGTCAAATGTTTACAAACACACGCACATATGCACATATAAATAAGATATATAACACATTAATACAAAATTATTCGAATATTCAGTCTTACAATTCTTTAATTCGAGATGTATTATTAAATTAAGTGATTCTTACCTAAATTATTCAGTTTAATTATGTGAATTGACTTTATGACTACAAATAAATACAGTTACCTTCAACTGGACAAAACAATGATGTACGCATGTATCATATATGTATTTAATTTCTTTTGGCTATAATTAAAATTGCAGCTCATTCCCAAATGTTGGCCCCGTTGGCTCCTTGGTTCACTGCACTCATCACAATTGACCCAAAACTCAGGCGTACACACAACTCCCTCACAACGAACCGCCACAATTTAATCTCTGTGGCATTATGAGCCTTCCTAATCTCCCTCCCTCTGCATTGGCCTCTGTGTGTGTATGTGTGTGTGTGTCTTAGAGCACAGCCTCCCATTCCCAAGTCAAATGTACTCTCAACACGCCTACGTCATGGCGCTGCTGTTTTTTTTTTCTTCTGCTCTCTTTGTATTTGTTAATAAACTCCCAGGCAGACTAAATTCAAATTACGCACACATCTTAAGAGCAAGCAAGGCATGAACGAATGTTGGCTTCTGGGGGACGGCGCGCGTTCTGAGACGCAGGCACTCATTTCGCTTATAGGTGGCTCATTATGTCAGGTCTATATTCATATAAGGCTGCCGCCTTCAATGATGCCGTATGCGTGAGTGCGTTCGAGCAGTTGCCCCCAACTCTTACTTCTACAGCAACATCGACTGCTTCTTCTTCGTCTTTTGACTTTGCTTGTCGTAACATTTCATCTTTATTTTGGCATTATTCCCTTGGCGCCGCTTATTGTTTTCTGTGAAAATGGCAACGGCAATGGCAACAAATTAGAAGCGTGCCAAATGCCCCAAACGAAATATATTTAGTAGTGAAATAGAACGGAACTCTGGACCAATTGCATCCACACTCTAGTTCTGTACACATTTCTGCCAACTCTTTGCACAAATTTATTAAAGGCAATCAGAAAATTTTTATTGTTTATCACGAATTGGCCACTCCCCAATTATATTTTAACAATTTCCTAGAGCTCTATAATAGGACGGATCTCTGAACAGAAAATCAGCGGACATTTAAATACATATACTTTGATATTTTTTATCAACCAAATTTGGTATGTACGTGCTCCTATACCAGAGGTAATACGCTTTTATTTCTTCCCCCCTCCACGACAAATCGAAAAGACAATATACGCCCACAATATTTAACAGAACAATCTGAAATTATTCAAGCATCAGCTTTATCATTTTCTCTACGAATGCAGAACGATCGTTAAAATATATTCGGACACAATAACATTTCAATTTAAATTTTCTATATAGACAGCGGTCTGCTGGTGATGCTAGAATGAAAACAAACAGTGTTTATGAAATTAAAAAGTTAAAAATGACTTATAAATTAAATGTTTACTTATAAGTTATGACAAAAGTTTTCAGTGGCTAGTTAAGACTTAATTTTATTTATTTACAGTTATCTCTCACTAAGAACTCAGCAGTTATGCTGAGCAAGCAAGCTTTAAAAAATGTCTTTTCGGTACTGTTATCAGACGACACTCGTTACTCGCTAACAGCAGCACTGTTATTCTGAAGCTTTTTGCAGTACTGTATTTACTGGGCTTATCAGTTTGCATTCAGAGTCATTATGATTCACAGGCAACAATATTATTAAAATTGTAAACATATAACTGTGTGAATGCATATAAAAAAAATGGATTTATGTGTAGATTTCAATAATGTAACTTTGGAAAAGGTAATCTTTAATGCCAGTGCAATAATGAAACTATTATTAATTAGTTTTTACAATATAGTTACTCGGACGGGGCAGTTTTGCTGTAGTATTTAAAGCAACTTGGCAGAAGCCCGATTGTACGATGACTATAGCGGCCAAGCATATAAATTATGATGTGGGAGGTTATGATCAAGTACAGCGGTTAGTTCAAGCCTTGTCGGCTATTAAAGCCATGACCAATATTATACAAATTATATGGCATCAGCCATGTAAGGAGTTGATCATCAAAAGACTACTTGTTCTATCGGAATATGCTGAGAATGGTTCGTTATATGATTATATACATAATAAGTGGCCGAAACACACTCATGTGAACGTTTGACCGGTTTTATGTATCAGTGTGCAAAGGTACAGTGTGACAAATGTATTTTCTACTGACTTGTTAAGCTAACAAAAATTTTAAATTATACCCTTAGGGCCTAGCCTATTTGCATGGAAGGCAACCACAAATTATGCACGGCGATGTCAAGACGACCAATTTAGTTATAAGCAACTCTAAATTACTAAAGATTTGCGATTTTGGTGATATTAAGGCAGCAGCAAGCAATAACTGGTTAAAAGGCACAGACGAATATAGAGCACCAGAAATTTATAAATCTGTGAGTATTACTTTACTTTGAAGTTTTTATTATAAGTCGGTTCTTGTAAATACTTTATTATTTTAGCCCGATTTTTACGACGAAAAGTGCGATGCTTACAGCTTTGGAATTGTGCTTTGGGAGGTGATGGCTCAAAAAATACCATTTGAAAACTGGGACACTCATAAAATAAGGGCCGAAGTTTCTAATAATAGTAAGTAAATGTAAAGCAAAATTGCGAAAGTATTAACAACAGTATTTGTAGATGTTCGTCCAGATATTAATGCAGTCAAAAAGTCTGAAATATCCGAAGATATTAAAATATTGATAAAGTTATGTTGGCATGTGGACCCCAAGGGACGGCCCTCGATGAAATCAATGGAAGGTATGCTCTTTATGAGCTTATCCATTCGCCTGAAAGGTACGGCACCAGGCATGTATTCCATTGTAGATCCAACTGAGATTAAGTTGCTAAAAGTACGTATGTTTACATAAAAGTACATACAAAAGCTAACTTATGACGATTTTTTTGTACTATACAGAAACTCGGACAGGGCTCATATGGAGAAGTCTTTAAAGCGTCTTGGTCACCGCGGAGTTTATCGATGACGTATGCCGTCAAACGTATCAGTTATGTTGACGAGAAATGTAAGCAGGACGTAGAAAAAGAAGCTCTACTCTTAACAAGTGTTAGCCATGATAATATTATAAAATTATATGGCATTAGCCATGACACTAGCCCACTGGGGAATAGAATCCTTCTATTAATGGAATACGCTGAAAATGGTTCGTTAGAGGCTTATATACACAGTGGCCGGAATTTCGCATATGATGATTTGCTCAATTTAATGCGTCAGTGTGTAAAAGTATATTATGGAAAAATGAATTTTGGGCTGGATACTTATATAATTTACATTTAACCATAGGCCTTAGCTTATTTGCATGGATGTGAACCAAAAATTATGCACCGGGATGTCAAGACTGCGAATATGGTACTCACCAGTGACTATCGTAAATTAAAGATTTGTGATTTCGGTTTGGTTAAGTCAGTAGCTACAAAAAATACTGAACAAATTGGTTCAATACCATATAGGGCACCAGAAATATATAATGTGAGTATTCAAGGTGTTTTCAAAACTTTTTTTTATAATACCTTCTTTGCATTATAGACCAATAAATACGACGAAAAGTGCGATGTCTACAGCTTTGGTATTGTGCTCTGGGAAGTGATGTCTCAGAGACAGCCTTTTGAAAACTGCGAAATAGCAAATATAATGTACCAAGTTCTTCTAGACAGTAAGTAAAATTAACGTGTGCCCATAATCTATTTATACATACATATATTTTTATACAGAAAAGCGACCAGATATTAATGCAGTCAACGGCCACCAAATGTCTAATCATATTAAATTAATTATAACGAAATGTTGGGAAGAGGACCCCAAGGCACGGCCCTCAATGAAAGACCTGGAATCAATCCTTCAATTCTTATGCTGAACAACGGCGTAAAAAATGAAAGCGATCCGTGACGCGTAAGCTGTTTGTGTGATGTCTCTGTGATGTCTCTTATTAACAAAATAAACTTAAAGACGTTATATTCATTTCAAGCTTATTTAAATGATACACAACAATTTCTGAAACGAAAACAGAAAGTGCAATAAAATTGCTAAATTAAGCCAAGACAAACACCTTATGGAGGCAGTGTCCGTGCTTAGCAAAGACTTTCACCGGGGAAGAGCTGAGGAAAAAACCAACTCTTAGCAACTAAAAAAAACTAAATTTAAAAAGTTATTGTACAATCCTTTAAACTTAACCATTAGCCATTAAAAAAAAGCTCGTGTATTTCTTCTGCTCTTGGTTTTTATTTGTGTTTATATGCAACGTAGTCAATGTTTCAGCTTTACATAAATTCATCAGACAACAGTTGAATAACAGTTTCTTTTTTTTGCTTCACATTTAGTGTATCAGTTTAAGCGTTTCCTCCAAAGTTTCAGTTTGGTAATATCATTTACTATTTTTGTATTTCTTTTCTTTTTTCATGTATTTTTCAATTGATTAACTAATGTATGTTCTCTGTCGGCCCTCAGTTTCTACATGGTAAAACGAATGAAATATAAACCCAACTGCTAGCAAAAAGTACTTGTGTATTGTCTTCGCGAGGGCAACGATTAACAAATAGAAATAGCGAGGCAACTGCTATTTCTTCAAACCCCAAGCGTTATTGCTTGGCACCGGCACACGACGCTGTCCGGATTCACGTGCAAGCACCTCCATGATGCTAGTGGCGGGCAGCCAGCACTAGAAAATAAACAGAGGAGTTGTAAATTGAGAACAGCTTATAGTTTGGGTTCGACTTACGCGTTCCTTGTGAGCTGTAGCCACCACATTGCGATTGGGCTCTTTGTCATAGGAGACAGACTCGACCCCAAAGACCTCGCATAGTTCGTGTACCAATTGACGCTTTTCGCGATTCATAGTGGGAAACGAATGGCTGCGCGACTTTTGCTTGCTTTCCTTGGCCAGCTTCACCAAATCGCTGAGCGTCTCGTAAACGCTCTTGGTGAGCGGTAAATTGCGTTTTGCAAAGCCACGCACAAACTCCGAGTATCTGGTAAGCGATTTAAGCTGCGGCTCTGCGTTACGCGACTGCAGACCGATGGCCAGGCGGCGATTGCGTTCCAGCAGACGACACTCATCATTGCAGTCCAAGCTAAGAAAAAGATAAAGAAATTATACATACAGATCAGTGAATTATGTAAACTACAAGCCGCTTCGTTAATATATTTAACTTCTAGTTTAATAGCTTTATAAGAAAAGTATATCTACTTACGACTTATTTGCTTTGTTGCCCTTGTTGGGCGCTAGAATCTCGCTGAGCTCCATGTAGTTACCACGCGACATTTCCGCCATGGATGAGGCCAACTGGGCAGTGGCGATGCGACTGTGCTCACGGGCCAGCTCCTGGCAGCTGCGGTTCAACTTACGATTGCCGCAATCGCATTGCACCTCGACAAGCTCCTTGCAAGGCGTTTCCGGACAGTCGTTCTCGTGACAAGGCGCCGCGCACTTGTGGCCGCATAGCAGACGCGCACGTGTGCAGCTCTGACGGCAGACCTCGCCTGGTTGCTGGCAGTCGCCCTCGTGGCAGGGCTTTATGCATTTGTGACGTCCACAGGCCAAGGGCTTGCCACACGGAAGACCGCAACTGAAGCTGGCTTGGGAGCAGGGTATAGTCTTGCGCTGTTCATGCGCGCCGTGACACCATTTGGTGGTAAAGATCATGCAGGGCGGACAGCTGGCTGCGGCATGGCAGTTATGCTGAGGCGCATGTGCGCAGCCATGTGTGCGCGAGCAGGGACGCTTGCAGAGCGGTCGTTTGGTGCCACAGGGCACGGGAGGATAAATGACCTCAGCGCCGCATTCGCAGAAGAGCTCCTCGAAGCTGCTGCGATAGCAAGGCGGGCAATTGCCGCGATGGCAGGGCTGATCGCATTTATGTTTGCCACAGCTTAAGGTGCGATTGCATGGAAGTGGACAGGCGTGATCAATGTCAATGCAGCATTCCGTGTTGCATTTATGCTTGCCACAGCTGCGTTTCTTAGTGCAGCGACGTTTGCAGCGCGCATCATCGGCGCGCGTGGAGAGCTGACGGCATTTGATGAGTTGATCCATGTGACCGCAGCGACACTTGACTGCAGTTTGCTTGGGACAGGGCGGACATTGGCCCAGGTGACACTTGTTAGCGCATTGATGCGGATGTGCCGCTTTGCCGCAGCGCAGCGTTTTGCTGCAAATACCCTCGCAGGTGGGTACCGGGGCCAAACAGCTGCTGCGTTGCTCGAACGGCACAGGAAGTTTGCCGCATGGGCAGCTGGTGATTTGTGCAGGGCTCAGCTTGCAGGGACGACAGGCGCCCGCATGGCAGGAGTCCTTGCATTTGTGATTGCCGCAAGGCAGCGGCTTGCCACAGCATTCCTTGCAAGAATAGTTGCGCTTGTCCAGACTCTCCTTGGTGCACAACACCTCACGCTGCTGTTTGCCGCAGTGACACTGCTGCTGCACTTGATCTGCACATGGCTCGCATTTGCCTGGATGGCAGCGCAGCTTGCAGCGATGCTCGCCGCAGTTCAACAACTTGTCACAGGTGTCTTCGCACTCCAGCGGCTGCTTAAGGGCGCACTGCACCATCTTTGTCGTACGTCCACAGCCACAGCTGCGACTTACATTCGCCTGACACGGCGGGCACGGGCCTGGATGGCACAGGAGCGTGCATGCATGACTGCACAATTCTATGCGGCAGCACAACTCGCCACAGCTGTGTGGCAATTCCGTGCGATTTAGCGGAGGATTCCTTAACTTGCCGCAAAAGCAAAGATAGTCGCGTGGCACATCCTGCAGCACATTTTGGCAGGCGGGACAGCGCCAACCGTTTGCAGACTTGGAGCTGCTTGCCCAGGTTATGGTGCACTTGAGATGCATCACATGGTAGCAGTTCTGGCACGACCAGGTGCCATGATGCGCCTTTATCTGCTCCACGCACACCAAACATTCCAAGCGACGTTGCTCAATGTCGCGCATAAGCTTCTCACGCTGTGACAGCTTTTCATGCTCCGGCGCACGTCTGGGCGAGATTTGTTTCGGTTGTTGTTGCTGCTTCTCGGGCGAGGGTTGAGCACTGTCGGCGCTGTTGCTGGTGTCCAGCTCCTCAGCGGTGCGCGCAAAGCCGTTAATACGATCACGATTGCGATTCCAGTCATCGCGTCGTTTGTTACTTCGATGATTATCATAGCGTTGTTGCTTCTGGGGCTTTTTACTGCGTTCATAGCGCTCATCCTGTCGCTCTTCACGATAGTCCTGGCGTCGCTGCTGTCGCTGCTTTGGTGCACGCAGCTGCTGTTGATGTTGCGGCGATTGCTTGTGTGCATCACCATTGGATTGCATGGCAGTGTAACTGTTGTTATTATTGTTGGTCGAGCTTGTTGTGGGCGCCAGACTGAGTTTGGCAAAATTAGGCACAAATTCAGGAGCTGTGGCCTGCAGCTTGGAAGCGCTTAAATCAAAGCCTGTGCCTCCTACAGCAAAAGGATTGCTATTTAAGTAGCTTGTGCTACCGCTGGCAGCTGCAGCGCCTTGATTGCCATAATAAGACTGCGAGTACAGCTACAAATAACGAACAACACATGGTGTAAGTATTAAAACAGTAAGAACAATGGTCCATTCACTTACGCCTACAAAATCACAGCCGCTTGTGCTACCATTATAGCTAGGTGAGTTAACAGCGCTATTGCTGCTGCTGGTTGCTGCCACTCCAAACATGCCGTTAGCAGTGTTCAGATTGTGTTGCGTGATAAACTGATTAAAGTTTACATAGTTGTTGTTATTGTGGGTATGGCCATTGCTAGTTGACGCTGTTTCTCCATCAGCGCGCACTGCTGACCCATTGCTGAGTTGCTGTTGCTGCTGCTGTGGCTGTTGCTGCTGTTGTTGTTGCCAATACTCCGCCATGCTTGGCACTTTCACAGCTACGCTCAACGTTGTTTTTGTCTCAGCCGTTTGTAGTCTTTTTTTTTTTTTTGCACTCAGCGGTGCGACTGCCCACGCTGGCGAAAATTTGCTGTATGTTTTGTGTTTCCCCCTGCAGGCTCTGCAAACAATTGTATTTAATTTATTTTAACATGTAAAGCTTTATTTCAGCAGCCTGAAAACTTCAAATTTCACAACAGTTAGTAATATTTACGTGAATTTAACAAATTATCGCCACGAAAAAAAAAACAACTGCGTGAGCAAAAGTGACAGCACCAGTGCTGCTGACGAACACTACATGTGTGTTTAACGGGTAACGAGTCAATTCGCTTACATGTGGAGCATGCTGTTAACGGAGGAGCAGAAACTGCTTAAATTATATAAAAATGTTGCTATATGTTTAATAAAAGCCAAAGAACTATTAAAACACTGTATTTTATGTTAAGTGCAATATAAAGTATATGAAGCTGAAATCCTACACCAGCTGCCATTGTTGTCGTTTTTTGGATTATGTCCAACACTCAATGCTGCTTCTGTTAACAGCGCGCGAAAAATGCAGAGCTGTAACGAGTTTTTAAAATTGCGAATATGCAAGATCATTTTATTAAAGTTGCTCATACAACTTCTTTTGTATACAGATAAATTGCCACAATTAGTCCGTAGAGACCCAGCACTTCAGCGAAAATCAGAATTAAGATCATGCCAATAAATAAGCGTGGCTGTTGAGCCGTATTACGCACACCCGCATCACCTATAACGCCAATAGCATAGCCTGAAGCCATTCCGCTAACTCCCACTGATATGCCAGCTGCCAAATGGACAAAACCCTTGGCCAATGGATACGAATCAGCATTCTGCAAATTGCCAGAGATTAGCACGGACACAACCAAGCCGTAGATCGCTATAATGCCCGCCATAACAACTGGTATAATCGATTTCATAATCATCTCCGGTCGCATAACGGCCGTATTTGCTATCCCAGTCCCGGCAACAGCTGTGCCATAAGCAGCGCCAAATGAAGAGAACACGATGGAGCAGACCACGCCCATAATGCCAAAGAAAGGCCCATACGGCGGATGGGTAACAGTCTCTTTGAGATCCGGCACGCCTAGAGGAGCAGGCGCACGTAGCCCCAATTCCTTATGCATTTTTATCTTTGGAAAATTTACTTTATTTTATTTTATATTTTATTTAACTTAAATCACATGGAAATGAAAAGCTAACTAATTGTTACTAAGTGGATGTTAGTCTAAAATCGAATTTAAAAATATGACTTAAGATTAATGTATTCATTTTAATACAGTTGTTAATGCAGTTTCTTTGGAAAGTAAAGACCTCACATGATCAGTCGACGTTAAGCTTCAGAATGTTCTTAAATTGCTGAGTAGTGATTGTTGCGCCGGCGGATATGAAGACGTTGCTGCAAATGTTGGTGGTGGCATGGTAAAAGTTGGGGGCATTGTTAATGCTGCTACCGGCTGTTGATGTGGCTGCTGCTGATGTGGCTGCTGCTGCTGCTGTTTGACAGGCACTGTAAATGCTGGAGCTCCATCCAAAGGACGATATTGACACTTCTTGGCATGCGTGCGCATATTGCTGGACTGCGTAAAGGCCTGATTGCAATTGGGATGCGGACAGACGTACGGCTTGCAGCCTGTGTGATAATTCAGATGCGTCTTCAGATGATGCTTCTTGGTGAATGCCTTGGGGCAGAGGGGGCAGCTAAATGGCTTGATGCCGGAGTGCAGACGATGATGCAGAGTCATATTGCTGCGATCGGCAAAGGACTTGCCGCACACAGAGCACTGATACGGCTTCTCGCCGCTGTGTGTGCGCATGTGCTGCTTGAGCAGCATCTTGCGGGAAAACCGCTTGCCACACTCGACACACTTGTGCGGCTTGACGCCCGTATGAATGCGCACATGCATATTGAAGGCAACGCGCTGGTTGAACGACTTGGGACAGTAAGGACATTCGTATTCCTTGCGATTGCGGTGTATCTTCATGTGACTGCTCAGATAGCCCTTGTCGTTAAAGGTCTTGCCGCACTCCGGGCACTCGGCCGCGAATTCCTTGGTGCCGCGATGCACGGACAAGTGATATTTGTAGTTGCGCAGCTGAGAGAAGCCTTTGCCGCAGTCGGCGCACTCATAACGCGGCGATTTGTGTGTCTTCTCATGCGCCTGCAAACAGAAACAAGCAAGAAAGAGACGGTAAGAGTTTGTAAGTCAGTCACATTTCTCATTGGCTGGCGGCCATTCTGTTAATCTCAAGATCGTAAACCGCAACTGAGCGCTGCACCCATGCGTAAAACCAGTTCTCATTTGTGGTTTGCTGCTTCTATACTTTTATTTTTTGGGCGCCACCATTTTTATGATCATATCGTAATAACATTTGCATAATTCCAGCTGGCAATAAAGAGAGTAAGCGGAATTTCTTACATTAGCCGATGCTGTTCTCTTCACTGTGTTGGCTCCGCCTTTGGCTTAGACACGCCCACTCAACCCATTAGCTGATGTTGCTTATAAGAGTGTTCTAACTTATGTGTACATTTTACTGTGGAATTGTGTGATTTTCCGGTAATTCATTTGGTTAATAGAGCATAAATTAATGACCTCACTTAAACTTGAATTTTACACTTGGTGTGCATAAATCGAATGTATGTATTTCAAATTAATACTTTATGCAAATTTCTTGATTTTATATTCAATATTAACAGACGATTAATGGCAGAAGATTGATTTCTTACGATATTTATAAAAATAATTATATTGCAGCTAGAATCCATTTTAAATTCTTAAATATGTAAAATTCCATTACTTGACTTTCTTTGGATTTTTGCATTACACCAACATTTGGTATCTGTTTTACTTTTGGTTTTTTTTTTTATTTATAACTGATAAGAATTATTAGTATATGCAATTTTTAAAAGTTTGCGTTTGGTTCTTGAATTAATTTTAAATTATGATTAAAACTTCATGTTCACACATCTTTGTAAACATTTTCTTAATTATAAAGTGAATGGTTTTGCTAAAATTTCTGTCAAGCTTACCTGCAATGTATCGGAGCAGCCAAAGACTTTGTCGCAAATGCGGCATTTGTAGCTAATTTCCTCAATGTTAGTTAGGTTGCAAATGCTGCTGGGGTTGCGGCTTGCAGCGACGGCGCCGAATGTTGGGATTCGAGCAGCTGCAGCCACTGCCGTTGTTGTGCTTGCCGAGCTCAGACTTAGATTGGTAACTGTGGTTAGCGAGATGTTGGTGGTGGCGGAGCTTGTGTTGCTGCTGCTGCTGAGTAGTAGATCACGACAAGCTCTTGAACTGCTGGAGCTGCTCACCGATGAGGCTGCCGGCGATATTAAGGGCGTGGGCTTGTAGGCAGCGCCAAACTGTTTATAGTAGTCCAAGCACTCAAGGCAATCTGGACGCGTGCAGGCAGCGGCAGCATTTGGCTTTGGGCGTGTGGGACTCTGTCCATTGAAAACATAGGGCGCAAAGTAACGCTTCTGTTGAGCTGTCGGTGGCGGCGGCGGCGGTGGCTGATACGGCGAGGTGGGTGGTGTGCTCAGCCCGGCGGCAGCTGCAGCCGCATAGGCGGGCAGCAAATGCGGAAAGAACTGTGCATAGAATTTGGTGGCGCTGGCCATGGCCAAGAAATCCGGCGGCAACATGCCATAGCCGCCGGCAATATAAGCCGCAGAGCTGAGTGCCGCATTGCTGGGCGTTGCTTGCTGTTGACTGCTCTTGGAGAGATCCAAAATGTTGTTGCTGCTGGGCGTGGGCTGTTTGTTATCCTTGCCGAGTATGCGACTAATGCTAAAGTCTGTGACTTGAGCGGCTGGCGGCGCCAATTGCGGACTGGGAGATGCGGCTCCCAGCTCATAGCTGCGCTGCAGCAAAGCGTGCTTGAAGCCCATGCTTGTTACGGATGCTGCGTTCATAGACGATTGTGTGTGTGCAACTGTCGCGTTTCGCGTCGAAACTCGAAATGTGCGGCCTAAAGCGCTGCCAACGGCCCACAACGTCTTGGCTTCAAGCGGCTGCTGCTGCTCTCTGGCGTTTAATTGGTCAAGAAACAAGTTTCTTTCCAGTGTTTATCAGAGAGCGAGAGAGAGAGAGAGAGCGCCGCTGCGATCTCCCAATTAGCTAGCCCTGGTTGCCAGTGCAGAGACAAACAGTCGCGCCTCCAATTTACAAGAGCTGCTGCGACGGGATGCGGCCAAGAACTATTTGGTAGTAGCATTTTACTAGTCACATCTATCATAACGCTTATCGCAGATCTCTCAGCTGACGCGCTCTTCCTCTCTCCCTTTCTCTCAGTCGAATTTACGCTCTATGTTGCTTTAGTCTGACTAAGATTTCTTTCTTCGCGTTGTTTTTGTAATTAATTGCGGTAATAAAATGTGCGCGTCGTTAAATTTTCAAAATGTGATTCTCTTGTTCTTGCCTTGGCTGTTGTTATTGTTGTTGTTGTTGTTGGTTGTCAGTGCTCATGTGTGAATCTTACGGTTATATGCGCATGCACCTGGAACCCTTTTGAGAGTTGCCTGTCGCTGAGCTCATTATAAGATTGTGTGGGATGTCGGACGTCGCAGACGTTGGGGCTTCACATGTTGAGCTGCAACTATGACATAATCAGTTGTCCAGGCATACGAGTAGCTACTGTGCACTTGAGTAGCCAGCTAGAGATTGGAATTTAGGTATCATACAGGAATTTCGTCAAAAAGATGACGAAATTTTATTAATTTATTTAAACATTTTTTATATATTGAAAAATATACGTTTTAAAGAATATTTCAGGTTGAGCCTTAAAAAAAAAGATTAAGTTAAAATTATAAAAGTGCCTTCAGGCTATCGATCTAAAGTGGTGCTTTTTGAGACGTCGCAAAAGCGTCGCTTTTTTAGCGATCGTCTGAAGGCACCTAAAGTAAAAGTAAAATTAATAGACTTAACTGAAAATTTAGCTTTTTAGGAATTTTTGGTTATCGATTGGAGCCCCCACTGCATTGTAAGTTTATTGGTAACATATATCAGCGTTAACAAGCATTTGATTATTATTATTACTTTTTATTATTTGATTATTATTTGATTATTATTATTACTTTTTATCGCGTCAGAACCATGTTCTTCACATTGTCATCATATATTATTTGGGGATTCATTTGATGATGTATTAGGGTGCACCGAGTGCTAAAAAAGAAAAAGAAAAACTCTTTAAGCCAGACGACATACAATAAGCTTGTACTTGCAGTAGAGTCCAGGATTAAAAGTTATGAGCAGACCTACCTTAGTGAAGCTGTTACATGCAAGGATCGCCGGATGTCATACATTTGAAGAAATGTAGTGCATTTAATATTCAAAAATGCTGAGATTACTTTAAACAATAATAATGTCATGATAACAACTACTGACGGCTCTTCGGAAAAGCTGTGGAAAAGGGCGATGACTCCTAGTTTGAATGCTTAAAAGAATATCTGGTTTTATTAAATCTTATGCTATCGATTTTCTGCTTTTGGATTTTGGCTACCTACATTGAAAACACAAAACAAAAAACTCAAAGTTGAACTAGACGGAAATCCTCACACAAGTTTTGTGCAGTGTATTATAATTTTCTAAAATTTTCTATCCGTATCGCTCGTGTCTTAATGCTTTCAGTCGAATTGTAGCAAATGTTTCCATTTTTGTTTACACTTTTAGCTACAAGTACTTGGAGCACTTTGCACATGGTTTGTGTGGGGTCTACTTTGGTGCTGCTTGCATAGCATCAGTAGCGCCCATAAAAATGTGCAAAACAAAATGCTCAACTTGATTTGTATAGGTTTACAGGCATATAAATTATAGGAACGACCAAGTCCAGGCAGCTTCCTTGGTGACACATGCGCAGCAAGAAAGAGAAAGAGAGAGAGAGAGAGAGAGAGACACAACACTTGATGTAAATGAAGTGGTATACATTTACAGCTACATGATGATTCAGCAGGCAACGAAGGATCAAGCAGTGCTTAGCCAATTAGAGTGGCAGCTACCAGGCAGTCACAACTATCTAATGTTAGTTAGTGTGTGTATCTTTTACACGATTTGTCTGTAAGTGATCACAGGGCGATGCATATCGGTTAGTGCTGGCCAACAGTGGCAGCTGCGTGTTTAGGCCAATAGACCGTATGTTGCGGCCTGATTGATGGCCACTGCCTGTCAACACGCGCGCTGCTGACCTGAGCGCCCAAGCTCCACATAAATTATGTTTATAAACTAAAGTCAAAGAGAGTAGCGTAAAAGAGAGCGCAAGAGACTGAAAACTTGTTCAGGCTTTGTAGCATTTATTCGTGGAATTCCGCATGATTATTTACATATGCAAGCGAAAGAAACTTTAAATTTTAATTACACTCACTAAATCATCGACCCGAAACTGCGGCTCTCTGCGACTTTTGGTCGCATGACTAATGTTTATTAGCTGCTAATGGTTTGTTTTACAAAAGCTACGTGTCTCGCTGACTCTCTCAGGCGGGCCCAAGTCTTAGCCGGAGTCGGAGTCGGGATCGGAGTCTGAGTCTGAGTCTGATTCTGAGCCTGGGCTCCCCAAAAACAAGAGTCAGCGAAACAAACTGTTTCACCCGTTGACATTTTGACAAATTCTCCTTTGCTTCACTACTGTCATGTGGGGCCTGCAACGGGGCTCCAATGTAAGCTGATACCTATCTGCCTAACTGCCAACGTATCCATTTGTGTGTGTGTGTGTGTGTGTGCGTTTGAGTGTGTCTCTTCCTCCTATGAGTTTATGTGCCGTATACGCTCTTGCTCACTCTCATTTGCCTGCCGATCTGTGTTCACACTATTAATTTTCCGCTTGTTTTTCGCCTCACCTGCTTGCTCTGCTGCTGGCTCTGCTGCTGCTTTTGATTGTTGTTCTTATTGTCGTTGGCTGTTGGTTATCCCATGGGGTGGTCGGTATTTATCACATTTTGTGTGCATTTAAACTCTTTCACTTTGTTGAACCTTTAATGTCATGTGTTATCGGTTAATGATCAGCCGTTGCCAAGTGATTTTCTGTCAGCGGGTGATCTCCGCCAGCTTCTCGTTTCTCTCTCTGTCCCTCTCTTCCCACTCAAGTTTTTATGGCCATTGTGTGGCACCATAGCGGTTTTTTTTAAACAAATGTCTCCTTCAGTTTGTTATGTGTAGCTTGACAAATGTGTTTATTTGCGAAAAGGTTTTTGATACTCTTAAGGATCATGTGATGAAGCAACTAATTCCAAAGAGCAAAACCAAGAAAGTAATAAATTGTGATTTAAAATTAAGTGGGAAACAATGAAGATCAATTTAAAATAATTTCAATCTTAAGCTTAAGCTGCTTGAGCACTTTATTAAATTATGAAAAAATTTTATATTTTATATTTTAGAGATTTATTGTGAGGAATTCAAAGCAATTACATTATTTTGTTCTTATTTTCGCCATCCAATCCAGCGCAGCTACACTATAAGATCTATTAAAAACCTATTCGTATTATATTCTCATTTAAAATCAATGAATTTGATTAATAAGAAACTTCTCTGGGTGGCAGCTCGACATGCTCGCGGCCAACTTCAAAGAGCTTGAATGTTCCTAAAACGATGTAGATTGTTAAAGCTAAAATCGAATGCAAATTCTACATCACGCCCACTACAGCTTAAGTAGAAATCTTTAGCAGATTTGATGTTAGTGTCAACATAGCCATAAAAAGCCGTTACAATTCACTAAAAGTCTCGACGTGTGCCATAACAAAAGTTTGTGGCAACGCTCGCGGAACCATTTAGGAGGTGTTATACTATTGTCTAGTGGTCGTGAAATTTATACGCATCTGTATGAAGTTGAGCGCGAAAAACAAAGGCACATTAACAATAACATACGCTGGCAAACAAAGCGATATTCATAAATTATACATATATGCCCGCTTGTATATGTATGTATATATATGTTTGTATAGTCTACCTGTGAAGTCGTGTTGTAGATCACAATCATTTCAATTAATTCGAATATAAAATACAGAAATACGCTCGAAATGAGATAGACGGGCGGCTTCGCAAAATAAACCGCGTGCTTAAATATATCAAATTTCAATATAAATGAGCCACTAACATAAATCAAGCGTAGCCCCCACTAGCTTAGCCCTAACCAACACTTTCGTTGTAAGTGTGGAAACACACGCACACACAAATGGCTCAACATTAAAATAAATAAAAAAAAACAACTCTTAATGCAACCTAAAATAAAAACACACACAACGCCTTTAACGATCTGACGGATAGCTGTCAAAGCTAAAACCTTGGCCCCCTCTGTTTTGCCTAACACACAACTTTCTTTGCTGTTAAATGGAATTTATTTGAGTTTTACACACCAGCAAGCGATATCCAAATCAAAATAATACTCGCTTTAATTCGACGTTAATTATGTTAATGAAAACACATTTAGAATGCAAGAATTAAAATCAAATTTTTCAATTTAAATTCGATCGCATCGCATGGACCATTTTTATCGAAAAACACATTTCATTGGAATCGCGCACAAGCGAGAGAGCAACATGTGTGCCGCGAGTGCAACAGAGATGCCAAATAGACATATTAGATTTAGGATCTTGTTTGCTTATTGAGAAATTTTCTGAAGTGAGCCATAAATCCCACGTACTAAGTGTCTCTGTGTGTTTGCCCGTCGTCTTGTTGGCGGTGCGGGGTGTGCAAGGTTGTCGCCAAGTTTCGGTCAAGTTTTTAGTATTTTGGTGTGGTTGTTGTGCCAGAAAATGATCGATTAACTACACATTTGTGCATAGATTAAATTCAACGCTACACTGCTCAAAAAAGTGTTGGGAAAAGTTACTAAATATTTTTGAGACATTTTAAGATTAATCGGCCATATTAAAAATGTATAGATTGTTTGTCTCTTTCCACTGTAGCTAAATAATCTAAGACACAAAATGTTATTTCAAAAACTATATTCTGTTGCATGAACAAATTTTTATCGCTTTTTAGCTAGAATCATTATAACAATTGGTCGAAAATCTTAAAACTTACATATATACAAATGTATAGAATAATTTTTTATATAATAATAACAATAAGCAGAGTTAAAGGCTGAAATTGTATGCATTATTATATTATTATATCAATTATATTTTAGTGATCCCTAAGCAAGCACATTTCATTGTTAAAAGTAAAATTCAACCATTTTGATTATTTTTGTGTTTTTTGTTTTAAATAAAACTTAATGTTTATTTGCTTTTGTAGCCACTTACTTGTGAAGAGGATGCAAGAGAATAATAAAACCTTAGAGCATTGCTTAAATTTAAATTTCATTTGATTGTACTTAGAATTAAACTTGTATGCAACTAAAAAGTTTATAGTATAGTATAGTATATAGAATATAAAAATAATCTAGTATTTTATTATGTTTAACTGTACATATTTTGCCCGTGATATTTAATTAAAAATAAAATGTATAAAAAATACTGAGTTTATTTATTTTAATAAATATATAACTTTGAAAAACATCACTGAAAATAAAAAAAATATTATTTAGTATGAAACAAATTTTTTTAGCATAAAAAGAATTTAGCCGACTTGAGTACTTTATACAGATACTAAAGTAAGTTAAGCTAATTATATTGTAACATTTGTTTTTATGCTTATTTAATTTAACAGAAAAGAGTTTAATAAATAATTTTTTGAATAGATTTTTTACGTCTGTGATCTGTAGACATTTTACCCACATACAACAGAAACTGGAGTTTTTTAATTTTAAAATAAAGTGTTTTAAAGCATATTTTTCTGAGTGTAAACCCTCATTTAAGTCTGAGTGAATTGTCTATCCCGCTCCCCCCGCATTTAAAACTATGCGCAACGTTTTAACGCGCTCCATATTTAAATACGCTACATTCTCATTAAGCTCATGAACTTGACGACTGAGCCAAGCTTTTTAGCTTCCTGGCGCTGAACAAAATCAATCAAATTTAACGACGTGGCAAACTCGTACTAAACCTCTCTTGTTATGTTCACAGCCCCACCCGTTAAGTCGGAGCGATTAAAGTATTCGCTGGCTAAAAAAAAAGGCTACACATTAGGCGACATTTAATGTTGGTAATGTTGCTCGTTTATTGTCTCACGTGTTGAACTGTTTTGAAGCTGCCGCCAAAGAGCGCAAAAATTAGCATAATTTAATTATGAGTTCTTTGCGTATGTGTGTGTGCTTAAACTACGATTTGGGTGGCGCACACACACACACAGGCACACACAATCACGATAAGACGAACGATCATTTCACAGCGATTTATGGTTTTCGAATTGCCATACATCAGGAAGTTGTATACAACGTCGCTTTGTTGGCAGTTGTTTCTGAGTAATGCCGCAGTCACGCCTATCAGCGATGCTCCCAAACAGATACCAAACAGATCATAAACACAATTTTCACACAATTAAAAAACTAAACAACTAAGCAGCATACTGCACTTGTTCATTCATGAAAATATCTTTTACGACGCGCAGGATTTTCTCATTTCACTTCTATCAATTTGAGCCAAACATAAAACGAGTGAGCAGCTCGACGCTCAAATGGGTTTCTTCATAAGTTTTCGTTTAATAAACTGCAGCGACCGTCGGTCAAGCAGCATACCAAGCAACCCATGGTAGCCAGTTAACTAATTATATCTTAATGACAATTATTATTAAAGTGCGAGGCAGGACGGCGCATAAAAAACCCACACACACAGCACCTAAACACATGACACAATAGCCCACAATTATCACAAATGACCATAATTATTATCAACAAATGATAGGAGCATCCAGAAGCTATAAAAACCTATAAAGGGTTCATAAAATCTGGCATATAGATGTCCCTTTGATTTCTTTAATAGCTAGTAGCTCAGAAAAATACGTAATAATTCATAAAAAAAAATAGTAAAAGTAAACGAATAATTTCTTATATTAATTACAATATTATATATTGTTAACAAAGTTAATAAAATATTAATAAAAATACACATTTTGTGTATATCAATAACAATAAAAAATTTGTATGTTTGTAATATTAAATTTATAAATATATTTTTAGCTTTTGTCTGGCAAAATTCGAAAAATACGGAAAATAAAACCTTTTAATGCTGCAATTAAAAAAAATCACTTTTTTCGACTTCCCATGATTGACATGAAAATGCTTAAAGTTTACCTTAAAACAATGTGTAAAATGTTGGCTAGATGAAGTGTGTGTGTGTGTGTGTTGAGCGCGCATAGGGAATTGTCTGCTCTTATTAATTGCCATCCTCTTTAGTACACAACCCTCTTTTGGGGGCACCTGTCTCCATTGTGTCGGGCCTTTTGTGTGGCGGCTGCTGCTGTTGTCTGTTCATTAAAAACTCGGCTTCTGTGTAAAACATTTTTTTAATAAATTTTATAAAATGGGAGCTGCAGAAAAAACCCAAATCGTTTACAAGAAAAACAATTAAACTCGAGTGGAAAAAACTAAATAAACAAAGCTACGCAGCTAAAGACCCTAAAAAATGTCAACTGTTGGCCGCCGCTCGAATCTCGAAGCTGGAAGCTGGAAGCTGCTGCAAGCTGAGATTTCAGCTTTGGGTGCCACATAACAATGCTGCGACAGTAAAGTGTCGACTGATGGGCAGGTGGTGGGGGTAGCATTTTACTCGCTCGTTCGCTTGTCACTGACGCGGCGGTCCACACTGTTGTCGTCTGTCATAAAACAATTAAGTTTAATTTTGTCACCGTGCCCCAGGCCCACAACAAGACTTAAGCCTTACTCTCACTACGAAACGAAAACCAAATCAAGCGGCTTAAGTCTATGTAATTATCGCATGCTTTGTAGTTGTTGCTGTTGTTAGATAATTGTGCACCTGTTGCCGACTTTTGTGTCCATTGCAGCAGATATTTTTAACAAATTGCATGCCAGAGATGTTGACTGTCATAGTTGGTGCTGCAAAATTTGCTTGAATAATTAGAGTTAATGAGCTGATGAAATAAGCTAAGGACAGACAGAAAGAGTTGATTGCACAAAAAAAAAAGAGTAACGAATTTTTTTAAAATATATTTCAAGAAATACGTTTTGTTTGTTTACCTTTGCGGTAGACGCTTTAAACTGAAACAGCTATAACTCTCTCAAATTACCATCGATTTAAACTCATTTTTACATTGCTAGGGTGAACAACACAATAAAAACTACACACCTAACTCCAGTAAAAAGAAAGATTCGGAGCCTATTTTTAGCTTTAGATCCTCTGTGCTATTCCTCTTTACTTAACATTTCAGCCAAATATATGGTTACGATAAACGTAGACACTTCGGATGGTTTAGTAAATTTGGCGGACGTTTTGATGCAAATTGATTTGGATAGATTTTTCTTTTATCTTGTGAATGATATGAATGAAGATAGTGTAAGTGCTCTATTGAAATTTGCTCACCCTACTGAAGCTAAACTCGTATTCAAAGAGGTGCTCCAGCTGCTTCAGGTGATCGACCAGACTCCAACGGGCTCTTAATATCAACTTGAAAGCTGGCTGTGCTATACCGACAACCATCTTGTTGTCAAACTCGTAGACAAAATCAGGACACTTAAGGATCTTGATACAATGCCGTTTAATAAGTTGGTCACATCGGATGAGCTGGGCATTCAGAAAAGCCCATGCAAAAAGCTAATGTACAACAAAATTTAATAATCATTTTAGATAATAAATGGTTGATAAAGCAAATAATATATGTAGGACTGACAGAATGACTGATAAACTCATATTAAGTTAACGGAATGTCATGTTATGTAATAGAATAAGTAATACTTCATACTTAATATACTTAATACTTCAATACAAAACTACTTTATATCAAATAAATATTATAATAAATCTCTCGTTGTGCCAACAAAGAACAGGGAGGGAATCAGGAGCGTTTCGCAGTGACACGACAGTGAACCTTAACAATTTTTTATTTACACTCTTAATTAAAGCAAATTCCACAGCACTTGCGCTTGTTCTGGAAATTTACAAGTGAAAACTCACATTTGTTTGCTTCGTTTTAGTTCCGGCTACTCACATTAAATAAATGAATCTTGCAAAGCTTAAAACAAACCTAAAATTGTGCTAATTACGCTTCACTCGAAAGTGTTACAACTACAACAACATTAATTTAACAATGGCAGAGCTTTGTGTCCAAACAAAACATTTTACTTAAAAGTTTGGCTAGCTCTTCACCCGTTGGGGGTCTTCAACGAACGGTAGCCTCTCGATCAAATGAAATATTGCTACACAATTTACGTTTTGTGGCATTTTATGCTTACGCTAATGAAAACGGCTGACGATAGCCGATAGTATTGTTAATTAAAAGCTGCAGCAATGTGGCTGTGACACTTTGCCTCAGCTGAGGGTGGCTGTAAAACATAAATAAATAAATTCGAGACTCGTGACATTTGTAAATTGTTTTAGCAAATCAATAAACCCAATTTCACGGCTGCTGCTGCTGCTACTACGAACACTCGCCAACAAGTTATGTGATAATTGCCAGCTAATTGCGCAAGCCAATACCAAGAGCCGACAACAAGGCAACAACAACAACACCATGGACATGGCCCAGGACAACAGCAACCGCATCAACAGTTGTCAGCAGCACCAGCAACAGCAGCAGCTGCTGGTTTTTGTGGGTTCCGCATATTTATACACTTGACAAGTGCGGGAAATATAAATTGTTAAACTAACGATATAACAATGTAGGATGTAGAAGCAGCTTAATATGAAATAAGAAGTAGAGTCGAGTTGAAAGAGAGAGAGAGAGAGAGAGAGAGTAAGGAACGTTTTTGTTTTGGGAATAATAAGCAGAGTAAGAATTCTGAAGCCTACTTGAATTTGAAAAAATCTAGATACTCTAGATACCAGATACTCCAAATATGGGGGAGAATTGTCAATGTAACACATATTGGATGCCTGCCAATAACTTAACAGCTCGTTGATCTGGCCAGATCCAACCAAGCTCTCTTCTCACTTCACCTTCTCACAATAATGTAAAATTGCTGATTAAATTTTTAGAAAAAAAGTCGATAGCCTTAGCAGCTAGCACTCACTACCTTACTTATTAATAATAATAATAAGTTATTGTAAATAAATGAATAAAGTTTAACATAATCTACAACAAGTAAATAATTAAAATTAATCAATATGATAACTTTTACTTACAATAAATTAAGAGTATTCGTCAATCAGCTTTCCGCATTTTATTTCTCACTTTTCGGTTTCTTATTTAACGTTTTTGCTCAGTTAACTTTATGTGCGGTTAAGCTTTACTTTTAGTTCGGTTTTGATGCTCTAAAGTCGCCTGCCTGCTGCTTGTCCCTGATTGATGGCGCAAATGTAACCGTCACTGGTTACATGGCTACTACTGCTGCTGCTGCTGCTTATTGAGAGCAGTAAGCGGAGCGCACGTTGAGTGCAGACCTCACCTGATCACGAGCAGCGGTGGTGGCCTGGTGTGGTCTGTCTCCGGATGTTAAGCCGTGAGGATGTTGACGTTTAACTGTGTCGCTAATTGGACGATTTTTGCTTTATGTTGCCGTTTGACAAATGACAAACAGCAATGAGATATTGTGACGCACATTTAACTGTCAACACAAAACAAAAAAAAAATAGCTATGCACTAACTAACAAACCGTTAAATACAAAATAGCTATAATCTAGCTGAACTTCCTGCATATGGAGGCTTAACGGCATTCCAGGAATTGTTGGTGGTCTGAGGAATTCAAGCAGAAATTTCTTATGTAGGTCAAAGTAGTTCGCGTTTGCAGATGTTACCACGTATATGAAGAATAAACAGAATTCGATAAAATTTATGTTTTATAGTTTTAAAGTTCAATTAACCATTTAAATTTAGCAGTTATAAGCTTCGACAAAAGCTTTCGATTAATACAGAAAAATTCATACAATGCGGATAAATTAGTTTTTGAAATATTCAAGTTTAGATTTTATTAATAACTAACAGCAGCGGTCGATTGCTGATGCATGTGGTGTGCTTATCGCGATCCCTCAGTTAAAGTGTATCAAAAAGTTAACTGCATCTATCTTTGCTGCTTTCAACTTTTACCCTGGAATATTCACGTATTCATCATTCATAGAAAGTTTTTCATATTACAAACTCCTTTTTTTTGTATTATTTACAAAGAAGGATATATCGATAAAAAGTGTGGTCTTTGAAGAAGAGAGTAGGGGTAATATTAATCTTATGTATATGGCGATGAGCAGAGACTGAAAAAAAGCATCATTGACATCCTGAAAGTTTAATAACTTTTAACTAAAATATGTTTTTCAACTTTTGAATCTGAAGCTGACAAAAACTCTGTGCGAGTTTGAAGCGTAAAAAATGTAAAACAAGCATTACTAAAGATTAAAAATAAAACATAACAAGAACCTAGTATGTATTATGAAAAGATTTAAAATGTTGGTCATTTTTTTCTAAGGCTACAATATTAAACTGGAAAACTAATACATATCGAAAATAGAATTCAAATTAAGAAATAAGCAGCATTTGAAAGCTTACAATTTTTTATGTTTTGAAATATTCAATCCATTAATAAATTCATTGCCACAGTGCTGACAGCCAACATTAAATTAAATGTACAACTAAACTAAAATTAACAGCTAGTTAGTAGCAGTTACATATATCATTAATAATGCCTTAAAAACCAACATGTTTTAAGCTAAAAACTACTTTTTAAAAAAATTGAGCATGCGAAATGGAACTTGTTTGGCTTTAAGAATGCTTTTATATGCAATTAAAGTTAATTGAATTATATGGTATTCAAGCACGTAGAAAATAAACTTACACATGTGCAAGGCAAGAGCCGGTACGATCTAGTATGTGCATATATACATATATAACTACTGCTTAGTATAGTTCACAGCGAGCATTTATGACACACATTTTGTTTTTGTTTTTAGCAATTTAATTTGTGCTTGTTGCGGGGCGTGCGTATAACCAAAACGTTGCAGCTTAAGATCTTCATTTGAAATGTGCACGCGGAAAATTGTCAACAATTTTGATGAAAATAATTGGCGAACTGTGGGCGACGCTGCACGCGATCCAATTAAAGCGGCGACAAAATGCGTACGTGTTCATAAATATTGTCAATTAGCGGAGTTTGCCCATCGATGGCAGCCTAAGCTAATTGCAAACTGGGCGCAGGCGCAGACAAGCTGGAACAAGTTACGCAACAGCCCCAGCAGATATCGAGTTGGAGTTTGGGCTCCTGCGCTGAGACAGCGACTCATCATCAATGGATGGGATTGAGTTACATTTATGAGCGCAACTCGTGGACAGCTTTTGCTGGATCGCGGCAGTTTGATTGATCAAACGGTGACAATATGGCACTTACGGGTGCAATCAAGCACTCCTTGCCCCGTACCCCGCCCGCATCGCTGCGTCATTCGTTCATTATTTTATAAGCGTGCGGACTGCATAGCAAAGCGTTGCCATTGTTGCATGCCGCTTGATTAGACCAGAGACGCATCCACACAGCTGCTTGATGTGGATGTGGATGTTGATGCCGTCGTCGCAGCCTAATTTGCAGGCATTGCATTCCGCACCATTGGGTGTCATTTTGTTACCGTTTCGCTTTGGCAGTGTATAAAAAGGCTTAGTTAATTAAATTAATTAAATGAGCGAATTGGCGCTTCGGGGATTTGAATTATGTCCACAGCATGAGGAGAGTTATGTATCGGTGAAGTGCATAAAGCTCAAGGAACTTGCTTGAAAGAAGAATGAGGCTACGAAAAAGATTCTTTCACAAATGTTACCAACATTAAATGAGAATAATTTTGATAAGCTGTAATCTTGAACTGAAAAAGAAAAACGATCTTATTAAACTTTTGCTGAGCTTAAACAAATATTTGATAGCTGTCTACTATTAAAGTGATAATTTATATCTAAAAACATTACTTAATTTTATTAAACTTACTTTTTAAATTGAATTAAATACAGCAATAGCATAGAAATATTGTAAGTACTAAAGTATCTATATAATTACATTATTTAAAAAAAATAATAGTATTGATTAAATAATTCTCAGGTAAAATATTTTCAATTATTTTTAATCGCAAAAAGTTAATAATTGACTAAAACCGAAAATAATTTCATTTAATCATAAGTTCAGAAGTAATTTACTTGGTCATAAACAGAATAACTTTTATTTTTTAAATATAACCTAATACCAAAAACGAAAAAAATGTTGAATTATTTTTATTTTTACTTATTACCTATTATTTATGATAAACTTATTTTAAACTTCTTAGTACTGTACTAAATTGAATCTAGTTGTATGTTATTTCCCATCAAGTCGATTTCAATTGAAAGCAGATTTCCTTGTAGACTCCAGCTATTGACCTTAATTAAATCAGTTAGATAAGCCGCTGGTTTCATTTGCTTAGCCCTGATTTACCAGCCGAAATGAATTGCGCTTGAGCACACCCAAGACGCCATTGAGCCATTGAGTTTGATCTTCAAGCGAAATCTCATATAAATGGGTGTGGCAGCTTTGGTAGCTTCCGTTTAATTTGTATAGCGTACAAGTCTCGGTGTTCAAGTGTGCCAAGTACTTTTCGTTTGAAATTCAATTAAGGTTGGCAACTGACCTTTAAAAGTTTCATTCTACAATAAACCAAAAAGCTGCTGCTGTTATTTCGACTACTGCATGGGCAGCCGGTCGGATTTTATGATCGAAAATTTAAATTATAAAGCAATTAAAGCGCACAACTAATAAAAACTGTTAGCCACAATAACAGTCGAAACGGCAAGCATAATGCGTCAGCTAGCTACTTTTGATTTAGTGGGCGGGGCGTGGCAGGGGCAGGAGGCAGCTAATTAAATGTAATTAATTTTCACATGGCTTGAAATGCATTTGTATCGAAGACAGAGACGAGAGTGTTGACTTTAAAAATAGCACAGGGTTTAATAGCGCGCCGTTTGTTAAAAGCAATTTAAAAAGTTTCATTAAGATAAAAATCCCAAAAACAAAACCGCTTAGCATGAGCAATTCACAAGTAAAAATTATTGCAATTTTAATTTTAATTTCAAACGCGTCTACTATGACGACAGGTGAATAAACCAAGGGGTCAGCCAACTAACTAACTTACTGAGCCACAAATTAAAGCAACTAAACAAAAACAAAACAAAATTGTTTAACATTTGGGCCATTTACCGTTGCGCCCTCGAGGCGTGGCCAAGTGCCGCTGTGTGTTTCATTTTAGCTTTATTTCTTTTGCTTTTGAGGGCAACAACGTTGCCCATTATGGCCAACAAATTGCCGAGCTACTGAATGGGAAGCTGTCTGCCAGCTCGCTCGCACTTTTAGTGTGTGATGTTTAACGAAATTCAACGGAAAAAATGGCGTTTAACTGTAACTCGCAATGTGAAACATTTTCGGGTCAGGTGCTGCCCAGCAGCAACGATTTCACCAACAAGTACAAACACATAAAAAAGTATATACGATCGCCAAAAAAACAACAAACAAGCAACAGATGACTGCAAGAGCAGCCAACGCCCCACAGTTTTCATTATCTTACGGTTAATATCGCATATAAAGCGTCGTCAGTTGTTCCCTTGCTCCCAGGTTTTAACATCATCATGATCATTAACTGGCCAGCCTTCGGTCAGTCAGTCAGTCAGCATCATCATAAGATCATCGCACACAGACACACACACACATATAGACAAATGTGTGTGTGTATATAGCCACGTTAGCTCGTTATGGTTTCCTACATGCTTTTAGTTTCTTTATATATTTTTTGATGCTACTTCTCTTTTGGCATTTTGTGCAGATTTATCTTAGTGTATTTGCTTTGATTGCTATTGTGCTCTACTTGGTGCTTAACATTTCTTTGGCTTTGTGGCAATTTCCGGTCCATTGGCCAGTCCAAAATCAAGAGAGAGAAACCCATTTATAGTGGCCATTTTAATGTCGGCTTAAATCAAATAAGAGAATGAGGTCAGCATGGACGTACAACGTTTGCATTACCAACAAAACAAATTCCAACTTTCCAAAGTGAAATTCATATAAAATTTGATTTTTAATTCAACAAACATTAATTAGAGCTTCAGAAATAAAAAGCATGTTCATTTATTTATTATATATTTTTTTATTTAAAACGTAAAGTTTGAATTTGAAAGTTATTCACATTTGGAAAGTCTCTTTTTCAAAATTATTTATTTAATTAGTATGTTTTTCCTTAAGTATGATTATTGAATTATTGCCTTGCCCTTAACAGCTGCTAATGGAAATAAATGCTAATAACATTTTTTGGGAGAGGATACAAATTTATTATATAAGTATAACCTGCTGCCACAGGCATAGTAAACACTAAATAATATTGATATAACAATTATAAACACAAACTTAATAAATAATTTTGAAATAGGATTCTTCCAACCCGATAAGCTTAAAATTCCGGATCCTTTTATTTCACAATGTTATTTTTGATGTTGTAAGAATAATACAATGATATAATTGAAAACATCAGTTACTCAGACCTCCGAATAGAAATTATTTGCTGCAGGAATTAAGAGCTGTTAAGGCTTTTATAATTAGAGGAATCCAACAGTTCACGCAATTAATAGTGTAAAGACTAATGAAGAGTGAAGGGTACAATCCTCATAAACGAAATACCAACAAAATTGTTTCGTACAGGTTCAAGGAAATTATTCTGGCTCAAGTATTGTGGAGAATGTTATTGAATATTATATTTGCATGTCATGCCACCAATGAAATAATATATTAGTAAAGTAAAACTGAAAAAATTTCAATTTGATATATATTATTGCAGTTTTAAAACCATTGAGAGCTGCTATATCTTTCAAACTTAATATTGTACATATAATTGTGTACATTTTGCAATGCGCTGACCTTTTAATGTGACTGAGCTATTAAGACCTGCTGTAAAATTCCGTCGCTTAAATGAACAACAGTTTTTAATTACAAAGTCAACTATGAAGAACTGTGAATAATGTCGGCCTATTAAAATGACACATTGTTGCAGTGTTGTGATGGTGGCTGGTGGCACCCGTGGGTCAAGGATAATGACAATCCACTTGAAAGTAGACAAAATTGATTGCGCACGCACCGAGTACTGCTGGCTGGATACTCCAGCTAGCTGCTGGTTTAATCATTACGTTTAAATCTAATAGAGTGTAGTGTAGCGAGCGTACAAGTGTTTAACAACAACAACAACTCAACAGTTTGCAACAACATTTCTCATTTTGTTTTATGAACGCGCACGGGTCAGAGCTGCCCGCGTCTTTTGCGTCTCATCAGCAATTCACACATGTCACATTGTTACAGGTGAGCTTGTTGGTTTTGATTTGACTGCGTTGATAATACATTGCAGCCAAGTCTTTGCCCCCCAATACCCCCTCTCCACTCTCTCTGCTCTCTCTGTCTGCCTGCACATGATTGCCAGTCAACGTACCAGACAACAGCCATTTCATTTTGAACGCCTGACAAACGCACTCCGCACGTACCGCTAATTAGCGCGCATTTTAAGGCCCCCACCAGGCACAGGCTGCAGCCTCGATGCACGAGTCGTGACACACACATATATACATATTATAGATGTATACATATGTATGTATGAGCATGTGTGAGTTTACTTATTATGGGATGAGTTAGTGTTGCAACTAAGTGCTTGACTGAGTGTTTTTTAAAAGACAAAATGAACTGATTAATGTCTTTTCGCTGTTGTAAATGTTTATTAACAAACAAATATAAACAGCTTTCCCATTGTTTTATAAGGCTGTTAAGTAATTCATTTTCATAAGCATTTAATTTTTGCTATACACGCTTACAAACGGAAATCACTTAGTCAATATCTGTTGACACAGGAATTTAACCACCTTATGGATGTTATTAGAAATGGATTCTATGTATTATCTAAATTCGGCGAAACAAAATAAACAAAAAAACCAACTTTAATAAAGGATTGCTGTGAAAAAAATCGGGCATATTTTATTTTATTTCTTTTAGTAACTAAAACTATTTGCCTTTATCTCAAGTGCTAGAGCTAAGCTGACACATCTAATATTATTCTACTGTTCAGCACTCTAGTCTTATACAGAATTGACTTAAAGATAATAATTCATCATTCATGTGAGGACATTAACATAAGAAAAAAATTTTTAAGTAAAGAAATGTATCGAGAGCTTTGAAGGAATATACTCAATTAAAAGCCTTATATCCAAAATCTTAAAATTCTATTGCAACCGCAGCCGAAATGTATGCATCGAAAAATGCAATCTCTGTGGTAGTTTTTGAAAACAGAGACTACTTTCAGGGTCGACAAACTAACTAATAGGCAAACATACATACGATCATCTTAAATTTAAAAGCAGACTGTCTATACCTTAAAGATGAAAGATGTACCCAACCTAATCTAGTTACATATAAATACTTAGATCACGTGGGTTATACTATAATACTACATACTATACATACGTACTATATACTAACGAGATAACAGATGCTTAACTACAATTAAAATTAAATACAATACAAATTAAATGTAAAATATATATACTTTAAGTTATGACCCTTTTAGGACGGTCAATTGGGTGCATCACTTAGGCGTCTTCTCCTTGGGCTCGTTGTTAGTTTTCTGGCCAATTCATTACGGTGATTATCCAGACGTTGCTCATAGCTGTTTGCCAAATTTTGGAGTACGTCTCTAACCTTTAGGTTTCTTTCGATGTCCCTGTTGCGGATGTACCACAGTACGCTAGAGTTATTACGTAGTATTTTAGCTTGGGCTCTTATTTTATTTAGGTTAGCCTTTGCAGCAGTGCCGTATTTTTGGAGGTCGTATTTTTGGAGGGCTTAGTATAACTTTGTAGATAGGAACTTTGTAGGAAATATTGTTTCGTGGCGACAATAGCCACGACATTTTCGCAGCCTTGGCCATCACGGCTATTTGGGCCATTGACGTCCGAAATTGAGGTGCCTATGAAGGATGACTCCAAGGTACTTGTAGTGCGTCTCGTGGTTGAGCTCTGAGCCAAGCATGGCAATTGTCTGGACTTGACCATACTCTGGTTGCAAACGTCATGTTCGCACACTAGACCAACTCTTATAGATGCAAATCGAATACAGCTCATTTCAATTTCTTTCCGTAGTACTTTTAATAAGATTATACACTTATTTTTTTGAATTTTTTCAACACATTTAAATTTTGTTTTTATTGAGTGTAAAGTTTTCGTTGATGCTTAAACACTAAACATTATGTACAAATATCGATCGGTAGAGTTGTGTATGTGTTTGTGTATGCTTATGTATATGTATGTAAGGCCTAAAAAGCGCTAGAAATATTCGTGATTAGACCAAGCAATAAAACATTTAAAATAGTTGCATTCAGAGTATTTCCTATTTTGATTCAAGCAGCTGCGTTTTTTGTAAATATATTTGTTTTTTATGTAAGAAGCAAGTGCGGCTTTGGCTGCTTACTGTCCTGTCTATGTATGGTTACTATATGGAAGGAACAATGGACGACATTAGCTGATTGCATGCGGCTTGCATCACAATTGTGTCGTTGTATCGTTAGTGAATGAATTATATTGCTTACATACGTTATACCATATGTATGTATTAATTTGCTTCTGCTTAATTGCAACATAAATGCCAAACGTAACAATAAATTGCTTTAACAAATGTATTAGCTTGTTGCTAAAAATATTTAACTACGCATAAAACATTAACAGCTAAACTCTCAATAAAAATTATTCTCATATTTCTACGTTTAGTTTTTGTTTTTTCTAGCTGCGAGCGTGAAAAACATTTAGTTGACTAAAAGTCATTTCTCTACAGTTTCGGCCAATTGAGACTTTCGAGTTGTTGCTGATCACAACCATCACACTGGCTTAGTACAGTTTCAGCTTTAATTGTAGGGAAAGTGATTTTAGTCATTGTATATACATACAAATTGTTCTTTACTAATCATATCATGTATAAGTACATCTATAGTTGCTTCCAACTCTGGACAAGACACACTTTCAGCAAATTGCTCATATCATCAATATGTAATTCTTAAGATTTTTTTTTTTTGGTTTATTTAAATTTAGACATAGTAGTGTGCATAGAAAATTATTTACAAAGTGTGCGTAAGGAGCGAGACTTTTAATTTTCCGATTGTGAATGCGATTGATGCTGGTAATGATGCGTCGAGGAGCTCGATTGCGTTGATGATGTGCCCGCTGCTGATTGAGGCTTAATCATGGGCTGCAGGTCCTCAATTTGTATTAACTGCTCGATGGGTATTAAGCTCAGCTCTCCGCCGACGGGTTGAGGCATGGGCAGCTTGGCAAGGGCCTGTTAATCAAAATAAGAGTTTAATTTGAGGTAAAACTGTACTGTTATTGCAAAATATTTGTATGAGTAAGAAAAACGGCCAATTCAGAATGTAGAAACAATTCTAAGAGCATCACTTCAATAGACTATTGGTCTAAAATGAAATCTTATATAATGGGAACCAGTTTCAGATATTTCATATATAACTAACTTATATAGCAAACAATAAATATTGTTTCTCCTAACAATTCAATGTTAAAAGTAAAAAAAAAAGAAAATAAGTTATTTTAGAATGTTGAACAAAGAATTTTAGCCCTAATTAATTGGAATTGAATATTACTAAAAGCTTTTATGGCTTAGAGCATGTTTTTTATGTTTCGGAGTGGTAGAGGGCGTAGTAATAGTGCTCTGGCATAGTTATTTTTGTGTTTATCTCTTAAAAAGTATTTTTGGCTTGCAACAACATTATTAGTTTTAAAATGAAGCTATATCTAATAAATTAAACAGCTTGCTGTGCATACAAAAATTTAATTGAAATCTTTGCCCTTCTCAGCGGTTCCTAAGACTTTTAATCCTATTGGTGAGATCATCTTTGTAGATTCCGAATTTTGGCGACTACTTCGACCCAACCCAATTAGTATATTACCTTGGCATGCTCTACAGCAATGGTGGCTGCCTTCTCAGCCTCTCGCTGTCGACGCTCTTTGAGCTTGAGTGAGAAAATGGCCACAGAGCGAGCGCTCTTGACCAGCTTCTGTTTGAGTCGTGACTTCTTGGCGGCCAATTCGGCAGCTAAAAGCAAAGAAAATTGCAGTTTATTAAAGTATTCATTAATTAAATTTGTAAGCAAACTAAACTCACCCTTTGTTTCATCATCTGTATTTCCAGCGGAAGTGGATGCCTGTTCCTTTTCCTTTTCCTTCTCTCTTTCTCGCTCCCGTTCACGCTCTTTGGCTTCCTCCTTGGCCAGCTCCTTGGCTTGTTTCTGTTGCTGCTTCTTCTCAGAGCTGGATGACGAATTAGATAGTGCACCCACGCTGGGCCGTGACTGTGAATTGCTTATGCTGCTGCTAGCTGCCGGGCCAGCGCCACTGGGACTGAATACACTGCCGCCTCCCCCCGAAGAAGAAGATGAAGAGGCAACAATATGCTGCTGCAGATGCTGTGAGGCAGGCGTCGTGACCGTCATGCTGCCCGCTGTGCCAGACTTCAAGGCCACATTGCACCAAGACGGCGCTGGCTTCAAAACGTCCGTGTTATCCGCATTGCTGGTTAGTTCCTTGATTGCAAATTTCATATGACACATTTTAATAAATAATCGTTGGCAGGCAGTCTACATATGTATGTACAACAAAACTACACACAAAACAACAATAAGCTGGTGCTCAAAGGCAACGTTTAGTACTTATCATGCATAAGCTTAGCTTGTCAGACTGTTTATATTAAGTAAGCGCATATATTTGTGTATTGAAGCATTTGTCATGCTGCATTAAAACGATTTACTATTTACATTTGAGTAACTCGCCATAGCCAATGCTATTGTTAGCTACATTGAAGCAAGCTTCTATTGTTTATATATACTATCACACACACACACAAATACACATATAGAACATTTTAGGTTTGAATGGGGACATTGCTCACTACCTTGGCAATACAATCAATGCTTCTATGCAGGTTTACATTGTCGTTGATTTTTAAACGTGACATCCATTCAGGTGCGTGAAGTTTTATGTGTAATTTATCCTTTAATCAGGAGAATTTTTGGGCATTAGAGTGTTTTGAGTTCTGTGTGGCTGTGGTAAAATTACTATTCTTTGTTTTTAAGGTAACAATTGATATAGCAATACGAAATTATAGAACTTATAATAATATTTTAGAGCTTAGGTTAGTTCGAATTACGTGGGATGCGTATAGCTTTGTCGGAAGATTTCAAACAATCAACAACTTTATTTTTTTAAACAAAGTAAACTATATATCATAAGAAATTGTCTTTTTTTTTTACAGCTTCGCGGCTGATAAGTTTCAAACTCCCACAAATATATTTTCTTAGTTTTTCGCTATTATTTATCTCTAAGTATTTACAACATGAAACCACAAGATTGACATAGACTTTTCTATTGGAGCTGTTAATTTGCAAACTAACTAGTATAGTATTAGTTTAAGTTAGTAGGTGTACAAGAATTAGCTTATAGCTATCTAAATACGAATTGTTAGGAGTTTGTGTGGGATTCACTAAAAAATCAAAAAAAAGCAAACAAAACATTTGCGAGTTCTTACGCTCAAGGGCACATGCGTAGCACTCTCGACGGAGATTTTACGCGTCCTGAATGGCGGAATCTCTGGTATCTTGCCCGCCTGTTGTTGTTGTTGCTGCTGCTGTTGTTGTTGCAAGCTTGTTGGTTGTAACGGCAACTGACGCATGGAGGCGCGTTGGGGACTGCTGCTAGTGCTGCTGCCAGTGTGATCGGCAGAGTCACTGGATTTCTTGCGGAATGGCGGTATTTCGGGTATATGCATCGATTGAAGTTGTGCAGCGTAGCTGGCGGAGTTGAGAACGAATGTGCTGGCTGAAGCGCTGCAGGTGCCAATGGAGAAAAGCGAGGCAAAGGATATAAGAATAAAGAGAGAAAAGGAGAGAGTGTAATACAAATTGTAGCAAATGGAGTAGAAGAAACAAACTTAGAGCTAAAGCGAAAGCGTCTGGTAGATTGAGAAAGTTCTGCCAATATTAAGATTAGAGTTTGCATTACAAATTTGGAAAGTCGGAAAGCGTTGACAACATCACAGCTCAAAAAACAGCACAAGTACAGTAAACACACTCTAGACTCAACATGATTTACCCGCTCAACAGTTTTTGTTGTAGCTTTTGACTTTGCGTTGGCAGCGCACTCAAATTGCGCACCGAGTATCCAAAAAATGGCGGAATTTCCGGTATAAACATTTTCGTTTGTGGTCTACAACATTTACAAGCGCTATAATAAAAAATATTACCAATTTTGCGGCAAGAGCATAAAGTAATGAATATAAAAATAATTTTTGTATAATATAATTGAATAAAAATTGGATTTTTGCTGAATAGTGTGCGTGTGTAGTTCATAAAGTTGGCGTGAGCTAAGTAATCAAAGGCTTACCCGTTGCCATCCTGTTGCAAGCTGCTAAGCGAGGCGCCACCATGTGGCGGCGTCGACTCATGCAAAGGTCGTATGAGTATGGTGCTGGTCTGAAATGCAAATGAAAATGAAATGGAAATTGAAATTGAAATTGAAAGGAAAACCAAAGTTGAGGGGGCATATACTTTGTACGGTGCGTGGAAACTGGTGAGTGAGTCTACGATCTCAAATAGGATCATACCGTCTGCGCTCAATGCTGCGCGCAAAGCCTTCATGCCCATAGAGCAGCATATCCTCAGCCAGCTGACTCTCCATGCTCTGATCATGTGTGGTATTTGTGCCGGTGCCTTCCTGCTCTGGCTGTGTGGATGTCGTCGAAGGTGGCGTCGGTGGTGTTGGACGCGGTGATGTTCCCTTGCATTGCATTTCGCGTCGACAATGCTCGGCACGCGCTATCTCCGCCGCCAGCCAAGAAGGTAGTTCTGGCAAGAGCCAGGTCAGTGCCTGACGCAGTCCCAGCATTATATGCTCCAAGGTAACAATCAGTATAATAGTCTGTGCAGTGGTCAGGCCAGGCCAAAGACGCGACACTTGTCCAGACAGACCAATGAGTGCGCAATTGACAATCACTGCCGCCAGCGATAGAATGCTCAAGGCATTCTGCCAGGTCCCAATGTTGGCTACACGCTGACCAAACGGACGCTGATGCACGTGGGCCAGCTTAAACGCATCTGAACGTATTTCCATCAGATTGTTGATCAGCGCACAGATGCCCGCCAAGGGAAAGGCCGCTGAGAAAAGCACCACGTAGCCCATTTGCACAAGCATTTCCAAATGATCCGAGAAGGTGCCATCGTACTGCAAGAGATCAACAAGCTTTGAGCAAAACAATTTTTGTAAATTTTCTTAAATTTACCTTATACAAAGAGCTCTCAATCTCCGCCTGTCCAATGTTTCGTTTAGTTGTAGACTGCGGTTGCTGTGGCTGCTTCTGTTGTGTTGCGCCGGCAGCAGCATCTGCCTTCAGCTTCTCCTCAGCCATGGCCAACTCCTCTGCCAGACTGCGATTGGCATTCTGGGTGGGACTGAGAGCACCCCACATATTAAAGCTCAGCTTGGCCAGCTTCCATTGCTCCAAGACATAAGGTATGGCTGATTCCCGTAAATTCCCAATGATTTGACGTGAGATTAGCAGACCAGCCAGTTGCTAAAGGTCAGAAAATGTAAGAGTAAAATATTTATTTTATTTTAAGTAGACACTATAGATATCAAATGCTAATGTAAGTTAAGCTTGGATGAGTCGTTGTGTTTGAGATTAGACCTTTCTTCTATATCTTTTGAAAAGCGTTCTGAAACCAACTCGAACAAGAGTCTCTGAATTTAGATTTCTGTTAGACAACAACAAATCTCTCGATGTATGAGCTTAGTTTTATTCGCTCATGTCAAAAATTTATATATTTAATATTTAAGTTTCCACCCATAAAAAGTTTAATATGTTTTAACTCTATTAAGAAACTCAAGCAATTGAATTGCAAGTTAAATAAATATTAGTTTCCCCAAATCAAATTGTCAAAATTATATTAACATAAACTACTTTATAATTGGACATTATAATATATAAATATAAGTTAAATTGAGGCTAATTTATAAATAAAATAAAAAAAATTGTTTCAGAAACTGAATTACGAATTAACGATAACATCAAAGATGATGTCATTGGAAGTTTAAAATAAGTATGTGCACATCTTGTCAAAATACGTTTGAGCACTACTTTAAATAAATTAAACAACGTAATTTCTTACCTCCTTGAGCTTATCCTCGTCACGCAGATAAAATGCTATGTAGAACAGCGACAAGAAGGAGTTGACAAATTGAAATAGCGCTACCTTGGCAATCAAATGATTCTCATACTTGGACTGCAACCGATAGTTTTCTACATAAAACAAAAGTATAGGTATGAAGCACAATTATTTATTTATTAAGCTAAGTAATTGCTAATCACCGCGATCATTTAGCCATACGGCCAGCTTAAAATAGGCCTCGTCCATAAGCGTAATGGCGCCAGCCAATAGCACCTTGGGTATTACGCTCAGGCAACAGAGCACGCTATCCTCCGGCAACTTGGAGTCCCACCAGTCCTAATGCATAAGCAAATAAAATAAATAGTAATTACATATTTACATAGACTGTTATACATAGAGGTAAGTACATGCAATTTGGTTGGTTGGTAGGCACTTTGTTAAAATCAACAACATTATTACCCACATTTATCAGCAGTTTACTGCCCCACCACACTCCCCGAAAACCCTTTTAGCCAACTCAGTCAATTGCCTTGACTGCCGACAATTTTTGCTACTCACGCACTTCAATCACCGTATTTACGCATTTATCCTTCGTTTATTTTCGCTGCGGAAATTGCGGATAACTACTATTTGTATGCGCATTTTTCTGCGGCTGAAATTGGCTCAAGTATGTTAACAACAATTTCAGCAACGCCTGTGGGAGTTTAATTGCAAAACGCTCACAGCTTGAGCTGGTTAGCTAGGAAATACACTGACATTTGAAAACATTCAAAAATAAGATCTTTAAGTATAAAGATTTTCAATTCTTATTGATTCTTATAAGAAATACATTTCTTTATACAGCTTATTGTAAAATGAACGATATAAATTTTTAATAAGAAAATATACGAGATATGTTGCATTTGCCTAATATTATTCTTTATGTTGTAAATCAAAAATATATTTGCTCAATAGAAAAGTTAGGACTTAACCTTTTAGGGATGACAATGAATTCACTAGCGAAGAAGAACTCCACTGAAAGATTTCAGTGCGTCCACAGAATTTCAAGTAAGTAAGATATATATATACATATATTATATATTTTGTATTATTCCACGGACTGCGGACACAACGGAATGAAATTTAAGTGAAATTCACCTACTGTAGTGCCAATTAAAATGTTTCTTTGTAATTCACAATTTTTGTGAATATTTTAAAACAAATTAAAGTCTACAAATTATTCCAGCTCTTCCAAATGTGCTCCAGAGTTGCGCGTGAGATGTAATCATAGCAATTATGTAAAACATTGCATGCCAACTGGCGCCCATTGTGCACACAAACAAAAGCGATGCGCTTTTTAAACAGTCATGTGCGTGTCCTGTATTTGTGTGAGTGTGTGTGTGTCTGGGTGTAAGCGCAGCACATTTGCTTTGTTGCAAAATTTTCAACTTAATTAGCCAACTTGCTGGGTTGGGCCAAGGTAATATAATAATTTGTTTGCTGCGTTGGCTGCATTTCAGAGCAGGACGCAGGATAACCACAATATGTCACATACATACAAACAAATATGTACATACATACATACATATGTATGTGGATTTAATTATGCGTGTAATACGAGCTAACGAGCAGTTGTTGACGTGGCCAGCATTTTAAATCGACTAAATGACGTTGCAAGTAATAAACACTCAAAGAAGATTAATCTATAAGCTTGGCCTTTAATGTAGGGAGTAAATCAGCTTATAGCTTGCTAAGCGCATCTTTGACAGCAGCAGCGACCATGGTGACCTGCCACAAGCAACTATTAAGCGCTTTTACAACACTGACCAACAGACCAAGCGACTGTACCTGACACACACACACACACACACACAACCCCCTTTGAAGCGCACACACAGCATTTGTTTCAATTTCATTCACGGTCAGTGGCAAGCAAAAAAGAAAAAAATTGCTTTTATTCAGCTTGCAGGCTTTTAGATAAAATCCCGCAGCAACTTGCAACAGTGTAGCAATGTTGTTGGTAGAAGCTGCACGGGCACGTCAATTGTCAGGTTAACTGGACACCTGAAGAGCAGCAGCATGTTGGCCTGGCCTTGGCTGCAGCTTCGTGCGCAAAGTGTCCGCAAAGTGGCAAGCTCTTTAGTACTAGTTCGTCTTTATTGCGGCTTTAGGTTAGAGCCAACCATTATAGTTAACAAGGGTCAAAACAGTCACCAAAGTTTCCAATAAATTTTAATTTAACTTGAAACAAACATTGACTACTCCAACTATTATTCATTTTATTGATGTGCATATAATTCAATTAAAGTAAACGTATGTGCTCTGCACTATTATTTTTAATCTTCAGTTATGTAGTATGAAATGCATTAAACTAGAACTATCTTCATAAATTTATATATTTCTGGTTATAAAATCTTAATAGATTATGATTAGCTGCTACTGTTAAGCTGCTGTTGCTGCTTCTGTTAAACTCCCGTAAATCTTTTAAGCTAGCCCAATTCAGTGTCATCCACTACACTAATAAAAATAGTAAACGATCGTAAATTAAAAGTGAATCTTAACCAATATTGTTGCCATCAAAAGTTATTTCATTTTTCGTAATAGAGGTGGCCGAGTGACATGATCGAGATGATCGTATATAATTAAAATTAAGAATGCATTGTGAAATGTTAAGTTTTTTTTAAATTGACAATGTGAGTGATTATTCCAATTGGCAGATGTTCTTCAAACTCACAATCAGTAAAGCAAATGTAATTTTCCCAATAGAGTTTACTATCTATTCTTCAAGATTTTATCAAAGGCAGATGCTCCTAATTGCTAAAAATAATTTTAATTTATTTTATGCTGTGAATGCCGCGCCCACCTTTACTTGATTAATATCTTTATATCTGCTTAAATTCAGTTTTATACAATTCTTGTTCTTGTCTTTTTTGCATATGTTTCCATTTCTACCTATTCTTGTTGCTATAAAGCTCCTGACCGCAGGCTGCTTAAATTTTTTGTTGCCAGCTGAACATTTTAATTAATGCCAGATGGCAACGCTATGCGTGTGTGTGTATTAGAGTGGGTGGTATGTATGTGAAAAATGTGTATGTTAATTAATGACTGAAAGCCATTTGCAATCGCCCACGAGTAAGTATAAAGTTTTAATTGAAACTCGCCTGCTGAGCAGTTGTCAAAAGCAAACACGGCTTTTGTTAGATTTGCTTATAATAATATCCAATAGCTAAACATTTAAGTGAGCGCAAACTATTAAAGCTACAATATGCAATAATAATTAAGAATGAATTTAGGTTAGAAAAGAAATGATTAAGAACCTTGTGCAAATTATACATGCATTGAGCAATTCCTTTATCGGGTATTTTATGGTGATCCAGCCAATCCTGTGAAAAGAAAAGAACAACAAACAAACAAAAAAAGAAACAAAAGAAAATAAATTCAATGAGGCGTGAATGAACGATAAAGTATGAATTCTGTTTCATTTTACTTTTTTATGTGTTTGTATTTCATTTGTGCTTATTTTTTGTTATTTAAGCTGTTGCAGTAAAAAAAATATAACTATAAACTCAATGCCGCAGCCAGCAGCAGCAACAAAGCTTAAACGGAAGTTGTAATATGAGTGCACTGATGTGTATATACTACTATATATATGTATGAGTATATTTGTGTGTGTGTGTGTGTGCATTTGCTGTTGACTGAGGTAACACTAACAAGCGTTTGCGAAAGGCAGATAAACAAGCAGCAAAGCAAATTGATAAACATTCAACACACCGGCGATGAAAATTAAGCACAAAAACACACGCACACAAAAGCTCATTAAATTGCGCTCAAACTCACACAAACACACACACACATACATGTGCAAAGGGCAAACAGAATAGTATATAAGTATGGAAATATTAAGCATACGCACTGTGTGTATGTGAGAAATTAAATACTAAATGCATTAAAGGCAGCCTAAATTACATCTAATTTTTTCAATTATTTTTAAAGCTTAAATGAAACAAAACAAAACCAATTTTGAATACCTTGTGATATTTTAAATGTTTATTGATTGAATATTAAAAACGATTAATATTTTCTTTTCTTTGACTTTATTTATTTTTATTAAATACTATCTTAGAGTCGGGATATTTTCGATGTCACTATCGATTGGATCGATAATTTTTACTTTGGTCTGCATCGAAATTGTATTGGTTTGAATATAAATAAGCAATTTTTATATTTATATTCGTTAATTAACCACTGGATTATCGCTTGGTGCAGTATCGATGTACTGAACATGTAGAAACTATAACTTTTGTACATCATAATTATGATTTTTTACTACAGCTGCCTTTGATGCTGCTATTACTAATCGCATTTCAAATTGCACTCACCTGAAATCGTAGCATGAGAAACATCACAACAAATACCATGAACAGGCAAAGACCAATCACAGGAAAGCTGACCAAATATCGAAAGGCACGACGCTGCCAAGCAGGGCGCCTCTCGTGGCTCCAAGCGACCCGTCACATTATTCTCCTCCAGTGGGCCCTGCATGGCAATAAAGTTACTTAGAGCAAGCTGAGGCAACAGTTTGACTTACTTTATAAAGTGGCCTGGGTGGCTCCAGCAGCTCGGGCGGCGTGGATAAGGTGCCCCAGCGAAAGGCCAACTCCACCGAGTATCGCTTCCACGCTTCCAAATAAAGCGATGCCCAGGCCACATTAAATAGCGAGAAAAGCACATGACCCATGTCTTGTGCCGTTTGACCTTTGCCCCAGAGTATAAAGTAAAGTATAGTGCCAAACACAGCGGGCACGCCCAAAGCGCAGGTATAGTGTCCCAGCCAGGCAAAGTACAAGGCTACCTTGACGCCAAAGTAGGCGGCTATATCGTCTGCAGATAAATGGCAGCTTAGACAAGTCAAAGTACAGTCAATGTCAGCAGTTTCTTACCCAAAGGCTGTGGTGCGAAGATCTGCTTCACCCAATGCGTTTGCAGCTGCGTTAACGAGCTTGTCTCATGCAGCGGAAACACTTGCGTGATCAGCCCCGATTCCTGCCAAGCGGCCACTATGCTTTGGCCCTCGGCAACTGCAGCACGTCCCTGCAGCGCTTCTATGTCGCTGCAACCGGCGCGCAGTCCTTGCAACACTTGCAGCACCAGCCACTGGCGTTCTTGTGAGGTAAACAATGCAGTGCTGCCCACATCGCCACGCAGCTGCTGGAAGCAGTGGCTCTCACGTGTCGTAAACTCACGCAAGGCGCCGCCCAAATCCGGCCGCAAACGCTTTGGTAAACGCGCTTCCTCTGCGGCTCTGAACAGACTGCAAAATAAAGAGAAGTAAGTCAGGATTTGCTTTTATAATTCGAGACTCCTGCTTAGCGCTTACATATTCACCGGCGCGCTTACGTAGAAAGCATTACGTCTGGAGCTTTCATGCGCTTTCACCTGCACCAGCAGGCCCAAGCCCGCTGGCGGGGGGGAGCGTATGCGTGCGAGTAGCCAACGCAACGCCTCATCTGGCGCATCCTCGGGAAACTCAATGACCACATCGCATTGTGTGGGAATTTTGTTGAGCCACAGGCGACGCGGCGTCATCAAATGGCCGGCGTATGGCACTTTGCGGCGTAGTTGGCGGGAAGCTGCAACAGACACAGACACAACACACACAAAGAGCATGAGAAATGAAGATTAATTGGTTACTATGGCCAACACGGATGTATGCACATATATAAAAGCTCTCCCCCAGTGCAGCCGCCACTTTTCGAAATGAAAAAATATTTATTTTTCTCATATTTCCCTTTGCTTTTTTCTATTTTTAGTCGCAGTTTAGCTTGAATGCATATTTATAGTCTGCAGTCGACAGCGCATAAAAAGCAAAGCTCAGAGTGGACTTGGAAAATGGAAAAACCGGCGCCAGCTCAAACTGCTTTTAATGCAGGTTGCAAAAGAAAAAATGAAATCCTTTATAAGAGCATCAGATACACGCTAACAACAACAAAAGAAAATTTATAATATTTCTACACTTACAAAAATCGAAATAGTTAAAGTGCGTATTTAATTTCACAATCATATATAAATCTGTTTATTAAGCTTAAAATTGATATGTAATTATCATTTTATCATATGAAGAAAACAATTTCTATTGCATATTTAATCATCACAATTATTTATTAAGTAGCAAAGCTTAAATTCAATAGTAAATACATAAAATAATGATTCATAAGAATCAAGTATGTAACTATGTTAATTAAATCATTAAGTATTTACATAAATAGCAATTACAATGTATTAAAACGATTTATTGTATATGATTTAAGGCCACACATAAATTCTTATGTAAGCTCGAAGCTTCCCAACTACTTGTGAAATTCCATTGTCTGTACGAAAACTTGTGTCAACTGTCAGCGAGCAGCTTTTTAAAGAATTCTTCAAATTGCAAGTGTACAAAAAGCTGCTTTTGACTTATATAACGTCGCTATGGTACGCTGTAGGTAAATATAAGCATACAAATAAACAAACGAAAGGCACAGCAAATAACGAACCGCAAAAATTTGCCACAACTTTTAATTAAACGATGTGAAGCCGCAACACAACGACAAGGACACAACTGCCTGCAACTTAAGCTCGCTCGTTCTCACTCTCGCTCACATAATGTAAAACACAAAAGCAAGAAAATGTGAAAAGCGTTGATAAAAACATAAGTATAAACACCGAAATTGACTTATGCCAGTGGCAAGCGAGCAAAAGACGATGTGAAAAATAAACTTGGCCCAAGTCAACGACAGGTCCTTGGAAAAATGTGCAACACATTTGGCAGTGCATTTTCACATTTTTGTGAGCTCCTAATTAATTATGAAGCGCACCCCATGTTACGTGCCTGTTACGGTGCCGATAACAAGAAGAAGCTTTTAAGTAAACTTAACAATGCATTGGCTCATGCTTAAGCGTAATTGTTTTTGTTTCTTGAGAAAAGAAATTCTGGATGCAGCTTGCAACCTATGAGAGTTTGAGTTAGGTCAGGAAGTAGCTTATAATAAATATTTTTTATAAATAATTAAGAATATACAAGTTAAATAAGAATAGTATATTTGTGATATAGTTTTTAATTTCTTAAGCTCCAATATAAAACTTTAATTTGAATTATTTAAGCTCAATAGATTATTCAATTCTCAGTAAGCAGTTTATTAAAAAGTTTGGATCATATATACGCTAATTTATGAAACTTATTTAGGTAATATTTCTTGTATATTATTATATAAATAATTCTTCTTATACGCATTAATACTTTTATAAAACATATCATGTATTTGTAACAGATAAAAGAAGATGTGGAGAATTCTAAGAGTTTATCTATTCTTGAATAGCAATACAAGGCTGAGTCAATTGAATTGCCGATTTCTGCCCACAATTTTAAACAGATTAGATCATGTATGTAAGATTTATTGATATTAAATCATTAAATTATGCTATAAGTAATGCGAGTATTTAGTAAATGAATAACATAAAGGAATAATGTGTTCTTTTAGGAACTTTCAATTAAACAAATTAACGACTTTTTGGGCAACTTTAAAACAAACAACTTTGCGGCTTCAACTTCAACATTTAAGAGTGATGATACTATTAATCTTCTTAGGGGTGGTCAAGTAATTGATAGTTGTAGGCATGTCACCCTGCATCAGCTATTAAGTGTTGCTCCATTACATGTATATGCGCATCATATTTTTTCCCACTCTACTACTTCTAGGATATTAAATAGTCTTTGAATAATAAATGAAATGTTTTAGGTATAATAATTGAAAGCATACAACTTTGACGTAGTTTCGATCGATGCTGATTTAGGTTTAAGGGACTGTATTTTTCTTAATCAATATCTTTATTATTTTTGCAATACGCACAAGACCTTATTTAAGTAAAAGCCATAAATTCTCAGCCGATTTCCATTAAATTAGATTTAAAAAACCTATAACGACGCAGCTCGTTAACCTTCTCTACAGACTTGTGTACTCTTTTCTACAGTGCATCACAATAAAAATATGTCAAAGCTTTATTTACTTCATACACATGCACTAATGACTAATAACAAGAACATGGCCAGTATAATGAGTTTATAATCATGCATCAACCTAATTAAACTGTTGCTAGAGCTTGCATAAAGCTTATTAGGTGGCTTACTAAAATAACTTTTCCCCATAGGTTTGCTATTTAAGGGGAATAAATTACACTTTACGCAGCGCTCTAATTAATTCTATAAATAAACCAAAGCAAATCCTCCACGCACTGAGATTGATATACATAAATTATAGACGAGCTTAGTCCATAAAGCGGATTGCACATTTTTGCGGTGTGTGGCAACAAATGAGTTGAAAACACACAAATTGTTAATGCAAATGCCAGCTGGATGGATGCCTGGGGCAATACAGTATATGCGAAAATAGCTCTATTGCCATTTTAATATGCTACGCACAGTGTGCTGCGTCCATTGAGAGGCTAAAGAATTCATTGGTGACATCAACTCGCCGCACGCTTTGCTCATAAAATGCTGACAGAGGAAGCCATTGGCACGACTCAAAGGCAAGAGCACGCATAGTGGCATAGTTAAGCTTATTATACAATAAGAATAAAGATAAGCAAGTTTTATACACTGATCTAAATTAGAGATATTGATTTAATAAATTTAAGTTAAGGAAAGTTGTGGTAGGTAAGAAAACTGTTTGGAATTTTTAAGCAATAAATTAAAGAAAATATTGGCTATGCATAAATTATCTTGCGCAAAACTTGTTTGCAATTTCAATTGCCACAGCAATCGATAACAACTGTTGCAATCACATGAGCGTAGCTTGTCGTTGCCAACTCGTCACTGTACAAATCGTTCGAGAATTGTGGCATGAATCATTTGATGAGCGCTGTGCAACATTTCCCAAAAGTGCCAGCTAATGCGTATGTCTGTTAAATCAGCAGCAAAATCAGCTATGTAGATGACACATTTGGGAGAGCAGCGCTGTCTGCTTCTGACTGTAGAAGACGGTGTCTTGAATAATTAATGAACTCGAGGCGTTGAAAGCGCATTGAAGCGTAGCGCATGTCTTGTCACAAACTTAATCAGTTGTTCATGCCAGCAGATAGCTTAGGTATTATGTAATTGAAAGAGCAAAACCGCTTATGTTTTAATTAGTATACGCAGCTGACGCAGACGAGCTGGAGCTGAGGCTGGAGCTGGAGCGTGGGTACAAACTCATTAGCAGTCATGCACTTTACGCAACGCGACTAATTGAATTCGAAGCCTCAAATATCGCTAATTGAAATTAAATGCAGCAGTTAGTCAGGTAGGCAAGACATGGCCATGGTGAGCTGTCAAATGAGCTGAGGCTGTGACCCAATATTGTCAAAGGTAAGCCTTAGTGACTGCCAAGCTTGAATCTACTCAAGTGTCTAGTAATTTCATAAGTCAACCCCAGACCGCTGAGACGGGTCGGACGTTTTGACAACTCAGTCAATTTATAATTACTTTCAACAGTTTTATTAACTGCAATTATTTTAAAACATCAATTTTAATTTCTCGATTGATAAGTAAATCAATTGTCAACAATAGACAATTCACACTAGGATTGATTAACTTGATGTCAATAAGCGATTGTTGTTCGAATTATAGCATTAAAGAAAATCAAGTCTTTCAAATATGTCTGATGACAATATTAACTCATTTTTCTTACTGTGTACGAATGTTGTTCGCCTTCATTGGCAGTGCTTACTGTTCCATACACAAATGCAATTAATTCATGCTGACCAAGCGTTAGTCTTTGTTGCCACTCGTTTGTCCTAAATGTCACATACACACAACACTGGGAACAAAAGTTTTGAAGTGCAGCGTGGGGAGGTGTGGCCAACCATTGTGTGGATAGTAAACGCACAGCCATGCATTAATCAACGACGAGGAGCTCACTGCATCAATGAAAATGTGCCACAAATGCCATTAAAGGACAACAGCGCGAGCAACATCAAATTGACCAAACGACTTTATGGCGCCCATGTGTAACACACTACGTTCGAATTGGTTATATAAAATTTAAAAGATTCTCGCGTACACTACTGAATTATTTATCAATGAAACTTTTAAGTTTTTTATATAAATTCTTAATGTGGACATGGATATTTAAAGTAGAACCTTAAACCCAAACAACTGACACCATCATGATTAAATATTGAGTGCAACTGAACCCGAACATAATTTTGAAGCTGACGATTAACAATCGTTCTGTGATGATTTATTATACAATGTTCACGAATCTAAAAGGCTGCACAATTTTATAGATATTTATGTATTTTGTTATTTTCATAATATTCAAACAATAAACATCATTTATCTTTTTTCGCAGTCCTACAAGTCGACCATGTTTTAGTCTACTAACTTATCTTATATATACTATACATTAAATATTATATTACATTACTCAATCATTGTTAGACTTTACTCTTTCGACTTACAGAATATCAATGCAGAGCCGATAAATTCAATTTGAAAGTTTAGCAAACATTTTTATAACAATATTTATTTACTCACAACTAACTAACGAGCATCAAAGTCCTTTTCCTTTTCAATGTGCAGACATCTGAGCAGCTTTTATGCAAAGAATGTTCAGAACGTCAGAGAATTTATCACACTTCTGCAACGCTGACAACTAAAACCACTCAAAGTGTCAAAACGACCAACATCAGCTGCACAGAGGCGTCTCGAGGGGTAACACTCTGTGTTAACTGAGGACACAATGCTATAAAATGTGATGGCGACTTCTTTACGAGCTCTGTCTATCTATTGATTGGATATGCATATTTAATTGAAGTGCACAAATGAAAATCAAAGACTCGACCAGCTTTGACTATTAAAATAAAAAAATGTTAAATGCGTTTGTGGAACTTTAAGTAAAACTTGAGCAAGCGCACATGCTGCTGAAAGTCAAGTCCGTTCATATATCTGCAGCCAGCTTGTCCCTGAAGCTTCTTGGAAAGGTTAATGAGCGCTGACGGCGGCAAGTTAAAAAGTTTTTGCAATAAACAGAGCACTTTAGCCCAGCCATAGGCAAGGCGCTTTAACTTTTACACAACTTGTGCCTGAAATAAAACTCAAAATGAATTCGTCAAAGTGCCAGCAATAAGCCAAAAGAATGAAAAATAATAAAAAAGTTAATACTATCTCGAAAATTTGAGCTTGTGTTTGAAGACAACTTGACATGTTTAATTAATGCCAGTTCAATTGATTGAAGAAGTTGCGCAGCTTAAACTTTCAAGTATAAATTTAACAGAAATAAATGAAGCCGCTAATGAGAATTTAATGCACGCTTTGTGTTTTAGCCCAGTTGTGTGAGCATAATGCTCAGACATAATTACAAATTAAGCGCGCAAATTAAATAATAAATCTTGCCTATGTCTCTGTGTAGACTGTATAATGAAAATCCACTTAGCGCAAGGACGAGCTGACAGGCACAACACGGGCGTGATTAACAACAACAAACGGTAAAAGGCAACTCAAGGGCATAGGGCTCCCTGGTACGCTTCTCTCATTCTCTCTCAGTAACATTTATATCTCACTTTTAGTGTGTGTGTGTCGAACCTTATTTAGTTACATGTGCACAAACAAATTTTTAATGACTTTCGAAACGCTCGCTTTGGGCTTTAAAATTTAAATAATATTAAATAAATGATGTATGCAAACCTCAAGTGAGTAATTAGGATTTCAAATCTGTAGCACACAACAAGCTGTCAGAGCTGCGGCCAAAAATTTGAGGTTTACCTTGTATGCGTGTCTCGTGCTTAATGTGCGTATACTTAACATGACAACAAACGCGCTGCTTGTCACTTCACTGCCTTACTTATGCGCCCTCACAGCTGTCATTTTAAAGCATTATATATATACAAAAGCCAACGAAAGCTGACATTCATAAGCTTGGCGTATTTATGGGAACTTTGCCATGACTTGTGTGTGCCAATTGATCGCTCAGCTGCAGCTTAATGAAGCAAATGTCAATTACTTTTGATGTACCCGTTTCTGTTTATGTTACTTAGAAAGTGGATAGCAAAGATGAATGAAATATAGACAACTAACAGCTTGAAATGAATTAATTAAATTAATATCGATTACTTCGATTAGGCAACAATATTTGAAATAAAGTTTTACATATGCAATCAATTCAAAGCAGATTTACTCCATAATTATTTCTATATCCTACAAGGACAACTCAATTTTCATAATCAACTTTTTGGTCTTAGAGTTATGGCAGCTTACACATGGACTATATTAATAATCAACATAAGCTGTATGTTTATCTTCCCAACTTTTTAGATTTATGGCCTAGTTGACCAACTTGTAAACCGTTCCATGACGAGCTTGTAAACCACGCCCAAACAACAACAAAAAAATACAAGAGATGATTGATTACCGCATTTAATGACCACAGACAACAACAGTAACAAGCAGTTAGCTGACCACAATGTCGAGTTCCGTTTTGCCAAAATTTGTGGCTTACCCGGAAACAGGAAGCAATGAGCGCTGGCACGTCAATTCGCATTGTGGCATCAACGAGCCGAGCCGCGTTTCATAAGAGCAATTAAAGCTCGGCGGTTAGTCAATGCCACACACGCATTTAAATTTATCATAATTTTGTGAACAGAACATGAAGCACACACGTAGTCGAACCTTAGGTTAGCCAGGATATGTACACATTTGATTTGCTAACATTGGTGCACGTGAGTTGAGCAGCTAGGCAAACAGCATAGGGACCAAGGCAATATCACACAGCACTTAAGACCCAGTGGAGCCCAACTGTTAGCAAATATTTGATATTGAATACATGGCAGATGTTTACAGTTGAGCTGAATAGTTTTTAAGGTAAAGCACTTAATAGTTATAAATAAAAGAAAACAGAAAATTGTTTTAATATTTATATATGTACGTTAAATAATAAAATACACATACATGTTTTTAAAATGCCTAAAGACAATATTAAAAGCATAAATACTCTGAAAAAAACCTAAAATAAACTTTATAATTTAAATATGTAAAAACCTAATTTTTCTAAGTTTAAAATTAATGCAGTTGCTTCATAAATTTAAAAATGCTTACTTTTTCTTTGAAGGCTTTGATATAATATGCCAAGAGTATCATTCAGCGGACTATGTAAACAATATGACTCGCTGACCACAGGCCAAATTGATTTTTTTTGTCGAATATAAAAATTAAATAACTAAAGTGCGACGAGGCACGCACGTACGCCAGGCAATCGCTTTAAAATGTAATTTTATTGCAATAAATTGGGAAAGATTCAAACGGAGCGTAGCAAGTGAAAATGAAAAAATGCACGCATAAATAAATGACATGAAATTTATCAGCAAAGAGCGCATACAAAAAATGAAACCAACATAATTCAATTGAATTAATGGTAACGACAGCAAAGGCGACGGTGACAGCGACAGCGACGACGTCAACATCTGCCATACAGGGCGTATGATGAATGTCACAACATTTGGCGAGCGAGCAGACGTCGTCGTTGTCGCACTCGACGCGCTGAGCACGGTAATGTCATATTTATGGCCCACTCAAGCGTGTAAATACCAAAATAAGCAAGCAAAATGCAAAGTGAGAAAAATGAAGAAAAACTTAATTTAATTTCCAACGAAATTAATATGCGTAATGAATTGCGAGCCAATTAAAGAGCATAAAACATGAAATAAAGTTGTTTTAATATTGCAACAGATAGAGCTTTGCTTTCAACGTAGCATTGATTTTTCCATTTAACAGAGGACCTTACATTTATTTTTTAGCCCAAGTGTACTTGCAACGCCCTCAAGCAGTGAAGTTGCCAGCGCTTTGGCCAACTGCCAAGCCCCGAAAAAAGAAAATGGAAAAACTAAACCAAGCCATGGGCTTGCTATTCATTTATAAATACAGACGAGGGCCTGGCCCCCAGGCCTCTGGTTGTGCGTCGTCCGTTTTCGGCAAATATCTTGGCCAAGTGAGGTGTAGCCATTGCCGCAATCTGCTGGGCGTGCTCCTAGCCAGGTACGGGCGGAATAGTTGAACAACTTCCTTTCCGTACATTTTATGCACTTTCGTTTGCCTTGCTTTTGCTTTTGCATAGTGCGGTCGGTTGTCGGTTGTCCGCCGGACATGGGCATAAAAATACAACAATGTTATATGCACATGAAAATGCAGATAGTTCGACCAGATTGACTTCGCCCGAGCCAAGCGAGAGATTGTGTCTTGACTTTGTGTGAAAAATGAAACAAAGACTCTTATGGTTGCCCTAAAAGTGAAAAAAACGTGCATTTTAGTGCTGAAATGCACGATTGGCTGCAGGAAATTGTTGCACATAGTTAACATGAATTGATGAAAAGATATCGTAATATGTAAATGAAACTCGTTGTACAGGCTTACAGTCGTTGATTACACTTAATCATTTATTAAAATGTATGATTATAGATACAAAATTCAGTTCTGAGTTCTATTAGTTTTATATTATATAGTATATCAATATTTTTATAGAGAGTGTCAACCTCAAGCTGGTTTTGGGTAACATACACCTGATTTTGAGTATAGCATTTACATTGTTTTAAATAAAACAAGTGAATACAACCAGCTTTTATTTACTTTTTGTCTAGAGCATCGCAGCAAAATAACGTCTAAGTTTTTTTATCGATCGTTCTGAAATTCGCATCGGTCGACAACAAGACAAAGCGTTTTTGTATTTTTTTTGAAATAAATTACTTTAGATTTGTAGGCATATATAGTTTTATTCGGATTGCAAAGAGGGTTTAAAAATAAAAAATATATAAAAAATAAAAACAGTTTGGCTCAAGTATAGGAGCACCTACATACGCATTTAAATAAATAAATATACATTCGTAATCTAAACAAAAATAATCAGAATCTTGTGTTCAAAATCGATTGGTATTCATTAGCATGTATCACAGTCATTGTAGTTTATATAAAAATAAAATACAATTTTGTAGATTTCAAAGAATAATTTCTTCAGTGAGATTGCACTAATGAATCTGTCTAACTTTTTTATTACGTATTAGTTTTTATTTGCACGTTTTGCAAAGCAAACTTTTCATCCCTAAAGTCTTCAAGTCTCCATGCCACAATTGAGTTAAGTGCTATCAATGGATGTGCAACGTCGTACTAAGCAATTGACTTTCATTTCAATGTTTGTGTCATGGGTAATCAAGAAGGAATTAAAATAAGCGACATGTATTGACGGAAGCCAATCGCATTAGCAAGCAATCAAAGGTATAAGGCAACACACACACACATATACATAGATAAATACGTGTGACAGCGCGGCGCTGCTTTTGGCTTTTTGGTTGCAGCGCATTAGACAATGAACGCTCATCAGGCACATGATGCTGTGGGTGGGTGGGTGGACTTCAGTTCAAGCATCAATTCACAATCTTTTGCCCGCCTTTCCCTCTCTCCCTCTCTCTCGTATCGATTCGGTTGGTGTGGAAAACGTGAGCTCAATGGCAAAGTTCATCAACATCTTAGGCAGAATGCAAGCGAGAACAATATTGCGGCTATGGCAGCTGACTGGAGCAGATTGGAAAGCCAAAATAGAATTTAGCGATATGCATGATATATGTATGCAAGTGGTACCTCACAACATAACACACACTCACTAGACCTCGCAAGAGCAAAAAAATCACAAAGTGGATATGGCAGAAGACGATAAAACTGGGGAGAGGGCAAGCCCAACAGTGTGGAGAGTCGGTTGCAAACCCCTTTGGAGGGCATAAGGGAAGTAAGAATAGATGGTGCCCTGAATAAGATTGAGCACTAGGTCAAGGAGAGAGACTGAGCCCCTGTTGTTCGAGGGCGTTAGCAGGTGGCATGTATAATGGTTACAGCAGTCTCGCATATTCATGCAAATTACTTGAGTGTGCTGAGTCGAGTGATAGTGTCGCATCGGCAGACAGAATATGCATCAAACAGTATGGGCTTCGGCTTGAGAGGTCAGGAACAAGAAAGTGTGGTAAGCTTCAAGTCAATGGGTGTATATAGGGCATGAATACAAGTGGGCTCGGATTAAGAATTAGAATGGGCGGTACGACGGTCGACATTGTCCACGAAAAGGGACGGGAGCGGTTGGATGTGGTATCAGGCTGTGCCCATAAAAGCCCGGGTGATGCGGCGTAAATTTTGTACGTTATTGTGTATTGACAAAGGCGACGCGTTGCTGAAACGGATTTTGTAAAATGTAATAGAGGATGTGTGTATTAACCTGTTGTAGCCGCATAGATAAGTTCTCAGAAAAAATAATAGGATTTCCTTATGAAGCTGCACAGATAAGAGATAGTGAAGAAATGTGCAAACTCGACAGTGACTATTATAACAAAAATCAAAAAATTAAGTGACCTCAACATTCGACGGCGTACTGAATAGATAAAATGTAACACTCATGTTTATAACAGTAATATAATTTTGTAGTTTAAATGATGTGGCTTTGCGAAAGATATTATTATGACTTGAGTACAAGTGGAAATTCCAATCAAGATATCGTACCTATATAACCTCACCTATATATAGCTGTACATGCCTTCACTGTAAGCTTCGCCGGGCACATTAACTAATTTGCATAGCGTGACTCGCTCTCACTATAAGCTCGGCAGTAAAGTTAAGTCTCTTTGCACTTGCATCCACAATATAGCGTGTATGCAATCAAAGTTTGATAAGTCTAATATAATGGCCTTACACAAATTATAATGTCTAAGCTATAATTAATGCAATGCGCAGCATTCAGCTCTGATCTAGTAATAAGAAAGTTTTGAATTCATCAAGACAAAGGACTGTTTTAGTAAATTGGCTATTGCAAATGTATTCGACATGAATGTGGTGACTCAAAAGGTAAACAAATAAATAAATTAGAACATTACCAGTCACAGATAGTGAGGACAGGCGAAGCAAATTGTGCTAGATCAGATTTGCAAAGTAGGTGTATATATGCAGTGAAGTACTTAATGATAGCACGACGTGTCCATAGAGTAGGAAAAACAGAGATACAAAATTTGAAGAGGAAAAGTTTTCAGTACAAAGGGGCCAGCAAAGTAGAATTATAACAATTTTAAGCAAGACTTATTCGTTGACTATATTCAATAGATAAAATAAAAGCTCATCTATGTGATTTTTATTGATAACTTAATGAGTGTTAGGCCATAATGCTTGATTGTCCTACGAATGCAACGCAGTATGTGTGCATGTATTAGTATGTTCGTTCATTGGATTAATTAGTATACAGTGTCGTGCTAATGTAGTCTCAGTTCGTCGGTGTGTCATGTCATCGAGAGAGATGAAAAAAGAGAACAAGCTCCCAGATAGTATATTCAAGGGACGTAAATCTACGCCCGTCATATACAGAAGCATAAATATGTATATCCACGCTAAATATGAAAACTCGGATATGGTAGGAATTTCGACTGCTAGATTAGAACTAAACAAAAATAGCGCTCCATGAAGCCAAGGTAGCAATGCAAAACCGGCACGAACTAAGTAAACATGCTCTGTTCCTTAATATATCACCTTTCTTTTTTGTTGTTTTGTTTGGATTGCTGTCAAGTGAAGTGACCCAGACTCAAATCAAAGTGCAAGGCCGGTCAAGATGTTTTTGGAATATTGTAAAGCCTTGATGACAACTCTTCATAGTATGGCATCTGACTATCAGTGTCATGGAGAAATAATGAGGAGCATGTCGTAAAAGTGCACGACAATACCCGGGGACACGTCACTATTTATATAATGCGAATAAACAGCACAAAACATACGCTGCTGGCTACGTGTTATATTTTATGGGACAAATTAAAGCTAATTCTCAGAGTTTATAATATAGTATGTAGGGTATAAAAAAAGCGTTGAAAAAAAAGTAATTTATAAAAGTAAGTGTTACGCCAAGTCACCTATTTTTGAGAGTGACAGCACTTTTTGTATACATTTATGATATCTTCATGATTCTCAGGACTAGGGCTATGGCTCACTATCCAATCTCGAAATAGCCAATCAGATGGCTAATTATATAGTAAACAGATCACGTTTTTATTTAATGTGAGGTTATGTGTGTGTGTTTAGTGGGTCATAAAGCTCATTTTCTTTCAAATTCTTGTTCCGATACGTTACTCTTCCATTAACTGAGATAATGTAAATACATATAAACATAGCACTTCTCTTCTTATTGCCGTTCGTCGGTCATTATTCTATGGCGGCATGGTTGAGTGTCTACTACTTGTGGACGTGCAATCTAGAAACGGCAAAAGAAGAGCTTATTATTTAAATAACGCACTCTTACTGAATATTGATCATCATCGACTTTTAATATAGTTGGTTAGAGCAGCGAGATCGTTTGTATTGCTCAACAATGAGATGAAAAACAATAGAAAATAGCACGACAATTGTTGACACCTCAGTTAGGCAATGCGCAATTAATAAGTAGCAGGGTATATGAATAGTGCAGATGGACATAAAGGACCAAAAACGTAAAATTGCAAAGATAATAAAACGTGAGTGTCTGCACTGCACGACTGTAGGCTTGTCACATAGACGGACAGCTAGAATTTGTCAGCAGACAGGCGACAGACAGGACACAATAGCAATTAAAGAGCCGACAGAGTGACACAGCACGAAACAAACATAAAAGCACACATAGTCACAAGACGACAAATAGAATACTGTTCACGTACTGTGCGCCACTTGGCTGCAGTCGTTAGTGAATTCAACGAAGAACTCATAAATAGAGTCACCTACATAGTATGTTATAGATTTGGAGATTGACATGTGTACTAGTCATGTAGCAGTTTGGCTCATGAGAGGCGAGATCGCACGAGGTGCTATTAATGCGCAGACATTATGGCAGCAGTGGCTGCCACACAGAAAATCGATGAGAACCTTTCGCTTTGCCCAATTTCAAGTGAAACTTCTAATTTTTCATGTCAAGCGTACGAACGCACGCGATGCAGTTTCGCCTTGCCCACAGCTCTCACCCAATCAACCAACCAATCCAAACACCTATCCCACGCTCCCAGTCTAAAGACTTCTGAGTTTGTCGTGGGTGAGGATAACAATTTCGATGGCGAATGTAAGTAAGAATCAGTCGCGACTATATGGCACGAAGTAGGATATCGCGCATACCTTTGTATAGCAGAGCTCAAGCATGCTCGACTCAGCTATCCCCCTATACAGCTGCGAGTCTGAACTACAGTCATTGTCATATTGCTTCATCAGATATAGTCTGTAGTTGGTTGATCATTAGCATGCAAAGCATAGTATCTCTGTGCACATAATTACGGCAGCTTTGCAAGCAAGTTGGGCTATTACTTGCAGATATATATATTATGACAGCATAACTGACCAGACCCTCAGGTAGAGAGAGTCGACGTAATGCACAGTTCTGTAGGCAACGTATCATAACTCAAAAACACAGATTATCGAATCTTATGAGTTTATAGTTACACGATTATGTACACCAGTGCCTTATTCTCATGGAGTTATTGCGTGTACTTTGGAGTTACAAACTAGTCCTTCTAATTATTCATAGTTATATTAATTGGATAGTGATATGACATACTAATAAAGCTATATTCTTGTAAATATAGAATTGTATGAGAAATAAAACTATTCTATCTTTATGTGACACTGCAGAATTTCGAGAATAATTATGAATCCCTCATAGTACATTAAAGAAACGGTGCTCTCAAAATAGCGACGGTGATAATTGTACTTACACTTTTTTGTTAAATAGCGAGAAACACGAAAATTCTTTTAATTATGTATATGACTTTAAAGTGGACAGGCAATAAATTATCGCATTTTCTATTATATATGACGTATATTGGTCACGAATAAATTATGCATTTGCTCTGGATAACTTGTTAACTCATAATGTGTTAATGCAGAGCAAGTCCCTTGTAATAATGGCAGTCTCAAGATTACAATTTCTAAAGTATTGTACGTGATATACATAAAGAAAAAACTTTGAACTTGAAAAACTAAGTAATATTGTCCTGAAAACAATACAGTATGACACTAAGACTAAAATGCTAATAATCTTATAGGCTGAATGATATGAAGATCATAGTCTCACTAAAGAAGAAGAACATATTAGCTAGCTCAATAATACAAATCAATAGATATTCAACAATAAGTTACGATAAATGCATAGATAAAGATAGAAGCAATTGTTATAATATACACTACCACTTCGCAACTACTAGGTGAAATAGTAAAGTATTCACGACATATTGTAGAACTATTTCGACCAATTCTATACTCAAGCACAGACGACAGTAGACGCTACAGTAACACATCTGTATATATAGAATAATAACTGAGGCATAACTCGCTGACATACTCTTTAATATAATCATTTATAGTGAGCTGTAGAAATCAAGAAAATAACCACACACATGCTCGCATTGAACTATATATAACAAGCCAACTCGAATATTAAAATCTACATTGCTCTCCAGGTATAAACAGACAAACCGTACGCAAACTTGTATGGCGACATGAAGCTGCTTAAAAAGAAAACAAGGTTCCATGATTAAGATCAGTAGCTAACAATTCTATGTAAACCATATACTAAGAGCAAGAAAAATACAACGATTGTGATCAAAAATGCAAAAGCTACGCTTCCACTCGTATACTTAATAATATATAGCTGCAGTGCAAGATGGAATCTCGCAATTAATAATGATGCAAATGGGATTTATAAACTGGACGATCGAACGAAGACTATGCGCACTCAGAGCTGTCTTGCGAAGCAGCTACGTCGATCAAATGCAAGAATAAAAAACTATTACTCATACTGATATTTGTTAATCGTTGTCGAACAGCTGCAGACAACAACAATACATAACAACCTTCAAGAACAAGCAACATATGCAATATCTGCACTAGAAGTCAATATATGTTTAATTCTCAAAGTCTGAACGCTGCACTTGGAGGACTGTAATATTAGGTCATTGAATTATCTACTGAATCGAGTGACTGGTCAGATTGATTTCCACTTCCCTTTGCGTTCCTTCTAAGTTGCTAACTGAAGCAAATCTTTGTGGTGGTATATTGATAGCTTCTGGAAGTAATTTATGTTGCAAAAATAAGATTCAAGTTGAATTTGTTTTGACAGAAGTCTTGTGAATCTGACTTTCTTTCACGTCTAATTTTAAAATTGAGAAAAAAAAAACTGAAAAAATTAAATTAAAACGAGGAATACATTATAATATTTGCTTTTCAGTTTCGAAAATACAATTTAATTCTTTGAGCTCCATTTGTTCAACAAGGGCTTGGAGTATTCGATTTTCTATTCAAAAATAAAACAATCGGTACCATGAGTACGCTCAACGTTAATTAATTAAATCCAAGGCTAATCACATTACCGAATTTGCTTACGTTTTCGTTGTTTGATGTATTAATTTGTTCGAATAATAAACGTGTTTTGCTTTTGCTTTTGACAGTTGTTTTTCGCTCTTTGGAATTTCTGAGGTAAGGGAATGTTTTTCTTTTGACAGGCCCAGAAAATGTGTCGCTTACGTCAAATAGAAAGGATAACTGTGTACTATGCAAATAATTAGTTTTTCTGTCTTGGCTTACGTTTAGTCAATGCTCAATTGCTTAAGGTTCGACGTGTTCATAATAAAAATATATGTATGTATATAATAAATATATTTAAGAGAAATTGCCAAACACTAAAAGTGAAAGAAATCTATTTAATAACCGAAACGTGACGTTTGGAGCGTTGTTGGCTTCGCCAGTTCTCAATGCCTGAAATACAATCTGCAAAGCATGCTTGACAACTGCCGTTATGTACGTAATATACTTTTGTATGTACATATGCTAACTGTAATTTAGGTTCACTCACCATTTTCGATAGTCTCCTTGGCACAGGATATTATTTTGCCTTTGCGTCTTCGCAAATTCGATTCGAAATTGTTATCCTCAGCAAAATCATCGTCCTGCAACGTTGCACCAGCTCCATCCTCGCCGGCTGTTGTTGTTGCTGTCGTTGTTGTTGACTCCGGCACTTCCTCAGATGACTGACGCTCCGCGTAGCCTCTAGAGCCCGCCGCGCCATGCATTAAACTATCAAAACTTTGGCTCATTGTGTGCCAAATATAAAGCCAAGGAATAGAATTCACTGCTGGCTGGCCTTTTGTTTTGCTGCTACTATGTTATGTTGGCTGTTTGTTTGGCACACACTTTTCTTATTAGTTTTGTTGATAAATAACTTTTTTAATATTCACTTTTTCGTTGTCGCATTTAGTTTTCATAAAGCCTATTGAAAATTAAAATGGTATAATGACCTTAATAGAACCAAAAAAAAAAAGAAGCATTATGTGCGTGTTAATATTCAAGGAAATAAGAAATTGGAGCACGCACACTAAATACTTTCAAATGTTGAGCTTTGAGTAGCGCAAGTAAAAGAAATTCCAAAAGTTGCTACTCTTAGCACTTTTTCACTTTACTTAAGCCGGCTTGCCAAAGAGCAGGGGTTGCTTTTCAAAGGGGGTGGCTTTCAGAGTTTAATGTGCGTGGGCGTCAATCCACTAACAGTGCTTCTCTTTTGTTTTTGGTGGCCATCTCGCTTGTTTTTGTTGTTATTGGCTCGCTGTTTATCTGCATCTAGGAGCTGCTTGACACACGAAAGGTACAACAATCATAACAACAACAACAAGAACGGCAAATGCAATTCAAACTGTCTGCTTATTTCATAATCGTCCCAATGTACATTAGCTTTAAAATTTTATTGCCGACTTTTCAGCGCGTTTTCAAGTTTCAATACTTTGCGCGATTTGTTTCATTTGTTTTTTATTTTTATTTATTTAGCACAATTATATTTTATTTAATTTAACAATATTAAAGCATTTATTGTTATGCGTTCGCATAACACGTATTTACTCTTGAAAATGCCGTCAGAGACTGTGTTATTAGAAAGAAAGCATCGCCAGACGATACATCGATATCACTATGTATCGCAATAAAACTGTAACCGATACATCGAATATTGCATGTTACTTGTTTGATGTTTTCAGACTGATGCTTGATTATATATTGAATGAGCTTTTTGAATGTACAATAATAAAGTGTACACCTCCTGTTAACCATTTGTTTTTGATGAACAAAATTGTTATTAAATTCTGTTAAACACAATGTTAGACCAACACTGTTAGGAGCAATGTCAATCATGTAACAGTCAACAAAGTGGCCGACAATTTAGGCGCCAATGTAAACTAAACAAAAAGTAAACAAGACAAATTGGTAGCCAATATACATATTTATTTCTATTAAAATAATTAACTTTAAACTTCCATTAGTTTATGAGTTTAGATACTTATGCAAAATTTTAGCCGTTTTGCTGAAAACTAAAAGTTGAAATAAAGATTTTCAAAATCATATACTGTGTGTTTTAAAGATTTTTATCAAAAATGTTGATAAATTATAAGGAATTTAAGTTTGGCTTGCAATACAAAATTTTTTTATATATTGCCCACTTAAATTGTTTCTGTTTCGTCGATACAAGTTATATGTCAAGTTTAGTCCCATTCCTGTTCAGCTTCCAAGTTGGTAGCAGCCCCGGTATCACCCTAACAATTAAAAGCAATTAGTAAATATAAATAAATAAATGACAAATAGTGATGTTACTTACATGACCACGAACATCAATGCCGCCGAAGCTAGAGCCGGTATAGTTGCCGCCACCTCCCATTTCATTGAGAAAATCAGGCACGGTTTGGCCAGATCCTTTCAAAATTTTAATAAGATCCCCAGCAAGCGCACGATCGTTGTCAGGATCAAAGAACGAGGTGGCACGACCATTGTTGCCCACACGTCCAGTGCGTCCAATGCGATGCACATAGTCGTCAATGCTACTGGGCATGTCATAGTTAATAACATGTTTGATATTCTTTATATCAAGTCCACGCGATGCCACTGAGGTGGCAATGAGCACTTTCATGGTACCATTCTTAAAGTCACGCAAGGCCTGCTCGCGCTGACTCTGCAAACGATCGCCATGAATCGAAGTCGTAGGAAACTCAGTTTCCGAAAAAAATGAGGCCAAGAAGTCAGCTCCACGCTTGGTCTCCACAAAGACAATGGTACCATCGGCGGACTCACGCAATATTTCCATTAGCTTGGAGCGCTTGTTGAACTTGTTCACCTCATAGATGGTTTGCTGCACATCGGAGCAGGCACCACCGACAACGCCAATGGTTACAAATATATAATTGGTCAAAAATTCGCCAGCCAAACGTTGTATCTCCTCGGGAAAAGTGGCTGAGAACATCAATGTCTGATGCTCCTGACGCATGGTTGGATGATTAATAATTTTGCGCATGCTCTCAGAGAAGCCCATGTCCAGCATGCGATCGGCCTCATCCAGCACAACAAAGCGCGTGTCCGAGAACATAATAAATGCGCGATCAACAAAGTCCAGGAGACGACCCGGAGTAGCAATCAGCACATGGCATCCTTTGGCAACGCATTCGTTCTGATACTTCACCGAGGTGCCGCCATAAACGATGCTTATCTTCAAATAAGAGCTATGGGCAAATTTACGCGCCTCATTAAATATCTGAATGGCCAGCTCTCGAGTAGGAGATACAATTACGGCCTGTGGCTTGCCGATTTCAAGATCTTGACTCTTATCGAGTAAGTTGCTCAGAATGGGCAACAGAAAAGCAGCCGTTTTGCCGGAACCTGTTTGAGCGCAGGCCATTAAATCGCGTCCATCTGCAATGACTGGTATCGCTACCTTCTGAATAGGCGTGGGAACCTTGTACCCAGACTTGACAACATTGTCCACCACAATTTGACGCAAGCCAGCGCCTTCAAAGTCCTTTATAGCCTGTGGCACATTCTCACCAGTTACCTTAAAGTATTTATAATTAGTAAATGTGCTACATTCGTTACAGCTTATAAACTTTTAACATACTTTAACTGGTATATTATCATATTTGGAGAAATTAATGCCTGAACAGATGCCAGTGCTAAATAGTTCAGTTTCATTAGTTGTGGGTTCTGGTGGTATGTAGAACTCCCTCGCTTTTTTCTCGCCATCTTCTCCTTCGTTATTGTTAAAATCGCCACCTCCATCATCGCGACGACGACGCTCACCACCCCCTTCGCCATCATCACGTCGACGACGCTCACCACCGCCTTCACCGTCATCGCGGCGTCGACCACCACGATCTCCTCCATCGCGATTAAAACCTCCACCGCGGCCGCCTGTTGAAAGTTATTATTAAAATTATTTATAATAAATATATTATACAATTTACATATTATTAAAATGTATTATATAGTAAACATTTATTTAATTTTGAGGTTATGAACATAAGTTTTCAAATAATTATTTTTCTTCTTTAATAAAAATTTAACATTGATGGAAATATTTCAAATATTAAAATACTTTTTTGATGGTTAAAAATGTAAATTATATAAAGGTAAAACAAGACTAAAATTAAGTTTTATTTTAGTGTAAATTAAAAAATAAAGATTCCTTAGTTTTTTGTATATAAAATATTGAACAGCCAGTCAAAATTAAGCTGAAAAAGAGAGTGAGAGCTCAACACAAAGAAGCCGATTTCGCATCCTGGCTAAGCTTTACAATGCCGACCCCCGAGAGCTCAAAGAGCAAGCGATAAGCTTCTGCTGCTTCCGCACGTGTTGTAATAAACGACATTGAACTGATGTTTACTACGGGCAACGTGATCAAGGCATGTATCAGTCCATGCGCCACGCGACGTTTCATATCAGACATTTGCAATATTATAGCCGGATCGTAGGTATAAAGAGCAGGCATTGTAGTACATTGCTGAGCTATTCCGCCTTCAATTTCAATCTGTTTCTCACGCACTGGAAACAACGCTTGTTGCTTATCGCTTAGCTGCTTTTGATGATCGACCATGATACGCAGCATATCCTTGTGCTCCATTATAAAACCCAAATCATCAAGACTCTGCCTATAAAGGCGTTGTTCGTGCTCCTGTTGATGCATCTCCATGGTGATGGCAGCAGATTGCGAGACCTGTCTGGTATTAAAACTGCTGGTGCTGTTGTTTTTATTGGCGGAGTTCAATGATGCGCCCTGACCAACACAATTAACTGCACATATAATGTCCATAGAGGTAACCACAGCTTGTTTGGGCCGCTCATTTAAGGACATGTTCATGAAAGACTGATCTTGACATAGCATATCATAGGACATTGCTTGTAACTCCGGTGGCATTGTAAGTTCCGTTGGCATTGAAGGCTCAATCGGTGGTAGTTGAGAATCAGCCGCGGACTGTGGCTCTGGCTTTGCAGCTGGCGGCAGCTGTGGAGTTTCTGGCTGCTGCATGGAATCCAAAGTAGACTGCACCAGCGATGCCACAAACTCGCTTACAATCTCTTGACTGCTCCGTGGCCCTGCAGGTGCCTCAGCTGGTGGCTGCGCTGAAACTGTTGCTGCCCCACTAGTGCCAGCGGCTATTTCTGCTGTTGCTACTCTGCGGCGACGTCTACGCCGCGACTGACGCTGAGGCGTCTCTTGATAGTTTATAAACGTCTCGCGTGGACGAAATATAGACGTCCAATCACGCGTGGACACAGGTGTAGCTTGTAGTTCTTCATCTTCTGGCAGCTCCAGTATGCGCCCGAGAGGCTGCAAAGCACGCTGCTCTTCACTTATGGCGGTCAGCCGTGGATGAAATGGGTTTATTGGCGTAGATGAATGACGCGTGCCAAAAGATCTCAATATAGCATCATCTAACATTTGAGCATCTGGAGAAAACCCTAAAGGTATTGCTGGTGGTAGTGGGGGTGGTGGCATTAAAAATGCATCCTCATCTGTCAGATTTGCTTGCAATCCTGATAGTGGCAATAGAGTTAAGCTGCGAAAAGTTTTATTCAACTTAGAGTATTAGTAAGGCAAAAAAAACTTAGTTATAACTAAGCACAGGCAAAGAATAATAAAGAACTAGGTGCTAACAGTTTCTGACGCATAATTATTAACCTTACTTTATTACTTCAAAATCGGATATTCTTTTGCCATTTGAGAGCCGTTTCTATATTTTTAAACATAATGTGCTAGACAACTACTAAAGTTACTTTTCTTACAAATTATACTCAACCCTATGGTGGGTTAATTTAAAAAAAAAAGATAAATAAACTGCACTAACATTTTCTGAAGTTAAATCCATACATAATTCTTTTAAGGAAGTTGCATAGTAGCTTTGTACATGTTGAAATCAAAAATTTGAGTTTTATTTTGTTTTTTCATGTCGATAAGTATGTGTCAAAATTGTGATTACCACAAAAGTGTGTTTTCTCCAGTTTTCTCTTCTACAAAATCTGGCTTGTGGCTTCTGCTGGCAATAAACTAAAGGTAAGCAACTCTCTCATTTCATTATGTTCACAAGCGCAGAAATTGATAGCTAAAGTTAATATATCGAACATTTAATATAAATACCCATCATCATAACTATCCGGCAATTCTGGATTACGATCTAGCGAATTTAGCTGCTCTTGCGATTGCAAGAGCGGTGTCTGCATATCAATCGAGTAGTTGCTGTGCTGAATTCCTGATCCCAAGTCTCGCATCTGTTCAATTGAGCCGCCTGTCTGGTGCTGAATTGTGCTGCTGCCGCCGCCGCTCGAAGGCATTGGCTCTTGCCCTTGCAGCTGCTCCTCTATTTCTTCCACCTCTTGGTTGTCATACATCTCACGATATATTTGTATGCTTGCAGTTAACATAAACGACATTTTGCTAGTAAACATTTGCATGTAGTCCAGCCAACTACTCTTCTCATTCAATTCCTCCCAGCGTAGCTCTTCCAGTTGCTCGAGCTCACAATTCCTGAGACTGCGCAATCCACACATTTCATGCTGGCTCATAAAATCTTCACTTAAATGGCGCGACCAGCCTCTCATTGTGCGTACTGGCCTCTGTTGTATGTAGCGTCTTGACGGAGTAACTGTAGCATTATATATTGACAACATGTGTTGCACGCGTTTAGCTGAGAGACGCTGATGTGTTGGACCAGCACTTGTTGTTGGTGTCTGGGCTGTTGTTGGTGTCTTGGCTGTGGTTGCCGATTGCCGCTGACGACGTTGGCTGCTCATGGAATATGATGTGCGCGGAACTACAAAAGTATTGCCACCATCTTCAGAATCTCTTTGCGGCAGACTTGCGTTCCCGTCCAGCGGATACTGCTGCTGCCTCTCCGCAGGCTGATTCTCACCAGTCTCGTCATTAAGCAGTTGTCTGAGCTCCTCAATAAACCGATCCGATTTACTGACCTCATCGCGCAGATCACGTATCTTTTGATTACGCCGAATTTGCTCCATGCCTTGCAATGCTTGCCACTCACTATTTACTATATGCTGATACGCAAGCATTAGATAATCACGTTGCATACGCAACTGGCCAAGTGTACATTTGCTCACGGACATATCGTACTTTTCAAGAAATTCCAAGACAGTCTCCTCGTCATAGCTAGTGGGCATGCGCATGGCATTACTATCAAGTCCTTGAAGCAACTGCGCCACTGAACGACAGACATAACATAGACATCACAGACGACATCACAAGAACACTTACAAATTAATTTGGTCAAAGCGGTACTTACCACCATCGCCGCCATCATCATTTCGACGTCCACGATAACCACCTCCTCCGCCTTCTTCACCATCGCGACGTCCGCGATAGCCATTACCGCCACCGCCGCCGCCACCACCCCATTCGGAATCATTTTTTTTGGTGACCGACGGAGTATCTCCCCAGTCATCATCATTAGCACTTGAAATTGCAACAGGTGCTGCCGGTGCAATGGCCACTGGCTTAAAGTTTAATAAGTAAAATTTATATTGACGAACATTTAATAGGCTTATGTCTGATAATTACCTCATCTTCCCAATCACTCATGTTTCGAATAGTTTTCTTAACTGAAAATAAAAAAAAAAATTTCAAATATTTTCTTAACATAATGATAATAGGAATATGCAAAATAATTCAAATAAAAATTAGCATCCCTAAATGGCAATCAAAATAAATTAGTAAATACTTAATATGTAATAAAAATTACAAAATTAATACAATAAAATAATTAAAAAGATGCATTAAAAAATATTGTAACTAAATAGGAAAATACTACAATTAAGCACAAGAAAATACTAGATTTACTACATTTTTCTTAACTTTATGTTTTACAGTACAATAATTAATACTGTCGGACGGACTCCGTGTGAATAATATTATTTAAGTTAATCTTCCCATTCAATTCTGAATATTAATGTTAAATAAAATCAGCCTAAAAATTAATTTCAGATTTCCGTCAATAATGTATTTATTTCTATTAATCTTTGATTTAACTTTCAAAAGCAACATTTAACATTTTTGCCATTCACACAAACGTGTGGAGCAACTGGAGGAGCAATTCTGGTTAAATGCGAATCTGTTGTTCTGTGTATGTATCACAACATGCTCTTTTCGTTCGCCTTGCTGTAGAACACATGTGCGCCTCGAGTTAAGTATATGTGTGTATATGTATATATTTGCATATATGTGCACGTTTGTGTGTAGCAGTCAAAGTCAAAGCAGAAACGCAGAAAATTAAGGTTAGAGCGCAGCCAGGCAACCAGCCATACGACTACGACGAAAAAAATAGTAGAAAAGCAAGAACTAAAGAACGTATTTTTTTCTATTCTCTTGCACACACACTCACACATACATATACCACCAAGTAGGCGCAGCAGCAGCGACCAAACACACAAATTTTCATTTCTGACAGAAACTCTGTGTGGAAATCTCGTGTGTGATTTTTTGCAAAAAAAAAGTCCAAAGCTCGTGTGTGGAAAAATCAATTTAAGGGTAATTGGAATAGTGCCCAAACATAAACAGCAGCATGGACAGCGCCGGTAAAAACCGTTATGAACTTTTGTTCATGGACGACGATGTTAGCGATCCATTAGATAATCTAGTTGCGGCCAAGAAGAAGCAGCAGCAGCCAGCGGCGGCGCCAGCAGCAGCGGCTACGAAAACGGCGCCAACCGCAAAGGCAGCTAAACCCGGAGCTGGAGCGGGTGCCAACAAGAAGCCAAATCAAGCCGAAAAGGAAAACAAACCAGGTGCGCTCAACAAAAATGATGGCAAGAAATCGACAACTGGCAACAATGAGAAACTGAACAACAACAGCAATAAACAAGGTGGGGCTGTTGCTGCGCGTAGTGCTGGCGGTGCTGCTGCGGGCAAAACACGTGAAGCTGGTCAAGGGCAACAACAACAACAGCGCAATGTCAATTTTCGTCAACAGAATGGTGAGGCAACCCGCGAGCAGCGCAATAATCGCCGCAACGTGCGCGAAAATGGCGCTCCAGGTGGCAACTCTGGTAACAATGCTGATGGAAATCCAAGACCTTATCGCGGCGGCGGTGGCAGCGGCGGTTTCGGCGGCAATGCTGATCGTCCACCACGCCAGAATCGCAACTTTGACGGCAACAATCGTAAACGTGAATTTGATCGTCAATCTGGCTCCGACAGAACTGGTGAGTAGAAACCCCACACCTGTCCACGAACACAATCAAACACACCTCCCCTCTTTACACCACACGCACACAGATGTTACATGTTCTGTTAATGATAATGTTAATTGTTATGCTATGTGCTTGAAAGCAAGTTCCAAAATTAATATCAAATCTAAAATAATGACCAACAGTGAGAAATTACAAAATTATGAGAGTGCACGTTTCAATTTTAAAGGAAAAATTGTTGTTTCGAAATATATATATCACAACACACATACACGCTCATTATGTATGTTTAAAAATAGTTTGCTTCTTCTTTAGGCCAACGCTCCTCTTTCTCCACCCACATAATTCATTAGCGAGAGTGTGGGAGTCTTATGGAATATCAGCATATTTCGCTCAGTAGGAGAGTAAAGAGCAACAGTATGGAGTGCCCATATGTATAAATTACTAAAATTACGTTACAACTTTCTTATGGGAATAATTTTATAGTGCACCTACAGATATTTTATAGTAAGCCTATAGAAAACGTGTTTAGTCAGCTGAACTCTTATCATGAGTTTTATGTATAGAAATCGATAAACATAAATAGCAGACCACATGCAATTTTAGAATTGAACAACTTTTAATAGATGATTTAGTTAGGAGACTCATTAGAACGGCTAATCTAATCTAACAGAACTTGTAATCTTATTAATCTCGTTTTGAAGTCCCGATAAAATATTAGGTTTGATATTTGCGCTTACCTAGCGTTTAGTTGTATAAAAACGAAAATTGGGTTGCGCAGAGTCTGCAAAAAATGGATTTAAAATTAGTTGAAAAATATTAACAAATATTATTTGCGCTCAACTCACCTTGGAATTTTTTGAAATACACACTCCTTTGGTCTGCCTTTGAATTTAAAGCGAGCTACAAAATAATAAGAAATGTATAATTTTAATAGGTGTAAAGGCTGTTGACAAACGCGATGGCGCTGGCGCACATAACTGGGGATCGGTAAAGGAGGCCATCGATGATGTGAACAAGAACAATGAGGGCGCAGAGACTACAAATGCCAACAATGCTGAAGGTACCAAGGCTGACGAATCTGGCAATGAGCAAACGGCTGAGCAGATCGCAGCTGAGGAAGAGGCCAAAGAGATAACTCTGGATGAATGGAAGGCACAGCAGCAGCAGCGTATTAAGCCCAAGTTCAACATACGCAAGGCTGGCGAAGGTAATTAGTAATTAATAAATCTTATTAATTAAACCAAGCTGACTTGCAAATCTTTCATTCGATTTCCAGGCGAGGACACATCACAGTGGAAGAAAATGATTGTGCTGACCAACAACAAAAAGAAGGAGAACGAAAGCGAAGAGGAACTTGAATACGATCCCGCCATGTATCCGCAGCGTGTAGGTCGTCAACAGCGCGTTCTGGACATTCAATTCAATTTCAATGATGGACGTCGCGGAGGCGGTTTTGGCGGACGCGGAGGTCGTGGTGGCCCACGCACTGGCGGCCCACGCAGCGATGGCCCACCCGGCAATCGTGGTGGCGCTACCGGCGGCGGTCCTGGCAATCATAGGGACGCCGAAGGCGGCAACACTGAGCCTCGCCCAGTGCGCTCCGAGACCGCTCGGCCGCCAGTGGAGCGTCGCGGCATGGGTGGTGGCATTGGCGGTGGTCATGTCGGCAAGCGTTTCGGTAATGAACGCCAGCAGAATGCTGCACCCAAGGTTAACGATGAGCGCCAGTTCCCTACTCTGGCCTAAGCGCCATTGAAAAACAAAAAATTAAATGCGAGATTAAGAGTTGGTGGCTGTAAAGGAAGACAGGAGGAAACAAGCTTACCAATCACAATCTTACCATTCATACACACACCCTCACTCACAGTCACACACAACCACATTTGCTAAATTTTCAAGCATTACACTGAAAGAAAAACAATGTTATAAGAATTTTCAAAATGCGAATTGGCCGCAGCGCAGCCGAAGGCCAAAAGCATCAAAAACAAATATTTGAAGAAAAAAAAACAATAAAATATATATTACTATATATATATATATATTTATATATATACACATAATAAAACAAAATGAAATGAAAATAAAACCAAACTGTAAATTTAAGCAAAAGCAATTTAGATAAAGAAAAACTAAAGAGCAAAGTTTCTATATATATATAAACACACATACATACTATATATATAATTACACGCTGTAAATTTGTTGTTCTTTCCTTTTATTGTACTACTTTAATCAAGCTAACAATCAATCAAAAGTCATCAGTTCATACACACACACACAAGCAAAAACATTTACATAAACCAACAGTGCGCCAAATCCAGTGAACAAAGTGAGCAAATAGCGTAAAGGGATTTTAAGAGACCATAACTTAATATAATTTGATGCCCCCAGTCATTTTATTAGGCGCATTATTTTTTCTTCATTACTCACACATCTACAAACACACATATTTTTTTGTTAAACATTTTTATATGCATGCGCTGTCCTCATATAAAAATGCATTTTTCCTTTAATTTTTACTGTGTTACGATTGTATTTTAAAGAATTAATAAATGAAAAAAATTTAAAACTCCAGCAGTAGAACAAAAAAATTTTAAAGCCAATATTAAGTGTTAAATATCTTGTATTTCTGTTTCATTATAAACAAACAAAATCACTTAATAGGTATATACGTAAATTAAAGAGTTCTATAAATCGTATATGCGAAAGTTAAAACAAAAAATTTATACAACAGCAGCAAATAAAACTTTTTAGCAGTAAGCACTAATAAAATAAAAACTGAACAAAAACCTATTGGAACAAATATATTTATAAATAATAATTAATGAGTAGAAGCAGTTGAAACATAACAAAACAAATAAATAAAAAACAATATTGATCTAAATTATATGTATGCATAAATTTGCATGCATATATAACAACATACCCTGTAAAATTTTAATGCTTTTACAATTAGAAATTGTATAAATTATTGACACGAATATAAAATCAACTATATTTATGTATATTTACGTACGGTAAAGAGAGTTGGTATAATAAACTGTCAACTAAAGTAAAATTGCAACAAAAATTTTATGACTAAATCACTTAGAGATGAATAACAATACAATTTAAAACAAAAACATTTTTGGATTAATATATTGAACAAATACTGTATTTAGAACCCAAAGAATGAATGATAACGAAGCCCATAATTCTATAATTACAAAAAAAAAATTGAGAGAACCTCGTGTAAAACCAATACAAAAAAAAGCAGAAAACAAAAATTAATTGAAAAAAAATAAAGAACAAAAAAAAACACATTTCCAACGTTTATTTATGGTGAAACATTTGTCGTTCGTGTAAACTTAACAATGTTCAGTGTATTTCACATCATCAACGTTGCAACTAAAATACATACGCTTTTCCTTAGATCCAAAATTTAAAAACACAAACTGATTTGTATATTCTAGTCCTCCACAAGTCTTAATATTATAAATTAGAACACATACTAATACATACATGTGCAATGTGCAATTTTTCTTACGACAAACTTACCGCTAAAAACAATCTGAGTCGCACGCTTAAATTAAATAAGCACCGAAGTCAAACCGAAGGACAGTTAAACACTGAAATAAAATGAAGGAATTGAAAAAATTTGAATTTTAAACGTTTTGGCGTCATTTGCCAGTTTTAGAGTTGTCAGCAGCTGCAAAGTATGATTCCAATAACTTTTTATATTCTGACATCAAAATTTTACAAATGCTGACAACTCTAAAAAGCAACGGTGAATTAAAAAAGATGTGGACGTAAACCAGAAACATGTGTACATTTGAGAAATGCGTAAATTTGATTTTATAGAAATATCTATTTACATATTATGGATGTACATGTGTACATACATATATATGTAAATAACAAAACACATTGAATGCAATTAATGCCATCTAATTAAATAAGTCTTGTACAGAAATAACGGACTAGGGAAAAGAGCCATGAAAGCATGCGCGATCCTGCGTGAATTATCTGAACATATTTAAACGCGCATAAATAAGCAACACCTTTTATAGAATTAAAATGTGCCTAATTACACTTTTTAAAATACAAACAAATGTTTTTTTTATAGTGTTCCTGACAAATTAATATAAAAAACACAATGCACTTAAATTATTGTACAACTTTTATGAATTAAATTAAAGCACAATACCATAATTAAATTATCACATAACTTTTATCAATTGATCTAAGTAATTTGATAAAGTCAAAAAACTTATTCAACAAAACTCACCGCTGAAATATTTTTAAAATTCTTAATTCACACGCGCACAGAGTCAAACTCAACCGAATGAAAGCTAAACTCAAATGAGAATGAGGGAATTGAAAAATGTTTGCGAAAAAGGCGCTTCTTGCGTTAACCGTTTCGGCACCATTTGCAATATTTTAGGGCTGCCAGGCAGCTACAAAGTACTAAGCAATAATCTATTATAAGCAAATATATACAAAACTTTGGAACGTAGGCTACTCTGGAGCATAACGGTGAACTAAAACCATGCAAAGGAAGAACCGTTTCAGTAGAGTGAAAAAACATTAGTAGAAATTCTTCAATGTGCATGACCATACATACATATGTACAAATTCACGTACAGACATGTTTGTAATTTAGATAATGTAATACAAATCTAATTAGTATTTGATATAAACTTAGAAAGTTATTAATAAATAATAAAATCCCGAAAAAGCACCAACAAAAATAGTAGACCAGAAATGGCCAGTAAAAAGACCACAAGAAATGGTTCTTCTTTCATATATGTACATACATACATACATACATATGTACATAGGCAGTGGGTAAAGCCCGGTGCATTTGATCTACAACTAATTGTAAGCAGAATATTTCAATGAATACATAAAATTAATTTTAATGAAAATGAAATATCAAAATACATACAAGTGCACAAATGTATATATTTATGTATGCATGTACATATATAATTAAGATCAATATTGTTACTCGTGTCATATGAAAAAATAAATGTATTACTTGAAATTAATATTATTTAAGTAATAAATATGAGTTTTGGCTTTGATTTCTGACAAATTTACTTTAGTACATACATATGTATATGTAACTACTAAATGGGTTTTTAAATAACCGAAGTCTGCCCTGATATTCCATTCGATAACTTGCTCGATAACAAAACTGAGACGCTTGTTTCAGATGCAGTTCATGAGTTTATTTGAGTACACTGCTCTTTTGAACTTGCAACACAACTCTAGAATACATAAAAGAAAAATTGGTAAACAATATACATTTGGAGGGAAAAAGGTAAGAGAGATAAAACCAATTTAACGTTGCATACACTTGCAACAACTGTTAACTGCTCGAATGTTAGTTAACATAACCTCTATGTTGTCAGAAATAAAGTAAATTTTTCAAAAATAGCAGCGGCTGTCAAAATGAGCGTGGAGGACGAAGTGTTCCGAATTCAGAAAAAAATAGGCAAAATATCGACGGCTAGCGATGGCACGGTAAGTACAACCACAAATATAAAAATAAAGCATCATTTTGTATGCGGTATAATTAACAGGGCCAAGAGCAGGCGCTAGATTTGCTGAAGGCGCTGCAAACGCTCAATATTAATCTGGAAATATTGACAAAGACACGCATTGGCATGACGGTAAACGAACTGCGTAAGAGCAGCAAGGACGACGAGGTTATTGCACTAGCTAAGACACTGATTAAGAACTGGAAACGTTTTCTTGCTAGTCCTGCGCCCACGACTACGCCAAAGGAGAATGCTCCCGGCAAAGAAAGCTCAAGCAGTGCATCGAAAGCTACAACTGCCAGCAAATCTAAGGAGAAAAGCAGCAGCAGCGGCAGCAACTCTAGCAGCAAAGACAAGCGCGATGATAAAAAGTCAACACAATCATCTTTTCCGGCTAGTAGCGGCGGAATGACAGACGCTGTACGCCTTAAATGCCGGGAAATGTTAACTAATGCGATAAAAATAGGTGAAGTGCCTGAAGGTTGTAATGAGCCAGAGGAAATGGCTGCCGAGCTGGAGGATGCCATCTATGCTGAGTTCAAAAATACTGATATGAAGTACAAGAATCGCATCCGCTCACGTGTTGCCAATTTAAAGGATCCAAAAAATCCAGGCTTGCGTGGCAATTTCATGTGCGGCGCTGTCACCGCCAAACAACTGGCTAAAATGACGCCAGAGGAGATGGCCAGCGATGAGATGAAAAAGTTGCGTGAAAAGTTTGTAAAGGAGGCCATTAATGATGCACAGCTGGCCACCGTACAGGGCACTAAGACCGACCTTCTCAAGTGTGGCAAGTGTAAGAAACGCAACTGCACCTACAATCAGCTACAGACACGCTCCGCCGATGAACCTATGACCACGTTCGTCATGTGCAATGAGTGCGGCAATCGCTGGAAGTTCTGCTAAAGGCACCAAGCCCCATACACCCCCCTTAACATTAAATTTAACTATGGCATATAGGCATACACATACACACATACATTTATACACATAATACATTTGTATTCATTGACCACCTAAAACGACAAATTTCAATAATAAAAAACGTCAACTTGGATGAGAACTTTTATTTTGCTGCCCTGCAATAAGTGTCGCTCGCTTCATTTTAACTGATAATATTTGACAGTCAAGCTACAGATAATGGATAACTTTTAAAATGTACACGCAAGCTGGAAATTTGGATTTCCAAGATGTTAGCAACAAAAAATGAATGTTGCTATTTTAAAACATTCAGCCAGGAGTTTCGTTATTAAAATATGTTATTATGATAATAAATAAAAGTATATGGTATAAGTACAAGAGATCGATCTGTCAGTACCGTCATCCCTATCGGTCATCGCAATCTTAATCGTTATAACAATCGATATAAATAAAACAAGAAACAATAATTTCCTGTCCTGAGACCTTTTAAACATTTTATTGTAGTCTCGAATACATTTATTTATTTATTGATAAAATACGATTTATGAAAAATCTATATCTATAAGTTATTTGCAAATTGTATAGCTTATTCCATTTTCAAATCGAGTGATGCGCGAATGAGGAACCAGATACATACATACGTCATAAAGTCGATACAAGCAGTGTGGCCACCTATATCTAGCATATTTCAAAGTTCATATAGCTAGCCGTTAAATTTTTTAGAACTTCAAGAAATATTTCATAAGTTTAAATTGTCCCCTGCATAAAAATAGGCAGACTGAATTGTGCAATCAACTAAACAAAAATGATATGCGATGGCGATGCATGGCTGGAAAGTAGCGAGAATAAGTAGCCGTTTGTTTATTTAGTTTATTTTTACTCAGACTACCTGGCAGCACTGTATACAAAACAAGTTTAAAATTTTCGCTTGGGCGATCGGTCATTTTGTACGTGTGTCAGTTATTTTTGTTGTTTGCAGCTAAAATAATAGCACCCATCGTATTGTTGAATGATTCATTTCATTTATTAATTAGTAAGTCTGTTTATGTATGGGCAGCAAGTGCCGCGAGCACTATTTACAGATACAAAGATAGTTTCGGATATAAAATTAATAGAATTAAGGCCCAGTTGCGCGCGGCACTCGATCCTAAAAATCCGGGCTTGGGTGGGTTTTTTATGAGCGGCGCTGTCTTTCCCAAGCAACTACTCAAAGTCCGAACTAGGTGTAACAACTGTAATACACGCAATTGCTCCTCCACGTTTCGCCGATGAACCTATGACCAACTTAGTCATGTGCAATGAGTGCGGGACTAGCTGGAAGTTTTGCTAAAGGCGCAAAAAACCCATACAACCACCGTAAAATTAAACTATAGCATATAAGCATTCACATGTTTATACACATAGTTCATTACATTTGTATCAATTAACCATTTAAAACCACAAATTTTAATAATAAAAAACGTCAACTTGGATGAGATCTTTTATTTTGCTGCCCTTGAAATCAGTTTCGCTCGCTAGATAAAATATCTGATAATTATTTGAGAGTGCAGATAGTTGAGCTGCAGATAAGGGATAACTTAAAATGTACACACAAGCTTTAAATCTGGGTTTCCAAAATGAAAAGAGTCAATTTTTAATGTTGCTGTGTTAAAACATTTATCCAGGATAAGTATAAGAGATCTTAGTATCGTCATTAGGGATAGATGATAGATGCAATCATAATAGTTGCAGCAATCGACATTAAGAAAATAAGCAAACATAATTTTGTTCAGTTGAAGTCTCGAACACATTTATTGATAGAAATATCTATAACTATAAGCTACTCGCAAATTTTAAAGACTATTCTATTTAAAATATGTTTGAGCCGGTTAATCGAGTGATGCGCGGATAAGAGACCAGATAACATACAAGCACGATAAAAGCAATGCTGCTCACTTAGCCTATTTCAGGCTAGATATAACATACTTCAAGTTCAGAAATCATTTGTAAGTTCAATGAATATTTTATAAGTTTGAAATCTCTCTCTCCTCTCTCTTCATGAAAATAGTTGATGCCGATTGTCACGTGAATTGTAAATTGAAAAAAAGCTTGAAAATATCAAAAAGTATATACAAAGGCGATGCTTAGCTTGAAAGTAGCGAGATAAGTAGCACTTGGCTTATTTAGTCCATTTTCACTTATACTACCTGGCAACACTGGATACAAATACAAGTTAAAAAATTTCGCTTGCGCCGATCGGTCACTTTGTCGGTGTGTCGGTTATTTTTGTTGTTTGGAGGTAAAAGAAATGCACCCATCCTTATGTTGAATGTTAAATATAATAATTAGTAAATCAATTACGAGAGTGTGTGTATGTGTGCGTATTGGCAACAAGTGTCGCGAGTGCTATATATAGATACATAGATAGTTACGGATATAAAAGTAGTTAAAGTCCAAACTCCTCTTGTTAACCTGTTGCGCGCTGCACTCGATGGTGCGTGACCTATTTATGTAACCTGTTTTAAAAGAATATACCGCTTCAACTAAGTTCCTAAACTACAAGTTTAAATTGTTACTGAAAATGGGAGCTGAAACTGGTACTAACCAGAGCTTAAGTGTTGTATAAAAAGTGTTAATTTCCACTCGAACTTTGCCAAGCAGTTAGTAAATTATTTACTAACGCTATTTACAAAAAAAATAGTTTAAAGCAAAGCAGAAAAAAGAGTGCATTCACCCTGCTAGCCATATACATACATACTTACAACCATTAAGGTGAGTGTGTGTTTGTGTGTGTTGGAAAAAAAGTGCGCTGAGAATCTAATAAGAGAAAAATAGATAAGGGCCGTAAGTTGAGGTCACAAGTGAAACTGACACCCAAGTTTTTTTTAGCTACTGCAACAATGTTTTTTATTTTTGTGCGTGTGTGTGTGTGAACGGAAGAGTTGTGGCTGAAACGTGGCTGCATTATGGTTTAAGTCGCTGACCAAATTATGGATAGCTACGCTTCAGGTTTCGTTGGCTAGAACGGTACTAACTGCACACACACACATACAAATAGAAATAGAAGAGAACTGTCTGTGTGTGTGTGAGCTGGAGAGGAACAAACACACACACACACTTACTTAGTGCTTACCCACCTGCCCAAGAACCCACTAGAGAGAGCCGTGCACAAAGAGCAGCTTGCAATGCAGCAGAACAACATTTAAAACTATGGGTGCTCTCTCGCTCTCTCGCTCTATCGTTTGCGCTCTTTCAATTAATAGCACTGTCGCTTTGAGCCTTGAGCTTGCGCTTGAGCCGGGTCTTTTAAGCAATAAGAACAACAACAACAAAAAACACTCGCTCGGCCGGTTTGTTGCACAACGGGACATTTTAAAGCAGCAAACACATAACAAAGGGAGCTGAGAATTAAACATTTCAAAGGCTTGAGATGGAAAGAAAAAACATTCAAAACTAACGTTAGCTTATTTTTAATGTTTTTTGTTGTTTTGTTGCTTCGCAGCTTTCGCGACTTTCGGTTTGTTTGGTGAAACTTTTTAAGGTCGACAGCGGCATAAAAATATAATAATAACAAAAACAATAATAATATAATAACAATTAATCTATTGCGTTTTTGAAGATCATAATAGAAATGATTTTACAAATTGCTAAAGTGAATAAAAACATCATTTAAATGTGTTAATAAACATAACTAATGTATGCATAAAGTCATAAATCTTTACATGTACGTAAATAATATGTACGTGGCAACGTCATACGAACTTTCACTAATGACTCTCGGTGAACTCTCACACGCACACAAACATCAACACACACACACACATATACATATGCACGTGCGTTTTCCATACGTGCTAAAATGCGTCAAGAGCGCGTTTATATTGTTGGAAAGCTTTTGCTTAAGCTTAGCTTTGCTTATATTGCAAAATCTCCCACAGCCGAGCCGGAATGCCAATAAGAATCTTAGCTGCTGCGCTGCTGTGTCTTCTTCTCTGCTTCAGTGAGACGTGCCTAAAGCAAGAAATTTGCGCGATTAACAGTTGTGTCGCTAAAAGATAATGATAATAACATATTTTCGTTTGTTTATATTTCTAAGTAGAGCACACACTTACACTTACACTCAGAGGCGGCTTATCAGCGACGCCACTGATAACGCTGCTAAGTAACGGTATTTAAATATGTGTGTTTACATAAAGGTACTGGTATATGGCTGTTTAAGCCCCCAACATTCAGCAAATTAGGTTCAAGTACAGTATACGAATACACATATGTACAAATGTATAAGTATGCGTGTGGCTATTGCAGCTATAGTCGTATGTTTCATTGTATTTTGATCGCCAGAGCGTAACCAAACAGACATACATACAACATTACATATCTACGTAACTCAACTTTTGTGTGCCACAAAAATGTTTCTTGAATTTTCGTCTGGCTGCAATTTCATATGTACGTATGTATTTGATAGATCAGTCATAGTTATGACGCACACACACAAATGTGTGTACATACTTATTTTGACTTAAGTTTACCTATTATATAATTAGGTGTCAGGTGTCAATGAAAATTTCATGAAACTCTTATCAAATTTCTATGAAAGAAAAAAAAAACAGCTGAGGCTGTAACTTGAAAATCTTAATCAAAAATACAACCAGCCACTCAGATTGCTTATCCGATTATTAAACACTTAGTGCCTAATGATATTAACAAATTTTCCTACGACATGCCACTCACTTTATAACTTAGAAACGCAGCAATATTTATTTTACATAATTTTCGTCATGACATTATAAGTTAAACCTGTGTAAGTGATGTTAAAATAAAAACAAAAAATTATAGATTTAAAACTACAGATTTTTGAAAATTTTCTGAGCTATTTCATAACTGACAATGATCGATCAATGATCAAGTCTTACCCAATAAGAAAATTAAATTTATAGATATAATTACATTAATGAAATGTAAAAAAATTCTTTATTTTGCAATTCTTAGCATAAAAAGATTGTAATAAAAATGGATCATTATGTTGTCTGTTCCTTGCAAATAGTTTCAGACAATTTTCTTATCTTTTAATACACTTTGACATTTTTTTATAAAAAATGGAAAAGAAAGTTGACAGTTCTCAGATCCCATAAAGTATATACATCAATATATTCTTGATCAGCAAGACAAACTGAGTTGATATGTATGTCTGTCTGTATGAGCAATGAGAAGTCAAAAACTATAAGATCTAGAGCCACAACATTTTGTTTCTAAGTTCTACTATTTCCGGAGCAGTTCGCATAAATTTTTATAAAAATTAATTTGCGGCCAGTAAAAAATTCTAGTGTGCTTGCTGTGATGCCCTGGATAAAGTGTATATAAAGTTGGTTGCGTCCAACTTAATGCATGTATATATTTATAAAAAAAAGGTTTTTGTGTATTAACTTCGCTCATGCCTATTGTATTAAATTTGTATTTTTATTAGTTAAAATGCTTCAAATTTTGCAATAATTTTTGCTGGCATCATTTTATGTTGAAAGTTTCTAATCGCAACGAATTTGTAACGAAAGTAAATTTTATAAAATGCAAACAAATTGATATTCACAATAAAATATCATTTGCATAACAAATAAACAAATGGTCACAAAGTGGTCGCGGTTGCGGTTGAGGGGAGCAGCTTGTTCTGTATTTTAGATTGAACGGAACTATGTTGGACACAATGAGCTCTCAGTTATTAAAAGTGAAAACTGTGCCTTAGCCTTTTTAGCATAACTATAGGTTTCACATTATTTGTATTTGGAGCTGTTGGCCCGAATGCGATCGAAAGTATCGGAAATTCGAACGCAAAGTCTCGCGCTTTAGACCCGCTTCACGACAATAACAAGTTTTGTCATTGTGTGTGTGTTGGTTTCTACGGAAAATAAACGCTTGCCAAAAAGCGCTTAAGAAATGTGTTAAATAAAAAAAAAATAAACATTTCTATAGCTTAGAAGACAGATAGAAAGACGACGACGACGTTGACTTGTGTAAATTCTTTTAATTTACCGTAAACTTCACCTTAATTTCTGTTGTAGTCAGAGTCGTCTTTATTTTTTTGTATATTTATTTAGAGCCGGTTTCAAGCGCCTGCAGCAACAACAAGTTAACTTTTGTTGTTCTCGTCGTCCGTTGTCTGTCTGTCTTTATGCCCATATGTTTGTTTGTTTGTTTGTATATTTATTCTCTGTGGTGTAAATTAGTGACTTACAGAGCGCATGTTGTTCTTCTCTTTTATGCAGGAAACAGGCCTCAAGTTGTTGAATGCCACACAGCCAGGAACAGTAAATGAAGGACGACGAATATGGTGATTGTAACACGTGTAAGTTAAGAGCATTTTAAATGAAATAAAAGTGACTTTTTATTGGAAAGAAATAAATAAATATTAGGGTCATTTGATACACTTTAAATTCTAAAAAATATTCTAAGCAACATGATAATTTATGCTTAGAATATCTTTTAGCCAAAAGCTTGGGCATATAAATTAATTTATTTAACTTCAATGTACGTAAAGATTTTTGGCCTAATTTTCGGAATATGTTAAATTTAAATTAAATTTATAGTTCAATTTGTATTTATTTAATTTTAAAAATAAGGTAATAGAAAATAATAAATATTTTTTGTAATTATAAATTTGAATTAATTTAAATAATTAAATTTATATTTATTCAATTTAAGAATAAAGGAATTCAAAATAATAAATATTCGTTAATTTATCCATTTGAATTAAAATATATTTATATTTAAATTGCAATCGTTGAATTTGCTATTTGTGATCTTAAACATTTTTATGTTCATTTCGATCTTTGCGCCGAGCTCTGAAAACTTTGCAGCGCACAAAAAAGTAAATAAAACTTCAACGGAAGTTCACATGTTACACACATACATGCACATATTACACACACATATATACATATATGCATATATGCATGTGTAGCTATTAGATCTGTCCCTGGTTAGGCTTTTGCGTTACGCTCAAGTGATTCTTACATACCAAAAATGAATTAAATAAAGCAGCGCAAAGTTTTTATGGCCGCCAGCAAATGTCCATGGCAACGTTGTCATTGGACTTGTAATGTCAAATTTGTAATAATATCTTTTTACAATACAGGGTGACTACATCTGGATAGAGCCCGCATCGGGCAGGGAATTCGATGTGGCCATTGGAGCACGTGTCATCTCCGCGGAGGGTCGTCGCATTCAGGTGCGCGATGATGATGGCGATGAGGTCTGGCTGGCGCCAGAGCGTCGCATCAAGGCCATGCATGCTTCGTCGGTGCAGGGTGTCGAGGATATGATATCCTTGGGTGATCTGCATGAGGCGGGCATATTGCGCAACTTGCTCATACGCTATAAGGAAAATTTAATATATGTGAGTGATCTTTTTATTCATAATGTGATTGTTAACTTAACTCAAGCTTGTTATCCTTACAGACCTATACTGGATCCATATTGGTAGCAGTCAATCCCTACCAGATATTGCCGATCTATACAGGTGATCAGATCAAGCTCTACAAGGAGCGCAAAATTGGCGAATTGCCGCCACATATATTCGCCATTGGCGACAACGCGTATGCTCATATGAAACGATATCGTCAGGATCAATGCATTGTCATCTCTGGCGAGTCGGGCGCTGGCAAAACGGAGAGCACCAAACTGATCTTGCAATATCTGGCGGCCATTAGTGGCAAGCACTCGTGGATCGAGCAGCAAATACTTGAAGCGAATCCCATTTTGGAGGCCTTTGGCAATGCCAAAACAATACGCAACGATAACTCATCGCGGTAAATAGAGCTTAACAAAAATCAGGACTGCCTGTAAAAAATGATTGCAATTGAAATTTCTGTTATATATAATACCTAAAGTTACCAAATATTGATACGCAATTATGGATTTTTAAGCAGTTTTAACATGTTGATTAACAAAGAGTTCTAACCGGCTTAAAATTAGCTTGCAGTCTTGATTTACCATTTGATTTTTGTTATAATTTCTTGTCTCTTTTCGTAGCTTTGGCAAGTACATTGATATACACTTAGTGCAGCGGGTATCGCAAGGCGCCAAGATGGCAGTATCTGTGGAAAAGTCGGTATGTTTCGAAAATCATAGCGAGGCAATTCACATATTAAACTGCATTTGGGCGGGTTCTGTCTGCAGATTGAGCAGAAACGCCTCGACTTGGCGCTGCATTGCTATAAGTAAGTAATTATTTTTACTTCATACTATTGCAGCTTAGAATTAATTCTAATGCAAAATGTTTTTTGTGTTATTAACATTTGCTGCTAAAATATGCACAAATAATTATGAGCTATACATATATTTATGAACTTCGCAAATATTGTATAGTTTTAATACTTGAGGGTTACCTTAGCTCTAAATTAGGTTTGTTAGAATTTTAAATTAATTAAAGGACACTTCAGGTAAAATATTTAAAATTAAATTGATATTAAGACACTGGAGGCGTGGCAGATCCCATAAAATATATATAGTAGTGATCAACAAGACAAAGTAAGTTGAAATAATCAAGTCCGTCTGTCCGCTTGTCTGTATGAGCAGCGAGAACTCAGGGACTATAAGAACTAGAGCTACCAAATTTTGTATGTAGGGTATTCTATACTGCCCGCAAAATATGTTATAATTATTTTTTTTGTCGAATGCTAATTGAAGGAATAAGAACTACTTTTGAGTGATGAAGCAAGTCAAATTAACTTTCATTTTCACTTGTAGATATCTAACTGGCGGAAATAGCATAACATGCGAGGGGCGCGACGATACGGCCGAATTTTCGGACATACATTCGGCTATGAAGGTGCTGCTGTTCTCGGACCAAGAGATCTGGGAGATAATACGTCTGCTGGCGGCGCTGCTGCATTGCGGCAACATCAAGTACAAGGCGACGGTGGTGGACAATCTGGATGCCACCGAAATACCCGAGCACATAAATGTAGAGCGAGTGGCTGGACTGCTGGGACTGCCGATGCAGCCGCTGATTGATGCGCTGACGCGACGCACACTCTTTGCCCACGGCGAGACGGTGGTGTCGACGCTGTCGCGTGAACAGTCCGTGGATGTGCGGGATGCGTTCGTCAAGGGCATCTACGGACGCTTGTTTGTGCATATTGTGCGCAAGATCAATACGGCGATCTTCAAGCCGCGCGCCACATCGCGCAATGCCATTGGCGTGTTGGATATTTTCGGCTTCGAGAACTTTGATCAGAACAGCTTTGAGCAGTTCTGCATAAACTATGCGAACGAGAATCTGCAGCAGTTCTTTGTGCAGCACATATTCAAGCTGGAGCAGGAGGAGTATAACCACGAGGCCATCAATTGGCAGCACATAGAGTTCGTGGACAATCAGGATGCGCTGGACCTAATAGCCATCAAGCAGCTGAACATCATGGCGCTGATCGATGAGGAGGCGCGCTTTCCCAAGGGCACGGATCACACGATGCTGGCGAAGCTGCATAAGACGCATGGCGCGCATAAGAATTATCTGAAACCCAAATCGGATATCAATACCAGCTTCGGCTTGAATCATTTTGCTGGCGTGGTGTTCTATGATACGCGTGGCTTTCTCGATAAGAACCGCGACACTTTCAGTCCCGACCTGCTGCACTTGGTCAGCCAAAGTGGCAACAAGTTCCTGCGTCAAATATTTGCGCAGGACATCGAAATGGGCGCAGAGACGCGCAAGCGCACGCCGACACTAAGCACGCAGTTCCGCAAGAGTTTGGATGCGCTGATGAAGACCTTGAGCAACTGTCAGCCCTTCTTCATACGTTGCATCAAGCCCAACGAGCTGAAGAAGCCCATGATGTTCGATCGTGGCCTCTGCTGTCGCCAGCTGCGCTACTCGGGCATGATGGAGACCATACGCATTCGACGCGCCGGCTATCCCATCCGCCATGGCTTTCGGGAGTTTGTGGAGCGCTATCGCTTTCTTATAGCCGGCGTGCCGCCAGCGCATCGCACCGACTGCCAGGCGGCCACCGCACGCATCTGCGCCAGCGTCTTGGGCAAGTCGGACTACCAGCTGGGACATACCAAGGTGTTTCTCAAGGATGCGCACGATCTGTACTTGGAGCAGGAGCGAGATCGCGTGCTCACGCGCAAGATTTTGATACTGCAGCGCAGCATACGCGGCTGGGTGTACAGACGCCGCTACCTGCGCCTACGCGCCGCCGCCATAAGCGTGCAGCGCTTCTGGAAAGGCTACGCGCAGCGGCAGCGCTATCGCCAAATGCGCGTGGGCTACATGCGGCTGCAGGCGTTGATACGCTCGCGCGTGCTGTCGCATCGCTTTAGGCACCTGCGTGGACACATTGTGGGGCTGCAGGCGCATGCGCGCGGCTATTTGGTGCGACGCGAGTATGGACACAAGATGTGGGCAGTTATCAAGATACAGTCGCATGTGCGCCGCATGATTGCGCTGCGCCGTTATCGCAAGCTGCGCTTGGAGCATGCGCAGTTTGCCGAGGTGCTGCAGCTGCGCAAGCTCGAGGAGCAGCAGCTGCTGCAGCGCGGGCACAAGCATGCGCGTGAAATTGCCGAGCAGCACTATCGCGATAGACTGGTGGAGCTGGAGCGGCGCGAGCTGCAGGAACAGCTGGAGGATCGTCGACGTGTGGAGGTCAAAATGAACATTATCAACGATGCTGCGCGCAAGCAGGAGGAGCCTGTGGATGACGGCAAGCTGGTGGAAGCCATGTTTGACTTTTTGCCCGACTCCAGCAGCGATGCGCCCACGCCGCATGCGGCGCGTGAAACTTCAGTGTTCAATGATTTGCCACATGCTGGCCAGCAGCAGCTGAACCAGGAGGAACTGCTTACACCTATGCACATCTCTGAGGATGAGGAGGATTTGTCCGAGTACAAGTTCCAAAAGTTTGCGGCCACCTACTTTCAAGGCAATGTCAAATCAGTATGCCAAGAAGGCCTTGAAGCATCCGCTGCTGCCGCTGCACACCCAAGGCGATCAGCTGGCGGCACAGGCTCTATGGATTACCATACTGCGTTTTACAGGCGATATGCCAGAGCCCAAGTATCATACTATGGATCGCATGGACACGACGTCGGTGATGTCCAAGGTGACGGCTACGCTGGGACGCAATTTTATACGCAGCAAGGAGTTTCAGGAGGCGCAGCTCATGGGCTTGGATCCGGAAGCATTTCTCAAGCAAAAGCCACGCTCCATACGCCACAAGCTGGTGTCGCTAACGCTCAAGCGCAAGAATAAGTTGGGCGAGGATGTGCGTCGACGTCTGCAGGACGATGAGTACACTGCGGACAGCTATCAGTCCTGGCTGCAGTCACGTCCCACCTCCAATCTGGAGAAACTGCATTTTATCATAGGCCATGGCATCCTGCGCGCAGAGCTGCGTGATGAAATCTACTGTCAAATCTGTAAGCAGCTGACCAATAATCCCTTGAAGAGCTCCCACGCGCGTGGCTGGATTCTATTGTCCTTGTGCGTCGGCTGCTTTGCGCCTTCGGAGAAGTTTGTCAATTATCTGCGCGCCTTCATACGCGAAGGTCCGCCCGGCTATGCGCCGTACTGTGAGGAGCGTCTCAAGCGCACCTTTAACAACGGCACACGCAACCAGCCGCCCAGCTGGCTGGAGCTGCAGGCTACCAAATCCAAGAAGCCCATAATGCTGCCCATTACCTTCATGGATGGCAATACCAAGACGCTGCTGGCTGACTCTGCCACGACAGCGCGTGAGCTTTGCAATCAGCTGTCGGAGAAGATTACGCTCAAGGATCAGTTTGGCTTCTCGCTGTATATAGCGCTGTTCGACAAGGTCAGCTCGCTGGGCAGTGGTGGCGATCACGTCATGGACGCCATATCGCAGTGCGAGCAATATGCCAAGGAGCAGGGTGCGCAGGAGCGGAATGCGCCTTGGCGCTTATTCTTTCGCAAGGAGATATTCGCGCCCTGGCATGAGCCCACACACGATCAGGTGGCTACCAATTTGATCTATCAGCAAGTGGTGCGTGGTGTTAAGTTCGGTGAGTATCGTTGCGACAAGGAAGAGGATCTGGCCATGATTGCTGCTCAGCAGTATTTCATTGAATATGGCGCTGACATGTCCATGGAGCGTCTGTTTACGCTGCTGCCCAATTTCATACCCGACTTTTGTCTGAGCGGCGTTGACAAGGCCATTGAACGTTGGGCTGCTTTGGTGCTCCAAGCCTATAAGAAGTCCTACTATGTCAAGGATAAAATAGCGCCGCTCAAGATCAAAGAGGACATCGTCAGTTATGCAAAGTACAAGTGGCCGTTGCTCTTCTCACGCTTCTACGAAGCCTATCGCAATTCGGGCCCCAATCTGCCCAAGAACGATGTCATCATTGCCGTCAACTGGACGGGCGTCTATGTCGTTGACGATCAGGAGCAGGTGCTGCTCGAGCTTAGCTTTCCCGAAATCACTGCCGTTTCCAGTCAAAAGACCAACAAGGTCTTTACACAGACTTTTAGCTTGTCCACAGTGCGCGGCGAGGAGTTTACATTCCAGAGTCCCAATGCTGAGGACATACGCGATCTAGTAGTGTACTTCTTAGACGGACTTAAAAAGCGGTAAGTTGTCATAACGGTTTTAAATTATCAAATCACCCTCAAAGCAACCCAAAAGCTTCGATTTATGGAGATAAAATCTAAAACTAATGATTGTTTGTTGGACCATAGAGAAAATTTTAAATACATTTGCTTTATCTTTACTGAATAACATCGAAAATACACCCATATAGTTATTTACAAAGAGACATTTCGCATGCGACAAATCAATTTGAATAAAAAACTTTGAGAGAACTGGACGAAAAACTATCCAAAATTAGTCAGACTTAAATATGCCACTAGTTTCGGTGATATTGGAATTTCTTTCATATTTCCTGAAACAATATTAACATCAAAAGTATATTCGAATAGAGAATTCACAATCGCTAACGCTGGGATTGATTCTAATTGAAATCCTTTCTTAACTATGTTCAGACTTAGAAATTTTATTTGTTTTGTTGACAAAAAGTTAAAGCTTTGAAACGTATTCTATAAGTATTCGTTCTAAGGCAGTGTGTTAAATAGAGCTTATAATCAAAAATATCTCGGGATAGGAATTGATATTGCTATAACCTTATTAGTGATAATTTTTCTTGTTGAATTAAAATTTTCAGTTTTTTTTTAGATTTATTTATCTATGTGTAAATTAAAAAATAATTTGTATTGCAGCTCGAAATATGTGATTGCGCTTCAGGATTATCGCGCGCCCTCTGATGGGAGCAGCTTTCTGTCGTTCTTCAAGGGAGATCTGATCATACTGGAGGACGAGTCATGTGGCGAGTCCGTGCTTAACAATGGCTGGTGCATTGGACGCTGCGATCGCTCGCAGGAGCGTGGCGATTTTCCCGCCGAGACGGTCTATGTGCTGCCAACGTTGAGCAAGCCGCCGCAGGATATATTGGCGCTGTTTAACATTGAGGAGGCAGCGCATCATGGACGTAGGCTGAGCATGGCGTCCAATGGCGTGGGTGCAGTGGAGGCGCGTGGCGATAGACCGCACACACTGATGGAGTATGCCTTGGATCACTTCAGGCTGCCGCCCAAGCGAACCATGTCCAAGACACTGACGCTCAGCTCGAAGCGCAACGACGAGCTGTGGCGTTATTCGCGTGATCCCATCAAGGCGCCACTGCTGCGCAAGCTGCAGAGCAAGGAGGAACTGGTGGAGGAGGCGTGCTTTGCGTTTGCTGCCATACTCAAATATATGGGCGACTTGCCATCGAAGCGACCGCGCATGGGCAACGAGATCACCGATCACATCTTCGACGGGCCGCTCAAGCACGAAATACTGCGCGATGAAATTTATTGCCAGCTGATGAAGCAGCTCACCGACAATCGCAATCGCATGTCTGAGGAGCGCGGCTGGGAGCTAATGTGGTTGGCTACTGGACTGTTTGCCTGCTCGCAGTCGCTGCTCAAGGAGCTGCTGCTGTTCTTGCGCACACGTCGTCATCCCATTTCGCAGGATTCGATGCATCGCCTGCAGAAAACCATGCGGCATGGTCAACGCAAATATCCGCCCCATCAGGTGGAGGTCGAGGCCATACAGCACAAGACCACGCAAATCTTTCACAAGGTCTATTTCCCAGATGACACCGATGAGGCCTTTGAGGTGGACTCCTCCACGCGCGCCAAGGACTTTTGCAACAACATCTCTCAGCGCTTGTCGCTGCGCACCAGCGAAGGCTTCTCGTTGTTTGTCAAAATTGCCGACAAGGTCATCTCGGTGCCGGAGGGTGATTTCTTTTTTGATTTTGTACGCCATCTAACAGATTGGATTAAGAAGGCGCGTCCCATACGCGACGGCGCCAATCCACAGTTCACCTATCAGGTCTTCTTCATGAAGAAACTATGGACTAACACTGTGCCAGGCAAGGATCGCAATGCCGATCTCATCTTTCATTATCACCAAGAACTACCCAAACTGTTGCGCGGCTATCACAAATGTTCGCGCGAAGAGGCCTCCAAGCTGGCTGCGCTAGTATTCCGCGTGCGCTTTGGAGATAACAAGCAGGAGCTGCAGGCTATACCGTAAGTCAACACATATGATAACTTAATACTTAAACTTATATAATCCAATATTATATAGACAAATGCTGCGTGAGCTGATACCGTCCGATATTATGAAAATGCAAAGCACTAGCGAATGGAAGCGTTCCATTGTGGCGTCATACAACCAGGACGGCGGCATGAGCTCTGAGGATGCTAAGGTCGCATTCCTAAAGATTGTCTATAGGTAAGTTGTGTGTTGATTTAAGATTGATTTCAATACAAATATAAATTGTGTTTATTTTGCAGATGGCCCACATTTGGTTCTGCCTTCTTTGAGGTCAAGCAAACCACAGAGCCCAACTATCCAGAAATGCTGCTCATTGCCATTAACAAGCACGGCGTGAGTCTTATACATCCAGTAACCAAGGTAAGTAACTGCATTTAAATATATAACTATGTATTTATATGCCCTGTCTTGCCTTTTCAGGATATTTTGGTAACGCATCCTTTTACGCGCATCTCGAACTGGTCATCGGGCAATACGTATTTCCATATGACAATTGGCAACTTGGTGCGAGGCTCGAAGCTGCTATGCGAAACATCATTGGGCTACAAAATGGATGATCTGTTGACTTCATACATATCACTAATGTTGACCAATATGAACAAGAATCGAACATTGCGAGCAAACTAGTAACGTTTTACTAGAAACACACACACACACACACACACACACACACACTAGCATTTAAGCTATTTACATACATATACTATTTATATTGATTATAAATATTAACATCAATTGTCTAGACGTTTAGTATTTATAGCTAATTGAAGTAACTGAAGTGCACCCTTTCACACATTTGTAATGTCTCTTGGTTGCTCAACTCTTTACATTCTTTTTTGTATAAATTCGCTCTATTGCAAACAAAGCTCTACAAATATACTATGTATTTAGACTTCTTATTCATTTATTAAACAATTTGCCTTACTATCTGTATATCTCAATCATATTTATATGCGCTCTGTACGGACAACAATTTGTATCAAATACATAGCAATGTTAAATTATTTAATAAATTATACATTTATCGCACTATTAAGCCTTCTCAACTTTCTATCATTTATTTCTCAAAATTACAGAAGCATCTTAGATTTTAATTTATCTCTTAATACCATAAGGATCAGAATGTGAATGTGAAAATGAATGCATTGAACTAATGCTAGAGACTAATCCGAAACATAAACAAATATATAAGTTAACGAATCAAAAGCGGGCTGACCGTGGGAATATCCAAGACAATACTGATATATTTTCAAAAAATGTCAATTTACACAATTTGGTTGCTCTAGCTTTTACAGTCTCTGAGTTCTCGTTGCTTATACAGACGGTCGGAGGAATGTATAGTAGGACATGGCTATATCGACTCAATTTGTCTTCCACGTCTTCTCCTTATATTTTCACAACTTCCATTTCCATTTTTTTTTTTATAAAAAATGTCAAAGTGTAGACAAATAAAATTTATTTATTCCAAAATATAATTATGCAACTTTGTTTTAAGCATTATTTAAGAATAACCAAGTTTTAACAAAAACCCCTGTGTGAAGACATGGTAAGGCTTTAATTTCTAATCTTTTTTAATCATTTTTATTCAAACGATTGTGGCATTTATTCATGTGTTACGAATATAACGCTGCATCATTTTCTAAACTACTTGAGCTTGGAGAAGAGGCTGTGGGCCACGCAGTGATCCAATTCGGAAACATAGTCGAATAGCTCCTCCATGCAAGTTTCAGTTGTCTTTGAGCGACCATTAACACGATCGTTACATTCTTCGTATTTCTTATACAAGGCTTCGATGTGGTTCTTTGTTTGGCATTTCTCCCTCAAAGCCTGCTGGGGATCAACAAGTTCAGCATCTTCGTCATCATCGGCCCTAACTACAGGAAAGCCAAAGGACGTCCAGAAAGGCATTTTAATGAATACAAATCACAGAGAAAATTCACAAGTTTCTTCCTGAATGTTATGTACGTATGAAAAAGTGCTAAAGTTTTTAAAGTTTTATACACTTTGATGTTTGATTGCAAGCCGACTCGAAATACATATGAAAAATGTGTTTTATTGACAATTGTTGACAGCAGGGCTGCCGGCTTAGCCTATTTTCGGCTAGATCTAGCATATTTTGAAACCGCTTAACCTAGCATATTTTCATATAGCTTATTCTAGCTAATAATAAATATTTAACTTTTTGACACTTTATCGCGTTACTTATCGGAATTGAATTTTTATATTGTACTCAGAGTACTCAGCAATAGCACAAGTGGATCATTTACTTAAATTATGTTCAACCCAATTTGCAGGCTGTGGCACTGCAGAACAAAATGCAGTCGAATCATATCTTATGTATGTATGTACATATGTGTGTATGGGCAGTGCACTTTGCGGAGGACTTACGCTCGGACATTGGCAATTCAATATATAGCCTTTTGCACAGAATTACTAAAGTAATATTACTTTAACTTATTTGAAATGCATGTTTGTTTATTTTTGCCTCTCTTAATGTGTGACTCTTTAGGGGCTAGTCGTTAGCTAGGAGTAATTATTACTTCAATGTAAGAAAACAATTTAATGGTTTTGACTTTCTTAAGCCTAATTTAAGTTGAATTTAGGTTTAGCTCTATCGATAGCTCAATCCGTTAAGCAATAGCTGTCTTAGTTAAATTTAGACACAGTAAATTTAATTGGAATTGGAACGAATAATGCATTTTATCCTATTAGCCTATTTCTTTTAAATTTTTTTTTTGTATTTTATTTTGTATTTTTAGACTATTTTAGTCATTTTTTTGGTTGAGAGACAACATATTAAAATTTACTTTTAAGGAAACTGTGTCGAAAATTTCAGCTATGATGCAGGTATGGTGAATATTTAAGTAAAATGTCTAAAAATTATATTAAATACTGTCCGCTTTTTTTTTTAAATTATAACATATAATTGCATTTTTCGTTTCTAAGCTGTCTTGAAGTAGTAAAATGTTTTCAACTCTCATAAAATATTGTTGAGCTGAGAGAGGCTAAGTAGTACTCTACGAAAGTCAGGTGTACTTGAAGTATAATTAAATGCCCAAAGTTTTTGCATATCAACTTTTTTCAATTTTCATTAACGTAAAAGTTATTAAAGAATTTTGAACGTAAATAAGAGTGCGTCTAATATAAGACCAGCAGTGTATATCAAATCAATTACACCAGAATGGGAATAATCTTAAAACCATATTAGGCGGTAGATGAAAGATGTTAAGTAATTTGAATATATTTCAATTTAGTTTCTATTCAGACATCTTACTTAATTCACTTACAACAGCTCAATACAGATATTTACAATAATATTGATAAAGTAAATTTTAGTTATTAGCCGATCATTTAAGACGATAATGATTTAAATAGGAGTTGTAAAAAATACTTGTACATCATAAAAAGCGTTTCAAAAGCTCATAAATAATACAGAGGTCAAATTTGTTTTTAATTAATTATGAACATGACTTTTGACTTTATGGTTTATTATTATTTTTAAATGCATAAAAATAAAAATTTTATAAACTAAAAAAAATTTTAATTTTTTAACAAGAAATGGCTCTTGAATATAACATATTCTAGTTAAAAATGATTTCGCTTAACACGAAATATTCTGCAAATGCATCTCCCATGTTAAACAAGGACTAGATAAACCTATAAACATAACCCCAAATAATGCGTTGCGCAAGGACTATTTCCAAAGCCAATTTGCCAAACTGTAAGAGCCTTCAGCGTTCACCACTTAAAATTGGCACAAATCAATTTATTAATTATAAGTAGCCTTCCTTTTCATTTACCAATAAATCGCAATTACTTTTTGAATTATTAAAACCTACAAAAGTGAGTGGTTCTATATATTTGTGTAACTAATAAACTATTGTTTAAGTATATATATATCTGCAGTGTGATTTGAATGCAGTGCCCACCCTCTAAATTTGACTCCCACACAACCGGCTGGCAATTTCCCACGCATTGTGTGAGTAGAATTTTCATAGCGTGTGAAAAACAGCAAGCGGCGAATAACTCAAGACTTAGATTTTTCAAGATAATTAGTGCAGTAGAAGCTCCTGAGAACTTTTTCTTACAGGCCGTGTTTACAATGAGAGCGCAAGAGATGGATAGAGAGTGAGAAAGAGACGCATCTAGAGAGGGGGTTAAAAATTATGCACTAGAAAAATGTGAATGTTCATTTAAAATTCAACTAATTTCATATTCCGCTTCTTATAAGACGTCCAACAAAGTCAGTGCGGTGAGCAGTCTTAAGAAGTTGCAGTTCCAATTACAAAACTTGGTGGTGGTTTTGGTGTTTCGGCTTCTGTTCATTTCAGTCTGCCTCATCTTGCACGCGACAACGACGACAAGGTGACGTTGGCACGTTTGTTGTTTGAGTCTTTCGTTTGAACGAGAATTTCTCACCAAGTTGGGGATGAATTGCACTTGTTGCTTGCTTGACTGACGCTGATAAGAATATTATTATTTTTTTTTAGCCACATTGTCTAATTAGCAGAAACCTCTAAACTGAAAACACATGCAAAGGGCAAATCTCAAGTCTGAAGCTAAGCTTATGATTTGTCGATCGCGCCGGGAACGGAAGTGCGATAATTAATGCAAAAACTGCGCAAAAAAAGAAAATAAAAATCTGTAAAATAACAGCAACAACTAGTTAGACTGTCTGACAAATAATGCATAAATATTAGACAAAGATAGTTAAAAGCTCAAATTCACACAGTGCTTTTTGGGGCTGTGAGAAAATTCTGCTCCTGTGCACGGAAACAATGGCGAGCATATATATATATATATATCATGTCGTCCGTATATACTACATATGTATTTCTTGACTTTGCGTTTTTTGTCGTAATGGCAGTTAAAATTTAAATCGACCAACCAGGCCAACTGTAATTAAAGTTGAAGAGGCAGCCCACCGTGGGAAGAGCTGCACTTGTTTTGTTTGTCTAAATATATTCACACGACACGAATATAATTCCCATGGCGATTTAAATCGACTTGAGGCTCTTGGGGCACACTTTAGGTCAACTTAAATACAAATTAAAAATTCATACTTGCATAAAAGTATACATTTGTTTATGTATTTTGTGTTTTATTTAAAATTATGCATAATCTTAGGTTTAAGTATTTCGTCTTTTTCTTTTGTTATGTTACAAAAATTATATGCTCTGTCATATAAATATACATGCCTATATTTGTAAACCTACTCGAGCTGGGCATCAATGGGGCTAAGGATTGACACTTTTCAAATTTTAATAAGGTGGAATGTTCTGTAGTGCATTCGAATTTGCAAATTTTTAGGATTACACTGAGCCCAGCGCTGTTAAAATGCTAACACTATGCTAAACTTTTGTAGATTTTAACTAGAGTTACAGTTAATTATGCATGGCCCATGCAGGCTTATTCGAGTTATGTACAATTATGTAACGCATTTACATAGCTATTGTTTAAAATAAATGAAACTTGGTCGATTTACTCTATGATCCTAAAGTTGTTGGGAATTTCGTTCTTACAGAAAGCTTGCTATTGATTTTGCAATATTTTTTGCATTACTGCATGTTTCAATTTGGACAAATTATATAAAGAAGCATACTCTCATAAATATTTAAAGTATGCTTTCCTTATAAAATAAATTTCTTAAGCTTTTCAATCATAGAGCATGTAGTATTGTGTTTACTGAACATGATGAAAAAGCTTGAAGGTCGACTTAATGGGTAAAAATTGTTTATGGAAATAATAATAATCTAGGATGCTAAGTGCTAAAAGAGCTTTAAATAACTTGGCATAAATAAATGTATGACGAATTGCAAATGAAAGCAATAATGCAGCACTCAGGACAAGCCGCTCCCATGACTATTCCATTGCACTTCCGAGATGGAGGGCAGTGTTTGATGTGTCTGCTGTTGCTGCTGCTGCTGTTGTTGCTGCTGCTGCATGCCTTGCTGCAAACTGGCGCCGCTTGCCGGCGAGTTGCTGTTGTTATTATTATTGTTGCTGATGGTTGTGATGTTGTTATTGTTGTTGTTACCGAGACGAGTACGCATAACATCCTCAGCCTGATTACAATGCGAACGCGGTCCAGGCTCCGGCGTATAAGTAAATGTCAGACCTGTTGCATAAATAATGCCATCATTGCGAACCAGCGATATGGGCACCTGAGTAGGCTGTCGCACCTAAAATTTATCATCTTAAGTAAATTTGTAATCTCTTATAATCACTAGTTGTACACACCCAAAGCCACTCGCCACGGAACTGTGAAATTTCTGGCACCACACACAACAAGGTTTCCGTGCAGCGGTACATGGTCTCTGCCTCAACATCGCCAAACCAAACTTGTAAATGAGGCGTAAAGTTGTCGCCACTCAGCTCCAGCATGGCCACATCGCCACCGCCATTCAAGTTAAGTGAGTTGACTATAGGCACTGGAGTTACAGGTGAACTGCAAGCGTAATACAAATTAGTGTAAGATTTCAATCCTGTCTCTGTCTGCTTTTAAATTCATATTTTCAAAACTTCAGACTTGTTTTTTAATTTTTTACTTACGCGACTGGACCCATGCCCTCGTAGAACTGATATTCAGCCTTGTCCGTAGATATGATTGTCCAGCATGCGCCATCGTTAATCATTTCCTTGTTCGGTTCCTTGGGACAAGGTGTGGCCTGAAACTGTATAATCTTCTCCTGCGACAGGCATAAATACATGCGATCAGTGTCTTTCATATAGAAGGCACATTTATGAAGCTGCGAGACCGGATCATCTGCCTCCAGCAGCGCCATTTGTTTGTCCACTTTGCGTATAATCAGACGTGGCAGCGCCATGCCCGTAACAGAGCAAACGAGCTTCACTGTAGCACCATAGTGTATATAGCCATCGCGCACCTGAAACTCCTCCGATTCGGATTCATTGTCATCAAGCAAATGTATCGTAAAGGCGCCCCACTGCGTGGACGAGGCATGAAAGTGACCATTCTCCACATGCAGGTAACGCGTAGAGACAGTTTGAGAGCGCAGGCGATTAAAGAGCGCCACATTGGTGCCGCTGGCAATGCAAAGATCGGCGTTCTTAAGCGATTGCTTCTTCTTGGACGGCTTAGAGATGACTTTTATGCGCTTGGAATTGAACACGCCAATGTCATGGCCATTGCCATAAAACATCTTAACAGAGAGCATAAAGTGCTTGCGCTTATCCGAGTCGGAAATGAAGAGCGTCTTGGCGGCGCAGTACTGCTTGCCATTGAGATCCAGTTGCTGCATATCCTGATCACTGCTGCCGATGCCAATAAATGCGCACAGTTGTGCTCCCTGCTCGCCCTCGCCTTGTTGCAGCATCTCCTCGTAACGCCGCCGCCAGCCACTGCCAAATAAATAGATACAAGGCGGTGGGCAAAAGAAGCGCTTCTCATTGCCGTACGATTTCTGGGCCACCTGCAATCAAATCAGAAAAATTCAATCAGCAATTTTTGTTTAAATCATAACAAATTGCAACCACAGCAATGCAGCAGCAGCGGCTGTTTAAACATTTTTCTACAATTAATTTCAATTATTTGTATTTTTTTTTTGCTGTGGCTTAATTTGTGTGCAGTGAAGTGTGAAGGATGCCCAAGCCTGGACGCGCGGCCAATGCAACGCGACAACCGCAACAAAGTCACCAGCAGTTGTTCGCATTGCTTAGCGGTAATGTGAGCCCAAGCCCTAGAGCATTAGAACTTAAATCGAGTGACCACACTTCACACACTTCAGAGGTATATTGTTTGGTGATTAGCTAACTAGACTAATTATAGGAATTTTATATAATTTTAATTAGTTAACCGAGCACGTATACATACAATATTTTTTTTTATAATCAACTAATTGGAGGCAACAAATCTACATGCCCTTTGCTATTAATTTTCTTTAAAGATACTTAACAAAAAAAAGCAAACTATAATCAAACAAAAATAGCTATTAAAAATCTGCACAAAATAAAAAAATTGGTAGAAAATCTTAAACGCACATTATTTAAATTGTTATTCTGATTACATATGTATGCGGTCTTTGTCGAGGCCAATATCTTATTAAAATAGTCAAAATTCGCTATATTTTTAATGGTGGTAAAGTGATTGGAGATGAAGCGCTGGTAACACAAAATGTAAGCTTGGATTTTACCCAAAAGATTTAAGATACATTTGATTGTACTTATGTGTAATTCTGAATTCAGATTGAAAAACCCACCTTGGCGTGCAGTATAACAATAACCATATCGTTGCGCTCACGCATGTATTTATCCATAGCATCCCGCGTCAGCTTCTTTTCCTCAATGTGCGTCCGGTATGGGCCTGGCACATTAACCGGCAGCATGGACATTTGCATTTGTTGTTGTTGTTGCTGCTGCTGTTGTTGTTGTTGCTGCTGCTGCTGTTGATGATGCACTTGTAGCTGCTGCGATGTCGGCGGCTGCGGCGGCACACTGCCAAGTCCAAAGTGCGGCATATCCTGACTGAGATTGTGACTATGACTGTGAAGCTGTTGTATATGCTCCAAGCTAGAGTTGCTGCTGCTGGCTGCTACTGCGTTTTCGTATGCAATGGCGGGCGGCGGTGCGGCGGCAACGGCGTTCAAATTAAATTGGCTGTAACTCTTCATTTATGCACATGCTGTTTTAAATGCATAAGCGCTAAATGCGTCTCACTCCTTCTCTCTCTTTGTTTTTGTTTTTTATTTTTTTGGCAACTAGTTTTACACTTTGGCACTTGCTCAGTTTGTACTTTGTTTATGTCCTTATGCGATGTATTTTGAATTTTTGTACGTGTATCCTTGAATACAGCCAACAACACAACACAACACACGCAGCGGTAGCAGCTGTTGTTTCTCACGGTTTTTGTTTCGGTTTCAATTTTGTTGTTGTTAATGTATTTATATTTCAGCACAATCGCTTGGCCATTGCAAATTATTTTTATGATTTTTTACATCCGCGAGTGCGACTGAAGCGCTACTGTTTTAACTTGAAACTAAGCGCTCTGCAAGCTCATTTATTTATAATAAATAAAAAAAGACCGACTAGGATTGTTGATACTAGAGCTGCAAAAGAACCAAGCGAGTATAATCCACAACAATAGCGATGTGAGTAGTTCACGGATCAAACTATCGCATGTTACAAGCGCTCACGAACAAGTTCATAAGGCGTCCAAGCTTATAATATTAACCCATAAAAAATGTCCAATACAATGTAAACATACGTATAATCTTGTTATCCTATCCATAAATTTTACGCAAGACGATTTTTTTTTATAATATTTTTGACGGTAAATTTGATCATACGTGTTGGTTATCATAGCTGATGTGGTCATAGCTAATGTTGAAAAAAATGTGAGAGCGTATGTTGATTATTATTTTGTGATATATTCAAAGCACTTTTTAAGATGTTTCATTTAATGTTGTACATTTTGTCACATAGCTTTCTAATTAAAATTAATCTACAATGTGAACTAGATTACTATTGCACATGTCATCCAGCATAACGCACAATCAAGTATTTTCTCGTTATAGCGCTGAGCTGGCAGCGCCTAAATCAACATTGCAACAAGTTGGCAGTTACTGCACATTATACGTTTTGAAATTATTTGTTATAAAAGAAAAGTTTAACGGCAAATGGAGCAATTTAAAGGCTTACAGAAAACACTGTACATATGGACTGATAGCGCTGAGCTTGATAAGCGTGTTCAAACGCTTAAAGATGCCACCGGCGGTGAAGTTGCATTGGAGAATGTACACCGCTTATCGTTCTGTAAGTGTGAGTCAGCATGTTTATGGCTAGTTTTTAAGTAATTGCCTCTTGTATATTTCAGCCTCCTATGCTAACTCGAGCTTTGATCTTATTGTAATAGAGTGCGCACAATTAACCGACAATTACGTAAAGCTGCTGCATATGCTCAAACAAAGCGGCAAGTTGCATCTGTTTTCGTACATTGGACCCGCTGCCAGTTTATTGCAGGAAATCAAACTGTCTGGTTTTATCAATTGCGCTGAGGACAACCTGGCTAATACACTGACCGCTGAGAAGCCTGGCTATGAGACAGGCTCATCCGCGCGTCTCTCGTTCACCAAAAAGACTTCGAATATGAATGTATGGAAAATCAGCGGCGACGATGAGGAGCTTATTGATGAGGAAGAGCTGCTCGATGAAGTCGACAAACAGAAACCAGACCCAGCAGGACTGCGGGTATGCAGCACCACGGGCAAGCGCAAGGCATGCAAAAACTGTTCATGCGGCTTGGCCGAGGAACTAGAGAGCGAAAAGACTAACAAAGCAGAAAGCGAAAATGCTAAGTCCAGCTGCGGCAATGTATGTAAATCCGTATTTAACTTATTTTAAGCAACTCCAGTTATTGTTTTTTATTTGCAGTGCTATTTGGGTGACGCTTTCAGATGCTCCACGTGCCCTTATCTGGGCATGCCGGCCTTCAAGCCAGGCGAGAAGGTGCAGCTGGCAGCTAACTTGTTGAAATCCGATATCTGAGCAGAACAGCATAGTTTTTAAAAAGTTTATTAAGCAATAAAAAAAAAGTTAACACACATCATATGCATATACGTGCTACGTAAAAATAAAAGCCACTCCGCATCACAGTTCGCATGGTGTGCCCTTAATGAGCTCACGATTCTTGCCAGTCAAAATACGATAGTTAACCGCCGTATTGTCCAGCTGCTTGTACATATAAGTGGGCAAACGATCGGACAGCACCCAGAGCTCGCCATTTGTGTCAATCTTTAGATCATTGGGAAACACCAGTGTATGTGAATCGGAATCAATTAAACCCTGATTATCGGGCGTATACGGACGCTGTATATTCCAGCAGGCAATCGCATCCTTATTCACTTGTGTGTAGAATATAGCGCCAGTCTCTTTGTCATACGCTTCAGCAGTGGATTGTCCATTCATGCCGCGATCACCCACAATTTTGAAATCGAAATACGAACTGCCGCCGTTCACATAACTCTCATTTTGCAACACCCGATTAGACACTTTGAACTCCTTGGTGCTGGCAAATGCGTGGAAGTAAATGTCACGGCTGTTATCAGCATTCTTAGGACCCACAGCCAGGCCAAAGACACCATCGGTCCATTGGAAGTTTACACCGCCCACATTGAAGTCACCGTGCAGCGGATCAAAGTGGAAGTAATTGTGTTTGACGCGATAAGATTTGTTATCTTGCAAGGAGTACACAATTACGCCATAGGCGCCCAAGTCGGGAATATATGCATACGCATTATCACACTGATCGGGCTCTACATCTACTACCTGTTAAAAGAAACACTTGAGATTCACAGTAAATAGCAGCTATAGTCTTACGACTCACTATGTTGGCCATGAAGGTGTCCTCCTTGAGCTGATCGGCGGGGATGGGGAAGCGTCGCAGGAGCTGATCTGTTTTCAAATCAAATACCAGGATAGCGTTGGGTGTTATCACCTTGGGGCTGCCTAGAATATCAGCAAGACCGGTGTCCAGTACCCACAAGCGATCACAAGCATCAGCCTTTGTTAAGAATCGAAAACAACAATATAATTATACTTTGTACAGAATAAGTCAAAAAATGTTAAATAGTTTCCAATGAAACCAGTTAGAAATGTTTTAGATTTGTACCTGGTTTAATATACTCATAAATATGTATGACAACCATTTAATAACATTTATATAAACACAGGTTATGAATAAGTGTTTTGTAATTAATGAGTTAAGATTTTGGAAAAGTAATTATGCAATTGATTCTTGAGACTCATTAAAATTATGTAAATTTCTGTGTTTTATGTACATATGTGATTTCACTTTAAAGATTTCACCAATTGTAAATATATAGACAATTGTTATATTAATTATTCAAAGAATTACCGCCGATTTCACCAATTATAGTGCTGCTTTTAATATATGCCTAGGTATATTTTATTGGAACGAAAGAAAGAGTTGGCTGTTAGCCATCCGATGTATATAATAATATTATTAAAACTTTGTAGAATTAAGCATAAACAATTTAAAATAACAGCGACTATAAATTTGGAATAATTTTACAGAATTTCAACAATTTGAAGCACTTGTTTTCTAGAAATGGAGCAAGTTTGTATTTCTGGGCTCAGTTATAAATTTATGTATGTTATGCGGGAATTCCCTTTAGAGAATTCTAGTTTTGGAAATTCTAATTTGCAAATGTCAGCTATACATTTTATACAAATTTTTAAAAACTTACCTGAATACGGAAAGTGGAAACGACGGTGGCATTATCCTGCAACTGGACATGAGCGCTCTCAGCCTTTTCCGCATCCGCACGTCCGCCAGAGGACGCTGACTGCTGTGCTGGCGCTACATCAATGGGTAACTTGTTGGCTTCCCAGCTGGGATAGGGACGCAACTTTGGAGACTTTTCGCCATTAACAGTCGATAGATCAATATAGTTCAATGTGGCTGCCACGCCCGCCTTCCATCTACAAAACAACATTAACACATATATTATGATGACTGGCTTATATGTATGCATATTTTTATTATTTTGTTATTATTTTGTTAGTCAGATTCAGGTCGGGGAAAAAGCCCCGCTTGACGCTGGTGACGTCATATAAACAAGCTAGACCCAATTACTAGCGCACAGCTGTGATCTAAACAACGGTTTAGTTTTCCATGTAAGCATTTATCAATTTGCTGTCAGATTTGCATAACCGTAATTTAAAATGCAAATATCGTATTAAACATGGACAATCATAGGCCAACCGGTTTTTCTAGCCAATTAGTTTTCGCAACCAAACGCTTAAAAAATTCAATTACACATAAAAACACAACAAACAGCAAGGAAAAAAAAACCAACAAAGAATCCACTACAAAATATTTATTTTGGTTGCTACTTACCTTGGCACAGTGACGAAGAGTTTGTTTTTCCAACGTTCCAGGCCAAGTGGCAGATTGTTCTCCTCAATGTAGTGGCCAGTGCGCTTGGCCTCCGCCTCAGCCTCGGCACTGGGCCAATCGAAGGTCAGTTGCTTCCATGCGAAGCGTTCTTCTAGCTTACCGCTTGCCGCCAGAAAACAGCAGCAGCTGATAAGGCACAAGGCCACCAATTTTAATGAAAACATTAACTTTTTTTATTTTGCTTTTCACGACTTTCAATTCAGGTTTTTGCTTTGGAGCTCAATGTTTGCTGTTCGAGCTGCGCGCATCAACTGCAAGACTCAAGCCAAGCTCGTAACTTAATAAGCCGTGTTAAGCTTCAGAGCGAAAGCTCTACAGAGCTTTGCCGAAAATAAGCAAAGCCGGAAAGATGTGCGCCCATGCTAAAAATATCATAAAATACTATAACATTTATGAATCGGTAATTAGCTTGGATGCAGCTGGGCGTGTTCAAGATACGTCAGCTGACAACGGTTCTTGACTTACAGTGCTTGAAGGCAAAGATCAAAACTAGTTAGGCAAGATATATAGAGAACTGGAAAGTTGTTACAATTACTTTTGCCCGCAATAAATCATTAATTACAAGCTGTGTTTTTTATAGAATGTCGACTGGATTACTTTAATTGAAGAAAAAGTTACGGGAACTTCTCAAGAACTGTATTGTTTATGATGACAAGCGTAAAAACAGGAAACACAATTTGTTTGCCAATCAATTTGAATTTTTATTTTTCTCTTTTGTTGGTGTATTTATTCAGTAAAATTTTCATATTCAGTTTGTTAAAGTTCTTTTAAATTAATTCGTTAATGTTACTTTCATAAGAACATACCGAGTTTGGTTTACTTCATGCATACATATTGCTACAATTGCTTAGCTCTCTTTTCAACTTTCATTCTGCCTGCATGTACATATACACACACATATACACGTACATATGTGTATAGGTGTATGTGGAAGTGTAAGAGGCTGTGTTTTTGCGTGGGCTTACTAACTTTAAGTAATGAAATAAATTTGAATTTGGTTTATTTTATCGTATTTATACAACAATTAGCTTGGCTAAACTGTCACTTAATGTACGTCATTAACTGTTAATTATGGCTGCGATGGTGATAAGTAAAGCAAGGAACGGAATAAAACGTTTGAAATTGATTTTAGGCACGCAGCAGACGGAGCGAAAGAGAAAGCGAGTTTTACATGAGCTGAGCTTTTAAGCGCGCTGTAACTTTAACGACTCTTTGGCCGCTTAAAAGCTTTACTTTGTTTGCTTCGCTCTCTTGCTTTATCCATCTGTGAGCTGTGCGCTTTAACGGGTATTGAAGTATAAAATCTGCAATTGTAGTTTTTTGTGTGTTGGGTAGAAGAAGTTGGTAGTGATTACAAGTTGGCTTAACGCTCTATATACAATATACTTATGTACATATATTTAAGGTTACAACTACCCTAACAGCGCTCCCTATGTCTGTATGTATATGAAATACAATTCAATTAAACTACAAATTCCAACGATGCTTAACAATTAATAATATTAATATAAGGGATGTCACTTTTCACTGTTTTCTTTTGTTTAGCAAATTTGAAAATTTATTTAATGCTCTTCAATTTTTATTTTAATTATATAAAGTGCCTGTTTTGTTTGTGCGTATGAGTGTGAGGGTGTGTGTGTGTGTGTGAGTGTATAGTTTTATTTTATTTAACGGCTTAGTTTTTAAAGTCTTTCATTTCGTAGGAATTTAATGTTGTCTATGTGATTTTTATGTTTCATATACATATATGTATGTATATTTTTTTTATATTTGTATATATAGCACTTTTTGTGATGGATAAGAGTGATTGATTTGATTTAAAAAAAGAATTCCAAATTAGTTTTATTAGTTTAGTTTGTTTTGTCAATTAGGTTTCAGTTTCTCTTTAAATAATGTCAATTCCTATTTTTATACAACGACGCATTCATCATTTCACAATTATGCACTAATTCTTCATTTTTCTGTGTATATATGTGTATAATTTTATAAATGCAATTTTAGAACTTTCAGTATGTTCAAAAATTTTACTCTCTCTATTTGCTGCTTTCATAATTAATCGTTTCGCTATGTATAGTATAACAGTACATACATACATACATACAAATTAAAACGTTGCTTGAGCATTTCAACTGCCGCATTCAACATTCCCTAAGGATGTAAATATTAACTTTTGTTGCTATACTAGAGTCTAGATCTAAGACTATGCGTTTCTCTTTAGCTAATGTAAGATTTGCTAGGTTTACGATTTGTGCTACTTACGACTCACAGAAAATTTAAACTATTACAAGAGTTACTTCGAGTGCATGTAATGTAAGTACGAGTTTTTTGTTTTGTTTTTATAATATTTTGGACAGGCGCGCAAAAATTTACACACATACATACATATACACCATGTACATGAACTATACAATAAACTAACACTAACTTAGGGCTAAGTTGCGAGTAGATAATTAGGCCAAACCTTGAAGGAGTCTGAAGTCTAGGAGCTCGTATTGCTGCGGCCTCATTTGAAGGTAAAAGGCCGCCTAAGGAAAAGTATTTAGGTGTGCGTTTGTGTCTGTGTGTGTGAGTGTAAGAGTGTATGTGTGTGTGAGTGAGTGTGTTTATATGGGACTCTAGGAGACAGCGCTGAGCAAAAAAAGGTTTATGGGAAACAAATACTCATTAGACAAAACATATTTAATACTAAACACAACAATTGATTTGCTTGCATTGTTTTTTGTTTAAAAATTACTAACTGTAACATGATGTACATATATATATATATAAGTTTCTCATAATACTTAACTCTGGTATAATGACTATGTTTGGTTTTCGTGTTTCAACTTTAAAGCCTAACAATTTTTTATAGTTCACATTCTAATATCGTTAATTTCTTGTTTTTTTTTTTTTAATTTGTTAAGTTAAAAGTATTTCGTTATAATTTAAGTACTTACTAAACACGTTTAAGGTACAATACATATTTTTTCTTTCTTCATGTTTTATGTTCAGTAAATCTACAAAATTGCTGCTAACAATTCACTTTTTTAGCTCAGCTTAAAGTTGATACAAAGTTCATTAAGTTTACTTGTTTACATACATGATTTATTAATCTTAGATATTGATTAAGCATCATCTCTCATTTGTATAATTCACCTATCACGCAAAGGAAATTGACAAGTTTTTTCATGTACGGTGCTCATGAGTATCTGCAACAAGAAATGAAATGATTTTGTTACTTAAAAAATTATCTGATTTATTTTGGGATGTGGTGCACATGAGACAAAACAAACAGATATAAATATACCATTGTTTTCCAATTTTAATGCATGCTTATTCGATTTTGTCAATGCCCACAAATATAGCTAAGATTTCTAAGAAATTTAACAAAGTAAATGTAAACTATAGTACTAAGTAATTGGATTGCCATGAAGACTTACCTTGTGTGATTGCGAGTGTTGCTGCGGGCGTGGCATGTGTGGAGGAGGCAGATGCGTTGATGATTGAAGCTGGCTGAGGCTGCATAGCAAGCGAAGTGGTTGCCGTGCCGCCGCCATTCAGTTCTGTGCTCTTTGTATTGACGTCACGCTCGACCAAGCGCTGCCTAAGTACACGGATCTTTTCCTCTTTCTGTTAGATTCAGAGTTTTATTTATTTGTAACTAAACTAACGTAATAAATTGTTGTCTTTTCTGTTGTCACCTGTGTTATCAATCGTTGTAGCTCCTCATTTTCGGTAACCAGCTTTTGATAGCGTTCTTCATCCTCTTTGGATATGGCCGAGTCTGGATTGTATTTAGATTCGGCTTTATCCTTGGGATGTCTTATGACCTCAATAACCTAAGTTTAATAGTTAAAGTTATGTTTAGTTTCATGCTTTCAATTAAAAGATAGCAAAGCGACTCCTCAAGCGAGCCACTATTGCATAAATATAGTGATATAAATCACTATTGTTTCTTTTCAGTCTCACCTTTGGCACAAATATCAGCAGCATGCTTAGGAAACAACAGAATATCACAGCTAGTGCAACAAAGGCGAATGAAGCGTCCTGCTGCGATGCAATAACCATGCCCACTGGCGCTGTTATCAGACAGAGCACAACCACATTATAGATGCTCATGCCCACATAGCGCGAATCGTTGATCTGCTTGACCTTAATCGAGCGCGTCTCATAAGCCAAGAACAAGCCAAATACGAGTATTAAGCCTTTAAAGCCATAGACAAGTCCTGTAACATTTAGGGATGGATAAATATTGCTAAAAGAATATTATGGTTTTAATGTAGCCTACCTAACCACATTGTATTATGTGTACTTTCGCAATGCTCAAGCTCTGGACGTATTTTAATATCATCAGTTGTAGATACTGGATCTTCGAGTGGGAATGTTTCGAGCTTACGCTGCAGCGGATCAAAGATCTGCCAAGATAGTAATATCACTAAATCTACTGATAAGAGGCCCGAAACCATGGTGTATAGCTTCCAAGGTTCCACTTTTTTCTATAAGAAATCAATTTTTTGTATTAGTGAAGTAGACAGTACGTACTTATTTGCAAACTTATTACCTTAGGGTCAGTTTTCGCTTTTGTTGTAAATCGATGCACACGCCAGACTTTGCTGAACATAGCACCATATGCTAATGTAAAACCGGTGGATAATAACCAAGCTCGAGCTTGACAAATCTACGGAAAAATGACATTCAATCAGTTAACAGTTTAACTGAGGATATGTTAAAGTGTTTGTATTACTTTTGGATATTCATGCGGCATAACAAAGCGTCCATCCATGCCCAGTAGTATGACCGATGTAAGGCAAATGATCACACCAAATAGCATTATCGTATTGCATACTGGATGTGAGGATTGTATGACTCTGAAAGAAGAAGTTGTGATTTACAGTGAATACTTCTGTAATGTTTCCGACTATGCAATAGATACCTTCTATGTTTATTCCATATATTGAATATAATCAGGGCAAAGGCCACAAAGATGCCACAGCTAGAAATGGTGCACATGCACACGAATAACGGTAAAGATACTGTGCGCAGCACATGAGTGACAATGGTGCGATCTTGTGGGACCTAATATGTAATTAAATAAAAGATTGATTGGTTTATGCAATAACACAGATTATAGATTAATCTATAAGTTCATATAGAATAATCTACAATCTATGGCATTACGTATATTTTATAATTTTATTCTATTATATTTCATCCTTCTGCACTTGGAAAGGTTTTGTGGAGTTCTCTTTGTTGTACCATTCATCTTTCACCAGAACATTAAATGTCAACTGACCGTAACTGTCCGAACGTATTTCTATATTTTTAGCCCACATGCGACAGTTGAATTTTCGTTCCTTATTAATATCTAAATTTTTTATCTTCAAAGCCACAACCCGGTTCAAGTCCCAAGCGCTATAAAATGTGTTTGAATATGAATTAATTTTAATCTCAATTTTTTCCTTTATATCAACGTATTTGGTGCTTATTGATGGATTGGGATAAAAATCAATATCCGCCTTTAGATCTGGACAGTTTTCGCAGGTGCAAGTAAACCAAATACGATCCTTTCGCATTTTTTCGTCCGTGGCATTAATAAGCCTCTTTAGGTTTAGGTAATCAATTTTTCTGAAATGACTTCTTGAAAGATCATCGCTATGTTCATATGGTATAGTTTTCACACCGAGTATACGATTGATTTTAATAAAAACACAGGGCTCCTGAGTATTATAACCATATTTAAGGTAATGATTGCAGGGTCCAAAGCGAGTATTATTTATTTCGCGCCTACAATATTTCCTAAGAAAGTTATGTGTTCTTTGATACATTTCATTAACATCTGCATGACTGTTGGGATTGTATTCAATATGTCTGTAACTTAAGCGTTCGCCGATGGGCCCAAAACAAAATGTAGGCTGATTTAATTTGATCAGCGGCTCGTTTGTTTTAACAGTGTCGCAAAGATGACGATAGATAACCCAGTTGAAGAAGATCATAAACACCACATATCCCATAATATATAAAAGTGTATAACGCCATTGTTTTGGCCGCAGTGCAAAATACCTGTTCTTATCGGCATTATAAATCAACTTTGGCCAGTGTATAATGCCTGGAAAGTGATATTCACAATTGGGATACACATGCCTATGACGACTATCCAGATAATATGAATCGATGTGATTCGGCATTCGCACTATTTTATGATGTTGAAGCTTCGAATTGATTCGTTTATACATTGGCAAAGCTTGCGTATTTGGTTCGATCTGTGCCTGCTGCTCATTTATCTTATTCGCACTTTCCAGAGCACTCTCAGCGCTTTTTTGTACAGCTTCTACAGGTGCGATATCAAGGTAAGTTTCTCTATTGCGGGTATCAGGTTCATTAATCTGCTCATCAGCTCTTACCGATCTAAAGGACTTTTTTTTTTGGGTTCCGGTACTTGCATGTGCTACGGCTGGCCGCACATTATAAGTGTTGGTGGTGGCATCATGTGAACTCACTACAGTGTGAATATTTTGACTATTTTCTTCGTTTATTGCAGTCTTACTGTTTTCATTACTTTCTTCCATTACGGATTTACTGTCTGGATTTATTGTTTTGTGATGTATCGAAAAAAGCTAGTTATGTTTACCTTGCCACCTATCCATTGCTCCATATTTAGCCACGTTAGATTATCCAGTTGTGTGTCGTAGTAACCCAGCTTCTCATATTTTCCATTTACCATCTGTTCAATTTGTGTCAGCGCAATTCGATCGCCTTGCGAACTAAATGCCACCACACCCTATAATAAACAAAATTATCATTAGTATATAAATATTTACATACACTAATATATTTGCTTTAGTTATATAGTTACCGATACACCCAAAAATTGGGTCGAATTCATGGCCGCATAAATATCATCTGCGATTTCCTTGTCTGTGTAGGTAAAGTTTCTTAATGATTTATTTCTGGTTGTTAGGCGTTCCATTGTCTTGTTGAAAGCTAATGCCACGCTCCAGACAGCATCATAGGCCAGCGGTGCCTCCTGATAGCCCTCCGGATAGCGATCGTGATTAATGTCATAGCCCTCCTCAATAAGCGCATGGTTCAGTCGATGACTAAGGGTCAAGTCAAGTGTTAGTAAACTCTACAATATTTGCATATTTTGTTGTGCTTACCGAAACTCTTCAGCCGTCATTCCGGATATTGTTGTCTGATTGTTTTGGTTCCACATTAGCGCTTCTGTGGTTAGATGCCCCTGGGCAGCAATTCTCATTTGCTCCACGGTACAAGTAATCCCTTCATTTTCTAGGTTTACCTCATACCAGTTGTCTTCATACCAACCTTAAAACCGAAAAAGTTGAATATGTTAGTATACGGAACTCGGTCTAAAAGATAATTGCAGACCTCTAAAGAGACAGCTTACCTATGAAGAACCAAACATGGGCACGTCCGTAAAGCTGCTGTTTGTACATCTCGCAGAGCACTCGTCTCGCTGCGACCACGTAGAAGAGTCCCACTATAATGCGTGCATCCTGGCGTCTAAGATTGCGTACGGCGTCTGTTGGATCGGATAGAAATGATTGTCTAGTTACGATTTCGACGCCAGCTTCCATGCAGCGATTCTCGAGATCTTCCACAGTCTGCAAGAGCAAGAGAGCTCAGTAAATAAATTAAATAGTTAATTAATAGTCAATTAGCTTGTGCTTACCGATATGAATACTTCCTCGGCCTGCTGTAAAATGGCCACACGGGACCAGCCGAACTTTTTCATCAGTTTGATGCGCGTTGGATTATGCACTGTGGCCGACGGGTGTGTGCGAAACAGTGTTGGGAAACGCTTGCGGTCAGAGAGTGCGGGACTCGAGGCGCCATAACAAAGCTAAAGAGTATATCAGTTTATGTTATGTGTGGTTGAAATGCACAGTTTCAAAGTTGTAGTTGGCACATTACTTACCACAATTAAATTCCACATTTTGGCCGCCTCAGCCACAGTGGTGCACACTGTGCTGCAACCCGCCAGCAGCATAAGCTTTTGTGGCTTATTATATAGGAGATTGTACATTACGCTGGCGCCCAGCCCAGGCTCACACTGTAAAGTCAAGACGGAGACGCAAAGCAGCGTAACAACAAAGTGAATTACATGTGTTGGTTTAAATACATATGTGTTAGTGTGTGTATGTGTATGTGCGTGTATATGTCTACCAAGTATTTGGCAAAGGGCGTGACCCAGTTTGTCTGCTGCCAACAAACGTGTGTCTTCAATCTAAGCATGCTTACATTAAAAGCAAACTACAATCACATATACATACATATGTAATACAGTAATATTTATATATATCGTACTTTATACTATATTGTATGCAGACAAATCTATTACAATATATGTATACTATATGTGTATAGTACACAGCATTCGACTCGAGTCCTTTTGCATAATAAACTTTTATTTAATGACATTTTCTGTTTGCTTTGCCAGCAGCAGGGAAGAAGAGTAAAGTGCAGCTAAGCTAATAATAAAATAAATATTCATTGAAATTTTATTTAGCCTTCGTTGCAAATTTGCTATTTATTGCCCTATGCCAATGCACAAATGAATTAAGATTGAAATGCATCTGAGCATGCAGTTTATATAATTGCAATAGTATATGTAGATATTGTATAGATTTGTTTTCATTTAACTGCAGATATATTCAAAGCTTATAAGCAGATTATTTGTACTAACTATTGAGGGCTTTTAATTCAAGTTCAATGCCTTTTGAAAAATATTTGTACCTCGCTAATTAAGCAATATGTATTTTGTTCAGGAATGTCATCATTAATTAAAATTATATTATATCAAAAATAATGAAGCTAAATGAATTAAAATTTCATATTTGACCTAAAAGTTTAATTAAATTAAACGCATATATTATTCATTTGCTTATACTTAAATAAGCTGCATCAAGAGCTAATTTTGTTTAATAATAATTACGTTTGGTCCAATTAACTCAGCTCAATTTTTAATTGATGAATGAATATTGTGAAAGTTAATCAGCTATGAAAATGTTTTGCAATTGGTATGTCGGTTGTTGTGCGGTAATTTATTTATATATAAACATACATAGGTAAAAACAGCCATATAGTGAGTATATAAATGAAACGGCTTTGATATGAACCTCAAACCAACCCAAAATCTGCTTTGAGCTGTTTACTTTTTTCAGTCACTTTTTGTTTTAAATATTTTTTGTAAATGCTTTGCTCTATAGGCGCTTTGCCTTTTACGATTTGGTTTGGATTAGGATTTTTGACTAATGTCTCTATATATTTTTGAGGTATAACAACTGAAATTTGTAATTTGTAAATGTTAGTTGTATTCTTATAATTAAAATTAATGGATGGTGTTTCGCTTTAATTGCCTTGCTTCGTAAATTTAATCATCAAAATCAAAGCGTCATCATGCGATAGATAAATAATATAGAACCTTGACTTCCATCAAGACTACTGCCCATTATATAAATGTATACAAAATTAAAAACAAATAATGAATAATAATAATTTAATTGTCTTTAAAATCGTATAATAATTAATGTTAATCAACTATCAAATTTCATTTTACATCCCTCTAGACATAAGCATAATATGACTACTAACGAGGTAATTAATAATACGAGTAATTGTATTATTACGTTGCTCAGTAAACATTTACAACATAAATATTAGCCAACAATGAAATTAAGAGGCAGTATACCATAAGTGTATTTTATAGTCTGACGCATTTATGTTTTGTTTTCTCTCTTATTGTGAGCTGCAGCAAATGCATAAAATTAGAATTTATTATCTACAATTGCTTAGCCGCAATGTAGTTAACCTGTCAATTATTTGTCAAATATTTGGATAAATTAGTTGTCATAAATTTGTTAGCACTTAACCGCATGATTATTTTCGAAACAATTTCATTAGCCAAAATGCAAATGAATAATGAATAGCTTTAGTTGAATCAGAGTCCGTAAGCGTGTGAGCGTATGGACATGGACGAGTGGAGTAAGCTCAGAGCAGTCATAGTCATTAAATATGCATACGCAGCATGATGATTCATTAATTCGCAGCATAAATGAAAATAATAATAAACTCGGAGGGTATGGTGTACAAAAATGAAACTAATTTCGTTTTGTTTTAGTGTGCTTTAGCCGTAACTAAAGTTAACTTAACTTTGCGTGTAAACAACCTTTGTAATTGCTTAGCTTCGTGTCCAGTCTCAGTCTCAGTTTCAGTCCCAGTCGCAGTCGCAGTCGCCAGTCTCCATTGTATGCTGTATACATAAACCCCATAGCATGCCACATTATGAGCGCTCATGTTTAATAGTGTTGCCGTGTGTGTGTGTGTAAGCGCATTTCTTGGGACATTTCACACATCAAAGTAGGTCAAGCAAGGCAAGAGGAAAAGCCAAAGCCAGCAGCTGTATCGCAGATTGCGTGTCGACCTTTGCCGCTTGGCGCCTTTTGCTATGTGATGATTTTGTAATAGAGCCTAGGCTAGCTGCTGCTGCCGCTGCTGGTGCTGCCGCTGCCGGTTAACTGCGGATATGCGAACTAATTATGCAGCATTTAACGGAAGCTGTTTGCCCAAGTCCTCCCCAAAAAACTGTTAAAACTGTTTAGACCAAAGCTCAGCGAGGCGTACCAAACTGAACTTAACTCAACTCAACACACACATGTATGTACGCGTGCATACATACATACATACATATGAATGGTATATGGTCAGGTTTGCCTGACAGCCTTGAATAAAAATAAACTCGAATGATGAGCTGAGCTATGATGAGCGCTCAGCTCTGAAACGCGACAAAGTGACCTCATTCAAAACTCAAAACAAGTAGTTAAGCTTTCGCTCACTTAAAACTAATGAGGTACGCCTATAAATAGGCACAAACAGCAACACAACAATACAGAGACACAAGCTCGTTACATACATAATATGTATGTATGTATATGTTGTTGAAACTTAGACAAGAGAGCTCTGCTTTAGCTCTATTCATAAGCTAACTGCTTGCCCAAAGCATTGATAACATTTCGTGGTAGCGCTTGCGACAGCCAACTAGCCATTAATTATGACATATGACATTTATGCGACTAAATATATGTACACATATATATATTTTTCATACAAATATCATATAGTTGGTGTTCTCGCTTACCAAAGCTGCCATAAAGCCATGAATAGCAAAACAAAATGAAAGACTTTGTGGGAATGTTGAAATCAAATGTTTTTGACTGAGCAATTACAAAAGTGTTGCTAGCTGTTAGGCGTGGCCTAGCCATACAATTTTGATTTAAAATGTGTGCATATTATACGTTTATAATAAATGAAAATAATCAATAAATTTGGCACTGCTTAATCTTAGCATATAGAAAAACGAATTATTTTTTAAGAGTTATTAAATTTTATGAAGACTTATTATAATTTCAACATAATCAATAATATAATATTCATAAGCAATAATTCGTTGCGGCACATGCAAAGTTTTCTGTCATAAATAAAATGCGGGCAACAAAATATGAGAATTGGATAGCCTGTTAATAAATCTAGAATCATACTTGGCAGTCTACTGTGAACTTTCTGGCAGCTCTGTAAATGAAAGAAGTCTTTGGCCACCTCTTAAAGAATAATTTTGAAGCTAAGGTTAACAATAAAAATTAATTGAAAATTAAACTAAGGTTTTGCTGAGATTTTCATTTTACAGTCCCCACTCACTATATAAATAATTCCAAGAATGTATTGCATGGAAAATTGTGAAATCAAGCACTGATAAAATTAGCTATGTAAACTGCTCAAGTGTTTTTCTTAAGACTTTCACCCTTTTTCAGTTTCGATTACAGCTTTAGACAAATGCCATTTGATTGCTGCTGGTGCTGGTGCTGCTGCTGGTGCTGTGCAATTTCTAATCAATATTAAATTTGATTTCTTGGCAGAGCAATTGTGACGAAATGGTAGTGAAATTGAATGCCAGAGTGCGTACGTTTAATACCCTTTATGCGCAATAGTATACAACAAAAGCATAATAAAACGTTACTGTTTGTTCCCCTAGAGAAATATGCTAATGAATGCCGAGCTGACACCGAGCCCCGCCGTGGCCCCGCCCTGTCTTTGCTTGGCAGCCAACCGAAAAACGAGAAAATGAAAAACGGTCACAAAAACAAAACGCAGCAACGAAAGGAAATAAGTGGCACCCAAGGGTTCGAAACTAGTCGCACTAACAGACACACAAACACACACAGACACAGGCACACGCATACGAGCGTAAGTATCTATTGTTAGTTGGGCGTGTGTGTCTGTTGGGCAGCAGCTTATAATATTTGTGTTTAATATGTACTTCAGCACAAGCATCTCAACTTACCTCGCTGTCATTGCTGTGCAGGATTAGCTTGAAGCCTGGCAGTAGATTTGGCTCCTTGTTGACATCATCCAATGCCAGTCTTGCCGCCGGCATGCACGCCTGCCCACCCTGCCATCCTCCTTTGCCGGCAATGGGAAATATGCCGCCTATGTGCAGCTCATCCGGCCTGCCCGCCTCACTGCCCTCCAGCTGCGGAGAGCCGATCAAACAAAGCAAAAATATCCAAAACGTAACAGCACCATCACTTGTCATATCCTGCGAAAAATGAAGCCAGAATCTGATTACCTCCGAATTCCAAAATCGTAAAACAAAAACGAATACAAATAACAAAATCACATCAACGAAAATTGCTAACAATAGCCGTCGACGCTGCAAGGTAAAAGCAAAATGTTAAATGACAGCGACAGCAAAAACCATTTTATGTGTCCAGCAAATTTTTATATTTGCGCGCAGTCCTCGCACAAGCATTTGTACTTCATATCGATCAACAAATTTATGCCTATCAATTGCTTAAATAATTATATCAATACTTAAGCCGACAATGGGCATTAACTAAACAAAGCTTAAAATCCAATGAAAAAGTTTTTATAGCCAGAAACAACTGCGAAATTACGCATCTATCAAATTAATTGACAATTTTGTGACTCTGGCTGAAATCCTGACCTCTTAAGTTTGTTATAAAAATGTGTTTTCTGAAGAACTTTTTGTCGCAGCTTAGACCCGGCATAAAAAAAATCAAGAGAGAGTCTAATAAGTTAGTCAAAAGAGACCGCATAAAGTATAATAATATCTGATGGCTGACGAGGTGAGTCTTTCTGCCTGCCCGAGCATCTAGATTTGAGTAACTCAATTTGGTAAGTAGGTCTGTGTCTGTAGGTCCTGCGTATATCCTATCTTATCCCGGCATCGTTGCTTTTTTGTAATTTTATTTTTATTATATATTAAATATGTTTCATGCCTTTATTAACCCTGTGTACCGGGCCTCTCAGGGTCGGATGTGCCCGACTTTCCGCTTTTTTATTTATTGCTTTGTTCAAGTTGGTTAGACGAACTCTATGAGTCCCACAGCGCAAAGTTTAAATTTTAGCAATCAGTTGTAGTTTACTTCATTAAAAAACTTTTATAAAGTCGAGTTTATTAAAGTTTCGCAGCAGAAAAATTGTTTGTACTTTACTATTCTAAACAACAAATCCTTTTCATGCTTTGAAATTCCACGAAAAATTAAAAACCACATAAAATGCTGCCAAATTCTATGAAATTCTCTAGACTTTTAGTCGACAACGAGTTGCAATAATAACAAAATATTGCCAGAAGCGGTTTAAGCATTTACCATATATATTAATTAAATTTGCTCAGCAGCGGTGTTTAGTTTCTAGAATTTGGTTCACTTTTGGTCTTTGTTTCAGTTAACGGAAGGCCAAATTTGCCACAAAACTAAGCTGCTTTAAACGAAAATGGCTTCCATCTATTTTCAGAAAAGCAAAACTGATTTTTCTTGGAAATAAAATTGAAAAGTAGCTTTTAGGTTTTGATGTTGATAGCTATGCTGACAAATTTTAATTTAATTTTAATAATTTTCAGCACTTAAAGAGTTTTAAACACTAACATAAGCCTTTTAATGGGCTTAAATTAAATCCCGATGAAACAATATTGTCGTTTGTTGAGGCAAGTGTAAGCAAATAACAATTTATTATAAAAAGTGCTGCATTAAATCATTTAAAATACTTAACCAATTTACAACTATCGCTTTGTAATTCTTTTTTCTCTTTTATAAGCAGCTTTAACACAAATTTCTTGTCTTATTTTATCTCAGCGCTATTTTTATAACCTCAAGCCATTTACTAATCACAAATATAAAATTCGCCAACTGCTTTTTTATGCCACGCTAAGGTCAGCAAATGTTGAAACTAACTTCGTATACGCTTAAATTGTCTGACTTGATTGGCAATTTGCTATTTTAGTGTTGATTTAAAAGCTTTTAAGCTTGACATTTGTGGCTGCAAATAAATAAATAATTAGATTCTATTTTTTCTTCTGTTTTTTTGTTTGTGTGTGTGAGATTTGCTAGTCTGTCTTTAGTTTTTGGTTGTTGGGATTGGTGTTGATGTTGTTTTTCTTGTTGTTGTTGTTGTTGTTGTTGACCTGCAAGGTCAGTTAAACGTAGCGTTTTTATAGCTTTTTAGCCTTGCAGAGCGCGTAGACCACAGTCCGCAGACCGCATGCCACAAAGGTCTTGTTCTAAACTTTAGCTGGCGATTGCTGTTTTATAAAAGAAAAACAACAAAATAATAAAATACACAGACTCATACACACACACACATACATAGATAAAGAGACAAGAAAATAATAACTGCCCCAAGAGGCGGCTGCTGGCAAAGCTGTTTAGAGGCTGTGTATGGGTGCGTAGCGACGTTTATTGCGCGCTCGTTGCTTCTTGCTTGTATTAGTGTGTGTGTGTGTGTGTGTGTGTGTGTGTCTGTGTGTGTGTGGTAGATACACACGCACATGTAGCACGCGTGTATGGCAAATGAGCGTAGCGCGCTTGTGGTTATTGAAATGTTTGTGCGCTCAAAGGTAGGCAACAGAAATTTTGCACACTGAAGTTCACAGTGCGCGCGATTATCGGCGGCAATTGAGGCGTTAATCAGTAAGCATTTCCCTGTACAGCTAAGTTAAAATGAGCCGGAGCCAACGGGTGTGAATATAAATGTGTGTTTGTCTGTGTGTGTGTGTGTGTGGGTAACTTCCGCTGACCTAGTTAACAGACAAACACACACACACAGAAACTCATACACGCGTTGAATAATTACAGGCTTGCCTCAACAACACCTCAAGCTGTGGTTGTCGCTGCCGCTCATTTAGCATCAAACTGATACACTTCACTTCACAGCAGCTTAAATTAATCTCTCACTTACTTTGCGTATGCCTTTCAAAAATGTGCTGCGATTTTGTTGATTGCTGTTGCCGCCGCTATAGCTGCTGCTGCTGCTGCTGCTGGTGGTAGTTCGATTGCTGCTTGTTATATGCTTGTGGCACTGGGTTTGGCTTTGGCTGCCTTGGCCGGCAATACAATTGTTTCATAAGACACTACTAAACTCTGGTGGCCACAACTCAATGTTTGTTGCAGTTGCATTGTTGTTGCTGCTGCTCTTGTTGTTCTGCTTGCAGTTGCTGTTGTAGTAATTGATGTTGCTGTTGTTCTGTTTGCTTTGTTTGATGACTGCGCATTACAATCGATAATCCCATGCAAAAAAGCAGCTCAGCGCAACGGCTTTGGCGTAAATCCATTTTAATGAAATGTCGTAAGCGGCACAGCTAATCCCTAAATGATGTTGACTAGCTGTTGTTGTTGCTGTTGCTGCTGCTGCTGCCGCTGCAATTGCTGCATATTTGCAGCAACAACAAATGACTATCTGACAACGGGGCGTGGGAGCTTTACGCACACATATACACGCGCGCACTCACACAGACGCAGACACGCACGCACACAGACGAAAAGCTACAAATTGAATTTTAAAATTTCTGCTCTTCTTTTACTTTTTTTTTATAGCTACTAGAGTAAACTTCACTTTTTTTTCTTTGCTGTGTGTATATATATTTGGCTCACTGTTGTTGTTGTCAATGCTGCTGCTGCTACTGCGGTTTTTGTTGCACTTTTAATTTGTAAATGAAGCAGAAATTTTCTTTTAAACTTTGTATACTTTTCGCACGCATATTAAATGCGAGCAATTTGTCGAGCTCACACACACACACACACACAGTTAAACACGCACATGCACATATACATATACACATTTATACATATTCATATATTTAATACAGCATACACTGAGGTGTAGTCACATTTGCCTTGTTTTATACACACACAAAATTTTTTGGTAAAAAACTTTTTTGCATTGTATCTGCGCTGTTGTTTGGTGCTGCTGCTATTTTTTTTGCTTTTATGCTATATTTTGTTGTTGCGTGTGGGCGAGGCGCACTGAGTTTTGTGTTCGTTGTGTTCCACATGTATCCGACGACTGGAACTTCATGACTGCCAGGCCGACTCAAATACTCAGCGAGTTTGCCGAGTTTCAGTTTCAATTCACATTCTTTTTTTTCGGCTTTAGTAGCCACACACATGCACACACACACACACGCGCAGATACACATACAGCGAAAGCGAAGGGAGAGAGCTTTGTTGAGCAAGCTTTGACTTTGCTTTTTGCCTTTTGCCATGCTGAGCGAAACTGGAAGGCTTGACTCTTATCTAGCTTCCAGTGCTGCGACTGCGAACTGTACTGCTTGTGGGTGGTGGGTGATTGGTAGGTAGATAGGTAGGTAGAGAGGTCGAGCTTCAGCGACGGCAAAATGTGCGTGAGTGTTGGTAAAGTTTGATTTTTAGTGGGCGCGAAGTTGATAACTGTCGATTGTGTATGTCGGCCGTAATTATGACCAGAGGCCACTTGGCCTGTGCGCTTGTCTAGTACGATAGATAGATACATGGCATTTGGGTAAAGAGCAAAGGGTGCTGGGGGGAGACTAAACACTGGCGCGCGCGCTCTATTGCATTTGTGTGTTTGCTTAAATGGGCCGCGAAATTAACAAAACGCAATGCAAATGGCCAAGGACAATAATCGGGCAGGCTGGCAGTCAATGTTGGCATCGACTTATGGCCAATGTCAGCGTTTGTTTTGAAAGTGAAAGCCATTATTATGAGCCTGCTGCCTGGCATTGCATGCCAAAGTTTTTGGGGTCGTAACACAGTCAAACATGCAAACACGCACACGACAGGCTTAGGTCACATATACACACACGCTACAAAGCCGAAGTAACCATGCTCCGTGCCCACGGACATAGACATGAACAAGGTAAGGTAAGGTCCTTGTCATTTAACTCACTTGCCGCGTTGACCTTTTGCCCATGTGTGCACTTTCACAACAACAACAGAAGCAACAACAGCAGCAGCAGCGGCAACTAAACATTCAAAACAACAAAACAACCCATAAAGCCAAGTCCAAGCTAATTTAGGTACAAATGCCACGCCTTGAGCCTTACCCTACTTCCCATGCATGTTTGATGAGCTTATCAAGGCTCCGCTATATTGAATTTTAAATCGATACATTTCCGCTTCAGCCAATTAGCTTGATAATTGCAATAAATAAATCATGGTCAAGTGCGCAATTACACACGCGAACACACGCAATTCTAAATGCGACTACAAGTAACAAAAACAAAAAAAGAAACCTTGTTTACATAAATGATTTGACTTTTTTTAGTATGCAGTACTTAATTAACATGCCCCTTGCTCGCTCGTACGATATGCATGCATTTGCTTAATAAGTAAAGTTTTTGCAGCTGGGCATAATTAATCTATAATAAGATTGGAACACAGCAAAAAATTCCACATGAATAGTTGCATCTAAACTAATTGTATTTTAATTATATTTTAAGGAGTATATGAATCTAATAGTATTTAATTAATGCATAATATATTTAACTATTATTCGACTTATTCTTATGCATACTTATTATAAAAAATCACATAATTATATATATTTTAATAATAACTAATAGTAAATTTGCGGTTGTAAAAATTTTAATAACGTTAAAATATAAAAAATTTTGAAGAGATCTTTGGGCTTAAAATTGAATGTAGAGAAATAATATTGTATGGAGCTTTAATAATAAATTAATATAAACTAAAATAATTGATATATATGTAAATTAATATATTTTAATTCTGGGCTTCTACTTAAGTCTATTAATTTGATTTAATAAATAAAAAAATTATTATTTTAAATGAAATATTTTAATAACTCTTAAAATTGAATGTATCAAAATTAAATTGGATGGTGCTTTAATAATAAATAAATATGCATCTTTATTTATAATAATAATTGTGATATGCTTTAGATTTACATAAGAAAAATTGTATTTATAATGTGTCTTAGTTTTAAATGAATTGATTTAAACATGAGAAGAATAATGTTGATTTATTTATTAAAGCATCTACCAAATTCTTCAACGAATTCACCAGAAATTTAAGGATGCTCAGCATGTTGGCTCTTACAAATTTCAATTAATTTTCAAAGTCTTTCTTTTGTGAGGTCATAGCTTAAGAAAATTGTTACAGCACTTTACTTTGTTAAAACTTTTGTGGAATTTTTCGTTGAGCAAATGCCTTTTGTTATTATTGATATCAATCATGAATAAAATGAATCGCTCATGCAACGAAGCCAAAGTTCAAGTCTTGCTTTGGCCAAGAACCACAAAAGATTAACATGCGCTGAGCAGCTTGGCTCATTCTTATAATCTGCTAGTCCTTGTGCACACAACCGCACACATGCATAGAAACTCGCACAGATACACATGCATACACACATATATATATATATAAATGCTCAAACAGTCTCATACTGGCAAACATGTCTTTTTAAATTGTTGCACGCCTCGTTCCTAGCGTACCCTTAGTGCTCACCCTGGGGGCAATACTTGTAAAAAGTTTAGCATTGCGCTACGTAAGCGACGAAAGTAACGTTGCGCTGCCTTGTGGCGACCAGGGGGTAACAACAAAGGCAAGCACCGTATGCCTGGCATGCGTTTTTCACATTGTTCCATGCGGTTGAATAAACACAAGCCGCCACACACACACACACATATATGCAGAGAAACGGGCGCGCACTTACACACGGACGTACACAAATACTCATGCATTTTATGAGCTGCACAAACACACATAGACACACGCACGCATACAGAGACACTTATTCGCTCGCTTGCCTCGACAGGCTTACAAAATAAACATTGCGGTATGTATTTTGTTTGTACACACTGCCTTATACGTAAGTACGGCCACACTCATCTTTACCTACCCAGCCAGCCTACCTGGTTGGTTGGTTGGTCTGACTGTCAGTCAGTGGCCAACAATACACAAAAGGCACACACACACACACTCACACATATGCACATATACAGACTGCAGCTGCTATACGTCACGTTTGTGTATGCAGAATGCTCAGCAGCCCGGGAAACTATTGTACTAAAAGATTTAACCCGTATCCTAGATGCAGATAGCAATGAATTCTCAAAGCAGGCTTGATAAAGTGAAGAATTTTTAGAAGAAAAACGTTCCAAGCTTGGAATTTTAAATCTATGACAGGCATAGAAAATTTAAAGAAATTTTTAACTAAGCCACGTGGTTAGGAAAGTTTAAGGTTGAACACCTCTAGTTCTATTTGCATAGTTAGTGAAAACTTTTTATGGTCGGTAAATTACGTTTTCAAGTTAATAAGTTGCTTAAGTTAATGCAGGCTTAAAACTTATGCTTAACATTATTTGCAACATAATATAATATGATTTCATTAAAGTTACATTACTCTAGAAGCTTTTTTTTATTTATGTACTTTGCCAAGGCTTGGGATTGGACTTGGGTTTGGGCTTGGGCTTGGGATTATGAAGTACGCACAAACAAACATGTGTATGGGGGCGTAAGTATGCATGTGTGTGTGCGTGTACATATCATTAACAGCTTATACTGTCAGTGTGGCTAAAGCGTTCGGCTCAGTCATCGCCTGAAAATATTGTGTGCAACCTCATGGTGTGTCAGCATTTGGGTTAAAAGTGAACTAATTTGCATAGACCGCACGGAACAATGCGCTGGGCGGCTGCATGAGAGGAGCTAACAAAAAGATTCATTAGGGCCAATCAGTGCAGAGCGTGTGGGGATGCCACAGCGGGCAGGACAGGGGCGGCGGCGGCTCAGGTAGCGAAGGCGACACGAGGCATTGGGCAATGGACAATAAAGCAGCTGGAGGATGCAGAGAGAGAGGAGGACGCCGGCGAGGACGAGTCGTGTGTGTAAACAGTTTTGTTGTTTGCCTTCTAAATACGCACGCTCTACTTTAAACAAAGCGTAGCATACAAACAGGCGTACACACGCACACTCACATGCGCAAGCTCTGGGCACATGTTGTAAACAACTTGTACGTGTGTGTGTGCAAAACAAATTTAAACTTTACGCCCAAAGTTTATTTTTATGAGCAAAACTTTAAATAATGAAATTATCTGACAAGAACTTGAAGATGGGCCAAAGCACCACACACAATGAGACCCTAAAGAGTGTGCGTCTGAATGTGTTTGTGTGTGTGTGTGTGTGTGTGTGTGTGAGAGACCGGGAGAGCGAGCTATAGTGTGCGAGAGTAGCACAGACAATGATTATCCGTTTCGCGATCCAATCAATAGCGTAATTTATGCCCTTACTACCCATACTACCTTTGCTGCGTTATCAAATATTTATTTACACTTGAGCTATAATAATTCATTGATGCATTGAATGCCAGGCACAGGCTCGCACTTGGTAATCGCTCTCGTGGCGGGCACGGGCGTCGCACTACACAGTCGGAGTCGAGTCACAAGCACAGGCACGACCCGGCAACGTAAACGTCAGGACTAACCTTTCACCGTTGTCCTTCAAAGGCGCCGTCGCTGTGAAAGCAACAGCTGTGCACGCTCTCTCTCAATATGCTCACATACGCCTTTTCGCTCCCATCGCCTTCCAAGCACGGAGCTTTCAACTTCCAGTTTCAAATTTCTATGTGCAAAAGCTTCGTTATCAAAGCTGCCCCAGCATGTGGAGAGAAAAGCACAAGTATGTTGAACAAAGCGAGGGTTGATTCAAAACATTTCTGTGTATTAAGCTTTAGGTTAAACATACATTTGTTTTCTATATGCATACACCTCTCATTTTTAAGTATTAAGCTTACAGAGCCAATTATTATAATTCACAAGCGAGTATTGATTCAAAACATTTTTGTAGATTAAGCTTTAAGTTAAACTGTTTAATATGTTACTTCTGTACAATTTTAGTTAATGTTCCAATTATTTGTTTCCTATCTGTTTCATTTTGAAGTATTCTGCTTACAATTTGTGTACAATAAAATGATTGTGTACATCATTTAGCTACGACAATTGTTAATTGACTTGAAACTAATAATATTATTAACTACAATTTATAAAAAAGATCAAGCCAATTGTAAAAAATGTATCTATCTCTATTGCTTACAACCGGGCTTTAATTTCAAAATATTTTAAGCTAACACAAGGTAAACTTAATTAAGAGCTAAAAAACTTAAATGTTTGTTTTATGCTGAGTATGCATGCAAATTAAAAATGAGCTGCTTGATATTCTAATACAAATAAAATCCATCAGTCATCGAACTCAAATACTGGCAACCCATTTGCGTCCCAGCTATTCTTACATTTCTTGAAGGCACAAACAAGATAAAGTGCTGAAAGAAACAAGAAACAGAAACAGTTAAAAATAGACGAGATTTTAACGAATTAAGACTCACTTGTTGCTTCCCATTCGGACTTTGACAGCGAGCCCACTGGTGCGAAGCGTTGAGTGCCAAATACTTTACGCAAATGGGCAAACTGCTCATCGTTGTTATAACGCTGTGGATGCACAGTTTCCAGGCCAGACATGCGCTGCAGCAGCTGGCGGCCTTGGGTCAATGTGTCGCTGTAGTAGTCGGCAAAGGTGCTGCGCTTGATCAGCTGCAGTCCATGCTTGCGGCCCAGTTTGACCAGCGTGGGAAAATGGACCAGAAATTCGGGACAGTCAACCACGCCCTCGAGATGGAACTGATACTTGGCGCCAAAGAGTGGCAGTGCATCTGTATCGCACTCAAATTCAATGTTGTAGACGTCGTTGCCGAAGCTACGCGCATCTGGGCCAGCGGCCTTTAATCTCCTCATGATCTCATAGGCATCCGGTATAGTGGCTATAAAATAACCACCTGGCTCCAAGCACTCCGCCGCATTGCGCATCATGCAATCAGCTTGGATAAAGGATTCAAAGCAATAATGAAACGCAAACTGGCACGACACCAAGTTCAATTGTAGCGATGCGTCCTTGTAGCGCTCACGTAGTCGCACTAGTGTTGAGTCACAAGCAAAGAACTCTGCGGTAAACTTGTGCCCAAACTTGGATTTCTCAGCGCGCTGCAATGCCTCCTGGTAACGCCGCTGGCACTGCTCCACGGAAACCTCTGCAATATCCGTGCATATCAAATGGGATATGGTAGCCTTATCCCACTTGAGCAGATCTCCGCCTTTGCCACAGCACATGTCTAGCACGCGCAAAGCGTCGCCAACTCGCTTCTGCTGCTTAATTTTCGCCATGTACTCATTAATCAGCATGCTCTTGATCCAGTTGTTAAAGTTGCGCATAAAATAGATTTTGGACTTGTGGCGCTCCCTGCGCCCGGCCTCCTTCAGCTCATTGTAGTGATGCGCCACCACATGTGTGTTGGCCGCGCCGCTAGTACTGCTGGCATCCAAGTCCTCTTCGTCATTGTATAAATTCTCTGGGGGCGCTATGGCTGCCGATGTGCCCGCCATTGCTCACAAATATTCACTCTTTAACACAATATTGTTTTAGTTGAGTATCTTTTCCTTCTGGTACAAATACTACATGAGAGCAGTGCAGCAACAGTTCACAGTTTAAAACAACTCAACTCGATTTTTGAGATGACAGTGTGTTGCAGCGATTACACGTAGCTTAAGCGTTAGTTTGTGACGTCATATGTATGAAAAAGCCACTTTAAATGTTCAGTTATGCATATAAACATATAATTAACAGAACATGCTACTTTACAATACAAGATTATTTGTTGTTTTACAATTCGAATATGCGGCATGTGCGTTACCTTATAGTTTTTATTGATTGAGCTCAACAGCTGTTTCGCATGTGGTTAAACAAAAAACACTTTAAATGCAAATTCGCGCATTAGGTGCTACTTTTAAGCATTTATTAGTTAACAGTGGCGCCTTAAGGCATTTTCCACGCAACATGGCGTGTAGCAGATTCGAGTACGTAAAAACTTATGAACAAGACGACAAAATATTGCCAAATGTTTGGATTGTTATTAGAATTGATGGCAAAAAGTTTCATCACTTTGCCAACACACACAAATTTGAAAAGCCCAACGATGAAAATGGTAATTAAATTTATCTGCAAAAAGAGTATTTAAGAATTACGTTTATTTATTCACAGCGCTCAATGTAATGAATGCTGCTGGCATAGCCGTGATGCAGGAATTCAAGGACATAGTGGTGGCTTACGGCCAGAGCGACGAATATTCATTTGTATTCCGAAAAGACACAATGGTTTATAAGCGTCGCGCTTCGAAGCTGCTCACCTATGTAACCAGTCAGTTTACCAGTAGCTATGTGCTCGCCTGGTCACAGTGGATGCAACGTCCTTTGGCCTATGCGCCTTGCTTTGATGGCCGGGTGGTGCTATACCCTACAGATGATAACATGCGGGATTACTTAAGCTGGCGACAAGCAGATGTGCATGTTAATAATCTTTATAACACGGCATTTTGGAAGCTGGTGCAGTCTGGTCTCACTAATCAGCAGGCCGAGGAGAAATTGCGTGGTACACTCTCAGCTGCGAAAAATGAGTTACTCTTTACGGAGTTTGGCATTAACTATAATAATGTCCCGGCCATGTACCGCAAGGGGACTATCTTGATGCGCAAGCGTGTACATGAAGCTGACCAAACGGATAAGGATAAGGGAAGGCAGGTTATAGTTCCACTGCATGAGGATTTGATTGGCGCGGCCTTCTGGAAAAAACATAGTGAAATTCTGGGCAAATACGTTCCTGGCAATCATGAGCTGGATTCAACAAGTGAATGCAAGCTGCTAGCCATGCAGCTGGGGGAGAAACTAAAGATTGAGGCCGAGAACAGTTGATTTTGACTTACGACAATTGTTTAATTACAACTATTACATTAGAAATAAACTCAATTAAACTGTTAGTAATCATCATCGTCGTCTTCATCGTCCTCACTGGGCTTGCTGCGGCTACTTGTGCCATCCGGTAGCTGTGGCTGCTGTTGAGGCCTCTGCATCAGAGCGTTACTCTGTTGCACGGCTGCTGCTTGCATGCTCATCCACTGTTGTTGCTCTTCGCGAGCCTGTTCCTCACGAGCCTTGGCAAATAACTCCTGTTGTTGACGCAACAACTCTTCTTCGGGTATGCCTAGGTTCTCGAGTCGCGTGCTCTGTCGACGTCGCTTGGCCGCCACTTCCTTGCAGTCGTGCAGCACAGCCTCGGCCTCCTGCTTGTAGTCACGAAAACCGAGACGGTCGAGTGCTTCTAGCACATGCTCCGCATTGATGGTCTTCTTGCTGCGTTGATTACACACCTCGTTAGCTTCCGAGCTAATCAGGTGAATGAATTCAGTACAGCAATTCAGTATAAGCTCACGACTTTCGTTGGCTACACGCACTGTGGGCAGTAGTTCCTTTATTATCTTGTTGATGCTGGCGCGTGGCAGTGTGAGCTCATCATCCTGCTCGGCACTGGGCAGCAATTCCTCTTGTGGATTAGACATGAAGCGCACTCAAAAAATGTAAACAAAAAAAGAAACAATTTTTTTTGTAGCTCTGCGATACAAAGAAATAACGCTGTGGCGGTAAAGCGATTGCGATTAAATCACTTAACTGAACTAGTTCCTTAGTTAATTCTTAAATAATGAGCGGAATCATTCATATCAAATGAGGGGAACTGATTCTGAGCATGACAAAAAATGGGCAGCACTTTTCATACTACTGTGACAGCTCTGTTAACAAATTGAAATTTCTAGCTCTTAGCAAACATTTATTTTAATAATGGGCGACTATGATTCCGATGAGGAACAATCGCAGATAGAAAAGCTGCAACATGCCAAAGTGCCAAGGGGTATGTTTGTCAGTGGCTGGGATGACGACGCCGACGAATTAATAGAGGAGGACAAGAACCCACAGGGTAACAACATACATTTTCAACTTGATTTGCTATAATGTACAACTAATTTTTGTGTAATGCAGCCAGCATTGAAGGCATGATATTGTGGGCCGTTAATGAAAATCGAATTGGTGAAGTACGCGAGATACTCAAACTAGATCCGGATACAGTAAACGCAAGGGACAACGACGGCTATACGCCGCTTCATCGCGCTTGCTACAATAATTTCCTGAACATAGCAAGATTGCTACTGCAGCACAAAGCAGATCCAAATGCACGTACTGAGCTTGGTTGGACACCGCTACACTCAGCCTGTAAGTGGAACAACGCAGAAAGTGTGCAGTTGTTGTTGCAATTTGGAGCAGATGTAAACGCAGAGTCGGAGGGCCAACAGACGCCGCTTCACATTACCGCTACTGTATCCAACTGCCGCAATACAGCAACTGTGCTGCTAATGGATCGCTATATAAAACCACGCAAGGAGAATAACTCGGAGGAAACAGCGGCTGTCATTGCGCGTCGAACAGGCATGAGCTATGTTATTTTTGAAATTGGTCACGAGGCCTACGACTGCGAGACAGGATTGTTAGACTAAGAGATTGTCTGTATATGCATAAATAAATAATACTTATTGTTAGTTTAATTTATATATCGGATGCTTAGCGACTAATGCCGTAGCTCAGCTAGCCGGCGCTGGAGTGCGTACAAAATGCTCGTAGAATGACTTAGTATAGTTGACCATCTCATCCTGCATGGCAGCCGGCACAAAATACGGATTGCCTTGACCGCCCTCAATAGTACCCTTGGCCGTGTAGCGCATGTAGCTGGATACATTTGTCTCTGGCGGCAGCACGGCACCATCCTCTATTACACAGCAGTCCTTCAGAGTGCAACGGCGACCCTGTATAGCAAATATTAATAGGCGTCAATGCATTGCATTCAATTCAAATACTTACAATAATAGCATTCTTGCCAATGTAGACAAATGACCCTATAGTGGCCGCAGACACAACAGCGCCCTCGCCAATGAACACATGGTCACCGATGTGCATCGGAAAGAAGGCGATACCTTTGCTGAATTGTTTATAAGGTGGACGTATCACGGAGTTCTTGCTTATCACACAATATCTGCCAGCACGTACATTGGCCAAATCGCCGCGTATAATGGCACCACTTTGAACTATTACCTTGCCATTGAGCACTATATTCTGGGAGCCGCAGAGCACAGTGTGACGGCTTACTTTGTTGCCAGAGGCCTGTAAACAAAAAACAACAATGTGTATGAGATCATCAGTTACTTAGCAGCAAATTGAGCTTTTATACAACACAAGCTTATGCCACAAATTTTTACCGTTTCCACGTATTCATCTTTGCTATAATAAGTGTCGGCTATCTCCATATTTATATTTTTAGCTTTTACTAAATAAAACTTTTACTAAATAAATAAAATCAGCTAAGTTGTTAGCCTATCGATAAGTCGTACAATCAGCTGTGTATGGACGCGTTGCCAACTATCTGAAAATAGTTTCTGGAAGCGAGCAACCCTATTCCATGTATGTATGCATGTGTAAATTTTAAACTGTATTGCTAATAATTATTTGAATGCGGGTGCACTTGTGTTAGCCCTGAACTTTACTTGCAATTGGCAAAAGCTAATAGCTGTTTTGTATAAATACATATGTAAAGATATTTGTGCGAAACCTCAGCCAGGTGCTGTCTCTGGGCAGCGTTTTAAACGCGCTTCAATGATGTTCCAATTTAATGCGCTTTAATAATTGCGACTGCCCGGCCCCTGCGCGTTGACCTTCTACACGCTCGAGCGGATTGACTCTCTTGGCCACATCGTTGCTAATTGGCAGGTTGTGGCTGTTGTTGTTGTCAGCTGTTCAATGCTTAGTTCTGCCTGTGAAGAACACTCATGCCCATATTTATGGTAATCCATTAATATTATGCTGTTTGCTTACGCGGACAGCACGTAAATGAATTAGTTTCACTATTTCGTTTTTGGTTTTATTTGACCTTATGTGTACTACAATTTGACCAATTGGCCAGTTGATCATTTGAACTTTGTTGGCAGCCAATTTAATTACAAATAACAATGGTCAGCTCATTTGAGCAACATTAATTAAAAGTAATTCTTAGCCAAGCAGCCGCTTTGAATCAAAGCCGCCGCTTGAAGGCCCACCTTTGGCCCAAAGGGTTAATAAACTTCAACTTGCGTTTGTATTAAAGGTTAGATTAATTGGAATGTGTGCGCAAGTGCACGCAAACAAAATAAACACACAAGTCATCGTGCAGACAAACAAATTATTGAAATAGTGATTAAAATAAATATATATAACTCAGCTTTTCATAAACCCTCAATCTTTCTCTCTCATTCTCGCTCTCTGGGAACATGTGTGCATACAGTTAGCAATTGTGGTGGCATTGTCAATACAACAACGATTTATTGACATTTTGTCGCTGCATTGAAACAAAAGACTTGAGCAAAAAACTTGATTAATTTGTTTGTTGTTTTTTTTTTCTTAAAGTAGCATTGCATGCAAAAAGTGAAAATATTATGTAATTGTTGTCTGACTGTCGGTCTCTATCACCTTGGGCGCAATAAAAATGCATTAAAACAATTTTCTTAATTTTTAATTGCGATTAATTTCGATTTTTTATTTGTCGACACTTAATTGATTGCTCAGTAATAAATAATTATATGTAAGCATTGAGAAAATATGTCACCCAGCAGCTTCAAATGCACTTGAATATAATCTTAATAGCATGTTGTTAATCATTAGAATTACCCTCATAATTTTTCACTGCAATCCTTTATTCCAAAATGAGATACGCTCTTTTAGTGCTAATAGCAGTATGACAACGCAACAATGTTGAAGCTTACCATGTTTATCATTGAAGGCCAACAGTGATGAGTTTTAAATATTTACATAGTAGATGCCACCCAAGAGATTGCCAGACTCGGCTCACAATGCTCACTGCGACATGGTCAAGGTCAACTTGGGGCACATTCATCATACATGCGACGCTTGTTTTCATGAAAGGCTTATAATTTAAGTGTTTACCTAAAATATTATTTAATATGATCTTACCAATTTTACAAGAGTTATCAACTTTTTCCTTATGTCAGTGACTAACTGGTGCCAATAACCGTAAAATGGATGCATATTTAATAACTAATGCTAACTAAATGCTTTATAGCTCCTTGTTATGGAATTCATAAATTTACTTTTCAATACACACATACTACAAATGGTTGTTATTCATAATTATAGTACCTTCTGGTAATAAATGGTTTTATCAAAAACCTGAAAGCTCAAGGTTACTATTCCTTCAAGATTAACTCTAGTTACAAATCAAAAGATAAGTTAAACTTATGCTGCATATGTACAGTTTATATATTTCATTAATCGGCATAAATAATATATAAAATATATTCGAGGCTTGGGAATGTAATTTATAAAGTTCACATGACTACAGTATATACAATTTGATTCGAGAATCGAAATGAAGAGTGCGACGATTCCATATATTAAACTTTTTTTAAACTTAAGTAATATACATTTTAATATTCATTCTATACAAACATTGAAAACATTTTTGTTAATGAGCACATAAAAAAATTGTATGTACTAAACTTGTATTAAAAAAGTTCTCATAGCGTATACAACATTCCGCGTGACTTTAACTTTCCATTAATGATATGATTTTGTTTTCGCTTGTTTTGGTTTGCCGCTTAACGTGTCCATCGAAGGTCAAGTGCACGCTAAATGTTTTGTTTTTGTTTTTATTTTTTCGTTGTACACGACAACTAGTGGCAACTTGTTGTTTAATTAATTTTTAATATTTTTTCCTCTGCGCAAGTCATTTTAGCTCAACTGCTGTCGCTTTTGATGATGTGACAGGCAGCACGCAACTTGGGCGGGCTCAGTGGCTAATTGCTTAAGCACTTAGAAAAGAGCTGTCAGGTATGCATATGGCCATGAAAATGGCAATAATGTTGGTAGTACAGTTTATTGGGGCAAGCTTCAAGCACTAAGTTTAATGTTTTTTTTTTTTTTTTTTTTTTTTTTTTTTTTTTGGCAAAATGTTGTGTAATCAACAATGCACAGTTTCTATTATTTTTTGAATGTGTTAGTAGTTTTGTTCCCGCAACCAAAAAAACAAAACAAAATAGAAATTTAGGTGGTAATTTATTAAAATAATTATAATTTATATTTCACGCTAATTAAAATCTTTTTAAATTGAGTGCATTTGTACTTATTTTTTAAACACGCACTGCACAGACTATTGATAAATTCCTTTAATTAGTCTTAACCAATCACAATCAAAGCTTTCTAATAAATATATTTTCTTGTTGTCTATATTTAGTATTTGTGATTATATCTAAGTTTAATACTAAATTTTAGTAACTGAACAAATAATATTGATAATAGTTATAGAAATAATTTAAATATATTATTACTGTAGCAACTACGAGCCCTAACCAGTATTAATTTGTACTACAAAGATTTTAGGAGAGTGCGTTTTCAATAATTATTGTGTATGTAAATTCCATTTAACTTACTTTACTTCAATAAAATAAATTTAATATCATTTTATTTAATACATTATATAAATCAATCACACAATAAGAACACTAATTTGTTATTGCATGAAAATATTATTAATTATTAGAAGCACTCTCTTCAAATTTATTTTTTTGACCCAAGCTTATGTTTGAAATAAAATACAATTTCAATAATTGTTCTCTCAAACGTTTACTTACAAATGAGTTACTAAATGATTTAAATAAAATAATAGAACCTCTAGTATGTTACCATTGAGGCCACTAGAACGGAATGATTTAGATAATATTTTGTTCAATTTTAAAAGTAAAATTTAGAACAATAGAAAATCAACACCCTTTTTTTTATTCCTACTTCTTATAAATGCTGGATAAATCTATAAATGTTCTTACATTTCTTACAAGTTTTATTATTTTATTTTGTTGTTTAATCATTGCTGTATGGTTTCATTGCAGAATTGCTTTTCAATTAGGCACCCACTAACTCATTACTCGAAAAGCAAAAACATGGCAGGCCTTGGGGTTTTAGCTAACATTTTTGATTTGGCACATGGTAACCATAATAAGCTGGCCAATGAGTTGCTGAAGTGCTAGCTACTATAAATATATGTATATCTATCTGTTTGTATATAAGACTGACACATTTTGATCTTATTGTCAATCATTGTCAATCAACTTGCGGGCCACCCAAGCAACAAAGTCTTTGACACTGACACTAAGAGACCTTTTAGAGTTCAATCAACTGCGCAGCTCAAGACATATATGTAATTGGTGTTATACATATTTAGACAAAAAAATAAATAATTATGTCTGCTTGTCTGTGGATTTGTAGCGACAAGTTTCGTTGATCGCTTATCAGCGAACCGTTGAAATGTTTTGAAGGCAAAGGAAGTGCGCACACGCCGTTCAAAGCTTTTGGGCCAAGCATATAATTCAGCAAAATGGCTTAATTGTGGCCTGCCAAAAAGCGACCCTGCCCAACTACACTTTTAGACTTGAGGCAGCTTAGCCTTGCCCATGGCTAACAAAAATCGTATAATCGCAAACAAGCAAAAACTAAAAAGTTTCAGGTTCAAAACTATTAGCGCCCGCATGCAAAAGCGATAAACCGATTAAAATTGGAACAATCTGCGTGCACGTTGGGCAAACAACAATAAAAACAAGTGGACAGGTTAAAGTTGGGCGCCACCAACATTTAAATACACTTCGACTAGGTCGGAAATTTCATTCACGCATGCACTCACAAACACATACCCACAAAACAGCTAACGCGTCACAGCTCGTTTTCGCTGTAGCGTCAACAGCGCGGCCGCCGCTGCGTCGGCAGCGACTTTGGAATGGCGCGTCAGTCCGCACGTGCACCCCGCTGTCTACATTGAAAATTGAAATGTGAATAATTCCTAAGTTTACTTTGACCGATCGTTTGAAACTTGCCCAATCGGTCGAAAACATTTTATTGATGACTATGGGCAATTTTGTGGATTTATTTAAGGATTTTTAAAGATTTTTTTCTAAAGCCTTATATATTGTTTTTTTTCGATTTTGCGGGGGAGGGGGAGGAAATAAAAAATAAATATAAAAACGTTCGGGTTTTGGATATAGGAGCAACCTATTACCAAATTTGGTCTTGAAAGCTCTTTACGTTGCTGAGACAGTTGCCTCAAACATTCAACGGACAGACCGGAACATGGCTAATATCGACTCAGCGTCGGGTCGGCTGATACAAGAATATCATATACTTTATGGGTCTGCCACGCCTCCTTCTTCCCTGTTACATACATTTTGAGCAACTTCATCTAATTAACCCTTTTTCCCCTTTTTTACAAAAATGTCAAAGTGTATAAAAACAAAAACAATTGTTAGCTTGTGTTGTTGGCGTGCGTATTTCCTTTTTTTGTATTTATTTTTTGACAGCTGACAACTATTGCCTACTGTATTTTGATTGTTTTTATTTTATTTGGGGCCACTTGAATTTCGATTTGGGGCTTTTATCGATTTAGCAGTTGAAGTCAGCCTCGGGGCATAGTTAGTGGCAATAATGTTTTAATTAGCAGCTTGCTGCTGCCCGCTGACCTTTGCCACGCCCAGGCAACACTTATTGTTAGCAGCTGTTGCAGCCATGTGAAGTTTCACACAATAAACTTGGTGCATTTATTATTTTAATAACTATTATTTTAGTTACTGTGCACCTCTCTCTCCTGCCTCTAATTTTTAGTTCTATGACGTTAAGCGCCCACATTAACAACAGTTGAATTGAAAATGCTCACAAAGCCGAGGCAAGCAAATGAATGCTTCAGTGATCAGTGCCTCCTCCGATTGGTGGTGCGACTGTGACACGAATATTTTGAACTTGGCATACGCTAAGGTTTGGCTTTATGGAGGAAATACTAAAGATGTGTTTTATTCGAATACACTTTGCTATTATTTATAAAGTATATCTTATATATAAAGTATAAGTTGTGTATATTAATCGATTATTAGAATTTCTTTAATAGGTAATATAATGATTAAGTCCACGATTATTTTTGGTTTTGGTCAAATATTTAATGATTAAGATTCGAAAAAAATCAGATAGTATCTGAAATCTAAAAATTATCTATGTAGACAGATTATTTTAGATTTTCGTTGAATATTTTGATTCTATGGATTTATTAGATTTATTTAATTAAATAACTAAAAAGTATACATCTTAAATTAATTATTTTAATCTGCATCTGTATGAACAATCGATAACAGCTATCAAAACGCTAAAAGTTTTAGATTTTTGGATACAAAGTAGTAACTCTATATAAATTAAAATAAATACGCACTCGTGATTAAGCAATGCTCTTTAGTTTAATGTTTCGTTCATCAACAGTCGTCACCACAGAGCCTATGATTATGAAAATTGCTTTAATCTTGGCTTTGTAGCTAAAACTGGATAGATAGATTTATTATGCTTCAATCGTTAGTTCTTGAACTCGGTAGCTTGAACTCGTAGCGTGCTTAACCATAACTAAGCCGAGCTACTCGCTGCGTATATGAACATGAGGAAGCCATTTGGGATCAGTTTGTGGAATGGGCGTCATTAGTGTCATATTTTAAATACATTAGTGTGCTAATGATTCACGACAAAATGTTATAGTTGACAATAGCGAATGCTTGGAGTAAGCCTCGAGAAAAATACAAATATAATTTGTATAAATTCAAGTTACTTTAAATGGTTGTAGCACTTTTATTAAAAAACTACAAGTTGCTCAGCAGTTTGTATAAGACTTTTGTAAATTACAATTACAAAAGCACTCAAACCACTTTAGTTCCCATTCACGCTGAACAAAATGATTACGAGTTGCCTTTCAACGGCTGCTCCACTGACCAGACACACGTAGACGTTTAACCTTGAACTTGAGCAAAGTGCATTCGTCACTTCAATTACATACAACCAAATTCCCTCGTTTCGTTTGCTTCATGCTACAGTTTCTGCTTCTGCTACACTTCTGGATAACAACAAAATTCAAAACATAATCTGAGTCAGTCCAAGCAGCTGTGGACGCGTGTGATGAATTTTGATGATGAACACGTATCTAAATTGGTATGTCTACAGTTTATGCTTAAGCTTGTGCCCGTGTATTAGTTGGGGAGGTCTGGCGCAGACCAACGACCGTCCTCGGAAACTTTAACGCATACCAAGCGCCAAAACAGAAGCCATCACATCCGTATAGCCAAACAACAACAAAAAAAAACGTGTAGATTTATTTATTTTCATGTTTCTTTGTTGATATGTGGCAAATACTTTTATAGCAAACAGTAGCCAATTTTTACGTAACTCAGAAGTAATTTTTTTTTATAAAATAATCACTAAGGTGATTAATTTTATTTTGCAATAAACGAATGTCAACGAAAGGGCACGAATGCAGCTCAGAACTGGTTCGGCATGTGCAGTCTATATTACTGATTTTTAGTCTGGTCAGTCACTGACCGTTGTGACCTTGCGCGCCAATTTAGTTAAACGAATTTTTTTGGTAGCAGCTGACTTGGCTACATATATAAAAATATACTTTTTGGAATTGCTGCGTCACCTGGGAAGCCAGCCAGCCAGCTTTTAGTATCAATAAATTTAATATGCTTTATGATGTTCAAGGTGATAATTTAGCATACAAATGTTGATAGAACAAAAGACTTCAGCAACAAACTTGCTGGGTGCACAACTTGAATTCAACTATTTTTTGTTGTTGAAAATATGTAATTTATATCAAAATTTTACAAGCCTAAGATTGTGTGATAACACTTATGTCTTTTTATTACTAAAAATATTTAACTTGTCTTTTATTTATCTGCCACAACAATAAAATAGGTTAAATACTGCATAATAGAACGATAACATAAAATTTTTATAGATTTAGTTTTAAAAAATTCCAATGACTGCATATTGATTTTCTCTGTTCATTTTTTCTATAGTTAACATTTATAAATATTTGCAGATCTATTTGCTATTTGCTTATCTAGTTTTATGACTAATTTTGCACATCATAAAAAATGCAGTTGCATAATTCAATTGCCAATTAATATTTGCTTGCCGAATTTGCAACTGTCAAGAATTTTTTACGACATCGACGCACACGGATCGTCGAGAGAGATCAAAGAGGCTAACACTATAATTACAACGTTGCACAGTAGTCGGTGCTAAAAAAATTTAATTAACTGATGAAATATAATTACATTTCCCGCAGTATATCTTGTGCTAATTGGAATTCAGCAAAACGTTGCCTAGTTTATCTTTTCAATGTTTTATGACTGCAGTCAATTTCAAAGCTTGTACTACTGGAATTTGTCGTTTTTTTTATGCTTATTAATTAAATTGCAAATGCACGCCTTGATTATAAATTTAATAAAAATGTGTGAGGTCGACGCCAAAGTGAGCGAGTTTTTGTTTTATGTTTATAGGCTAGCAAGGTCCCAGTCGGGACAGTATGCTATTTCTGATTAGATTTAATTAGAGTAAGGTTGCGCCCGCTGCTCATAAACAATTCACACTCACTTTGCTCTGGCTCTGAGGAAGCAATTAACAGCAGCAGCAGCCCCAAAAGCTCATCAAGCACCAAAGTCAAAGCTTTTGCACGCTCTCGCTCTCTCCCTCGCTTTGGCTCTCACTAAAGTTTTATCATGCGCTCCACGCTTAACGGTGCTCAGTTTGAAAACGACAGGCGCTTGAAGCGGACGCGACGTAGCGACTGAGCAACCAAGACACGTAAGACGCAACGTAACTGAAACGCGCAGGCGCAGCCAACATATAAAAACGTATACTTCGTATACAAATTTGTTGCTTTGTGTTTAGTGTGTGTATTATGTGCCGGGCTCCAACTAAAATTTCAAATGTGTGTATAATGAGAGGCGACAAAACGTGTGCCCGAAATTCAAATCAGTAAACAATAATCCGCAAACAGCAGTCGGAATCGCATATTGTAATATAACGGTATAAGCTCTCTTGCTAGTTAGTTATTTGTATTTATGCTTTGTGCTCGTGATTCTTGCATTTATATATATTTTAAATAAAATTAAATAAATGAGCACAAAACAGTGTGCAAAAGCAATTTGCGGCAATAAAATAAGAAATACAAACACATATGTACATACATAAGTAATTAAAGCTAATAAAAAATTGAGCAAATTTGTTATGATAAAAAATATTGTAACAACAAGCAAACATTAAATGCATTGAAGCGCGTTTTATAGTTATTGTTGCTATTGTGTTGAAATTTGTGTTTACACAATTTGTTGAACGAGACAAATAAGCAGAGTGCTTAATAATTTTATGTAATGAACAATAAATTTTGAAAACGAAAAAGTTGTGCGAGTGATTCATGCAAAAACATTTCCATAAAATTATAAACCAATGACGACAGAAAATGGTTTTTTAATCATGTGTATATACATTTCATAATTTATTTATGTATGCTTATAAACAATGCGCACAAAGCGTCAAAAGAATTAAGAAATTAAAATATATAAAGAAACGCCAAAAACAACAAACGAACTAAACGCGAGAACTTAAAAGCTGCTGCTGCTGCTCTAATGCTCGCAAGTGCTCTGTCTCTTTCTCTCTCTCTCGCTCGCTTGCTCACTCCCACTTGTTACGTGCAGTGTTTTTTTTTTGTTTAAAGTGTGTTGTGTTTTTTTTACATGCACATTTTCCCTTTGTTTTACGTTGACTTACTCAACATTTGGTTTTGTTGTTGTTTTTTTTTTTGTTTGTTAGTGGGGCGTCTGTCTTTACGGTTTTTTGTTTTTTATTGTGCGCTTCTTTTGTTGTTTGTGCGTATGCATCAAGTGTCGGCACACCGCTTATTTGTTGCTGCTGTAGTCTCCATGTTTCTTTTAGCTGTTACTTCATCTTGCAGTCTATTTCCTATGTAACTGACCCACGCCAAAACTGACCAACGCAAAATAATAAAAAAACAATAAGGCAACAAAAGTCAAATCCGCACAAAAAGCCGGTTGAAACGACTCTTACATATTTACACGCACCAGCGCTCATTGAACACAACAACAAAAACCGCAGAAAGCGGCATAAAAAAAAATAAAATAAAAACCTGTAACGCAAGCAGCAAAGTCGGCAGCATTTGCAGTCTCTGCCGTCTTGATTATGTCAATTTCATGTTTACTTCATTTCCTCAACACTGAACCGAACAGTGCGCAAATACATAATAAACAAAACAATAGCAAAAGGCCAAAGCGAGAGTGTGGGGCAGCAAACAAAAGAATGCGCTCGTAAAACCGAGATTTAGGCCGTGCCACATTTGTGACCAAATATGTAGCGAGTGCGAAGAGCGAGAGCGAGAGCGTGTGTAAGCATTGCAGTTTGGCTTTTGCTTTTACTTTGACATCGCATAGTTTCAGTTTCGTTTTGTAACTGTTTTGTCTGTGCCGTTGTTGTTGCTGCTGAACTGCACGCAAAGCTTCTGCGTAACGAATAAGTAATACGGAGAGATACCACATCATGCGTTGTGCTGTCGCTTTAGTTTGGCCAAAGTCCACGTCGCTGTTCGCCTCTCTGCATTAGTTACGCACAGCACAACACAGTCAGCAACAGCAGCAGCAACAGCTGCTGCATTGTTGTTGGTTAATCGAGCTGATAATGCGCTCAAATCAATGTGGCAACTGCAACTCCTGTCGCAGCTATGCGAAGGTCAGCAACAGCAACAATTGAGGGGCGACCCAATGTGAGATTTTTTTGCGCGTTTTCACGTCGTTTTTTTTTTGCGCTGTCAGTTTGCGAAAAATTCTAATTATAAATGAAACAATTTATTACCGGGTTTTAAAAATAAAATGCAATTTATGTGCAAAGTCAGGCGTCGTTTGACTGGGTTAACTTAAACCGGTTCTCGGCCAACAACTACAACAGCAACAATAACAGCAACTAAATTAACTATAATACTAGTGTTGAACTTAGCAACAAATAAAACGTTGTAGAAAACAAAAACTATTGTATAGCTGACATCATTCCAAAAGAAATTTCGTTTTACAAACTGTGAGAACAATTAATTATTACACAAAAAAAAGTGAGCAAAATGAATAATTTCTATAATCAATATTAATCAAGTGAACAATTAATTTTAAATGCTAGTTTAATTGCCTGCATATTATTTAGCAAATTTAAAGCTGCGTCAATATTAAACAACATAGTGTATTTGAATTTGTGTTTTATATGTGTTTATAAAAAAAAAACGATAAAAAATTTTTAACAAAAATAATTAAATAACTTATTTGCTTAACAAGTTTGGTAAGTGTGCTCAATAAAATAATTAGAAAAAAAAAACAAATCATCAAACGAATGTAATCTTCTAAATGATTTTTAATGCTTAAGCCGTTAACTTTGAGTAGCTTTAGGCTATACATGATTAAGATCTTTTGGTTGCGCCGTAGGGCCACTTGACTTTCACATGCCAGAACTGGGAAATACCCCCATTGCGGATACCATGCATAAATAAAATCTCAAAAGATATCCACTTACCGCAACTGCGTGCTCCGCACACGTAATACGTTGCGTATGCGCAATGCTCTTTGTTCGCAATTCAAACAAAAAGCGTGTTGCCGGCTGCTTCTGAAGATACCACAAATACCATTAGCGGTACGAAAAAAACTGACGATGGTTATACGAAGGAAAAATACTTTTAAATTGCAGAAATCTTCTCTAAATAGTCAACGAAATAGATTCATTAAATATATATATATATACATTACAAATCAAGTCGAATAAGATAATAAATTGGTTCTACTTAAACAGTTAATAATTTTATTTAGTCTTTTTTAAGTTGTATTAGTGCACTAACTAACTAACTAGGATCTTACACTGGTCGATGCACTCCAAGCTTTTAAACTATTTTTATTAGTGTTTTTTTTTATTTGAATTCCAATTATGTACAGCTATTTATTTATTTATTAAATTTATATTAGTAGTTGCATTGGATTCATGTTTGCTAATTTAATTACTACAATCTATGGTTGGGCTAAGCTTAGTCTGTTGCTTTTTATTCGGAACAATCAGTTTTTTTCGTTTCTTCACATCCGACTGAAACAAATCGAATCGAGGTCTTGTCATTAAATCTTTATATACAATTTAAATAGCGTTAACATTACGAGAGACTTTAAACCGGATTTCAAAACAAACTCTTCAAGTTTTTAATCTTTTTCTTGTGGCTAATCAGCTCTAAGACATTATTTTGTTAGCATATAATTTGGTTAGTGTATTTAAAAATTCGCTGCACTTGACTTATTACCATTGTTAATCAATTTTCATAGGCACTTAATTATGACTTTTGCCAACATCTTGCCAGCTTGATTCTTGGTTTGTCGTTATTACTCACCCTCCCCTATCAAGTTTGATTGTTAAATTTGTTGGTCGCTGAATCCGGTTCTAAAGCTTATTTCTGGTTTTTTATTTTCTATAAGCATTGTGTGTGCAGCTGACTAAAGTTCTTTTGTGATAAACTCTATGTTTGTTAATATTTTCATAGAGCTTCAAACATTCTTAGATTTCCGGTAATAGACAAGTTTTCGACCCTACCATATAGCTACCATATGCTCTGTTTATCCAACTAATTTTGTTTGCATCAAGTGCTGCCCGTCACTTGTAGCTGTATCTTTAATTCAAAATCCAATGCTGCTTTGTTTTCATTTTTATTTATTTATTTTTTTTTGCTTTTGTTACATGACAGGTTAATTCGACTGTCAGAAGAGTGCAAATCCATCTGCTACTTGGCAGCTGCCACTGCCAGTTGCCAGCTGGCTGGCATCTGTTTTGTTTAGTTTTTTATTTGGTTTAATGCACATAGCTACACTGAGAAAAAAAAAAACAAGAAAAATGAGAAGTTCTCAAGATGTCAGCTTAAGCTAATCAATGTTTCATATTTGTTAGTCAAATAAGAAGCGCTCTATTGTCTACTAAAAATTTGTTTCGATGCGCAAATAAAAATAAAAAAATAAATAGGTTGTTAAAAAGCGATCAGAAGTGAGCGGAACTCAAAAGGCCGAAGCCTCATTCAAGATTGAACATTCATTAAGCAATATTCAGAATATTAACTTTGGTTGCCCTTGTATATCAAAGAATTTTATTAAATCGATAAATTTGCAAATGAATTTTTCGAGTGTATATTCTACACATAGTTTTGAATATTTCTGACTGTACTTGCGTCAACCCACGATGAGTTTTGTACAGTTTTGGTTCGCAGCTTAATTAAGCTTAGTTTATTTTTTTTTTCCACACGCACATAAAGTATGCAAATCTTTTTAATTGCGGCTTGTTCACATCTAAAAGTTATTGCCAAATCACTGCAGACATTTCAATTAACTGCATATAATAATAATGTTATATTCTTTTCGTTGCAGCCACATCCACAAACTTAAGCCAGCATGAAGGGCTGGTTTGATGCCTTTCGAGACGATGGCGGTCCAACGCTTTATTCATTCTCCAATCGCACACCCGTCACTGGTGATGTCTCCATTGTGGCGGTCTCTGTGCTATTTGCCACGTTCTATGTGGCATTCTTGGTTATATTTCCAGGAGTGAGAAAACAGGTGAGCCTTCAAAAATGCCATTGATTTTACAATTTATAAATAGTTCTTTCAAATATTGTATTATATACTATCTTTTGAAGTATTTACAATTCGCTTAGGTCCCACAATAATGTGGTCTATGAGTTTATTTGGGATTAATTATTTAATACGTGGGTATCACTTTTAACGAGTCCTCACTCCTATTTATATTAGAGATATAGAGCCTCCATTTGTAGTAATGTTTATTTATTATGAATATGTAACAATGTGATTAGTAACAATATTAGCTTATTATTGTTACGTATTATGTTTTGTTTTAATTATTGTATGCGAGTGACTTTGCTATGTTTACTTTGATCAGTATAATCTGTAATTATGCATTAATCATAAAAAAATTAAAGTAAACAAAAAAGTTTTTGAAATTATATATTTTACCAGTATAAAAAATATTGTGTAAAGAATGTTCGTTTTACAATTTTTTGAATAAGAATTCAATAGTTTATTCAAACTCAGATAGCTTTATTTTTAAGTCTTGCTCTTACGATTTATTATTCGTTTTCACTTAAGTTTAGATTTTTGCAAATTACAAGATGCTTGCTCTAAAAATAATTGAAAGCCCTGAATTTCAAAATGAAAAATTAAAACTAAAAGTGCTTTTTGACCTTTTGAGAGTTAAAAGTTAGTCTAAAGTTATATTACTTAAGAACAAATGTGATTATGACTTATATTTTTGAATTTCTTTGTTCTATTTAAAAACTTGCTAGTTATCAGAAAAGTTAGAAAAAGCATTTGAACTTTTAATAACTTAAGCTGCCCCTTGAATAAGCCACAACCACACCCAAGTTGTATTAATCAATGCAGATTATATCATGTCAAGGCCTATTAGAATTGTTAGACCCAACACCAATGTCAAATAAACCAGCAATGCAAGTCGTATATCACTTACGCTTTAATTAACTTAATTATAACGCCTCGATATACATGTGTGAGTTAGATTTTCTCACGATGCAGTGAGCGTCTAATTAACTGACGACTGTAGTAATAAACGTTGGCCCGTTGACAGATTAATCTAATGCATTTGGCCAACCCGTTTTTGGAGGTGCGCCCTTTACACTGGCCACCGACTCGATTAACGTTAGCCAGTTAGCTAGTTAGCCAAGCTAATAGAGAGCGTCATTTAATTATTGAACTTGCGCGCGAGCTTTGCAACTGACTCAACAAACATTGGCAAAGCATAATTTGAATTGACTTGATTTTAAACGTTTAAGCAATGTTTATAGAGAGGTTTGCACATGTGTGTGTGTGTGTGTGTTATGCAATTACAATTACAATCAGACAACACACCAGGCGGTTTAAAGACAATTAAAATAGCATTGGCCTAGCGTCCCATGGAGCTCAAGCATTTAGAAAGGACTTTTAATTAAATATTTTTATTGAAATAATATTTGTTGAATTGTTTTTTGTCTATTTTGCTTAATACTGCCAGCATATTTATTCATATACGATAGCAGCAAATATTAATAATAATATAATAAAGAATTTTTAACAAAATTTTTGGTGTTATTAACCCGTGTCGATAAATTATTAAGCATTTTACATTTAAACATAAAACAAATTTAAAAAAAACTCCGTAAAGTCTTAATTATATTATTTTTATATTTTTCGCTCTCTATCTTTGGACTAGAATTTATAGAATAAGTAAGCATAAATACAAATATATTAGATTAAATATAATTAATAATAATATTAACATGACTAATTAATAAATTGTTCTAATCAGCTCAAACATATTAAATTGCCTTAAGCGTATTAGAAATAATAAGTAATAGATCATTTTTGAGGTTTCAGAATTTTTGTCGCTCTCTATTTTTATACACTTTGATATTTTTAGAATAGAGTTTTATTTTAATGGGCGAAAAATATAAATTTGTTATTTGTACATCTGTAAACAGATCATACATATTTCATTCTTTTAAGCTCACTAGAAAATAATATAAATATTTTAATAACAAACTGCTTTTTACAATTCACAGAAATTCACAACATTCTCAACGGTTACATTGAGTCTTTTTGTGGGCCTAGTCATACTAAGTGAGTAACCATTGACCTTAATTATTTCGTGTAAAACTGATTTGCATATGCCAATTTAACAATCCTATGCATTATTCTTATGATTGTCTTTATCTGTGTTGTTTTTTATAGTCACCCGCTTGGGCTCGGCGTGGCATGTGTCGCATGCAACGATCATTGCACCATACAAAGCATTCTCACGCGAAAAGCTGCCGGCCAAAATCGGCACCCACATTGGCCTAATGCATGTCAATGTAACACTGACGGGTAAGTTGATAAAAAAAAAACAGAACAAACAAACAAAAAACTTTCAACTGCAAAATTTATTAGTATTCTGCATTTGAATTCGTTATGATATTGGAAATTTGCGCACAATAATTGTGAGCAAAGTGAAATATTTATATTCATTATTTAGCAAATGCTGTTCTCACGACATTTTCAACTGTTCGATGTTAATTATTTCAAAGCTTTGTTTTTATACAACTAAAATGACTCATAGCCATACTTTCTACTTTAGTTAGTATATAGTATAAGAATGTATTGAGTATGCAAATGTAAATAGAATGTAAATACTATAAATACCTAAAAAAAATACCACAGCAACTATTATTAGCCTAAAGTCAATGGAAATTTCTGATCAAATTGTCAAATTTAAATATATTTTATTTAACAAAAGCTATTCAACTTTGCCATATAAATACATAACATATATATAAATAAATGCTAAGCATTTTTAGCTGCGCTCGCGAAGTGTCTAGTGTGTTGCTTCAACGTCCAGACAATAGCCCGCCTCTTTGAGAGTTTTGTATCTGCTTTACTGATTATGCTTTGTTGCGAGATTTATTAGGAAAAATAAAAAATATGCCAGACGACTTCTTTGCTTGCCACATGCTGGCGGCACGCTGTGTGTGCCCCTTAACTTGCCGCATTGATTTTGAGCAAAAGATAAACGTGGCTGCCAAAATGTCGCAAGTTGGCAAACAATTGAGCAATTTTCGTTAAAGATTTCGATCGGCTGACGACGAAAAAATTTTAATTAAATTGGTAGTCTAAGCAGACTAATTGATTTGCTACTGCGGTAGCTAGAAAACAAGAGAGCGAGAGAGAAAGAGAGAGAGCTGATTGATTTTAAAATAACTTTTGCAAAACGCAACTGACGTCAGCGGTTGGTTGCTCGCTTTGCTCTACTGCCAAGTGCCAAGTCAAGCTGCATGTCACGATTTTCTATAGACAACAGCAGCAAAAACAACAACAACAATAATAATGTGAAATGCCACTCAACACCTGCGGAAACATTCGCCAAGCGACTGCTGACGCGTTGCCGCTCAAATATGTTTATTCATATATATATAATACATATATAATATTATGTATCTCATATTATTGTCACTCTACTACTTACATATACATCATTGATTATGCACTCAACGTGGCAACATTGCTTCGACTCAAACAAAAATACAAATACACAGAATAGACAGATATATTGTATATAGTCATGAAACAATGAAAAAGTAAAAATGCAGCGCCAATCAAAGAAATGCCCAACAGTCAAAGTAATCCTTGCGCATAAATTGCTGCGCGCTTCAGTAGTACTGCCCCACCATGCCAAACTTGCAGCCTTAAAAATAATTATAACAAAAACTAAAAACCTGCTGACTTGCCGCAAAACGAAGGCTGAAACCTTAAGATAAAGAAAGTAAGACAAAACAAAATCGCACATCTAGACGTAAATAAAAATATTAAAATAAAACTAAAACATTATAGATCTAATACTCAAGCTTTAAGCCTCATAAAATATAATCATAATAATAAAAAGCCAGTTTATACAAACCAATTTAGCTGAAATTGCTTCCATAACGCAACCGGGGATCCTTAAAAGCCATAAAACTCATCTGCCATTGTTCACGTCAGTCAGTTCGCTATGCATTGAAATGAAAAAACGTAAAACAAACTCTCAGCTAATAAGTAGCTGCATGAATTCGGCTCTTATAATAATCGTTATCATATGGTTGACATCTAAATATTCGTGTGTGTGTGTGTGAGCAGGTGTATGATGTGTGGGCGTGTGTCAGTTGTGTGGGCGTTGTTGTCAAAAGGGCAACCAAACTGACAAAGTACTTTTTGCCTTATGCATACGTATACGTTATTTTTGCACTTGACGCAATGTAAGTTTTTGTTTTTTGAATATTTGAATATGATAATTGCGTTTGTCAATTCATGGCAGCAGAATTTTATAGAGCAGTCATGACAACTTAATTGTTGTTTTAGCCCAAAAATATTCAAGTTGAATTGCAAATTTTATGTTTTTTTATTTTCCGCAGCAATGTCAAATCAAAGTGTCGTCACAAATGTCAAATGTTTGATTGCAAGTATTAAAATGATGAGCATACTACTTAAAAAAATTAAAGATAATGGCATTCGCATTTGTCTGCTCATTTTGTAGGCAATCTGCGCTTATTATGACATTTCTTAAGTGCTAAATGTTATTTATGGAAATTGGCAAGCATAAAGCTTTTGTTAACACGCCCACTAAAGCCGCTGCCGCTGTCGCTGCCGCTGCCTTTGGCTTTGTTTGCTCAGACATTCTAAAATATTTTTTAAATACACGCGACACTTGAGTCTTGTCAAAAGTGATGACATATGCGGAACATTTATTTATTTTTAGGCACTCGCAATAGAGAAGGGGTATTGAAATAAATTGTTGTAGCTTGTGTCGTGTGTCGTGTGCCTCTGTCTATTGTTAAATGATTAATAATTTAGTTTTGCTGCTTCAGTTGTGTGTGGCGTGCCTCAAAAACTGGCTACAAACCGCTTGGCTTGCCACTTTAGCCGGGCACTAAAGTCAACATTAACGAAAAATCAGCATAATCATCACTTAAATTTATGAACAACATAAAAACCGTAAAAATAAATGTTATTTATTTAACATACTGTTGTTATTGTCTATACTTAAGCGCGCGCTACGTCAGCTGAAGTCTCAAGTAGGAAAACATAAATTTTTATTGCTATATATCTCAATCGGTTGCTGTTGTGGTTGTTGCTTATTGTTTTGTAAAGTTGCGAATCGCGGGAAGCACCCAAAATTAATGAGTGCATGTGAAGATTAAAATGCCAATTGGGCTCACCATCAATACTGAGAAACAAGTTCTTAATTTTCGAAAACTGGTCTTGTTTATACCCTTGCTGCAATTAGCGCAAATAAAATGTATATTTTATTAGATTCTATACAAAAAGATTTTACGCTAAACATTCTCTTTTATTGACGACTCTTTCACAACTCGCAGTGACTCTCGCTCTCGCTCTCGCTCTCGTCACTGCCGCCGCCCTTCACAAGCCATTGAAAAAAACATTGCCAATTAGCATTTCTAATGGCCAACCGGTTGAGCTCAGAGACGCCACACGCCACAAATGGGCAACAATCTTTAATGTCACCCATGGCGTATGAGTCATGTGCAATAGTAGAAGTATCCACAATACTAAACTTAATTTGAGCAATGCAATTATCAAACTTATGTTACTCATATAATTTGAAACGATTTTGAGTTAGATCAGCCAAATAAATATTGGTACAGAATTTATCAATTTTTTTTTTGATAAAAATGTGAAAATGTTCATTTAAAATGGGTAAGACTTTTTCCTTTCTACAAAAAAAATATACTTAATGCATATGTATTGGAAATAATTATTGATATAATTCTAGGTCAAATGTTTGATTGCTCTGTTAGTAAAAAAACATTGAACATATAAAATACTAATTTAAAAAAATATCTATAATGCTGGTCAATAGTATTTTAATTAAAAATGTGTCTTGAGACAATTTAAAATTAATATCTGCAAGTTATTGAACCGAACGCTTAGCAAGATCAGTCTCTAATAAATTAAACGCATTTTGATTTATATATTACTTTTAAACTGATTTATTTGACTTCAAATTATTTCAAATTATCTTATTATTTTTATTTATTTTCGCACTTTGATTACTTAATTTTAAAAAGCGGATCTACAATATTTATCAAGATTATACCATCCATGCCAAATATTCAGCTTACAATTTATTAAAAATTGAAAACTTTCAGTACAATTAAAAAATTTTCTACGGTACTTTCAACTGTTTTTCTGTACTTCCTCCATTAATTGACTTATACTCCTCAGCTGCTTGTCATACAAATAAAATAAAATAACCTTTTTATCATTTGATTTTCCATAGCTATCATTTATATTACTTTAATTGCTTTACGCTATTGCTTAACAATTACTTAGACCCACTTATATTTAACTGACGCTCTTCACACCCACTTAGCAAGCCCATTCAACGGTTTATTCGTAAGCCAAAACTTATAGCCATGATTTATGCAATTGCAATTTGCAACCTTCAGAGTTATTAGTGAAGTAATTGTAAAAATCGTTTCCTGTCGCACAAAGGCGGAAATGTTTGTTGCAACTGCAACATTGCTGCATTGCTTGTTTAATTGACGGCCACGCGTCGTATGCGTAATGCCCACGTTGCATTCACATTCACGAATGCGTATTCGCACTTGCAGTTCAATTCATTGTCAATGGCTGGGGCTCGGGCTCGGGCTCGACTCGACGTGGCTCTAACCTTACACAACGGCTATGAGCAAAGTCAACCAAAAGCGAAGTGAGCGGCTCAAAAAGTGCAACAACAGCAACTAGAAAATCGCATAATCAATTGCTGCAGCGCTTGTAAGTGCACTTGTGTGTGTAACTTTGTGTGTGTGTGTGTTTATTTACAAAAAGTGTTTGCGCACATTTGTTAACATTCATCAACAACATTTTCCGGTTTGTGAGTGCAGCACACGCGCCTTTGGCTTCATTTCGAAAATTTATGTGTGCATACTTATTTTATTTATAACTTAAGTTTATGCTTGAGCGAGGGCTGCATTGAAAATTCATTAAGCAGCTAATGCAAATTGCTAGAATATGAATTTATTATAACCCGTTTTTATTTGCCAAACAGCATTGTTTATAAATATAATGAAAATAAACTGCTTATGACAGAGAAAGTGTTAAATAAAGCCAAAAGTCAATTCCAGTCTTCATTAAATATTAAAGCTTTTTAAACTTTATGTATCTCCCCACGTACATTAGTGTTTGAATAATTTTGCCATCACGTGCGTTTCTTAACAAGCTTACCAAAAAATTTTGCATAATTTATAGACAAAATTTTGTTGTTTGTGTGCGTCTTAAGCTTGCACAAAATATTCCGCATTTGTTGATTTTACTTGCATGCAAGCAGCTCTTGATTTAATACCGTTATATAAGTCATGATTAATCCAATGTCTAATTAAATCAGCAAAACTATAACATATAAGGCCTTGTTGTTGGCCTTTCTAAATATTCAAAAGGCTTATTAAAGATTTGCGCACGACCCACGTTCAATTCTCTTGCTCTCTCTCTCTCTCTCTCTCTCTCTCTCTATCTCTCTCGAACTTTGTTGATTTTGCTTTTAATTCTAATAGCAAGCCATTAATCTTAAATTTGTTGCTGTGCTCAGGCTGTGAATAGTAAAAGGGGTCTTCATCATCAACAAGTCAAATGAAATATGCGACTGCTATTGACTTTGCTCTCGCGCTTGTTGCCACAGTGTCTGGCACCGAGTGACAAAATATGCTAAAATATATAAAAATATTAATAGCTGGAGCGACGTTCTCTTGAGAGTTTTTCAATAAAGTAAAAGGCCAGCCAACAAGCAGTTGCCGTTGCCGTTGCTGTTAATAATAATTTAATCGAAAAACAAAAGTTTTGGGTTAATTAATTGTTGAGTTGCTTCACTTGATTAAATTTATAATTAAAGTTTTTTTTTTTTTTCAGCCATACCGATTGGCAACTGGACACCGCCAGATATTGATTATAATGAACGCTTCACCTGGGAGGGCGCCAGCGATATGAGCGCCAACTATCGCCTGGCCCTGGAGCGTGGCCTCCCATTTCCCATACTCACTGTCGCCGAGTACTTCAGTCTGGGTCGCGAGGGCTTCTCCTGGGGCGGACAATATCGTGCCGCCGGCTACTTCGCCAGCATCATGCTCTGGGCCTCGCTGGCCTCGTGGCTGCTCATGAATTTGCTGCTGCTGGCTGTGCCACGCTACGGCGCCTACCTGAAGGCTCTGACCGGCGCATTGCTCGTGTGCACCGCTGTGGGCTATCATTGCCTATTGCCTCAGCGGCCGCTGATCATTTACTTGGAAGGCGGACGTCTAGAGTTTCGCTTTGGCTGGTGCTACTGGCTGGTGCTCGTGGCAGGTGAGTTGCATAACAACCTTAGGCAAATAATTATATGTGCATGCATATTAACAAAAAACCCAAAGCCAAACCAACTGAACTCAAGAAATATCTTTAAATTTTAATAGTTAAAATGCTTGTATTTTGGCATCAATTGCAGCAACATTGTTATTTGGAATATTCTTTTAAATTTCCTAGGAAATGAAAACAAAATTTTAATTTTGTATTTCAAAGTTGTTTTACCACTAAAAAATTATTTAGATAGCATATGTATATTTATTTACTTACAACAGTCGGCGATAAAAAAAGATTACAAAAAATTATTTGAAGTTTTAAATTTAAATGTATTTAAAATTTATGTTTTTGTTTTTAAATTTGATAAGCTTATAGATTGTGAGTGTTAAACAGACTCAACATTCATTGCAGGGATTGGGGAAACCCCAAAAGCCCAATCAGGTCTGGGTTAGTGTTTATTATTAATAGTTAAAAAGGTTCAAATAATATAGAAATATTTACTACAATTTTTAAGAATGAACTGTATACTTTTCATCAAAATAACATCTTTAGTTTACTATTATTCACTAGTATCTAATCTCTAGAATTTGCAGACTTAAATCCAATTGAAGGAGGCAAAGCCTTTGGATATTATTAATTTATTTTTTAAGGAAATATTTATTCACCTTTATTACTTTATTATTTGTTACAAGCACTTAGTATCAGTTTGAGCTATTATACATATTCTAAGCTATTATTAGGCTATTTATTATCCAAATAATAATAATTGCTAATAGTCTAATAATGAATTGGCAGGTCTTGGGGATAAAGACGCAAGACTCTTAGAGAGATTTTATTGGTATTGCAACAAAGAGTTTCTGATTGTATCAGAAGATAAGCCCCCTACCCAATCAAGTGGGAATCACTACCGCTCAAGCTGATTTTTAATTTGAGCTTGATTTTAAATTCTGTGGCCTCCCATAATATTATGAAAACATCATAGAATTTAAATGTTCGTTAAATATGCGCAAGTCTTAAAAAGTTTCTGTAAATTGGTTTTAATCTAGTGTGAGTCAACTTGTTTTCTTTTTATTTTCCTTAAGCGCATTGAACTTTTCTAGTTAAAGTGAGTCTAATGTGGGATATAGATGACAAAGCTATAGATGATCATGAACAGTTGAATAAGAGAGCTGAAAGCGAGAATAGTGAATACATAATCAGAATAGTGAACAACACTTGAATTTAATATAAATAATGATAATGAATATTATTTGTAAAATCCAAATGCTATACTAATCTGATATTATTTTCGTAGGCATACTTTGCTTTATCGCTGGCGTGCTCATCTCCATAATTGATCTGGTCTGGCCGCATACGTTTTCTACGGTGCTGGAAGTCTATTATGGCACGCCCTATGATCGCCATGTCATCTTTGGAGGAATCTAGCGATGTGCGCTATCGCAAGCCACGCAACAGTCGCGGCCTAGAGGATCCCCCTGGACTGGGCTCACGCATTTTGCGACGTCTCAGCTCCAAGGCGCGTGATATGCAGGCCACTGGACTACGTCGTGATAGCCCAGCGGGCGTCTCTAGCGTCTCTGGCGTGGACAACAAAGCCTTTCAGGGCGGTCCGCCAAAGAGTCCTTGGCGACATCCGTTCCGGCGTGCCCAACAGCTGCCGCCTCAACATGCACACGCGCTCACGCATATGCAACAGCAGCCGCACCAGCATCAGCACCAGCACCAGCAACATCAACATCATCATCAGCAGCAGCTGCAATTTGTGGGCGGTGGTCCGGTGGTGACGCATCCGCTGCATCATATGCAACGCACATTGTCGCAGGACTCTGGCTCCAGCATTGGTTCGGCTGCCATGCAAATTTCACCGCTGCATAAGCACACCTTGGCCAGAATGTTGCCGTAAGTATGCAAAAGAATTAAAAGTCGGATTTGCTTTACTTACAATCTTTCATTCATTCATTCATTCATTTAGCAATCCACCCGTTGAGCGTATACGCGATATGGATCACTGGTGATGCCCTCTTGACGTAAATTTTAACTTTAATGGACAAACAACAGCAAAACAAAAAAAACCACAACAAAAAAACGCTACAAAACAATTTGTGATAATTTCTTTAATTTAATTACAAAACATGACAATATTGCATTATATACCTGACATTACTTTAATTCAAACAAAAACAAAAAATTGCTAAATTTAATGCTCTAACTTTAATTAAATTATTTTAATATGTTTAAGACAACTGAGTAAAAAATTGTAATCGAGATGCGTTTTTGTGATTGATGTTCATTTGTGATAAGTAAATATCTGCCAGACGCGACGAATAGTTAAACAAATTGTATCGTAAAATGAATTCCATGCCAGTGTATGTTACAATTAACTTAAGAAATTTAATTTTAAAATTGCTTGTAAGCTAGATGTTCGTTTTAAGATATGACAATGTTTTAAATATATATAGCAACAAATAATGAACAAATTGCGCTTTTTAATAATATTTGAATAGCTGCTCAAACAATTGCAACAACTTATCACTTAATTGCTGAGATTAAATAAATAAGACTTGATAAGTTAAGCACTCGGTGCTTGTGCACCAGAGTTATCTCAACAATAATATTTAATCACAAGCACTTGACACTGCAAATATTAAATAAAAAAAAGGTCAGTAACAATATCATTCAGTGAAAGCTCAAAAACGTATAAATTAATATCAAATTTAGCTTTGCAGCAATCTTAACTACACGAATTCATTTAATTTAACTTATACAAAAATGTTTTTCAAAAAAATGAGTTAAGGCAAAGCAAAAATTATATATGTAGTAGCCTTCGCTCATTAGATCCGATTAGCTGACTAGCTTTCAATATATGCAGGATAATGCAAAATATATAAAGGGGTGATCTAGCTGTGAGTTATCTCTCTGTTGTGCACAGAAAATAGAGGAAATATTTATATTATTAATCACGGCTTGGACAAAAAAGATTCTTATGAATCTAACTAAAGAATTATTTATTATCTGGGACAGCCTTTAAGGTTAGACATCGTTTGAATATAAAATAAATACTTATAAATATCACAAAAAATATTCATTTGCATACTTTGGCTATGGAGCGTTGAATTTATAACAAATAATTTTAGATCCGACGACACAACATTTGTTTGTTGTCCAAAAGTCCAAGCACCAAACTCTAGCTGAAAATCATGTTTAACATTTATTAGTTTTCATTTTTTCTTTTTAATGAATTTTTAGCGATATTTCTGTCACTCCTCATATTTTGTATTTTCTGAACACATATCTTTTGTGAATTTTTTATATTTGAGTAAGTATTTTGTAGTGTTGGTTACGTTTAAGCTTTTATTCATTAAAAAAAAATTCATAATGCTGAATAAACAATGGAATAGGTATTTAAATAACACACAATTTTATCCTCTTTTTCTTCAAGCAAATTTATTCTGATTACATTTCAAGAACACATTGGGTGACTGCAGGCAAAAAATTGTCAAAACTCTGCTCGACCTGCTTGGTGGCATTGGAGAAACAGGCTTCTGTATTTGAGGGCAATAGGCGTATCAATATCAGCGTTTCGCTCAGTTTCCAGGTCAACTTGCAGGTTGTATTAAATAGTTTTGTGAAGCAGATGGGCGAAGTTTTGGAGTCATCGTCGCCTTTGCTGCATGCGCTAATTTTAATGATGTTCTCACATATGTCAATGATTTCCCGGCAGTTGTCCACGATTCTTTGAATCGACTTGGGTATTTCGGTGCCACATTCGTAAATGTCTTCAACATATTTATTGGCAGCATTCAGAACATCATAGACCGCTCTGATAATGCAATTCACACCACGTGCAGTGCTCAAGGCTTTCTTCAAGCAAGATTCCACATTCTTCACCCAGCTATCAAATGTTTGCACACTCTCGTAATCGCTTGCACCGACAGCTGTTGTCTGCCGCATTTAAATTTGTTTATTTATTTATTATTTAAATTATTGCTTAACTTACTTTAGTGCCGAGCATGCAGCTGACTGTAGCAAGCAGCAGCAGCAGCGTTAGACTTATGATTCTCATGTTAGCTTTTGATGATATTTTGGCAGCGTAGCTGTCTTATATAGTAAGCTACTATCTCTAAGTGGGCATATAATTATTTTCTATTGATTGCAAATTTGTATTCTGAATTATTTCATATCGATCATTTGATTACAAATTTATATATTTGAAATCAGCTCTTATCTCTGCAAGCCACAGTGAACTTTTGTGAATAATACATAGAGAATACTTTCTACAAATATATATTGGATCGAAATGCTTATTATTATTTATATCGTATTAAATTAAACTAAAGTGTTGTTCATTATTATTATTCTTCACTCTTGCGACACTCACTTGTCTCACTCCTTCTGTATCTCTGTCTGTTAAGCGGCTGCTACTGTTAAGCTACTGTTAATGCGGCCTACAATATCATCCACATTCTACACTATTGGATTGTATATGGATTGTGTTGATTCTTCTGTAGTTGTTGAGATTCTCATAAAGTGATTCCTGTGACTTTACTTTTCTAATTCAAAAGCAACTTAATTTTGACTTTCTACGCTTTTTATATTGCTTACAGTTTACAGTAACTGCTTTAAAGAGCGTTGCTATTAAATTATTTCTTTCCCACATGGATCATTATTCGCATAAGGCAGAATTTAGCCAACGAGTGCAAATAAATAAAAACAAATAAAATGTACTTCACAAGCACAACTGTGTAGTTAGTTTAAATAGACAGTTATATTGCCAGACACATTGCACACACACACATGCATACACACACACACACACACACACACATAGACATAGCTATCGCACGCTTTTTGGTTTAGTCCAAGAAATCAAGATTTATGACATTTTTATTACAAAAACGAGCGCAGTTAGTAGTTGTAGGTGGCTGTGAAAATAATACACAGGACTCAGTTTACAATTGCAGCATACAAAGAGAAAAAAATGTGGGTGTGATGGTGTGTGGCTGGTGGGTGGTGGCTGTGGTAACGGAGGCTGCAGTACGTATAGTTTTTGGCCGCCTGCTGACTTCAAAAGTATGCAGCCAGGCGCGTTATTCCATTATTTGGACTCAGACTGTAACTGAGACTGCAACTCTGTGTGTTTGTGTGTGTGTGTGTGTGTTAGGGCACTTGGCTACGATTTCTGACGCTCGCCACATGCAACGGATGGCGCATAATTCACAAAAACAGCAGGCCATCCAACTCTCTACTGATTGTTGTTGCTTTTGGAATTGCTGTTGGCATTCAGCATTCCTCAGTGCAAATGCAAATCTGTGTACCAGGGACCTTAGCACGCGTTTTTGACTCTACATTTTAATATAAACAAATTGCAGCATTCTTATTTGTGATATTTTTCTAGCCAAGCATACATATACATCATATATATAAAGTTCTTTGTTATTTTTTCCTACTAAAAAGCCTGCAGCTGCTGAACTTTTGCGCCTCTCTGTTGTTATTGCTGCTTCAATAAATTGTGCACAGAAATAATCAAAATATATATAGCTGTAGTATTTGTAGACATAAATCCATTTCTCTGCTTACGTGCATTATGGCATTAAGTTTGCCAACCTATAAACTTAAAGCAAGTTGCTTTAATAGTTTTATTAGTTAGTTGCAAAGAAAACTAATCACGGCTAAGATAGCATTTGAATCGTAAACTTGTCACAGCCTTTTTCACTATAAATTCAGCAGCAATCTCTATACAGTCGCCAGTCCTCAGTCCAGTTGATTATGACGCTTATTATCTGCGCTCTGGTTTTTGCCTGCGCCTTGGCGCACTTGGGCTTGGTCCAGGCGGTATGCTGCCGCGCCTCTTTAACCTTGTCCTATGCCGTAGCTACCGGCAATTGCGCGGATGCTGGTGGTCGCCTCGGTTCCAATGGCTGCACCATTACCATTTGTGCCGATGGCAAGGCTCAGCAAGGCACCTACTGTGGACGCGGCTCGTGCAATATCTTTGGCTGCAATTGTGATAATGGCTGCATTACGGGCGACTGGAAAAACAGTTTTCTGCAACGCAACTTGTGGCTTCGCCCTAGAGTTACTGAGGAAAAATGGAATACATAAACCTGCAATACCAACTATTTTTAAAGAATTCTAAAAAGCTCTTTATGCATAACAATTAATATAACCTTCCAAAATTATTTTTATACATAAGATAAATATATAATACATATGTATAAATGAATAAATTAAATATTGCGAGTAATTATTTGCGAGTAATTATACTTTTTGTTCATTTACACTTAAAGTTTCATTGTAGTTATATTTTCACTAATTTAATAAGTATACAAAATATATACGAGTGTGTTTTTTAATCATTAGATGGTTATGATTAGTAAGGTGCTTATCACAATTATACGAGACATTAATAACTTGACTTGAATATGCCTTAAGCAAATTTGAGAAATGAAAGAATAACCCATAAGCAATGATAATTTACCGTTTATTGCTATTTTTACCATTTGCTTGAATATATGCTGTTAGCTTTTCTTTTGAGAGTGATAAATATAAAAAGCAAAGTGTCTTTTAATTTTGATATGCACCTTATGAAAATGTTGCAATGGATCTCGTAGACAATTGATGAATAGCATTCTTTAATTTTTCAAATATATCTATAGCTGCAAAAGAAATAATATGACAACAATTATGTGTTAAATTCGCTGAAAATGCACGACACTTTATAATCTATCCAGGTTACAAAAATATGATACGTTGGGTTTTCTTATTTTTGTAACTGAGATTTTGGAGGCTAGATTCTTATGTGGCCACAATTCTTACTTGCAATATCTGCTTTAAGATTTGCTTACTAGGTTGATTATATGAATATTTACTCTAAAAATTGGTTATGTAAAGTTTGACTACTCACAACTTGAAGTTCTGTTTATTTAAATATATGTAGCATTATGAATTGACTGCAGCGGCAGCAGTCAATTTACATTTTGTAGCCAATTAAATGAAATATTTGAGAGCAGTAAGCGCTCTCTAACAAGCCCGACACATGTGTCTATCAAGTGTGCTTGTTTATTGCCTCAATGTTTTGCTTCAAATACGCAACGTCTAGTTGCTGCAGCAATTGCAGCTGCAATCACTCAAAGTAAAAATTGTCATCAAGTTGCGCACACAAACGAAAGAGAGAGAGAGAGGGAGAGAACTCTAAGAAACAGAAGCTGCCACAAAAAAATGTCAACTAGACAAGCAGTATACCTCTGTAGTTATGTTGTGTGCTTCAAAGACATATACTTAGTATTTTGTTTGTTTGCTTAAAATATCCCTTGCAAGCAGGCAAACTTGGAGGACAGGGTATAGGCAAGAAAACCAACAAAAGCAAATCGTCGAAAAAAGGGAAAAGGAATGCGAATGCGAATGCGAATTGCAGCCAAATGTTCAAACACACTCAACGAAATTGACTTAAATAAATAAATGACATAAAAAACAAAGACAAACACATGCACTCTTCGAGTGACTGACGCACCACATGGCAATAGGTCACAGGGGCTGAGGATGTGTATTGCGTTGGAAAAGTGGGAGGGGGGGCTAACCGAATGCAAAAGTAAAATTTACAGCCACGAAATGAGCGCAGACAATGGCGGTTGGCAGTTGCAAGTCGCAGGTTTTGTGTGTTGTTTAGCTTGTTGCAACATTTTCATTTCATTTGATGCAGTCGATGCAGCAATAGCAACAGCAACAGTAGTGGGAACAACGCAAAAACAATGACAACATTTAGTATCTCATCCATTTTCATTTGTATTAAGCAAAAGCCAAAAGTGCTCCAAGTTGCTGAGCTCTCCTCTTCTCTCTCTCTCTTGCTACTCTTATCTCGAAAGTCGCGCTGCTAGAAACAATAGCTACGGCATTACTCACACACACACATATACACACACCAGCTACCACACAATTCACAACCTTGGAACTTTGCCTGCATGCCCCCCTCCAAACTTTGACCTGCTGCCACCTCCAGGGCGGCATCCCAGGCTTCCATTCGAATGCTCGTTAGCGCAGCTGCCGGGGAATTTATCTTATTTTTCATGCCACTCGCTGTTTATTTTGCTTATGTTTATTTCATTTTTCCTTTACAGTTGGCTACTTGCTTTTATTTTTCAGCTCTTTGTTTGGCTTTTGGCGTATTCGACATATTGTTAGCCAAGTGATCGATGCAAATTGTGTTGCGTTATGTTAATGGAATTTATATCGAAGGAGAGCAAATACGCGTGCACAACAAAGAAACGCTGCAATGGGTTGGATCCACCCTCGGTATGCATTTATTTCGTTCATTTACTTCAAATATAATTAACGAAGCTTTCAAACAATTATTTCAGACATAAGTTCGATATTATATTTGCGTATAATTAATTTATATTAATTAATTTAATTAAAAACATATTTATAAACTGTCTTTTAACTTCTAGTAATGCTTTAAAGGCAACGTCAGTCTTGTAGCTAAGACACAAACCAACATGCTACAATAACAATCTTATAATTTAGCGCGTTCATAAGCCCAGTGCTTCTACAAATGTAGCAGTTCGACGAGTTTGAATTTATGCCTATTGCTACGCGTTTGCTCTCAATATAAGAGTTTGAGCTTACATTAATTTACTATTTAATATTTTTTATTTTTGTTTTGACTTCATATTTTTTTTAATGATGATAATGTCAGTTGTAATTTCTAATAGATTTTAATTTATTTATTAAATTAAAATTAAAATGTGTAGTCTTTAAAAATATTTTTTATAAGTGTTGTGTGCCATTTATACTTGTATTTGTCAAAGTTTAAAATCTTATAATATAGAATGCAAATTTATTAGTAAATATGTTATCATTCATAATTGAAAAATATATTTAGAGGTATTTAAAAGCACAGCAATTATTCTAGATTAATAAAGATTTTAATAAATTATTTAATAAAAAATAAAAGTTATTTATAAAAAAATATTTATAAAAATTGACCCATTTACATAAATTTCATACTGTTTAATTAATTGAATTGTAAATAAACCAACTGGTGGAAATAACTCACTCAAAACTTAGGCCGCTCTCATTTTATTCAGCGCGATTCAGCAAAGCTTCGTGGTTTTTAAATATTCTGAGGACTTGTTCGCTCTCGCTAATGCTCAAGCGTACGCAGTCGGCAATGGCTCGGCTGTTGTCTGTGTAGGATGCACGAAGTGCTTCGGACCGTGCGCGCTATGGGCTGCCCAGCTTTGGTTTACCGTTTTGTTTGTTAGTTGAAGCTAAGCCGCCGGGAAGAATGCAACGTATGCAAAAATGTTGACGCTTGCTGCGGGGCAAACTGACGCGATACCGTTAACTCGAAACTGTTGAGAACGGCGAAGAAGTAAAGCCGAGACGAAATCACAAGTTGCAACTCATTGAATGTAAAAACAACAAATGGATTTGCTTAAACGTCACATCAATTGGCTGAAACGTTAAATGTGCTCTGCGTGCTAATCAAGTCAAGTCAATTATTTAGGCCTGCAATACACTGATAACTAGTTACTCAAGAGCCTGAGCCTCCAACGAATGAGTTTAGCTGCTCATCAACACAATCGCTCTTCAATTGGCCAGTGCTACGTTTTGGCATTAAAGCAACAAATAACACAATAGAACTGTGTCCCAGTGCGTGTGTCTCCCTTCTTTGTCTGTGTGTGTTTCTGTGTGTGTGTGTGCTTTGTGTTTGTGTGTCTAAGTGGTCGAGTTGCTGCTTACCCAATTGGTCACGTGGCCAAAAGTTTTGGGCCATGTTTTGTGGACGCTTTGTGCGTGACACAATCGAGCAGCAACACACAATAACAAACAGCTTAAGGATTATCGAGTAAAAAGCCAGCCAACTACCAACTACCAACTACCAACTACAATTCTCGTGGCACAGGTAACTTGACTTTAAATTTAAGCTACAGTTTGTTACCCGAATTATGAAAACCTACGACTTAAAGCTACTGTTGCGTCTGTTCTTCACTTTGGCATTCCCAGTTCGCTACCAGTCTCTTTGCATTTTGTTGTTGTTGCTACCTCGTGTCGATTGCCGTAACTTAAAATGCGCCAACTGACTGCCAAAAAGTTGCGCTCAAACTTTTGCCTCAAGTTTATTTACTTGTTTTATATATTTTTTTTTGTGCTACTTGCTATTGTTGTTGTTGGTTTTAATTCATGCAGCGGGGCATGCCTCACTTATATACACTATGCGTTCTCTCAAAAATGCTTAAGATAAATTAAAAGCAAATAACTAAACTGTTTGTTCATTAAACATTCTTAGCATTGCCAGCGTAAATTTTATTGTATGCACAATCTTTGATCTTAGAGTATTTAAGCTTATGTTACTTTCTAAACTTTTATTATTTTTTCAAAATTTAATATTTGCCCGAGCAGTTGAGAAATTAGAGCACTTCAAATTATTTATTTATAAACTCTGTGCTCAAGTGCTTTAAGCAAACTGTAGTTGCTAACTTGGCTTAAGTAGCTCGCATTAAAAAGAAATTTCTGCATGCCCTAAATTGCTCTACTTGGCTCCGACGAGAACTTGGCTGCTACTTTGCTGTTGCTGTTGATGTTGCTGTTTCAGTTGCTGTTGCTTGTTTATTAAATTTGTATGTAGTTTTTCATTAGTCGCCAGCGAGGGTAAGCGAAGAATGCCGCTTGACAGCAGACTTTGCTACTTCTTTTTGCATAGTTAAAGTTTAATGCAAATAAATTAGAAAGATAAATTAGGGAAAAAGATTGACCTGGAAAGCTACGTAATTCACAATTGAAATATGCAAATGAGCAGCAAACAAAAACCAGTTAGTCCTGCACAAATTAGCAGACCAGCCAATTGGCCAAAAACAGAGCACGCACGAGCTGAGGTCAAACCCATATACGGGGTACTTCCCAGAAATAAAGCGTTTGCTGATTTTGGTTGGCAGCTCGCTACTGTATAGCAGTTATAAAAATTTGAATACTGTATTTTTGATAAGCTGCTTGTGACAGCAACTGTCCACAAAAATTTTGACAAAGCCCCAAACCAAAAGCCAACCCCTCAACCCGGCCACAAGCCGTTGATTTTAAGCCTAATGCCCCATTTGGGTGCCAAACAGCGGGGGGCACGGTGCGGGGCTTTGTGTATGCGTGATGTGTGCCAAACAATTGTTGAAGTTTATAGCGCAAAGCCAATTACGTTTGCAGATACTACATATATATGTGTATGTTGGTATTTTAAATGCCAGCACCCATAAGGGTAGCCCTTTTACTTGGGGTTAGTTTGTGTCAGTCGAAATAGACAAACATGTAAATAAATATATACACACATATATATATATTCATATATGATTGGTCTTATCAAAATGCTAAGCAAGCCTGAAAACCAATTTGTGTGCGTTTCAACTTCAAAAAGGGGCATTAGCCAAAGCGCATAAACAAAAGTTGCGTATACGCAGCGTTAAACGTTGACGGGTTAATGTGATTTTAATGTACTTTTTAGCTACCACAATTCAAAGCACTCGCTGGGGCACACATACATGTGTGTTGTATATATATATATATATATATATATATATTATACGTAGTTTAGGGTAGATATGAACTCTCAAAGTTTTATGCAATTCAAAAAGAAATTTATACTCGAATGCCATCAATTTAAAGACAACTTTAATAATAAATTGAGAATGGAGATAGTTATAATTCTGGCAGTGAATAACATGTCATTTCTTGTAAATAAATTTATGATTTATGTTGCTTGTTAAAAGATTGAATGCATAAATTTTCGTATTAACTTTACAAACTCTTTTAGATTATAAATTTGGTTTGCTGTCAACTGATATTTTTTTTAATCATATTTTTTAATATAAAATGCTTATGCAAACATTATAATTATATAATATATACAAAATATTAATTCAAAATAGCTGCTTACTTTTTCTTTATTTTTTTTAATGTGTTTGTGACTCTTTGGTGGCGCTTCGTAGTCAAGTGTATTTATTGGTCACCAACCAGTTTTAGCTGCTTGTTTCACAAGTGAATAGTAACACACGCAATTCAATATTAGAAAATAAAATAAATATAGCTATTTACGAAGAACAAAACGTGCAGCTAGAAATAATCAAAATGATCTACGCCTCACAGAACAGAACAAAGCAAAACACAAACAAAAACAAATTCAGAGAAAATGCGTGCGGAGTACTAGCGTCTGGGGTGGGATGGGATGGGAGAATATACAAAGCAGTATCTTCAGCGGCTGATTTTGCGTGCGGTTACCACAACAATGGTGTAGAAATGTTCCACGCTTCTGAAATCAATCTTCCTAATGACAGACAGCAACCAACAACAGGCGCCAGCAACAGCAACAACTGAGCAATAAATGGGGGGAAAATAAAGCAGCGAATTGTGGACACGTGCGCGCTTGCGTTTTTACGCTCAAGTGTCTTGCACTTGTAACGGTAATCGATCTGAACAACAGCAACACCCACTTTTATAACAAAAACAACAATAAGTTAGCATGAGTAAGCAACAAAAAAAAAAACAACAGTGAAAAAATTGCTAGTCTGGAGTTCAGTGTGTTCAGCTCATAAACTTTTACCCCACTTCAGTTACAGTTACAGTTACAGTTAAGTTGGAAATAATTTGAAGCGTGTAAACAATTAAATATATATTGAATCAAATAGAGAAGCATGAGTAGTATGATATTATGAAAAGCTAGAATTCCTTTGCCATCATAATGAGTTAGAGTCTTTTCTGTGTGAAAGGCGCTCATTAACACTTTCAAAACTTTTCTTTCCACCTAAGTCTTAGCAGCGACTAACAACATAAAGCTCGTAATAGAAAAAGTTTCTGCAAGTGGCATACAAAATTTAAGCGTATAATAAATTCAATTTGAACTAACTAGCAAATAACTAGATTGAGCACAACAATTCCTAACAACAATTTACTTTTTTGTCTTGAGTTTACTGCAAACTCATTTGAAATGGACAAGAATTTTAAACATTTCTGATTGGGGCTTGCTTCTAATTTTAATGTATGTTAATGATATTCATATCAACTAATGGATGAGTGTATAAATAGTCTGAAACACTGACCAACATAAGACTTTTGTCTCAATCCGAGTAACTGCAAATGCTTAGCACTTATTAATAGCTTTACGAATAGCACTTAAATTAATTAATTTTCTTGGAAATCCTACTAAATGCGACATACACAGTACTTAGTACTGAAGAGAGCTAAAACCAATTGGAGGCTCCTCTACAAAACTGCAGCACATATGTGTGGACATATCAATTTACTTGGCTACTAAAAATATAAATTATATAGAATCGGTTATTTTTTATTAAATATGTAATTCATCCCAAATAAAACGTTTACTACCAATTAGCAAAAGAAGGCTTAAATGTCAATTCAATTTATTGTTAAAGCATTTTCTGATTTAATAAAATAATCAAATCAATCACATCTAAAATAATTACAAGGGAATTTTATTATTTTAGTATATGAATTTACTCTGTTATTTTTAGTATTAATTGCAGACTATGTATTTGTCTTAAAGCTATAAAACGTATTTAACAATTAGTTTTCATTATGTGAGTAGAGCTAAATTAGTTAAACTCTAACGAATGTGTAAAATCCAATATTAAAGGCTTCACTTTAAGCATATATAGAGGAATACTAGCTAAAAATATATATACTTCAGCTGATAGATTAAATATTAATAGCTCTTGGCTATACTGCTGCTGTTGTTGTTGTTGCTATTGCTATTACTATCACTTCCCTTTGCTACTTTTAGTGCTCGACGGCAGCATAAACAAAGTTGTAGTTTCTTTGACTTGGTCCCTTGGCTTGGCTTGGGCTTGTCCTGCATTTGCTGTAGTATATTCAATGATGAGATTGTTATATTAACAAAATGAAGCATTACTTTTTGAGTGCAGATAGATAGGAGAGAGAAGAGAGTGGCAAGTAAAGTGAAGCCATGAATATATTTGCAGTTTTTCCAAATTTTTGGGTGGGCTAAAGGAATTCGAGTAGTCGATGCGAGCTCATCTTGGATTTTGGCTTATCTGCAAGTTTGATGGATTCTTATCCCTTTTGTCGTGCCTTAGCTGCTTACTTTTATTTTTATTATTATTATTATGATGCCTGCTCTGCAGCGTGTTGCGTGTGTGTGCTTTCGTGTGAGTCTGTGTGTGTATATTTTGTTGTGTTTTTATTATGGCCACAGACACACGCAGTTTATTTATTGTGCTCGCACTCGTATTTGCTTTCGGTCGTTTTCTTATTTTATTTTATTCTTTTTTTTTTTGCGCTCTCCACTTTGGCATTTATTTATACTCGTTTCCTGTGCTCTCCACTTCGTTGTCGGCGCATTTATAAATATAAATGAGTTTTGCTCGATGAAGGTTAAATTGAAATTTACTTTGTGCCGAGCATTGGGCTGCTTTAAATAATGCCAACAACATAAATGCGCACAGGACACGCAGTCCTTTTTTCGTGAGTGTGTATATGTGTGTGTGTGTTGCATGATGAAAATAAAAACTTTAAGGCATCTGCATTTCCGTATTTATGGCTTCTGTCTCCAGCTATCACTCTCGGTCTCTCTCAGTCTCTCTCTCTCTCTGGCAATTTGTGTGTGCGGTTTCATTTTAATTTTGATAAGCAAATGCGGCACATCCTTTTCATATTTCTGTCTGTCTGTGTGTGTGTCTGTGGGTGTGAAAAGTTTGTTTGCCAGGCTGGCTTTTGTTTGGTCTCATCATTTGTCAAAAAAATGAAAAAGAAAGTAGCAGACAAGAAAATATTCATAAAATTGAATATTTGCATACGTTTATTGAAACAGGCAGTCAAGTTGGCAACTCGACATTGCCAAACCCTTGCTAAGCTTCGGCTAACTGTTATATATATTGGGGTTATGGATAAGCCCTAAATGTGTTTGATCTTCTGTTCAATTTTGCCATATTTTCGATATTAATATTGTCACATTTACTTGCGCTCTCTTTATGTGCCAAATGGAATGTATATTAAAAACGCTTTCATTTCATTTGCAACGCAAACACAAACCGCAAGCTGCCCATGAGGCAATGATATATGCTCCGACAAGTTATTTCCACAGCCATAGCAATATATATGTGTGTTTATCGTTTATCGTATCTGCGATGCGTTCATAAATTTTTTTTGGACACACACCAAGCGTCGTGTGTATAAAAATCCGCGACTTAAGCGCTGCCCATAAGTCAGCGTAGCGTTGGCGACTGACCAATCGGTAAACATAAATCTCATCGACACTAAAAATCAGATATGCGTTATAAGCTCAGACAGCTAGCAGGGTAGCTTTGCTTTCTGTGTGTGTGTGTGTGCGACTGTGTGTGTATTAATGCCATTTATATGTCGCCATTAATGTCGTGTTATGAAAGTAATTTTCTTAAATTCGCATATTAAACGTTTTGGCCATTAATAATGAGCAGAGCACAAGCATAAGCGAAGAAGGGGAGCCATGCCATGCCAATGAAATGAGTGGACAACGTTCGAAAGCAAAAACGTACATGCTACGGCAACGAAACGAAATGTAACGTAACGAAAGAAAATGAAGCGAATATAACAAACATGAAAATGCTGTGCATGTTCCAAATGATCGCTTCAATAACCACAAAAACCATAAGAAACAGCAACTGAGTGTTTGAGTGTACTGAATGAATAAATGAATAACGCCCCAAACCAGCTTAGTCCAGACTCTAGCCAGAGAGAGAGAGAGAGCCAGCAGAGCTACTAGAGCCGCAACCTGATGGACTGCCGCCATTTTTGCACACGATAAAAATTTATTTAGACAAAATAGCAAACGAAATGAGACGACCGGGTATAATAAACTACAGCGAAAGCGCTCTCGGTTTAACTCGAGCTTAAGCGCAGCAAATGCCACAGCAGCAGGCTATTGACGGGCCATTGTCTGAAGTGCTTTACAGCTACACACACACACACACACACACAGATAGATAGACACACACACAGACAGTCACATATGAGCGCATGTCAGTGGCACTTCAGTCGCTTGACTCCCCCACTCACTCACTCACTCATGCAGTCCGTCTGTCAAGTCTGTCAGTCATTCAGTCAGTTAGCCCAAGAGCTGAGCAGCGACTGTAACCGACGGCTGCCTCCATACAATAAAGAATGTCTATCAAATGCTGGCAACCCTATTTTGCTTTAGCTTCTTCATAAGAGTAGAGTATATACGGATTAGTCTAATTATTGAGGAATTATGAAAGAGAAGTAGAGCTAATAAGATCGAGTAAGCAAAGCTTTTATCAATTTAAAGTTGGAGCCAATTATAGCTGAATATATTTTTTATATTTTAATTTAATTCAATTCCTTATGTACATAATAAATGATTTTTGTCTTGAGCTAATCGAGAAGTAGCGCTAAATATCAAATAAGCAACGGTTTGATCAATTTATAGTTGGAGCTGGGGTTTAATATTTTTGTTTATATTTTAATATTAATTTAATGCTTTAATGAACTAAATTCCTTATTTAAAATATAAAACTGCTACTTAATTAAGTGCATTAGTTGTTCACCTATGCCTTAAATTTTCCATATCGCTTTGTTGCTTTAGATACAAAGTTTCCCCCACGTCCTTGGCATTTTCCTGTTGCTGTTTGAATGTTTGTCTATCGGTTGGTGGGTCGGTCGTTCGGTCGTTCGTTCGACCGGCCGACGTTTCCGTTTCCGGCGTCTGTATGCCATGTTGATTTTGCTCTGCTCTTTGTTATTGTATTTGTTTTGTGCTCTGTTTGCCGCGCTCTCCACCTCCACTTCTGTCTCTATATATATATGTATGTGTGAGTGTATTTGTGTTTGTTCTTTGGGTAATGTGCGCACTCGACTGTGCGCAAATTGCTCAAGTGTAGTTGATGCTGTCCATTCAATTTTTTATACTCACATTATGCCACATCTCAAAAAACTGGAAAAAACAAAGCAACAGCAACAAATACAAATACAAGGGGCTAAGCAAATTTTCCATAATTGCCATTGGTCCATTAGTTTTATCATTGTCGCCTCCATCAGACGGCATTATTATTATCGTGGGCGCATTATCAACTGGGGCCTTATTATTGCTCTCACATTGGCACCTTCTATTGTTTGTGCTTATCTGACGACCATTTCGCTCGCTTATTACAATGTCTTACATTCCTTATCATTATTAAGGCCTGCATGTGCTCATGCTAAAGACACTCAGCGGGCACGTTGACAAAACGACAATGGAATGAGATGTGACTGCCAAGAGAGACAAATATCGAAGTTTGAATGCCCTTACACTTGGCTGTGTACACTCTTCATGCTGTAACCCAATATGCTCGCAATCTGGGCAGTGTAAAAAAGGTCACAGACAAACTTAAAAAAGGTAAGAAATGTCTCAGTCTGACTTGCTATTGATTTGCTGCCTTTGGCCTTAGCTGTATCTGTTGCAACCTTCGTTGAACGAAACACCTTTTGTGTCTATTTATTAGCGCTGCCTTTCTTTTGTTACTATCTTGTCTACCTTTTTTTCTATTTATATCCGAGTTTTCTTTGTCAGTTACGTTTTGTATTTGCAAATCATTATTATTTGCATTTGAGAAAATTTTTACAGATTATATGCAGGCCAAAGCCCTTTAAATTTTCTTCGGGGGGTACCTTAATTTTTATGTTTGTTATTTTCTTTTACCCGTCTTTTGTGTTTCCTGTGCTCACGGCAAGCCCTATATCGAGCACTGGCAATCTATAACTGTGAAAGAGCTAAGGGACTTGCCGGAAATTGTAAATTTTTGTTTGTTGCTGCTGATGCTGCTTCTGCTGAAATGATTCGTGGCCTTATCACGCAATGGGTTGGCTGATGAGATGAGATGAGAAATGCTGCGAGTTTTTTGTTACATTGAGTCGTGGTAGGAGTTGCTGTTCAAAGAAATTCACAAACTGAGATCTCTCTGACATGATTGAATATTGTAATATATTAACGTTAGAAGAAAAACATAATGCAGAGTTTTATTGAAATTTTTCTGTTTGGGTTCAGTTTGCTTTGTAAGTTTAATTAAGCATAGCTCGTCTGCCATTTATAGCTTTAACAGAAAATGTTATTGAAGGGATTAAGTTCTGTTAACACATTAACATAAAAGCAGAGTCTGCAAAATGTAGCTTAACAGAATATGTTATTAACATATGTATTGAGTTTTTTAATTGTTAACCGCAGCGCTTAAAATGTTATTAGCATATTTAAACTGTAAATGTATTTAGAAAAGTTTTGCAATACATATTTTATTCATACTAAGCATTCACTTGGCAACAGCATCCTTTCCCGGAACTTCAAAATTCCAAATTCCATTTGTAGACTTTTACCAAAATGAATATTCATAATTTTTCGTCTATACCACTTGGTAATTAAGGTTTTATCATATGCTTAATAATTCACTGTGTGCTTCGGAACTTCTCGAAGCATAAAATACAGGCGAGGTTAAAGCTACTCGTTTTGTTTTAACAAGTTGACAGCTGAACCAAAAAGGTGGCTTAGTTGGCTTAGCACTCACTTTGGGAATGGTCACATCTGTATGTGTGTGTGTGTGTGTGTGTGTGTGAGGAGGCGTGTCCTACAGCCTTACAACTCGATAATTGCGGCTTCAATTTGACTTTAACGAAAACTTGTTCAACTTCCTAACTAGCCCACAACCCGCGCGACCGAAAAAAAAACTTTTCCCAAACTCAACTCAACTCAACCAAGCTGATGGCATTTCTCTTATATATATACTTTTCGTTCTGTGTGCTCTTTCAGCTGCTGCTGCCGTCGCAGCGCCGCAGGAAAAATCGAAATGTGCTGCCGCCGCCACTAGAAGCTGATGCAGAGCCGCAGCCCAGGCAAAGGACGTAGGACGTAGTGAAGCATAAACTGGCAAAGCAGTCGCAGCCGAAAAGAGAGAAAAACAAAAAAAAAAAAAACGCAGCCAGCACTTGCCGGACGCAACTGAAAATCTGCAAACCAAATCCAACTTAAGTCACATCAAATTAAAATCAACAAGCGACGAATAGAAAAATAGTCCAGAAGCAAACGCTAGTTTGCTCTAAAAAGAAAATTACAACAAAAATAAGAAATATTTTTCGCCAAGGAGCGAAAGAGAGAGAGACAGAGAGCTAAAAGGCAAAGCACGAAAATGAAGTGCAATAAAAGTCAAATGGCCACGTTAACAATGTGGAAAATTTTTATGGCGCTGCTGCTCGCTCTGGCTCTCAATTCGACGCTGGTAATGCCGGTCACATTAGCGCACCAGCATGCCAGCATGGGCGAGCGGACGGGCGGAGGATCTGCAGGACATGGCGGTACACTGGGCCGGCTTCTGGACTGGGCAAGGATGCACACGGTAAGTGTTACAGTTTACAGTTGGCCATGCAGTTTTTTATTATACGCCCTTGTACTTTGCCTGATTATTTTAAATGGGTGCCCAGGCTGTGCACCGGGCTCCAAGGCTGTCCAATAAATAAATTTAAATATTAACTAACTCGCATTCAGAGCACGCGACTTTCTGTTGCCAAAAACTTTAACACCTCGTTGTGCCAAATACGGGATAGAGCCAGCCATTTGGCACAAGCAGGCTAAGCACGTGGCCTGGCTGCGCTGGCACAGCACGTGTCCCGGCATTTATGATTTCATTTTGGTCTGCTTCTGCTTCTTCTTTGTGTTGTTGCCTGCCGCGCTGCACTTTGTTACGGTTGCCAGCGCTCTGCGCTGCACTTTTATCGCTCAACTCGCTCACCTAAACTCTCCATTAGCACAAAACAAACGCTTATGGAATTTTTAACAACATGACAGTAGCGGAAAACAAGCAGAATGCCGTTACAAATGTTACAGTGCAATTACTTCGGGGAATCGGGACAAGGGTGTATAAATAAATGAATAAAATAAATATAGATTTAACAGGTCAAATGTTGGGAATAATATTTTTAATTGTGTCTGGAATAAGTATTAAGAGTTATACATAGTAGCTAAACATTTAAAAATGAATTTGAGTTAAAGCTATTATTCATTCAAAAAAGTAATGTGAGGTGACAGTGAGTTATTCTGTTTACTCTGTTAGGTTATAACAGAATCGTTGCTTAACAGAAGCATCAGCTTAACATAACAGCTGAACATTAGCAGAAGAAGAGAGTTCGTGAATTAAAGCAAATCCAATTAAGATCGTTCGATAACACTTAAATCGAATTTAATATTAACTTATACGTACATCAAATAATTAAATAATATTTGTAGAACCGACTTTTTTTTTTGTCTGGTACTAGTTGATTAATTTTAGTCCACAATAATATTTTAATATTGATTTAAAACGAATTATAGACCACAAATTGAGGTAAGCTTTATTAGTCAGCTTTTGTTTCTAAATGATCAAAATATTTTTACTAATACGAACTTTATCATATTAAAAATCAGCATAATTAAAAATCAATTATTTATCAGATATATTTTTTGTAAAACTATTGAACCAAAAGTTAGAAATGTTATTAAGCAGATAAACCTATTTGTACTATTTTAAATAAATATGGAAGCATTATAAGTAATTTAGATTCAATTTTATGGTAGTTAGCGCAGGTCGAAATAACATATTATAGCTTAACATATCAGTAGCTGAAACCTACTGTTAATAGACACAAAAGTTAAAGCTTTTAAAGTCAATCAATTACATTTAATAAGCTCCTAGTTATTAATTTGAAAAAGATTAATTTTACGTAGTGGCAGTAAACAGTTTGGTTATTTAAGTCGGTCAAACAAATTTGAAAGCAACTCATTAAATAAGTTTCTAGTCAAAAGTTGCTGGACCAAAAAACATGCTAAAGCCCTGCGCTACAGAGATTGCTTGTAAAATTGCTTTCTAAACGTCACACAAATTGTTTTGGTGACAAACTCAAGCGCTGCTAAAAGGCAGCAACACCAAAAGGCAAGTCAAGCAGCAAAGTTGATTGAAAAGTTGTTGCCCGGTTGGCAGCTGCTGCAGTTATCGTTACCTGAATACCCAGCGAGCTGCTAGCTGGAGTTGGTCTGTTTGGCTATACATTTAATGCTGGTTTGGTGTAACTTGTGTGGGCTTAAGCTCTCGCAGTGAGGCGCGCTCTCACTCTCACCCTCTCAGGTAACTTTTGGCAAAACACTTTTCACATGGTTTTGGTAGCAACGAGCTATTTGACAAAAGTGTCTGGCCCAAAGCTGGGCTATTTATTATGCCTGGCACTTTAGGCCAAGCACACTCACACACACAGCAAGAGAGAAAGAGAGAGACAGGTATAGCAAAAAACACACTGGTACATTTACTCGTATGCAAGTGGAAAACTGCGTAAATCATTTCCACTTTATGCGCTCTGTAAGCCAGACAATGTCAACAAACTGCAAGCAAAACAGAGCGAGAAGCGATCTGGAGAGAGCGCGCGAGAGAGAGAGAGAGAGAAGCATTATAACGCATTAAAAAGTAGCTCTAGCTGCAGCGACTGGGCTCAAGCAAAGGGGTGAGAAAGGGTATAAAATCTCTTGGCAGCCAAAAACTTTGGCCGTTTAGAAAAGTGTCAAGCATTTTATCACACGAAGCAAAATCCACAACAGCAATAGCAAAAGCAACAGCGAGTCCAACGATGGCGGCCATAATAAATCTTTCGAGTGTGCGAGAGAGAGCGAAGAGAGTTGCGCGGGTGTGACAGCAGCAGCGACAGCGAGTGCAGTAATGCATGTCAGCTAAGCAGGCGCCTAAAAGTATGCAGCGCAAACTAAATGACGTACTGCCTGACTGAACGAAGGACTGACTGACTGACTGACTGACTGACTGTCTGTCTGTCTGTCTGTCCGCCTAACTGAGTGGTCGACTGACATTTGGCCATTTGGTAAGTTTTGTTCGCACAACCGAAAAACTTGTCAACATGTTGAGTGCAGCAGTTGCCGCCTCCGGGAGACGACGACGTCACCGCAGTAACCCGGACAAACTTTGTGGCACACAAAAAACTCACTGAAAAAGATGGCACAAGTAAGAACGTCACCAAAAATGAGCACGTGTTTGTTATTTGCGGAGCTGTGGGAGCTTTTTTCTGCCGCTGCTGCTTCGCTTCTCTTCTCGTTTTTTAGTGAGTGCTTAGTTTGTTCAGGTGTATTCCAGTGAGGGATTAACCCGTGTGCTAGCCCGCATTGCAAGTGAATTTGGGTTCTCCTTTTTTGGTTTCTGGCATATAAACAAACAGCAAAAACAAGTTGCAAGTTGTCGCCACTCAACGTATGCCACTAATTGTATTTGAGATTGGGGGCGCCACGTCAACAATGCAAATAAAACAAAATACCGTTAGAGGATGAAAAGAGTTTCAGAGTTGACTTTGCAAAAGTATAAAATGCTCTAGACTCGAAGGTGAAAGTAAACTGTAGGCTAACGAAAAGCAAAGCAGCCTACATAATTTTAATCCAAGCATATTCCATCTCAACAATTTTATACACTAAAGACAGCCAAAGGGTTAAGGCTATAAATTGTGAGCATCTCATTAAACTGCTTGCCAACAAACTTGGCTTGTTGCAAATAGGCAATGAACTTGACTAGCGCCAAACTGTTGACAAAATTTGCCTAAATTTTTAATTACCATTGAGATGAATTGACAAGCAGGTTGCCAGCTGCTGCTTCACTACAGGTATTTTGCTAGCCCACCTGCGGCTTTAATTAATTAAAAGTGAAGTGAGTCTGCCAGACAGCAAATAGGTTCTTGGCTATGTCGAGAATAACAGCTGCTAGTAGTTAGCAGTTAAAATGATTTGCTTGCATGCAAATGCAACTATCTTTAAATTAAAGTTGACGCAATTGTTTTTTAGCAACTGCTTAATTGCTTTTTAAATCTATAGAGATTCGGCAAGGAATTTGCGAAAAAAGTTGTGCATTTCTTATTTGCACAAAGCTCTGTTAAGCATTTTCACTTATTATTATGGTTTGGGGCGTGAGCTAGTGTCGAGACAAAAAGCAAATTACGTCGCTTATCTGCACAATTTACGTGCTCGGGCACAAAGGACAACGCCATGCTGAGGTCCTTCGTCGTCTGGCTGCATTTTTGTGCGCCTTTGTGCGCAGAAATTTTGCGAATTTGTGCCGCGCCGCGAATTTTGCTAACATCAAATGCAGCGCGTGCTTCAAATTCAAAGGATTCGGGCGCAAGCTTTTAAAACAAAGCGCCTTCAAGTTTGCCAGCCAGCCATGAATGCCATAGTGTACACGCTACACTAGGATCAGGTTACAAAGTCAGATTGCAACGTTGGCGTTGGTTGAAAGCGCAGTCAGCTTAAAATCTATACAAAATTTAAGTTTCACGTTTTCTTATTTGAGCCAATGTAATATGTGCCCAAGGCACAAGGCACAAGGAACAAGGCACACTGGCCATACAAACTGCGCCTTATTGTGTACACTCTTCTCTATATGCATGTACATGTACATGTGCGCGCGCGTGTGTGTGCGTCTAGTTGCCTAAAAACATGCTACAAAATTCTATAGAACTCACTGCTTTGGCTTTGGCATTGGCAGCTGCGCCACACTCCGCATGGCCAAGAGGCTGCAGCAAAAACTTTGTTGCCTAGCCTCACATTTTTGTGACTTTCATTTGCCATAAATTATTTTATGTTATTATTATACAATACATACATACGTACATGCAAGAAGCAAAGGGGCAGCAAGTGAGAGAGAGAGAGAGCGCGTTGGAGGCCAAGGGTTAAGTACAAGAAAACCGACTACGACAGCCAACAAGCAAATGGCAAAAATTTTACTTTTATTACGTTTTCGTTGACATTTTACTTGTGTGTGTGTTTGTGTGTGTCTGGGTTTTATGTTAAAGGCTAACATTGTTAGAATAATGTAAATGCAAAGGCAACATAAACTAAACCGAAGTACAAGCTAATAAATATGAAATAAATTTTATGCTGATTATGCATTTGATAAAGATAAAGAACAAATTACAATTATTCTAACAACTCTAGTAAGCATGTGTGGCATGCAAATGGAGTCGTATGAAATGGTAGTGATTGTGGCATTTTTATATTCGCTAAAAATCAGTGTCAAGTTTGAATTATAAGAGCAACAAAGGAATTTGATTATTTAAATGTTTAATGCGCCATCTTCGGGTGTCCTAGCTGAAACCTAATTTATTGGAGGAGTAACAATTATTGTAAGCTATTATTAACTTGCTAGGTGATAGCCCTAAAATAGTTTATTACACAAATTCATTCAAGGAGCAAAATAAAATATTGTTTGAATATTAAACCTACTATTTATTAATAAGTTGAACTTGGAAGCACTTCTATACTAGCCCTGCTAACTAATATAAATGAATAACTTATTAATACACTTAACCGCAAGTTGAGTTAATTGATAACCGTTACAATTACAGTTGAGATAAGTTAATTGAAAGAATAGAACAAAATGTGGGCACAATTAATCACTGGACTTGAGCCATTCACAAAAGACATTTGCAACTGCTTAGGCTGCATAACTAATTGAGCATTCGAGGCTCAAGTCAATAAATGGGCATTCCGAATTAGGTTGCGCCCCATCGATTGAATACTTGAATTCATTATGCCGTTGGCCGTTGGTCAGTTGGTCAGTTCGGTGTTGGTCAACCCTTTGGTAATTACAGTTATGATGATCATTGCAAGTGCGCGTGCTGTTTGTTATTTTATTTTCGTTTTATAATTAATATTTATAGCAGGCACAAGGCACAAATTGTATAAACAAACAAAACGTATAGGCGTAGAGTCAACGTACTTCTGCTTACTTAACGTAACTGTAGGCGTTGCAGGTTGAGAGGTTGCCACTCGGTTGCCATATCGTGCGGGCGAGTGATTATGTAATAATTAACTGTACATTAACTATTTGTAGCCATGAAATTCCATACACATACACAGACATAAAATGAAATATTTGTGCTTAGTTTTTCCAACACGACAGCGAGAGCTACAGCGCACACCGAACACGCTATAAGGCCAGTGTACGAAACGGTATTTTCCTAATTTGGAGTCTGTTTGCTTCGAATTTAGCTTCAAGGCTTAGGCTAGTCAAAGTGCCTGCTAATTGAAAGGGTAATTTAATGGCTGTAAGTAAATATTTATGTTTAATTTTAAGCACAATTTTTACGTTTAATTTAACACCCGGGCTTGGGGTTGCTGAGCAGCGGCTAAGCAAAAATATGGCCCACATTGCGTATACGTAATGTCTGTGTAGTCGTTTGGGTGCGCAACAACTATTACGATAAATCTTATTTATGTAATTTTGTGCGATTTTTATGAGTTGATTTTTTCCGGCATCCGACTGGAATTTCTTGTTTGTTAGTTGAAATAAATTCAGCGGCGAATATAAAAATCCAAATGCAAACGGAAGCGGATATAGCAAATGCGCTGGTCACGGCTCACACGCTTCAGTTGTGGACGCAGCTCTAATCTAATTTAAGCTACCATTAGTGTTTAACACCCGTCCAGAAAGAAGCCTGTGTCGAGCTCCATAAGCCTCAGGCTACCACCCACCAAATTCAGCGACAGCTTCATCAATCAAAGGCTGCGCGGCGTAGTTTACATAAAGCGTGGGCAGGTATTCAGGCAGGCGGAAGGCTGCGTGCGCTTGCTTGTACTTGTTGCGTAATTTGAGCTCTAAACTTTGCCTAAAAATATGCTACATTTTTGTACTTTTTGCTGCCATAGTAGATCTATCATTGTTTTAACAAATTAAAGCGGTCTACAGCTTACAAGTTGAGCACAATTTGTTTGATTAATTGGCAAGCAAATTGGCAGCGACATGTGTTGATTTTCGTTAAATATGTCAAAGTTATAGAGGAGAGCTCTCTCTCTCTCTCTTTAAGCCTTTGCAGCTCAGATTTCAAAGCCTTTATTTATTGTGTAATCGCGAGCAGCTGTTCAGTTAGTTGAGGCACTTTTGTCGATTGGCTGCGCTACGCAGTTCGTGTTTACAAATATGCTTGGCTTTTATTATGTTTTCTTTTTTGTTCTTGTTTTTGGCTTTTTGCCTTTTGTCGTAAGCCGATACCAAAAGTCGCGCCCAGGCTTAGAGCTTTTGATTTTGTGGGGGGCTTGGGGGCTGCCGATTTCTCGTTATCGTTGCTTTTGCTTTTGCTGTTGTTGTAATGCGCTGAAGTAATTGATTTTTAAACTTGACACCTTGCGCTAAGCGGCTTAACGCTTGCAAAACACAAAGCATTCGCCCACCCTACCACGCGCCACCCACTGCCCACGCAACTCCCTCAATATTCAGTGCTGTGTGTTATTGACGGCCAAGTGATGAGGGGGGAGGGGGAGCTTTGCTTTGTGAGCTGAGCGCGCGTGTTTTTAGCCAAACAATACAAAGGGCAGCTCAAAATTTGTAGTTGCTGTAACCTGATATGGCTCATTAGTGGATTTGTTGCTTGCTTTGTTGTTGTTGTTGTTGTTGTTGGTGGTGGTGCGCGTAAGAGTGTTAAGTGCCGCCCATTGGGGATGGGTGTGGTGCGTATTTGATTACTAAATGCTTTATGCAGCTAACTTGAAACCAAGGCGACTTCGAAAGGCATTTGGTGTTAAGCACTCGGCACCGGCACCGGCACCGGCAGTCGGCACTCGGCAGAGCTGCAATTAGATTTAAGTGCGACACTGTCTGCGCAAATATGAACAGTAAAATGCTTTTAATTTATGGCGACACTAATATACATTAATGTCTTGGCCAACTTCAAAGACGACGCGCCGGTCGCAGGTCAAAGCCGAGCGCTGAGGTTGCGCCCCTAACCAACAGAAAGTGCCCGAGCAGACAATTAAAAGTCCATGGCCCAGAGAAATGTTAATGACATTTCGCACCAGGCTACGCTCCACTTCAGTACTATGCAGCTCGAACAAGAGACAGAGAGTGAGAGAGTCAGAGAGTGAGAGAGCTCGCTAGTCAAGTCGCGGCGGTCTGCACAAATTTGAAACTACCGTAATTTGCATATTTTAAGTTGACTTTTATTGCATTAAAAATGGTAGTGGCTTTTCCATTTCGGCCACAGCTGTAAAACTGCCGTTTTTGCTAGACCAAAAGCAACCCAAAATGGAAATGCCATGCACAGTGGCACGTGCAACAAGGAAATTAGCGCAAATGTGTTCAAGATTTATGTGGATTAAGCAGAGGTTAGCAAATAGGATTCAAGCGGCCAGGCAATGCCAAATTGCTTTAAGGTAAAATGTGCTAGCACTTACAGCAAATATTTAATTTAATATTAATAAAAATTGCATTAACAAAATTTATGTACGGACATTAGAATGAAGCTGAATGTTGAAAGTGAGGTTAAGTTGCAAACAAATGTTCTAAACGAATTCGCCTAAAAGTATTTGTAAGCATTGCTTCGATGAAAAGACTTATTTGTAATATTTTTTATGTTTATTTGATTGACAATTTCTACAATTTTTTTCACCACTGTGCCTTGGATTTTGTCAACTGCTACTTTGTCGTTTGGCTGTCAACTTGGCTGCCGTTCGCCTTGGCTGGGCTGGGCTGGGTCGGGCCGGGCCGCATGCACAACTAGTGGAAGACAGATTACAAAAATACAATTAAAATGTTTTAGTGAAAATTAACTGCAGTTTAAATAAAATGCTACGTTGGCCAAAGCGACAAGTGATCAGCACTGCGTTGTCCCCTTAATGCTCTCTAAGCTGGCAAACGTTGCTTGCTTGTTTTCCTTGGTGGTTTTAGTGGTCTCTGGGTAGGGTTCTTTTGGGCGTTAAGTATACGCACTGTGTGCGCATAGCTAAGTTAAGGCGACTGCAGTCGTAGCAGTTTGCCCAAGGTGTGGCTTGACGTGGATTTTGCAATTTGTTAGACTTCAACTTGAGCGTTGCTCGCTAACGTCGTCATTGCCATCGTCGTCATCATTATAATCAACAGCAGCAGCAGCAGCAGCTGTTTGTCTACTTGCTATAGTGGCTGTTGTCATTGTTGCTGTTGTTGTTGTTCTGCGGCTAGCCTAGAAAGTTAATTGAAAAAGAAACAGCAGCGTCTGTGGAAAAAAGGTTTAATTTAAATAAACTATAGACTGTGCATTATCAAGCAGTTGCTGGCTCGGCTCAACTTAGCTCGGCTCGGCTTTGTGCTTAAATAGCCAACGCTCAGCTGTTGGTTCTGTTGCGGCTTAGACGCTCAGGCCATTTGTGTTTTATCTTTTGTGTACTCATGTCGCCTTAAGGGTCTTCTGCTACACTGACCCGGACTTACTTTTCTTAATTAGCATATACATTTGTACGCAGCGCCAGCGCCAGCACCAGCTGCCTGAGCTCGACAGCTTCTGCTATATACATTTTAGTAGAAATATTTACTTTCACTCAATTACACCAAAGGGCAAACCTCTTTAATGTTTTTGACTGCTGCTAGTCGAACCCGAAATTACACAAATGCCACTGCCCCTGGCATAGTCAGAGCCTGGCATATTCTATTATTATTATTATTATTTTTTTATTTTGTCTTGGACACTATAAATAGCACATAAACTTTCGCAGCGTGGAAAAAATCATTGCCTACTTTGAGGCTGTGCTGCTAGCTCGTAAAACACGAAATAGAAACCAACAGCGACGAAACTTTAAAACTCAGCGACTAGCCTAGTCAAAGGGCAGCACGCAGCACCCAAAGCCGCAGCAACATAATATAAATTTTTAATAAAGTTCTTTGCTCGCAACTTGTTATTTTTAGCACAGGACGGCAGCAGCAGATAAAATATGACATTTATAGCGCTTGAATACGTAAAAGTTGAACGCACCCGTTGAGCAGCAGCAGCAGCAGCGCAACAGCGGCACTTTGAATCTTATATAGCTTAGAGAGTGGAGGGAGTGGCTTTTAAATGCGTCACAGCTCAGCGGGATAACGCTGCTGATTGAGGTTACAGAGCGGGTGCGAGCTGCCAGCTGTTGCTTAAGGCAAGGCAAGACCAAGTTTACTTGCGCTAACAGCTTAACAAGTTCCGTTTAATTATAAAATTCAATGTAAGCTTTATACACACCTGACTTGCTCAATTCCATTCAATTCGAATTTGAAAGACTTGACTTGTTTTTAATTCTCTAGCAAGGCTTAGATAGACAAATTTGAATTTCTTTCTAATTTATGCTGCCAAATATTACTTTAACACACAAGATTGAGCATTTTGCCAAGTCTTATTAAATTTCTGCTGCCTTGGATGTCATAAAGCACTTGCCAAACGTAAATTACACATGAACAAGCACACAAAAGCTGAAATAATATTTGAAGTTAACAGCCACGCACACACACACACACAAAGAGAAAGAGACATACACACATAGAGAGCGACATTTATGGCAACACCTTCTAATCAAGCAAAGAGCTTAAAATAAAGTAAAGCAAAGAATGAAATGAAAGATATTATGAAATTTCAAACACACCCTCAAACATAGCTAAGCTTTGCTGCCGCCACACACAAAGCAGACACGTGTGTATGTGTGAACACATACACATGTCAGCTAGGCAGCCCTTTTTTGGTGAGCGAGGACTAAAGAAAAAATATAACACACATAACTGTCAACCGGCTGGATAGCTACAATATAAACCTATCTCTCTACGTCTCTCTCTCTCTTTGTCTCCCTCTTTCTGCCTTCTACTTTTTGCGTGTTTGTTAATGAAATGTTTGTCTTTCGCATTTAGTTACGCTACGTTAGACACTTTTGCTTATTAGTGTAAAGCGCACAACTTAAACGCTGCTGAGCACAAGCACAACAGACGACCGTCGGGCTGACTGGCTGACTGGCATTGCCTACGCCCAGGCGCCTAGCCTAGCACAAATGAGTACAGCAACAACAACAACGACGACGACGACAGCTACACACTCGGCTTGTCTAATATTACAACAGCAAAAGCACAACAAAGTATTGTCTCTGCGCCTTCAGCCGCTCAGCCCGACGACTTATGCTGCTTCAAGGTTCAAGGTTGCAGACGTGGTACGCCTGCAATTTGAATTTGTGTTTTTTTGTTTGGTAAATTGGCTCAGCGATAATGTCATAGCACATCTATGCGTCTGTCTGTCTGCAAGTTTTCTGTTGAGCTTGCTTATTCGCTTTTGCTTTTTTGGGGGAGGCAATTAAAAAATTAAATTGTTCATATGTCACGTCTGAAGGGCAAAAACTGACTTTATAAGTTTAATTGGATTTTGAGCGCTGCACTGGGAGCTGCCATTATGAACATAATGCTAAATTGAGCAGTCACGAAGCAGACAATAGTTAGTCAGCAGCAGCAGCTAAGCAGATTTTCCTAATTTTAAGTTGTGCCAGCTCAAACTTTTGCTTAATTAGACTGCCACAAAAAGTGTAAACTATTTATGAAGGCGCTGAATTGGCTGGTTGGTTGCAACTTAAAGCCAGCTTGGAGCCTTGGCCTCGTGTCTGTTGCCACAATTTGAAGTTAATAACTTGCCACCTGCGTCTACTAACTGCTGTGTGGCACTTCAAGCAGATTTACATACTGGCATACCAAGCATGCTCCGAGCATTGGCGGCTGCCCACAAAACGCAGTCAGGCTCATAATCTTAAATCTAGGCTAGCCTCCTGGCCCAGGCTTCAAGTCAACTATGCTGTGTGTGAGTTCTTGGCATGGCCCAAACTCACATAATGATATGCAAATGTGCATGAATAAGTGTGCAGCACACACACACACGCACACATTTACATATAGCCCATATTGGCAACATCTAAACGTCGCAGTCGTAGTCCTTTGGCGCTGCGTCAGCTAGTTAAGTGCGAGTAAAGTATTCAGACTTGTGAGGCGTTGCCCTTGGGGTCATATACAGCTAGCCACGTTAATGAAATGTGCAAATGTACCAATTGACCAAACCACCCTCGAACACCCACCCAAAGCGTCGCTCATTTAGTCATTTGCATATTAAAAGCTTTTGTCGCACAAAGCTTAAATCAAAAGATAAAAACACAATAATATACACATATATATAGCATATATATATATTTTTTTGTTATATTCCTTGCTTGGCTTTGCTTGAAGTATGCCAACTGCTTGTTGTTAACATGCGAATCAAGTCTACAAGCAGGGGTGGGAGGGAGGTAGGAATTGGGTGAGGTGTTCTTGTTGTGCGTGTCGATAAAATATTTTTACTTTTGGCGCTATGCAAACACTTTTGTGGCATTTCTTAGCATGCCAAACAAACTCTTACAATATGAATTGTTTAACACATACACACATTATATAGCCACTCAACTGGAATGGGTATGTGTTATTTGGGTATAATATAAAAATGTATAGTCAAGTTTAATAGGCAAGCAGCAAGAAATTACGTATACCTTAATACAAGCTATCACCTCCAAGTTTAATAATCAAATGCTGCTGATAACGTATACGTAATATTGATTCTTTAATTATTAAATGTTAGAGCAAGTTTAATAATCAAATGCAGGCGATAGCTTAACGTATAGCTTGAACTATTAAATGTTAGATTTAGCTTAAAGACAGCAATAGTTTCAATTCATATTACGTATACGTTATTTAATACTTTTCTTACAAATCATTGAGCTGCATATGAACGCTACTTTGAATAAATATTTATTGTATTAAATTAAAGTTTCCGTCAAGGCAACAAAATAATCAAGCGCTTGCTATTTTGTTGACTCTGATGTGCCACATTTGCCACAATTGTTGTCAACGGTAACTATGTGTATGTTTCAATGCCATACACATACACACACACTCACACAGATGAGCACAAAACACCCACAGAATTTATATGGCTGAGCCGACTTAAAAGGCCGCAACAATTGCAGGCAGCTGCTGCCGTCGACCGGTTTGGTATGCTTAGCTCAGCATAACACAGCGTATTTCTATTCCCATCACATATACATATACAGATGCACATAGCCACACACACAAACACACACATACATAGAGCATACTTATATGGCAGCACATTGCTATAAGGTTCAATAGCGTTGGCCCTCGCTTATGGCAGCTGTGAGCTGTGTTGACATGATGAGCGATTTTAACACTTGTGCGATGGCATTTTTAAAGCAAAATGTTGCAATATTCAACCTACTTTTATTATACGACCAACAACACGGCTCATAACAGCAGCAGCAGCAGCAGCAACAAAAACCGAAGGGCATACAGGGCAATGTCAATATGTAGTTATGACATTTTTGGCCTCTGCGTGGGTGGAAAAAAAAAAAAACGAAATACAAAATGATATTGTGAATGACATTGGCAAAATTTAGTATCCTGTTAAAAGTAACTTTCAAACACGCTACAAGCCGCTTTAAAATGAAAAAATATCGATAGATGAGTCTTAGATACTTTAAAAAAATATTGGTATGTTTTTAAAAAAATTGCACAAGATGGTTGCTTAAATTATATTTATTACATATAATATTTTTGATATTTTGCAGTATTATTCAAAATATTCTAAATATTATTTATTAGTTTATTTTCTATCATTTTAAATTATTTGAATTCTTTTCAACAAAACAATTTCATTCTGAGCTGCCATAGAACTTCCAATTTGTAACTTTACGTTTGGGATATTCATAATTATTGATTTGTAGAAAATTAGTTATAAAAAATTGTTAAATATTCTATATACTTTTACTATAATTATCTATTTTGTTGAAAAACCTCAAACCATTCAACGGTAAATATGTGTACCATAATCATAAGTTCAGTTTACAATTACTTATGAATATTTAACAGATTCGCGTTCTCTATATAAAATAGACCTTTGATTTCTTTGTATTACAAAATTGTATGTGCTGCTTTATAATGTTAGAGTATTGTTAATAATAACAAAATATAAATGCTGCTGCTGACTTGGCTGAGCCAAAAGTCCCATAACCGACTGCCAATGACAATTGACAGGCCCACACGCATACACATGTATGTACACATATTTAAACACACATGGGTATGTGTATATGTATATTTGTTATATATGATAAGCGCTTGTTTACATTTACTCTGGGGAACCACCAAAAACGAGGCATACATTTATGCATATTGATATTTGTGTATAACAAAAAAAAAAAAAAAAGACAAATAAATAAAGAAAACGCGCACTGTGCTCACATAAAAAGATAAAAAGTGATGTAATTTTATTGTTGCTTTCTGTTGTCCTTTGAGACAGTGTTTGTTGAAATTTCATGGGCGTTGATTTGCGCTTGGGAACGCATGGAATTGAAACACTGCAGTAGCTTACATGTGTGTGTGTGTGTGTGTATTTTTGTTGGCGTACAAACAATCATTTTTAATTTATTTACAACACTCCTTACAGCAGCAGCAAGAACTGTGAGCTGAATCCTTTTAAAATCCAGCACGCACAACAAACGAAATGTAATTTAAATTTAATTAGCTCAACAAGCAGCAGGCCAACGAGTTGAGCATGCTGCAGGGCACAATAGCGAAAGAGTGAAAGAGAGAGAGGGAGAGTGTAAAAGAGAGCGGCATCATAATTCTTTCAAAAGCCAAGCTGTAGCATGACTGCCATAAGAAATATAATTACAATACTTTATATTTATCAGTGCGTTGTGCGTTCAGCTTGCTGACTGCATAAAACATCAGTCGTGTGTGTGTGAAAGAGACGACAATATGGGCAACAAGAGCACATCCGTTTCATATTGACTATGGTGGGCTCTGGCTCTGGCTGGTGCTCTTTGCTCCTGTCCAAGCCATAATTGGATCAGCATTAGCTGCTGACGCCGGCTTCCTTGGCATATGAAAAAGCAGGAAATGATATAGTCAAGAGGTCACAACACTAATGCGACTACCACAACTAGCCAGCTTAGTGCAGAAGCCGCTCGCATCCACAATGGAAGCGAGACAAAGCAAGACGCGCGCACACTTGGCCCGAGTGAGAGATGAAAGGACAAGTCCATAAAGCGGCATACACATGAGACAGCGGCTAACGAGGTCAATTGTAAGTTATTTCCTCAACAACAAGAGCCGGCAAAAGCAAAAAGACGAGCAAAATAAAAGAAAGCAAGCCATGAAGAGCGAAATTGTAGAAATGTGTACAAGGTTTTATGAAGCGCAGGCCAGTAAACATATATCTTGTATATCATTAAGGACTAAAGAGCGTTAAGGCTGAAGTTTTCAGCAAAGTGCTGAGCGAAATAATTATGTATATAAAAGTATTCAAAGCCTATAGTATTTCCATTGGCCCATTTCTGTTCTGTGACAATGCAATATTCATGGCATTTTCAATTTATGCACAATATATGTAAATCTTTTTTACTTGCATTCGCCTAACGACTCTCATTTAAAATACCATCAGGCAAAATGCATTTTAGATATCAGCGAGGGTGGACAGAAACAAAAAACACAGAAACAGACACAGACACACAGCCATGGAGACAAAGGAAATGGAAAGCAAAAATGTGAAATTTGTGTCACCTAATTTTACAACAGCACTCAGCGAATGCGTCATTGCGCATCAGCCAGGTGCATACATATGAAAATAAATTACTCATACGCAGCGTATATAGAATTACGAGCGCCAAGCAGACAAACAGCTGAGAGCAGCTCTGGGGGCCGCATGGCCAGACAGCGGGTCCATTGTATGCATATTTTATAATTCATAAGTTTTCGGGATCAACAAAATGTTTGAATATTCAGGCAAACGACAATGCAGAAAGCAAACGAACGAAGTACAAGTCTGAAATCGTGACTCCTTGGCATGCATATAGCCCCAGCAACAGCTTTAATGTCGCCCAATTTGCGCCGAGGGAAAGCAGCACGTGCAGCTGTCGACGCCTCAGCGCCAAAGCGCGTCTCGCAAAAACAAAAAGCAGAAATATATACAGAAAATTCCATTGCTCTGTTTTATTTGATTTGATACTTTAAAGTTTCGATTGCATAAATTTGGGTCAATGCATGAGATGCTTTATTGTCTGCTCTCTCGCTCGCTCGCTCGCTCCCTCTCGCTTGGAGACAAACAAACGGGAAACAATATAAAGACAAAAGCACAATTGAGCTATACAAAGCGTACAGCAGCAGCAGCCGCAGCAGAAGGACATACGTGCTTTGTATGATTCAATAGCCATAGTCGAAAGCCCAAAAAACTTTTATTTTATGCAAAATAGTTATGTTCTCATACATACAAGTGTATGATTGTGTTTGTCTCTCTCTCTGTGTGTGTGTGTGTGTGTGTGGGTTGCATATATAGTGTGCATGATTGTTGTTGTAAGCAGCGCACGTTTTTTGAATCTGCGTCGTATTGATTTTTGCATTTTTAGGTCGTCGCTGTAGTTTGGGGGTGCAGTAGGTAATAGTGCCAACTATACAAGTTTACAAAACATACACACACACACACACACACACACACACTAACCATAGAATACAGACAGAGCCGTTTAATAAACTCGTTTTGCCTCCAGACTTAAAGCCAATCGCAAAAAATTAAAGCAATAATTTTTGTTGCTGTTCGAAATTTAATCAAATACAAATTTCATTTAGGCCAACACAAAAGTATCGTAAATCAAAAATTGCTAATACAAATAATTTATGAAGCAGTCATAAATAGAAACAAATATAAATTTTGTATTGCGTAGTTTTGTTTCATAAAAAACTTTATGCTGAGCTTAGAGCAAAAGTTTTTGGTATTAGCTGCCAGCTGATTAAGCCAACATTTTGAATAAATTCAATATGCAACACTCTTATATTTTAGCCTTAAACACGGTGGTCAACACCTTTGAACTTTTTGACCGGCTTTTGCATAAAGTTGTAAGCCGCTGTTGTAAGCCAGTAAAAGCAACAGACAAGCAGCAGCAAGAACAACAACAACGAGTCCGTTGCCCTTACACAGAGTTCAGTGGGGCAGTTCAGTGGGTCTTAGTGTGAGCTGCACAGATTTTTGTATCTTTATTATAAAACTAACTGGGCTTATTTGTTAGCAGCAGCAGCAGCAGGCAGCCTTTGCTACTTGGCCTGTGTGAGTTTCGTTAGCTGCTGCATTTCAAGCTTATTGTATGCAACTAAACTTATTCTCTCCCCTATCTGCTTACCTCCTTTTCTATTATCTATTTACCCCCTCCCCTCCCTCCCTCCTTTCCCGTTTTTTTTGTCTTCCCCTTGGCTTTCATATCTCCCTACCCCTTGTTCTTTACCTATCCCCCTCCCCCCTCTCTTTCTATCCGTTCTCCCTCCTGTATCGAGTTCTTCGTCCTCTCTCCCCCTACACTCTCTTTCCTCCTCCTTCCCCTCTTTCCTCCTCTTTTCACCTTATCACCTTTTTTCCCTTTTCTCTCCCCCCTCCCATCTCCTACACTCCCCCTTCCCCTTAACTACCCTAAAACCTATTTTCTCTCTCGCCCCACCCTCCTTTATCCTCCTCCTTATTTCTTTCTATACCCACCTCTTTTTTCTTTGACTTTGTTCTTTCCTTGCTACCTTCTTGTTCCTTTTCCTTTTTCCTTATCTACCTCACTCTAACTCTTTTCCTGCTAACTTCTCTCCTTCTCGCCTCCCTCTATTGTTTCCTCCCACTCACTCTTAACCCTCCCTCTTCCCACCTCCTCCCTAATATATACCCTTTCCTTCCTGCATTTCCCTTTCCTCCCTTATCTTCCCCGTTCTTATAATTTCTCCCTTTATGATCCACCTCCCTATCTACCCATTCTTTTCCTCCCCTTTTGCCCCTCCCTTTTTCTTCCCTATCCCTCCTCTTTGCTCCCTCGTTATCCCTCCTACCCTCTCAAACTCTCCCTAGCCCTAGCCTATCCCTCCAACTGCCCCCTTTCCACCCCCCCCACCTCCCTCCATCCTTCCTTCCTTACTTCCCTCCCTTCCCCTGCCCCCTTGATCCTTTCTTCCCTCTCCCCCCTTCCTCCCACTCCCCTCCTCGCCGAGTTGCCTCTCTTTCGTTGCTTCAGTTATCCTTCTGCTTTGTTGGCCTGGCATATTGATTGTTTTGCGTCTTGGCAAGCAGAAACTCTAATAATGGCGGAATACGAAAAATTGAGCTTCATGACTTTTGGCTGCTGTTGCTGCCCTCTGGCAATTTTGCCATATGCATGCTACGTAATAATAAAAAAAAATAAACAAAAAAGGCGCAGCCAGGCAATGGAAAATTGCAGCTAATAAACAGTTGAACATGACAGTAAAAACTTAAGCTGCAATATTTCTATTGCTGGTAAGTAAAATGGTTGAAAACAAATTTAGTTTAGCCCAGTTGGTTTTGTTGCAAATTCAACAGTCAACTGCATGTTTGGTTGTCCTAATGCAGTTTTGTGATTTCATCTGGTTTTTGCAGTGGCCAGAGCCATGCACAAATTCAAATGTTCAAATGTTTATCGTTTTTATTTTGTTTTTGGTTTTGTTTCTGTTGTACAATTTAATCGAATTTGATTATTCTTGTGGGCATTATGTGATTGAGAAATGCCCCCAACGACTGTATGCAGCTTGTTGCCATATCAATTTTGGTTTTAATTCAGTTTCAGTTTTGCGTTTAATATTTCAGACGAATTTCATTTCGGTGGTATTTGCAATTTTCTATCCAATGCTCCTGACTCTTGCCCAATTTTTAGTTGTTAGTTGCTGTCTGCCATCTTTTTTGGCAAATTGAAATTTGATCAAATTTCAAATGCAATACAATAAAAAGAAACTTGTTATGCAGCCATGTCTATGTATTTGCAATGCTCTGTGCACTGAGCACTGAGCGGCTTTAATTCAATTTTTAACACAACAACTGGTCGACTTAACATTCTGGTTTTGTACTTAGTTTTGCCAAATTGAAAATAAAATTAGTTGTACGCAGCTCAACTGAGCGGCTTAAGTCTCTTCTGCTTCGTCGTCGTACTCTTCACACAATGACAGACGCATGGCCAATAATCCACAGCAAATGCAATTTCCAACCACAATGCAGACAAACAGAGTGCGGGTCAAGCGTGCGCAAATGCAAACTGACTGTGAAAACCACAATGCACCAACAGACAATATGCGATCAGTGCAAGTGGTTGGCTTAATGTGCATATTACAATTGCGATTGTGTGTTGTGTGTGTGTCGGTTGAGTTATTTATTTTTATCATGATGCCCACTCTGGTGGCTTTAAAAGTCAAAGCCGAACGCGCTTTAAACAGCGCCAAACATTTTAAATGCAGAGTCTAGTACTGTAAAAAGTATTTAAAGCACTGAAATAATTACTGAAGGGAACAACAATGCTTTTATTACTAAATTTATTCTTATAGCTAACATATTCATATATGTAGCTCGAATAATAATAACAGAGTAATAATGTGACTATGCTAATTGTTCAGTGTTTACATCTCAATTCAAACTATTAATTTATGTTTAATGTTCAAGTTCAATTATGAAATTAAGACATCAATTTAATTTTCCGCGAGTGAGGATTGTCTGCTGTGTAATTAGCTCAATATTCATCTAGCTAAAGATTGTAATAGTTAACCTAAAGGTTTCTGACCTTATGTGCATATATAAATTATAACAGCTGCGGAAAATGAAGAAACTGCCGTTCTTATTATCAAAATAACTTTTCCTTACAAATGACATTGATGAATGAATGAATTATGAAAAAAATTTAGCCCTCTACTCTGTCTTTCATATTTAATATGGCTTTACATTTTTGTCTTTTTATCTCCACTGGCAACTAGACTTGAATGTCAAAATGCTTTTAGTATTTGAACATAGAATTAAATTTCAAATAATTGTTATTAATGCATAAGCTCTAGCACATGAAGATATTATAAGCTCCTTTTGGTAATTTAATTCAGTTAGACTCGTTATTTCTAGCCAAGTTTATAACATATTCATTATAGACACACACATACACACACATCATCATTTGTAGTTGGTAATCTACAAATGTACGCTGTGAATAGTTAAGAATGATTTCAATGTATATTTAATGAGTGCACAACACTGCGTTTTCCCAAAGGTCTTCATAAATATTTTCACCACTAATGAGCCCGACGATTAATCGCAAAATGTCGCACACCCACAGGCACACATTAGACACAAGCATAGAGTGATTTGAAAGCTTTCATGTGTACATTCTGCTGTCGACGTGTAACTGTCAACGTTCGTCAGAATAAAAATATTTTTACATGAAATAAGCGCATTCCATATGGGAATGAAGATAGCCTGCTGCGTTGGGGCGTCGCCAGGACTTGCGTCATGGCAAATTGTTAATGCTAATTGGTGGGCCCAAGACGCACTGGCAATTACACAAGTGAAGCAACAAATGCGACCAGTTGCCAGGCGAGTACTTAAATATCAATTAAAATGCTTGTCCCAAAAATTCAGTTATACGCACACTAATGCACAGCAGCTAATGTATGCGCTCACATATGCACAAGAGCCTGCACTTCTGTATGTAAATGCATTAGAAATAAAGTTAACAGTGCCAAGTTGCGAAAACCATTGTCGCAGCAGCAGCGCAAGTTCCTTTAAAGTTTTGCATTTCAAATTGCATCAGAAAATACTTGTGTCGAGGCGAGTGGGTGGCAGGCCCAACGCTCCCACGAGAGACACTGACAGAGAGAAGGAGAGAGAGAAAACAGCGTGTTCAGCTGGTAATGTGAGACAAAGTGCGTTTGGTGTTTGGGTTTGGGTTTGAGTTTAACCCAAGTGCAGCCGAAAGAAAATTTCTGTAGGCTTGTTGAAATTGAAATTAGAAATTTGATAGCTAAGCAGACAAGTAGAAAGCTTAAAAAAGTCCTGAAAATACTTGTATAAGTTGACTTTCTTAAATGCAGTTACACATAATTCTCTCTCCCTCTCTCTGTCTCTCTCTTTAATGCATTATTTGAAACGTCTTTGAGCAATTGCCTGGAGCAGCAGTTGGGAATTATAGCTGGCTTTGCATCAATTTGAAGTTCTTTGACAATTATAGGGTTAATTCATGCAAAAAGGTTAGACAGACAGCAGCATCAGTGCCATATTCCAACTGTCTTGTGGGTTCCTTTTTTGAGCCCAGCCAAGTCAAGTCAAACCAGACCAAACCAAACTAAGGAAGTGCCAGCCAAGCCAAAGTCTGGCAAGCCGAGCCAGTCAAGTAAGCCAATCAAGGCATTCAAAGAGAGCATATTTAAATAGCTTTTAACATGCACGAGCTGTCGACTGCTGTAGTTAAGTGACGGCCAACCAAAGGCGACACAAAAATGCACCCAAAAGCAAGTCTCAACGTACATTTTTCAAAGTGCCAGAGCATGAGTCGACCCACCATTACCGTCAACCCACCCCATCCAAAAAAAGAAAAAGAAGCTGAGTTAGCTTAAAGTCGTTTAGTAATGCAGTCAATGGGATGCATTTTAGCCTTTGATGCATTGGCATTTTTCGACCAGCAATAGATAGTTAGGCAAGACCCACTGACAGAGATGCCAGCAAGCACAAATAGCAGACTAATGGCTCCACCTCAGTGGCTCAACATCGTTTGCAAAGTTTGTTTTGCAGCTTGCAAATTATACTTCGAAATGTGCCTTTGAAACCAGGCTAATGAGCTTTTATCTGAGAAAAACTGTCAGCCTGAAAAATGCCCAGAAGCCAATACTGTATGCTGAACAAACTGACATATAGGAAAATTAGCATTAATAAGAAGTTAAGCAAACCTTTACTTATAAGATTAATTACAGGAATATACAGATTTAAAATAGCAGTAAACAATTTTTCTTCACTTAAGTTAATGCATTAGTTAATATTCGGTTTTTAATTTGCGCTGTCATAGTCGTAGTAGCGAGGACTTATATTCTTATTATTTTTATTTGTTGGCATATTATGAAAGAAATTATCCAGCATTGTATTATTGACGGTGCCAAATTTCCAGCGTTGTCGTCTACGGCTACTAATGCACTCATTTGCAACAACTTGCGGCTTGCCGTTCTCCCTTATGACTTCCAGGCAGAGATGCGTATGCTGACCATGAACCAGCCAATTGTGCTTACGGTCATAGTAAAAGAACTGATTGTTATATGTGCCATTGACGCACTTCCACATCCAAACAGGCATATCTCGCTCATTTGTGTGTTTTCCGATATTCAGGCATAGGTTTTCATGTCTCGCTGCTAGCACTCGATCAGCTGAAAGCACCCAGTTCTGATTATCGTGTGGCCATATCAGACTTTTCGCGCATGGATATAATTCAACTCGATTTCCCTCTCTTTCGCCCATAGTGTCCAAGCAATATTGCATATACTTCAAACTCTGAATTGCGCCATTAGCATAGCTTGGAGGATCTATGGGCGGATACTTAATGAGAAAATCATATGCGACTGTTTTCATGTACCAGTCAAAAGATTTGCATTTTAGTCGCTCTCGTACTGCAAGCATACGAGTCAGATTTCCAGCATCCGTTTCAGCATACTCTGGATCACGCATATACATGTATTGCTTATACTCATCCATCCATACCTCCGCAACTCGCTTTTGATTCTGTGCAGAAATAAATTAATATAATATCAAACTAGTATAAACTTCACGAGCTTACCCTTGTTAAAAAATTAAAGTCCCGTGGACTAGGACGTTCATCCATGGGACCTCGAAAAATATGTGCCACATGGGAGCAAGGCACATCTAGAATCATGCCACCGCACATCCATATCTTGAAGCTTAGCTCGAAATTGCTCGGCACCCCATATGTCCAGTCCATCATCGTAGCCACCTAAGTCCCAGAAAAATGCTTTGCTGATTGCAAACAGTCCTCCCATCATCACTGGATCTTCGATATGGCAGCGATTGGATTGAATCTTATCTTCAGGAAACAGAGGCAGCTGCTTATAAGAAAAACGCCAGTTCAAGCCACCTCTTGCTCCATTTCTATGGATTCGATACTTAAAATCATTATGAGCAACGCCGTCTACTAAAGGACAAGTGCATATCTTAGAATTGATAGTAATGGGCTCCAATAACGGTGGAAGCTAAAGGGAGTTATGCGTTATAAACTTCAAACTATTGATATAATTTAGCTTACCCAATTGTAGTTAACTTCGATGTGCGAGTCAAAAAATACCAACACCTCACCGGTCGAGGATTTTGCGCCTGCAAGTCGAGCTCCAATTAAACCGAGTCTTTTTTGATTACGAACTATTTTAATAATTGGTGGAAAGTGCTCCGAGATGTAGCCATCGAGTGGTGCCTTCAGTGATTCTTTACTACTGTAATCATCCACCAGCACAATTTGATGAAGCAACTCCTTCGGAGTTCGGTTTATGATGCTGTGAATTGAACGCAATAGCGTATGAAAATGCTCCTCGTAGAAAATGAGTATAACGCTGACACTGGGTAGTTTGGCCAAATACTTGCGTTGCTTGCATCTACAAAAAGTTATTGTATATTGGAAAACTGAAATATTGCCTGATAAAAAGATTTACTTACTTTTCGGATCTTGCATCGGGTACCGACCGATTCACAGATATTTTTTCAGACACCAGAGCATTAAAGCCGTTAAATCTATAAAGTCTTTTTTCCAAATCCTTCTCTGCTTGATTCTTTATTATTACCCTTTTGCCATTTTCGCCAGGTCCAAAACGTTCTCTGTCTGTCTGAATGGCTTCCTTGTCTGCCCAATCTTTTAGCTCTCCGTTTGGTATAGGCAACGTAAACTGTTTAGATTTATTTTCATTGTTAAATCTTTTCGTTTCGGTATCTTTTAGATGCACATTTATTTCTATAGATCCAATTCTTTTCATTTGTTTATTTAAAATTAATATACCGAATAGCGCTACTAATGTAAATAATATATTATTAGCCACGCTTCTTGCTATTAAACGCTTAACATAATAGTTGAGCATTTTTGGCATTGCAATTGTATTATTATTTGAGTACAATTTTTCATTTAGTTAATAATTTTGACTGTTCCGCGTACACGTTAACTCTACACGACTTACATTATACTAAGTCAAATATAAAAGAAACGTTCAGCTTGTAGAGCTAAACAAAAGTTTGCTAACTTAATTACATGGTGGCGATAAGAAAAAGTTACGGATCAAGCACTGAGAAAAATATTCCTCACTTCATTTATTTAAAGCAGCTAATGCGAAAGAAGTTAAACAATTTAATTCAAAATTAATAAACTTAATTAACTTTCATAACTGACGATATTATCAAAGAAGTTATCCAGCATGGAGTTATTGACTGTGGCAAATGTCCATCGTTGTTCCCTTTTGCTTTTGTCGCACTTATTTGCAACAACTTCCGGGTAGCCTTTATCATTAATAGCTTCAAGGCAGCGGTGATTTTTCTGACCATGGACTAGCCACTTTTTCTTACGGTCATAGTACCAGAACTGGTTGCCTTGACTTAAGTGGCACTCCCACATCCATACAGGAATGTTTTTCTTGTCTCCTTGAACGTCTAGGCAAAGTTCGTCATGCGGATGTCGTACCTCTCTATGGGCAGATAGCTGCCAGAATTGGTTTGGCTGTGGATTTGTGAGATTCTCGGCGCATTGAAATAATCCCACTCGACTTTCAGCTGATTTACTCATAGTATCCAAGCAGTATTCAGTATGAACGGCATTCTTAATGGCACCCCAAGCATAACTAGGCGGCTCTATAGGCGGATAATTTACAAGAAAATCAAATGCCACCGTTTTCATGTACCAGTCAAAGGATTTGCACTTTAGTCGCTGGCGTACTGCATGCTGACGCGTCAGGTCTCCAACCTCCGACTTGGCATAGTTCTCTGGCTCACGATTATATACGTATTGCTTATACTCATCCATCCAGACCTCGGCAACTCGCTTCTGATTCTGTGCAGACAGAAATAATTTTCTATCAGGTAAAGCTTACTATCAATCTAAAGCACTTACCCTTATCACAAAATTATAGCTTCGTGGATTAGGACGTTCATCCATGGGGCCTCGAAAAATATGTGCCACATGTGAACAAGGCACATCTAGAATCATGCCACCGCACATCCATATCTTGAAGCTTAGCTCAAATTGCTCGGCACCCCATATATCCAACCAGCCCAGGCAGGCAGAACTTCAAGAGAAAAATTGCTTTGCTGATGGATTTTTGTGATAAATGAAGTGAAATTTGAGTGAAAATTTATCTGGTAGTGTTGGGTTGAGCTTATCCTCACGCAGAAGGGACAACTGTTTGTAAGAAAAACGCCAATTAAACCCACCTCTTAATCCTTTTTCAGTAGGCGCGTACTCGAAATTATTGTGTAAAACGTTGTCCACCATAGGGCACGTGCTAATCTTGGAATTGATAGCAATGGGCTCCAATAACGGCGGAAGCTTAACCAGAGATAAATGTTAAAAGAACTCAAATTATTGATATAATTTGGCTTACCCAATTATAGTTAACTTCGATGTGAGAGTCAAAAATTACCAAAACCTCACCGGTTGCGGATTTTGCGCCCGCAAGACGAGCTCCAATTAGGCCAAGTCTTTTTTGATTACGAACTATTTTAATAATTGGCGGAAAGTTCTTAGAAATATAATCGTCGAGTGGAGCCTTCAGTGTTACTCTGCTGCTGAAGTCATCCACCAGTACAATTTGCTCAAGCAACTCCTTTGGAGTTCGATTTACGATGCTGTGAATTGAACGCAATAGCGTGTGAAAATGCTCATTGTAGAAAATGAGTATAACGCTGACTCTGGGTAGTTTTGCCAAATACTTCCGGGTCTTGCATCTACAAAATGAAGCTATAAAATATTAAATGCAACTGTTGAATTGTTTTTCTTACTCTGCGGGTCTTGCGTCGGGTACCGACCGATTCACGGATATTTTCTCAGAGGCCAAAGCGTTAAATCCATTAGATCTGTAAAGTTTTTTTTCCGACTTTTTTTCTTCATAACTTTCAAAGGTTACACCGTGGCCATGCTCTCCAGGACCTACTCGAGATTGGTCCGCTTCTAAGATTTTGTTGTCGTTCCAGTCCCTGCGTTCAGTTTGTGGTGTGGGCAGCGTAAACTGTTTGTATCTTATAGTAGCGATCATGTCCAGTGTCTTTTGCGGCAGTATGTCACTTTTATTATCCTCATTCAAATTTTGTGGTGCGATATTATTCAAATGAACACTTATTTCTATATATGCAATTTTTTTTATTTCTTCGTTTCAACATTATTATTGCAATTAGTACTAGGAGTGAAAATGCGAGAATATATTGCATTCTTCTCTTTACCCAGCGATTGCACTGGAACTTTCTTTTTAGAACCACCATATTAGGCTTAGGCTGGTCAGTTTTACTTTCTGATAATTCCATAATTTATCCGTCAATATGTTTATTTTAGAATCAAAGTACAATATTAACTGACATCGAAAAGATTTGCATACTGACAAAGATATTGACTAATTGCATTTCATGGTAACTGTTACAAGCTTCTGGTAAAAAATCTGTAGCTAATTTTGATTTTTACTTAACGCTCCAAAGCACAAACAACTTTTTGCATTCAAGTTTAAATATTTTAAAGTAAAGTCAATATAAATAATGAAAAAATGAAAAAAGAGTTGGCTGCTGCTGCTAACTATAGTGCGCTTGTTTATATATTAAAAATAAACAAACCAATATTCAGATAGTAAATTTATCTGCTGCTTTTCCTCAATTCCCGGTAGCTAAATGAAGTTTGTTCCATTCACAAAAATGTAATACACAAAGCGTAAATTTGTTTGAAGTTCATTATTGCTTAAATGGCATAGACATGACTATTATATTAAAAAAAAAACAAATACACGCTGAAATGTAATGATTTAAGTGTCTAGTTTATTTAAATCTTTAAAAAACAAATTAATACTTGATTTGTATTTCACAACAATTGTTTAGGTTGTATGCATATATGTAAAAAAGAGCTTAAGTAGGATTTCTGGCCAAATCTTCAAAGAAATTGTCTAGCATCGAATTGTTGACATTGCCAAATTGCCAGCGCTGTCGTGGATTATTTTCTTGACACTCGTTCCGAACAACCAGCGGCTTGCCATCTTCAACAAAAGCTTCCAGGCACTTGTGTCCGTTTTCCCCATGAACAATCCATTGTAACTCGCGGTTATAATACCAGAACTGATTACCGCCCATATTGTGACAATTCCACATATAAACTGTTGCATTTGGTTTTGAGTCGTGCACATCCAGACAGACATCATCGTTAGCCAAGCGTATATCGCGGCTTTTCGCAAACTTCCAGTTCTGACTCGCCTGAGGAAAACTGAGATTTTGAGCACAACCAAACATGCCCACGGGCTGTTCACCACCCAATCCCATATTGTCCAGACAGTACTGTGTATAATGCAAATTCTGAATAGCACCCCATGCATAACTTGGTGGCTCAACAGGTGGAAATTTGAGTAGAAAGTCAGGCGCAACCTCCTTCATGTACCAGTCAAAGGATTTGCAATGTAGACGCTCTCGCACCGCACGCTGACGCGACAAGTCGCCTATATCAATTGATTCATAATTTATCGGATCACGCTTGTAAATATATTCCTTATACTCGTCCATCCAAACCTCAGCCACACGTTTGTGATTCTATCAAAACGAAAGTAAAGTTTCATTTTCTCTATATTCTAAGTTTAAGCTGCTTACTCTGTTTACAAAACTGTAGTTACGCGGACTGGGGCGTGGATCCATGGGTCCTCTGAAGACGTGGGCAACACGCGAACAGGGCACGTCCAACAACATGCCACCGCACATCCAGATCTTGAAGCTAAGCTCATACTGTTCGGCACCCCAAATTTCTAAGCCATCATCGTACGCGCCAAGATTCGAAATAAGCTCATTTTTTTTATTTCTTTCTTTTTTTAATTTTTATTTCTTATATTTTTTTTTTTCTTATTTTTTTATTTTTTTTATTTTTTTCTTTCTTTTTAATATTCTTTTATATTATTTTTGTTTTGTTTTTTCTTGTTTCATATTATTATTATTTTTTTATTCATTCTATATTTTTTCTTTTCTTTTTTTTATTCTTTAACTGCAAACAGTCGCCCTCATTACAAGGACACGATATGACTGGACATTGTCGTATGGCATCTCCGGCAGCAACAAGGCAGCTGTTGTAGTATAAAAGCGCAGTCGAAGAGCCACCAACGAGAAACCTTCTGAGGTTGCCCTCCCAGGAATACTCAAAAGCTGGCCCAGCGCAACTTAATTGTCACAATGGACAAGTGAGGAATCACTTTCCATGTCAAAGGCACACATGCCAGAAAATGACAAATAGGAAAAGAAAAAATAAAAACGCATCAGAGAACACCCCTCACCGCGCCACCCCACCACCCCACCCCCCCTAACCCACCCCCGCCGCCCACTCCCACCCCTATCTCCAATTATTAAGTCCACTCTCACTGATTCATAGCTATGGCATCAGATCGCGCGCCACGAAGCTCTAACCCAAATCTGTACCACATCCCTCCCCACTCCCACCCCCCCCTTCATGTGGGAATCAAGACCCCAGCCAATCAACATCCCGTCCAAATGGACAACTTTAGGAAAACCAAAGACCCTGCCAGACGTGCGAAAACCCTATACTCAACTCGAATTGTGATCCATTGCGCACTAAATGTCCGAACGAAAATCGCCCCACACACATCCCGCAAGCCAGATTAACAAGGAAAAAAGTAGCCAACAATTGGGCAACAATACTCGGCCAGCGGGCCTTCCAGTCGGTCTCCCACTCCACTGACCATCATCCACCAGCACAATATGTACTTGAGCAGCTCCTTGGGCGTGCGATTCATCACGCTGTAGATGGAACGCAGCAGCGTCTTGAAGTGCTCATTGTAGAATATGCTTACTCTGTTTACAAAACTGTAGTTACGCGGACTGGGGCGTGGATCCATGGGTCCTCTGAAGACGTGGGCAACACGCGAACAGGGCACGTCCAACAACATGCCACCGCACATCCAGATCTTGAAGCTAAGCTCATACTGTTCGGCACCCCAAATTTCTAAGCCATCATCGTAGCCGCCAAGATTCCAGAAAAATTCTCTATTTATTGCAAAAAGTCCGCCCATCATTACAGGACTACGATATGGCTGAGACTTGTCTATGGCATCCTCCGGCAGAACAGGCAGCTGCTTGTAGTTAAAGCGCCAGTCAAAGCCACCACGAGAACCTTCCTGATAGCCACCAGTATATTCAAAGCTGGCATGCGCTATATTGTCCACAATGGGACAAGTGGATATTTTAGGATTGATGACAATGGGCTCCAAAAGTGGTGGCAACTAAAGATACATATATCATATAAGTAATTCTGATTTAGTTGGCTATGGCGAAGCTTACCCAATTGTAATTCACCTCTATGTGGGAATCAAAGAAGACCATAACATCGCCAATGGCAACTTTGGCACCTGCCAGACGTGCGCCTATTAATCCAACTCTAATTGGATTGCGCACTATGTCGACAATGCCGGGAAAGTGTTGGGCAACATACTCGTCCAGCGGGCCCTTCAGTGTCTCCCACTCACTGCCATCATCCACCAGCACAATCTGTTTGAGCAGCTCCTTGGGCGTGCGATTCATCACGCTGTAGATGGAACGCAGCAGCGTCTTGAAGTGCTCATTGTAGAATATGAAAATGACGCTGACATTCGGTAGCTTTGACAGATATTTTCTAGTTTTGCAGCTTTAAGCAGAAAACAAACAGTTAGGGGCGCTTGTCATCCATAAGCTTATTATGGCTACTTACGCTTCGAGTCGCACATCGGGCACTGAGCGATTCACTGAGAGTTTCTCAGAAATTAAAGCATTGAAGCCATTGAGCTTGTACAATTTGTCTTCCAATTCCTTTTCGGCAGCATCCTCGATTACTACAGGCTGCCCGTGCTCACCTGGACCCGTGCGTGCCTTGTCCGCCTCCATGGCCACGTGGTCATTCCAATCTCTACGCTCACCCTGCGCTGTGGGCAACAAGAACTGTGTGTGTGTCACTTGAGTTTCCTCTTGCTTTGGCGCCTCATGCACGGAGTTGCGATCTTGAAAGGGCGGACGAGGTGCGCGTCGCGTGAGCGGCACATTCGCTGCTCTAAACTCTGGCGTTATGGGATCTCCATTGGGATCAAGCTTGCTATCGTCCTCTTGCTGCACCGACTTGACCATGCGCTTCTCCACAATCATGGTGGTGATCAGCGAGACGAAGGCAATGGCCAACACCAGAAAGACGAGCTTACGCACAAAGCGTTTGACATAGCGCTTCTTGAGGGCCATTGGAGGCACGACAGTCTGTTGAAAGTCTTTTCTTGTGAGTGATTCCGCGGCATTGGCGTGGGCCTGCAATGCGTGGCAAGGTGGTCCATTATTATAATTGCTGTCGGAACAATTGCAAAAATCTAAAGCATTGCTCTGCTCCAGCGCGATAAAGCAACTAACTGAACGTTGCTTATCAGCTAGTACACTATTTTTCACTATTAATTAGAGCTACTACTTATCACTATCACGCTGAAGCGTGCCCGAGTTGTAGCCCAACTATGACTTCACTCACCTGCATCGCGTAGGAATTGAGTTTATCAAGCTGTCGCCCTCTAGCGTTAGAAATTCAGACTTCAGCGACTAATTAATTTCACGCTGCTGATAAGCAGTCTGCCGCTACACTGAGAACATTAGAGCTGTGTGAAAAGTATAAAAAAGAATTCTGAAACTGCTGTTCAAACAGCAAGCGGTTTATTGATTCAAATATTTTTAGGCCAGCAGAGCGCAACTGTTTTAATTTGTGTCTTAAAAAAATACTTGTTGCGAGTAAAACCTTAAAATATTATTAAAATAAAGTGAGCATTTCTAAGAAACACACATACGCACACACACTCACAAGCACGAGCATTAAGAGTAATAAACAAATACATATGCTCACTCGCACGCATTTTATTTTCGGAGGCATTTAAGCGCATATTTATTGTACAACGTCGCGTAAGCGCAATAAATTCTCACAAAATTTCGACGCATTGTGGCAATAAAATGACATTTTTTCATATTTACACATAAAGTCAATGCCAAAAACCTTTTGCGTTTCGCTGTTGTTGCTGCTGCTGGGGGCTGTGGGGGTGAGCGGGGTGCAGTTAGCTTGTGTTAGAGAGCGGCAGCATTTTTTATGGCTTTTACTGCTGCATGATGTGAAATATTTTTAACGCGCATGAACAAACCTACAGCATACATATGAAACATGTGTGTGTGTGTGTGTATCTATGTTTTTGATATGACGCGTGATAACCAAATAACGATATCAACAACAACAATGAAGTGTCACAGTTGCGCGAAATCGGCAGCTGACTGTAACTTGTTCCTGTTTGGCTTTTTATTGTTGCAATAAAAACAATTCTTGCCATATTTAAATTTATTAAAATCCAAACGGATTTCTACAAATTCTGATCTGTGTTCTGAAGCGGTTTTATATATAATAGGGTTTAGTTCTACTAATATTTACTTATTGCTTATTTATATATATATATTTAACATAAGTTTTTTATACTCTTATTATTCTTTAGTAATGTATGTAAATGATCTTCACGTATTTCGCGACTCTCTTACTCAACTTCTTGTTTTCACTTCCCTTGTCTCACTTGTTCTGTTAATGCTGCTGCTACTGTTAAGTTACTGTTAATACAGGCCGCCCAGTTAACTCACTATCATCCACATCCTATACTATGAATATAAAATCAAGTCCCAGCAACTGCATAGAAGGCTAAAGATTTCACTATTGACATTTTCTGGAATGGCTCATAAATGAACTTTTATTGTTATTACATTTTAGCATGAATATGTTTAGTGGCTAAAGCTCGTGCACATTATATTTTTAACTTAAATAACTAAATACGCATTTAAGTTTAAGCCAGCTATACTAAATGTGCAGGCTGTTGAACAATATTACAATTTGCAAACTAAATCAAAGGCTTAACTGCCGTTGCACTTTCTCCTTTCTCTTGCATTCCACTCACACATTCCATTTGCTGACTTAAAAAGCATTTCGCACGCATTTCGCACATGCATAATAAGTAAATAAATAAAGCTGCGCTCTAAGCGCGGCTCGCATAAAAATTTACGCGTTTGTAATTACGTTGAAATTAAGCCGCCATCAACATTTAATTGCTAAAAGCCTGGACTACAGTCCTGTGTAGTGCCTGGCTGCCCAGGAGCAGCCACGCATACCAACAAAACAGAGAGAAAAAAAAAACGAAACAAGCAACGAACATTTAATTAACAAATTTTACGCATTTATTTTCTATTTTCATGTGCTGCTGCTGCTGCTGACCAAACGACCAACCAATGCAAAAAAAAATAAAAAAAAACATATATCGTGACAACATAATTTGCCTGGACCAAAAATAAAATGGCGGCAACAACCCAAACACACACACACACACACACTAATGCCAACCACATGCACAACCACAATCGCAGTCAAAACGAAGGACATTGATGCCGTCGAGGGTAAATCAGTGTCGCTGCCCTGCCCCATTGCCGAGCCCCTAAATGATGTTTATATGGTCTTATGGTTTCGTGATAATGCGGGCATACCATTGTATAGGTGAGTATATATATATGTGTGTGTGTGTGTGTATGTGTGGGCCACTTGGCATCACTTGGTGGAAGCTCATTTGGGCCCATTGTCTGTGCTTATGCGCATTTAATTAAATGCAAACGAGGCTCCAGAGCTGCCTTTAAAAACGCTTGACAAACAAATGTGCTACAGTTGCAGCTAAAGTTATGCGTACACACAGCCAAAAGGGTACGCCAATGCGAGCTTACTGATAAATTGAATGTAAGCTCAGCGTATACGCAAGTCGACTTGGCGGCTCTCAACAAAATTTCACTGTGTGTGTGGGTGAATTTTTTTCGCAGCTGACTGGCAGCTGATAAGTGCCCTGGCTGCAGGTGTGATTTAACTTTTATGCGCCCCAGTCTGTCTGTGTGAGCTTGCGTGTGTTTTTGTTGTGACAGACGCGCACTAAATTAAGTTAATTATGTTTACCTAACTTACTAATTAGCCCCAGACAGAGCCGCCGCACGAATTATGCGAATAAATCCCTTACGAAACGTATTTTTTGTTTTTGAGTCTGCTTCGCGCCTTTGGCTTTAACAGCATTATGCTCTTAAGCTTATGGCCAGTCCAAGTTGTTGTTGTTGCCAAGCGACAACAAGAGGAGCATGAAAAGTGATTGAAAACACAGCGAGACTGGCAAAGGCAACAGTTCTAATTGCATTCAACATATTTTAACGCCAAGTTTTGCGCATTTTGCATTTTGGCTGGCAAATGCAATTTTTATAAATGCAATTTGTGGCACTCTGTGGAGTGTTGAGTGCGCACAGTGGCGCAAACTAAGAGTTTATATACTCAAATGTTGAGTTTATCAAGTTACAGTTTCCTTCTTTACGCCTGCGGCCTTTGACCGTTTTCATTACACTCGATTTGCTTGAAGCACATTGCATATTATTTGGTCATAAACATAGGCTCCCAAAGCGTAGTTATTAAGCCATGCCCTCGAGCATTTTCACTTTCTTCAGCGGGTGTGAGTTTTGCTTCTTCATTTTGTTGCTAGTACTGTATTTTAGTTTTTAATTAAAATGGTGGCATAGTAAGCAAGAGAGAAAAAGAAAACCGAAGCAAAATTGGGTTAACGTGCATGCTGCATCTCACTCTGACAACTTAAACTTCAGCAGCTATCTCGCTCGCACACTCACACACACACACTGCACTTAAGTTCTTTCGTTCCGTTCGCTCGGCACGCAGCAATTAAGTTGTTGCATTTGCCTGCAACTGTTCGAGCTGTGGCTGCAGTTGGGGGCTGGGGCTGGTCGCCAGAGTGGGTGTGGCAGTGTGGTTGCGTTGGTTGCCCGCATGAATTTATTGCGTGTTGCATACAAAAAGACGCTTAACGCTTAACAGCGCTACTTGCCGCACTAACAGCAGCCGCGTTGCGCCTCGCGCCAAGTTTCTGCAACAACAGAAGCCAAACCCGATGCCGAAGCCGAAGCCTTTGCCCCACTGAACTTCACATCACAAAGCTGCAGCCCAGTTTCATTTTTCAATGCAAAAGTCTGACCGCTATTTATGTCACGAATGCCGCGAAACATTCAATGAACAACATACAAATTGCATTAGCCAAATTTTCTTTATAGCAAACTGACGAATGCTGCAGCGCATGGGAAATTTATTTTCCTTATCATAATGACTCCATTTTATGCATAAAAAGACATTAAAATGAAATAATATGATAGGTATACATGTTTGATTAAATATTTAATGGAAAATAATCGTAATCCATAGATGAAATAGATGCAATTACTAGTTGATATACATAAATAAAGAACATTTAATTTAATGTTAATTAATTTTAAATATTTCAAAAAAATCTATTTTAAGCTTTGAGCGTCGTCGGCTTATTATTTGTTTCATTATATGATTAGTTTAATTATATTTTGTTAAATACGCACATTTTAAATTATTTTCTTGCTTATTAGTTCTCTTTAAGCGTGATACTTTCATAAAATAAACCTATAAGAAGCTTATCTGTCAGTTTATCATTCGAATTGCTTTTAATGCTTCATTGCAGTTTTTCTACAATATTTATTAATTAAAAAAACCAATTCATGGCTGTATTGCTTTTAATTTCACTTAAAAACAAATGATAATAAAATTAGCTAGGCTTTAAAATATTTTTACAAGCCCAATGCCAACAGTTAACAGCTTGTTTTGGCACTCTGCCATGCATGTTTATGGCCAGTTTAATGACGCCATATAATTTTATTTTTGAGCTTTAAGCATTTAGTTGGGACTCGAAGTGCCGCTGCGACTGCAGCTAGAAAGAACTTGCCGCATTAATTGCACTCGGGCAAAAGCAAGGGAAAACATTTATCTGCGAGCCATAAATTTAATTTTGGTAAACCTTGAGCTGGCTGCTTTGGTTTGGTTTGGCGCCTAATGAGCTAGTCTGGCAGTGCGACTTTCTTTAAATTTGTTGGAGTGTGTCTGAGTCTGAATTTATTTCAACTTGATTTAAGCGGTGGCTAAAATATTTATGTTGCCATTATATAACAAATTCGCTTACTGGATTTTAATGCCCGTTTCTCTTATTTTTCGACAGCTTCGATGTGCGAGATAGCATGGCCATTGAGCAGCCCCGACATTGGTCAGCACCGGAGGTCTTTGGCTCACGTGCAAAATTCCATTTGGATACGCAACCGGCAACCTTGGAAATAAAGGTGAGATTTAAAATGTTCAGTTCAACAGCATGTAAATTACATGTGTAAATTGGGTGAAAAATTCAACGCAGCTATTTAAATATTCCATTTAAAATTGGTTTTATGAATATATAAAAAAATAAAATTGTATGCAACAGCGACAGACAGACTGCCACAAGAGTTAAAGTGAAGTTTAAAAATAAATATATGCAAATTGTATGGGGAATAAATCTAAATTGAAAAAAAGCTCGCATACAGTTTTCCCTTTTATGCGGACTGTCAAATGAAAATGAATTAAGTTTTGTTAAGCCGCAAAATGCATAAATGATTTTAATAGCAATTGAAATTGGCGCTTACGAATTTAAGCCAATTGCTGAAATGCTTAAGAAACTGAGAGACATGCATGGGTTGCGGCAAAGGCAATGCGAAAAATAAAGAAACAAATTTAGATATCAAAAGTTGTTAAATTACCTTGTGCACGCGAAATGTTTATTAATGTCTTGCATGTTTACAGATAACTTGATTTACCGTTATTGTCATGCAATGCACACGCACACACACACACACACACACAGACAGACATACATTCATATACAGTCGGTGTACTTAAAGCAACGCCTCAGCATGTCTGTTGACTTTTAAAGGCCAAGTCGCTGCAGGAGCTGCATAGCCCGCTAACATAGCCTTGTATAAAACTTCACTTAGCAAAGGGAGGAGGTGTGTGTGTGGGGGGCTGTTAACGAGCCACCCACACAGAGTGAGCGACATATATAGAGTCGGAAATGAATGTGAAATGCACACGAAGAGGCGGCCTACTATAAATTTGCCACTCGTTGTTGCAACAACCTCATAATGCAGCTCGCCACTCGCTGAGGCCGTTAGCTGAGGTTGATTTATAAATTAATTTTAATTGCATTTCAATTGCAAAGCAATTAACCTAACGCCATGCATAAATGCCAGCGAAATTATAATGTGCATAAACTGAGTGAAATTTAAATATTATTAATAAATAGAAATAGCTAAAGAGAGCGGGCGAATAACTAATTAGCTTGAAGCTAAAATTAAATATTTACTATAATTATATTTAAAGGCCTATTTAAGTGCTGCGTTTAAAAGCACAATATGCAGCTAAAGCTAATTTCAGATGCATGGCAAACTCTTGACCACTGTGCTGTTGTTATTATCGTTAAATGCTAGCTCCGAGTCCCAAGCTCTGTGTGCTTGCTTATCAACTGCAGCGTATAACTGTCCTGACTAACTGTTCGACATATATCTTAAATGTTGTTGAACTACCGCACACACACACACAGACACACAAGTAACTACAACCACATAACAACAATAAATGACATGCAATAATTGAAAATTACATGGCCAGTAACAAAACTCTCAACGCAAATATACACAACTCTCCGTGTGTGTGTGTGTGTATGTGTTGGCTTACCTGTATGCATGCGTGTGATTGTGTGTGTGTGTGTGTGTGTGACTGTGGGTGTGGGTATGCTAATCATCTGTTTCCTTTCACACAAATAATTTACCAAAACGTAAATGTTGCAGGATATCAAACGTCATGATCAAGGCATTTATCGTTGTCGTGTGGATTTTCGCACAACTCAAACGCAAAGCTTCCGTTTCAATTTGTCTGTAATAAGTGAGTATTACAAAACGCATGTCAAAATTCACAATGTGTGAGAGCGTGTGTGTGTGTGTATTTACTTGATGAACTGTTTCTTTTGCTCTGTTTTAGTACTTCCGGAGCAGCCCCTCATACTGGACCGTTGGGGTCGTCAACTGAACGGCACACAATTGGGGCCCAAGCAGGAGGGCGATGATATTGTTATCACTTGTCGTGTGGTGGGCGGTAAGTAAACCAGAGAGCAGGCTTAACCCCATTTTGCCTAAAAGCTCAATTCCATACGTCTATATTCCTATATAGCTGTGTGCTGTGTGTTATGCTCCCACACATGCGGCTATATCCGTTCGCCCGGCTAGACAATTTCCTGTTAATTTCCTTAAAAGCTTTGGCCAAAAAAAAAAAAAACAACAACATCAACAACAACAACAAACACATATGCTGCATATAGTGCAAGAATGGAAACCTCAAGCCGCACAGCTGCAAAATGAAAATATCACAAAGTTTGCTTTAGCTTTGGACCCGATTCGCTTTCGCTTTTTGCGCTATTTTGTATTTTCCAATTTTGATTTTTTTCTATTCCCTTCCCCTCACCCTCCCAACCGCCAACCCCAACCCAAGCTTGACTTTTTAATTTGCGCCATTTCTCGTTCTGACGGCATGCCCTTTATTAAGACATACATATATTTGTACGTTTGGTGTATATGGACTGATTGTTTTATATTTTTTCCTTCTTCTCTTGTTTCTTCCTCTTGCCAACACCCACCACAGGTCGCCCGCAACCGCAGGTCCGTTGGCTCGTAAATGGACTACTTGTCGACAATCAAAACGAGCACAATTCCGGCGATGTTATCGAGAATCGTCTGTTGTGGCCATCGGTGCAGCGCAACGATTTGAATTCCGTATTCACATGTCAGGCATTGAATACGCAATTAGATAAGCCCAAGGAGAAGAGCTTCATACTCGATATGCACTGTAAGTGAATGCAGCCAGCCTTTGTCCAATAAATTTGTTCCCAAACTGACGCCCCAAGTGACCTGAATATACGGCGTTAGACCAAAAGACAGCACAAGATAGCGCTGCGACACTAGAGTCATTAACTTGTCTATTCAATGTTTGTCTGCATGTAGCGCTGCCTATCATGTCATCAAGGTTAGCTGGCGTATGTTATGTGTCTGGACTGAGTGAAATACAGTGGGACTCAAATTACTATTCGTCATAAGCTAAACAAATTCCTCATTTAAGTTCCTTTCATTCCTTCAAATTGTTACGCTGGAATGTATGCTACAAAAAGTTCATTTCACTTAATGCAATATTTATACGTTATATTGGTTTTAGCATAGCCGCCATTGCTGTGCTAGGATGTGTTGTATAAACAGAGATTTGTTGTTTAAACAAAAACATCCGGGTTTTATTTACTGTTATGCTTTATGACTGGCAACAAAAACATAAATAGGGTGGACTCTCTCACTTGTGGGGAAGGCTCGGAGTTGCCTCCGGGCAGCAGTCAAATTACCCGTTAAATAATTATATGTTAACAAAAACGAATGAATGTCAGGGGCGTTAACCAACAACCTCGCTCCAGTTATAAACAACAACGAAAACATTTAGAGCAAACATGCATTTATCAAGTCATAAACGTACTTTACTGCCGGCAGCTGAGTACATGGGGTCTCTTTTTTCATATTTGAGTATTTAAAAATTGAAATTAATTGTCATTTTTTTTTTGTATATTGCTCAACAGTGAAACCATTGACTGTGAAAATTGTGGACCCACCCAATTCTATGACTGCGGATCGTCGCTATGAAGTCACATGCGAATCGTCGGGCTCGAGGCCGGCCGCCATCATTACCTGGTACAAGGGTAAACGTCAATTGCGACGCACAAAGGTAAGTGGCAAGTTATAGACGGCCAGGGGCAGCTGCAGAGTCACTTCTTGCACATGACCGCAATTGACGTACCGTGCCCAACACTTGTGGTATATTGTTTTCCCCCAAAGGCATGAGGGAAAGGGGGGGCTCAATTGCTCTACTGTTTACTGACTCACGTTCAGCTCGATAAGTTATTGTGTTTGCACAGTCATGCCACACACACACGCACACACACACACTCACGCTCACACATAAGCGCAGCTCGTAACTCTTTGTGCGAAGTGGGGAGAGGGTAACTTCCACTTGTTGTCCGTGGGCGTGGCTGCCCCCACACTTGCCGTTAAAATAAACACAGATAATGTGATATAAACTCCACAATACACAACAACAACATTCTCACCCGCACCGTATCCATTTCGCTTCGCTGCGCTCTGTTTTGCTTTGTTTTTAGTTTGTTACGCTTTGGCTTTGCCTTTGCCATTGCCACTTTTCTACAATTTTTTTTTGCTCTACGGTTTCTTTTTTTTTTCAACTTTCGACAAATTTATGGGAGTTTTAGCGCAATTTTGTTGCAATTCATTTTTGTGCCGCTCGATCCCGCCCCCCGATTGCAAGCTGAACTTTTGCCGACTGTCGTTGCTGTTGCTTTAGTTGTAGTTGTTGTTGTTTATGTCCATGTCTGTCCGCCTTCATATATGCATATATGCATGCCGCCGCTGATTGCTTTGCCGTTTGCAGCTACCTTTAAAGACCGGAAATGTTTTTCAGTAGTTTTCACATAGCATAAAGTTGCCGTAATGCGGCAAAAGACCACCCACATGCCCCCACCACCCGCTAGCAGCGCCGCCCCATTCATGCAGCGACTTTATGGCCATGTTCTACATGCCTTTTGGTGCCTTGCTTTAGAGCTCTAATGTGTGGGCGGCAATTGTACGCTTGTGTATGTGCCAGGATACGCCCGACTTGTGTAGGTTGCAAGTATAAAGTACAGTGTAGCAGCAGCAACTACGTGTAGGGTTTGGGCAACACAGCATTAATCAAAAGCTTTTGGGGTGCCGGTGCCTCAAGCTGGAGCTGGAGCTGGAGCAGTAGAGCCGGCTAGCAAGCAGTTCACTTTGTATTGAAGCTAATTAAGGTAGCCAAGGTACGAGAGGGAGAGCTCTAAATATGTTATTTTTCAAATCTGAGAATGAAAAACATTGCTAACAAACTAACAGCATACTCTATGAATTTAATTTGAAAGTTAGCACGAATATAGACAGAGTGAAGTGCATAAAAGCAAGTGTAATGTAATTTAATTGAAATACCTGCACTTAGCTTGATGCAAAAATGTGTGAAAATTGTGCTCACTTTCATAATTTACAAATGAGCAACATATTATGAAGAGACATCGATGTAAAGCTAGTTAATTTTCCATACAAGATAAGGCAAGAAATGAACAAGGAATGCAAATTAAATTTTTTGTGGGACGACCTGTTTTAGGTTCTGCCTAAAGTTTATTTTCTTTCACTTATTGTTAGATGTATTTATTGAAACTTCTCTAAAATTAAAGGTATTTAAATCTTCGGCTCTACTGTTGGGATAAGTCATCACTTTTATTTTATATTTAGTCGATTGAGTTAAGCTATGCCAAATATACTGAATACTTGTCCGATACTGTCATAAGTGATATAAGAATTGTTCTTAAGGCTTTCTATCAAAGATGACGTTTATGTAGTAGCAGACCGAATAACAATCTTGACTAGAAGAGCAGCATATATGTGACGATCAATGGTGATGAAAGATGTACTGATTCAAAATCATTAATTTCAGCAGCTATGTTATTTATCTACAGATTTAAAATAGTTTCGATAACTTCAATTTATTCCCATGGAAGTGATCTGATTTGAGGATCGCTATTATATGGCCATGTTGGCGTCAGATTATTGGTCCACCTAATTTAGTTTCTTTTTGCACGGAAACATACTTTAGTTCAAGCGAATGTAACCGAAAACAAGATAGCGTTGTCTATAATTTTTTTTTTGTTTTTAGCTCGGCGTCCCTGTGCACTCACCTACTTGTTAGCCTCGATTCTAAACAACAATATGTTAACACCTTTATGGCACTTTAACATAAAATAAAATCTACACCAAACAAAGCAGACACACATACAAGCAAACAAACAATGCATAAACACATGTAAATAACACTTCCCTTACACCAAGGCCCCAAACTCACAGACACCCACACACATACAGACACACATACGAGAGACGCCATTGGCGCGCAGACCACATGTGTCTGCATATTTTACGCCTTGCAGCCATTTAACAAGTTGGCGCCTGTCCGCTAGGGGGCGACACAGTAAAAACTGAAGATTTTATGACCCGTTCAACTAACTGCAAGACTAACGACGATAAAAGCACAACTAATTATATGTTGTTGACGCTATAAAATTTATAATACCCACATGCAGTCACATAAAAGCCAAAGTATACACCAATAAATTTTAAATTGCAAACATAAAATATTTCGACAAATTTGCGAAAAAACACACACACACACGCTCAAACATATATAAAGCAAACGCCTAAAGCATTTTCTTCGTTTTTTTTTTTGGGCGAGTTTAATTAATGCAGTTACATTTTCAGGACGACATATCAAAGAACTCAACACGCTCGGAGCTGAGCTTTGTGCCCACCACAGACGACGATGGCAAATCGATAACATGCCGTGCGGAAAATCCAAATGTGAATGGCCTGTATTTGGAGACCATGTGGAAATTGAATGTCGTTTGTAAGTATTACAAATTGTGCTTAAGAATAAAAAAATAAAGAATACAAAATAAGTATATGCTAAGAAGCAATAGCAACAGTAAAACGCAACAGCAACAGCAACAAAAATGAAAAAAGCTTGTACACTTTCAAACGAATAAAAAGGCATTTGCCGACAGCTACCAAAAGGTAGACAGCCAACTAAATTTATTACGTCGGCGATGTCACCGTCGCCATTGCCGCTGAAAGCCTTTAAAATGCAAATAAATCAAAGACAAATGACAAATTGTGAATAATTTGCCATGGGCCAGAAGGCAGCCAGTGCCCCACTCACTCTCCTGATCTCTCTCTCTCTAGCTCTTTCAAACGAATGAAATGAAATATGTGGGCTGGCAAAATGTATGCTAGGCGCTTAAATTAAATGAAAGACTCTCTGTGTGTGTGTAAGTGTCTGTGTGTGTACAATACCAATAAAAAATTAAGCAAATAAAAGCCACCAGCATAAAGTGACTTCAATATCATTAAACAGTTTGTATCAATATTAATATTTAATTTTTTTAAAGCAGACACACATTAACTTTATTTTTTTTGCCAAAAGTCAATGGGTCAATAGCCGGCATATACTGCGGACATCGTAAAGTCGCCGTTACGTATACGCCGCGTTACCACTGCAAATGTATTTTATGATTTCGTCTGTGTGCACACACACACAAATACAATTGCATACACACATGGCGCAGCACGTAATGTTGTTTCTTTACTTTGCACTTCTTCAAATATTAAATTTGTACAACAACAAAAATATATTTATACATAAAAAAAATGTTGTTAGCTTATGTGAAAAATAAAGGTGTTATGATTATGCTGTAGTATATAAAAAAAATATAATATCTACCTGCATACATGTGCTTGCTTATTTTTTAGAATATTTTCATATACGGTTACTTTTTTTTTCTCTGCCTGGCGTTGCAATGTTTGTCGCAAATAAACTTTATGATCGGCACGTACAGCAAAATATTCATTTAAATTGAAGCAAATGCAGCAAATTATGCCCGCCTGACTTTAAATTAAGGCAAGAGCAACAAAATAAATATTTCAAGGCGAAATATGCTTTTTAATTTGAGTGTCGAGTCAATGGGGAATAGGCGTTAAGATAAGTTTGAATGCTGAATGCTTACAATAATATTAGACGAATTTTAAAATAATATTTATTTGAAAATAAGAAATTCTGTTGTCATATTTTTATTTATAAATTTAGAGCAACAATGCCAGTGTGGAGTGGAGCTATTCACAAGTGACAGTCTGTGCTTATTTTTAATTTGAAGACATGGCTTGCCATTTGTTGCCTGCCGTTATAAACGCTTTATATGTATGCATGCATGTGTGTGTGTGTGTGTGTGTGTATATCTCTATTCATGCCTGAGTTATTATGCCAACTTCGTTTTGGCTTCTTTAGGCGTAGCATTTGGCAAGGCCATTTTGGCGAAAGTTTATGTTTGCTGCATTCCATTCTATGCCTGCCTACGTATATATAATTTTGTTTATGTGTGTGCGCATGTGTGTGCAGTGTGCGTATGTGACACGCTCGTTTTAAAATTTATAATGTGGCTCGGGCAAACAAGGAAACAAGACAACAAAACATGCAATGCAATCACAGACATAGAGATTCCCATGAGCACAGTAACATGCTCCAGACCAAACCAGACCCGACCAGACCAGACCACTATACGTTTACGTATCCGCCAAGCGTTGCAGACAATTCGAGCACATAAGAATCAGTGTGTGCATATGTGTGTGTACTTTTGGCGTTGTTTATGGCTGACAACATTGGCGCTTGTGGCTGAGTGCGTGCCTGGCATTTTGAAATGTGAAAGCATCGCGATATTTTTCTCAATGCCGCAATTTGAGTTGATATTTTTAAAGTGGGGCGTGTGCATCAGTACAGCAATTGGGATTATGGCCAAATGAAATATGGTAGCAGGCCAATCATCTAGAATTGTTTCGTGTCGCACATTTGCACACTAGACAGCGATAACGAAAGGCAAAATAACTAAAGTAGAGTTGTGAACTTTAAATGTTATTACAGTCTTAGAGCAGAATTGCTGGCAAAATTTTTATCAACTTTTAGTTAGACTTCAAAATAAAAAAATATTAGTTTTTACATATATTAATATTTTAATAGCTCAAAAGTTATTTTTTTAGCTTTGAACAAAGCTTTTGGATGAGGATGACAGTGTGCTTACTGTTGAACGTAAGTTAACAGAGGCTTAACATTTAATATGCTGCAGCTTAACATTCAACAAGTAACAGCGGCTGAACAGAGAGTGAAGATCTTTTTTAGAATTGCATAAATAAGAATAAGAGATCAGAAGACAACTTTAATTTCGATTCAATTGAATTTCGATAATATAAATCTTATCTTTGTATATGTGAATGTATATATGAATCTTATCTTAAGTTTATAGTTGTAGTTTTAAATTTGAAAATTAGCTTAACATTTGCTTGTAATTTTATTAAAGAAGTAAGCGAGTTACATATGAACGTCATACATGTTGGCAATTTAAAAAACAGGTTCAAAATTTTGGGCGTGTTGCTCAAGGCTCAAGCCTTTTGCCGTCAAATTGCGTACTAAAATTCGCATATATCAAATGGCGTAATAAGCCAACTTTCATTTGCACATAAATTAGGGGGCAAGTGAGCAAAGCGCGCGTCGAGCAACTCAAGGCCCAAAAAACTGAAAAGCGCCGATCGATGGCCGCACAACATGGCGTATGGAAAGGGCGAAAAAGAGTAAGGAGTGGTGAAGGGGTAGCGGCAACGGTAAATGATAATCACAAAAATGGGCTGCAACATGTGTGCGGAAATACGGCGTCGCGACTTTTTGGCGAAAGAGTTTTGCGGGTCCTTTGAGCACTTTTGCTGATTGGCGGGCGCCGGCTGGCAAAACTGCGGCCAATACGACCCAAAAAACACACAAAATTTGCTAGATGGGGAGTATTTTGGGAGTTGGGAGTTGAGAGAGTTGGTGCTGGTGCTGGTGCTTGGGGCTGTGTAGTAAACTTTTGCACGAGCCGTTCTAAAGTGAGCAAACTTTTGGCCTCGCTGGTTGTCGTAGTCGTCGTCGTCGTCGTGCTAGTCACAGTCGACTGCCGCTGTTTGGCTTTGGCCGCCAATAACTCAACAATATTAAGGTTGGCACGTGCACGTCCTTGCTCGTCCTCTGTCCTCAGTGTCCTGCGACAGCGACAGCGACTCTGACTGAGACTGTGTTGGCTGTTGGCTGTCGCAAAGTTTGTGGCTCGTTAAGCAAATTCAAACGACTTAAGCGGCAACACATGTTTCCAAGCAGTGCTAGCCAAGTTGCTAGCCACTTACATTAGATGCTGCTCATAACTCGTGCTGCTGATGTTTGCTGTCATTGCTGTAAATCGTTCATAGTTGCAGGCACTATTAAATCAATTTGGGCAACAAAGTGAGAGAGAGAGAGAGAGAGAGAGAGAGTTGGGCACATAGCCTTAATGACTGAAAATGTTTATTATGCAGCTTATTAAATTGCGTCTCCTTCTGTTCCGTACATTTCAGATCCACCTCTGGTTGAACTGCACTTGGGCTCCACACTGGCGCCGGATGATATCAAGGAAGGCGACGATGTTTACTTCGAGTGTCACGTGCACTCGAATCCTCAATGGCGGAAACTGTTGTGGTTACATAATGTAGGTCGCATCAAGTCAGCTGGAAGTGAGCGCTGTCACGCCTTTGTCCCCCTGCCCTCACCTGCTCCCTAGCCCCGAGCGAGTCCTGATTGAAAACCCAAACATACAAGTATAGCAGGAACAGAGAGCTGAGCACCAACGTGAGCCACGGCTGTCTGCTTGACTGGCTTTCCATTCAGTTCTGTTTAAGTGTCAATAACATGGCAAGTTGCGTATGCGTTGCGGTAGCTGCAGCATCCGCCCAGTTGCTGCTCCTGCAGCTGCTGCTGCTGCTGCGAGTTGCATTGCTCTGCAGCATTTGCTCATTTCAATTCACACCAAGTCTGTTGGTGTGAAAAGTGTTGTGTGTGTGTCGTGTGGTGGGGTGTGGGTGAGCACCCCCGTTCCGTATTGTGCCGTTTAAGGCAAAATAGTTTTGGGATTTGTGGCATTGATTTCGGCGTCGCTCAACTTCATTCACCGCATTCACAATCAGTCAGCGGCAAGCAGCACCAAGCGCCAAGCCACCACAAACAGTAGCCCAATCCGGACCCACACCCAGTTGCTATTACAGCGCCTGTGTCTCTCTCGTTCTGCCTCAGGCTCACATTGTGTGTCTTCCAACACACAATTTGGCAAATTGATATTGAGTCCGCTTGCCAGCGCATAGGGAGTCTATAGCATTGTGGAGCAGCTCTGACTTATCTTTTTTATTAATAAATGCTGCTTTTCATATTCTCAGGGCATTCATCTGGAGCACAATACGTCTGCGCGTGTCATACGCTCCAATCAAAGTCTGGTCTTGCAGAAGATAACCAAACACTATGCGGGAAATTATGCGTGCAGTGCCATCAATGACGAAGGCGAGACCGTCAGCAATCAGCTCCCATTGCGTGTTAAATGTAAGTAATGGAGATAAATTTCAATAGAAGTGTCTACGAGAATTATTGTTATAATTATTTATTCAAACTGTTTCATTTGTTTATTTTAATTTAAACTAGTTTAATCTAGAATATTTAGCAGGTATTTATTTTTTTTTAAATTATTTATATATTTCATTTCGACTATGTATGGTAGACCATAGCAGAGTATTACAACAACTATTAAAAATTAAGTACATATAGTTACTTATGCTTAAACAAAGTTACAAAAAATTCCAAATATAGTTCAAATGTTTGGAGTGTGAAAACTCATTATAACAAATTTTATATATTATCTATTTTGATACTGACTTTTAATACTATGATCTTTAATACTAACACTACTTAGTAAAAACTTCTAGATAAACTAATTGATACTTCGCTTTCTCATTCGCTGTCTTGGCTTAATCACGCCTCACCATTTTATAAACTAATCTGAACTCCACGTATTTTTTCTTGCCAGGCTTCTGGTTTAAATCAGCAAAGCTTTAATGTATAATTTTTCGTTAATTTTTTTTTCCTTTGGCATCATTTATCTGCTTGTCTACTTACTCTCAGTGCCGGCACATATGTTTTCTTATCATGCAGACAGACAGACAGACAGACAGCGAGCCTGTTGTTGTCGTACGTGCGTTGACGTTGGCAGGACAAGCTCTTGGCATCAGCAGATAGCAGCGGACTTGTGCCTCATTTTGATGTATTGCATATATTTTTTTATTGCCCCTTTTGCTGTTGCTGCTTGGTGTACGCGGCTGTTTTCATTTTACAACTCAACTCAAGCCGACTCAACTTGGCTGGTCGCAGTTGCAAGTCAAGGCTGTGAAAATATTTTTCATTCTGCTCTTTGCATAAATACAATATTTTGCCAACTCGTTTTCATCTTTTACTAGCAGCAGCAACAACAACAACGACAGCTAACGCTACAACTGCACTCCTTATATATATTGCAAATCCAGTCGCCTTTTCATATGCTTGCCACACAGTTTGCGTCATAATTCATTGCTGGCTGCCCTTGTTGTTGTTATTGTTGCAACAGTAACAGCAGCAGCCGCAGCAGCTGCAGCTTCTGCGGAACTCTGCTTCAATTTAACAGTCCGCGAAACGTTGGCAACTCTTCTTGCCAGCTAAGAGTAAAGCCAATGCCAGAGCAGCTTCAGCTTGCCAGCTGCGCTTAAATTCAAGCAATTTGACAGCCATCTCCGCACTGATGATGATCGTGCTCATAATGAGCTTAGTGCTGCAGTTTCGACGGCGCACTACACACACGCACACATATGCAAATGAGTGTATGTGTGTGTGTGTGTAGTCACTCCAGTGTCTAATGTGAGGTACTTTATGCAACATGACAGGCGCATGGCTGCGGAGCTATAAATTAAATGCTCAACGTTGGCGTCGCAGCCACTTTGCTTTAATCCCATATATATTTTTTAGCACTTAATGCCTTAGTTAATGCCCAATCTAGTTTGCTTAATTTATAACAAATAAAGTTAAGCCGGCAGTGATTAAAGTGTTATAGACTACTATAAAAATTATTCTTGAAACTTTTTTCAATAGCAAATCTATTTTGATACTTTTCAAATGAATCTATTTATTTTAATTTATTGCTATAAGCATAATGTTTTAAGGCAGTGTAAATGTCACTGTAAATTATGCATAATCTATTAGTATAAACCCTAATAAATTTATTTAAGTGCACGTTCTTTTTAAGGGTAATAATTTAAGTTTGTATTGTATTTTAAAAAGCGCAAAGAGTTTCAAACTTTAACAAATTGTTAAAAAAATGCTATACAAATGAAATTTCTTGTTATGACCCACAAATATTTTTCCTATCTATATCTATATATTACATAAGTGAAATAAATTAAAGTCTTGTGCATCGCTAGAGTTAATTAATATTGCTTTTTATATATAGAATATTAAATATCAAGGCACATATGTAAATATCTCTTTCAAAGGCACGTACGCATCTATTTAAGAATGAGACTCTTTTCTTTTGAAAAACAACTCGATTGACTTGAAGACAGTCTATTGTTGCTCTTGAAAATATTTGCTTGAATTCACAGAATTGAATTTAATAGAATACGGCTAATATTTTATTTTAAAAGTCTCGCATCGAGTGTTATTTCTGAGAATGAGAACAAGATCTTCTCAGTAACTGAGTGCCGTCAAGAAAAGTCAATCGGCATATAAGCTGTGCTTATTTTAATTGCAATAAAAATTGAGTTTAATTTTGTTAGCGCTGTGCTAAATATTCGCAAATGTCAATGAACCCAGTGGCCGCATAATTGTTATCTAAGTGCTGTCTGAAGTATTGTCTAATTAGCTGGCGTCTAATCAAATGGCTCTAGAAATTGCCCCCCTTGACATTTAAATAAGTAACAACAACAAGAACGAGGACCTACACCAACAACAATTAGGAGGCGACTGTATGCGAAGCAGGCGTTGCTGTTCAGCTAATTAATTACGCCCTTTTGTAAATTTTTAAGACAAACAATTCATCAAAAATTCAAGTTGCCTGACTGCTAATGGGTTTTGGTTGGGTTTGCTTTGCTTTGGGCTTCACTTGCGGATAGCACGTAGTGTGTGTGTGTGTGTGTGTGTACAACGGCTACGACGACGACAGAAAATTACGCATACGCCACATGTGCTGTCAGCTAATAATCCTTTAACATTTATGAACGCCTTACTTACCTGCAAGTACTAAATCATGTTGCCACATTAATTAATTTCAAGTAAACAAGGACGCCACAACGTCAGCACTCCACGAATTGCCATTGCCATTCGCATTTCGCCATCGCCATCGCCATTCTCGGCGTTTCCTTTTGATACTGACTGTAGCTGACTGCCAGGTGGCAGCACCACACCCCCCACACTCCCCCTCTTGACAACGCCTTACGCTAACTGATGAGTGGGCGTTGGCAGCGCGTAACGTCGCTCTTCTGTCTAAATCACTTTTGTGCGTTTGCCGCTTGCGACGCCCAAACAAATTCGCGCAAAGCAAATGCGTTGTCTCATTTTTCAACGAATTTTTAAAACATTTAAACTTCAATGCTAGGCTCCTATGCGTGGTAATTACGCGACAGCGACACGTTATTGTTGTTGGACGATTTGTAGCCGATAGCGATATTTTTCTTTTTGATATATACAGTTTCAATATCGTCAGTCGCGACAGGGCGATAATATCTTAATTTAATGGAATTTAGAATTTATACAGCAGCTTTAAGCACATCAATTAATCTCTTCTATTTTATGCTTTATCTGACAGATACGCCCGTTTGCAAACACACGGATCGCGTTATACTAATTGGTGCCTCCAAGGATGAAACCGTTGAGGTTGTTTGCGAGATACAAGCGGATCCACCGCCACGGTATGTGCCTACACACAAAGAGCTCCGAATATCAAAACAAACCAATTCGAGCAGGCTCATTGTCAGATCCCAAGCCTTCTCCCTTTTATTTGCTGTTGTAGGCAATTGCTTCCGGTTTCCTGTTCAACGGAACGTTTGCTAAATTGACAAATGACTGTAATTGTGCGTGTGTGTGTGTGTGTGTGAGTGTACGTATGTGTGCGTATATGTGCGTAGCGGAAAATGGAGCTTATATTGTAGGAAATGTGCGAAAATTCAACAACATTTTGGCTTGTGCTCGCACTTCAAAGACTAAACACGATTTTGTCTGCAAACAAAAACATTGAAATTATTTCATTACAAATCGGTTTTAACGAAATTTTCCAGCTGGACGTTGTCACTTCAGCATTGCCGCATTTCTGCTCACTTTAATGTATTTTTAATGAGCCAGAGCAGTCCGTCCAGATGTGCTGTGTGTTGTCTGGTATTTAATTTCAATTTTTCCTGCCGTCTCTCGCTGGCTGTTTTTATTTTTTGCTGCTGTATTCAATTTGAATTTGTTTTTATTTTTTATGCTGTGCGCTGCGTCTTGAGTTGACGCTTTATGCTAAAATAATTAATCATTAGCCGCCTGGAAAATATGCAAGGCTGTTGGCAGCGCAGCTGCGTTGTACTGTAATTGTTGTGGTAGCTTATTCCAGCGGCAACAACATGAGAAGAGAAGAGAAGAGAACAGCAGAGAAGAGAAACAGCAGCGTGAACATTAAAAAGCTGCTGCATACTTTGGGGCGCGGCTGGTAGGTTGAAGGCGTCTGCAAGTTAATTTATCAGCGTTTAACTGCTTGACAGTGCAGACAAAGCCATTTTTTCTCCATTTTGTTTACAACACTTAAATTGCGTTCGCTTTAATACTAAAGCGCCCAACGATTAAAGACAATGCTGCGTGCTATTTACTTGAAATAATTTTTAATTGAATTTTCGTACTTCAATTACTTGTTGGGCGCGCAGTCGATGTTAAATATTGATTTCTCCTTACGCATACAAGTGCGTACTTTCGCAGCATACTTATTGATTTATGCAGCCAAGCCAAGGTGGGCAAGCGTGTCCAAGCGTCCGTCCAAGCGCATATGCCAGAGATAATTAACCTTTTAAAAGGTTGCCGCCGGCCCAGCAGCCAGCACAGAAGGCGGATTGTTCAGCTTTTGCAACAGTTCTGTGTATAATTGAGTCAACATGTGAGTGAGTGAGTGAGTGTATGAGGCGTGTGTGTGGGCGTATTTAACCTTTAATATTTTAACGAGCTATTTTAAAAATGTAAAACTTTTGCAAACATGCCTTACTTGCTACTGCCCTGTCCATGTCCATGTCTGTATGTGCTGCCTGTGATTGAGCTGGCTGCTGCTTGTTGCTAACTACTCATGACGCCGCTAACCCTCTTGCACAGTAATCATGGTCAAAGGATGCAACCATTGCAACACAACAATACAACAACAACAAGTAACGAACTGCTTGCCGGAACAACAATATTAATTAGTATGACATTTCCGATTTGGCATTCAACAACATCGGGCGAACACAGGATCTCGTTGGCAGCAGAATGATTCAATGATGATACGTAGCTCTGCAGCATTTTTAAAGGTACACACGTCCCGCCTATGATCAGCGTAAACAATTTTCACAATTATACGCAGGCACAACCAAAAAGATTCATGACCACCGGCAATTTGCACTCACAGCACTAATTGATACAAAGTTTTACGTTATTAATATTTGACAGGATTAATGGCGCTCTCCGCTAGGTCAGCCACTGAGGTGAGGCGACTCAGCAGCAGCCCTTTTATCTTTCCAGGTGTGCTCGCGAGGGAGTTATCAATGTATCTTAGACTGCTGCAGAGCTAGTTTCTATTAATTACCATTATGGATACACTGCTGTTGATATTGAATTAAAAAGAGATTAATTGAAAATTGTATATCAAACGCTTTTATTGCATGCAAATTGTTTTGTATTAATTAAATTTTTTCGTTGCCACAGTAATTATAAATAAATATGTTTATTCACTATTATTTAATCATCAAATGAAATGCAAAAAAAACTTGTGAGCTTTTCATTTAATATTAAGCTTTAAGTCCTTAAACAGAAATTTCAATAACTGCATGTTCTATCTTCTTCTTCGTTCTTTTGCACAACTGTTTGGCTGTTAAACTGCAAACATGGACATCATAACTCTGATTTCACACATGTGTGGCTGCAGCCTTGCCCAATGCCGTTGCCAATTGTACCGTCTTCAATCGAACGGAGCTCAGTGTTGACATACAATGCGTACCTGGCTACGATGGTGGCTTGCCACAAATATTTGTGCTTGAAATGTTTTCCTCTCGCACTGGCCTGACAAGGTAAGCATATTCATCAGGCGTAACTACAAGAGCACACACACACACACACCTCAAAGAAGGGCCTGAGAGCTTCATCAACACACGACATGTGCACATTGCGAATGTGCATCATGAAATCCTTGAAATCAAAGTACTTCATGTCGCAAAGGCAACAAACCAATTGGAAACGTTAAGGCAAATTGAAAAAGCTTACAGTTTGAGTAGCATATAAATAAATTAGCCATAAATAGCGTGTAATTAATTTGCCATAGCGTAGCTCACAAGCGTAGCAGACGCTCGGGATATATTAATAGCTGCGTTTGACAGCTTGCTTAGCGGTGTTACCCGCAGCTTGTAAGTGGAATAGATTAGGTTGGGCAGGTGTCTGGAGTGTGTCTCCAAGTGTGCTGCTCACACCCAACTACACTACACTCTCTAAATATATTAACATATTCACGAAAGTTTGCTCTGTTGTCATAGGCGTGTAATTAGGCGTAAAAACATTGCGTCCTTGTGCCCAAAATTATTCAAGTAACAATGCGTTGCGAATCAATAATTTATACGCATGTCGCAAGGGTGTTTAAAAGCGAAATAAGGATCGCATAACATTAGGCATCGAAACGTATTCATAACCACACACACACACACACACACACACAGAGACAGAGAAACAAACATAACATGTACAACATTATGCGGGCGCTTTGTATAAATTTATGTCAGTTGGCCGAAAGCAAAAAGAGAGAAAGACAACAGCAACAGTCAAAAACCAAAAAAAAAAACCTGCAACATTTTATAAATATTGCTTATTAAAACAATGGCAGGCGTGCTCATAAAAGCACAAATGTTAAAGTCTCCAAGGAGCCGCAACACAAGTCCTCATCAATGAAGAAATGTTTGCAAAAGGAAATGACATGCATATACTTATACTGTATACTGTATGCTTGTAAGGAAAAGCGAATAATAATGTAAAATTTATATAGACATTGAACCCTAATATTTTAGGATTGGCAGCGCAAAAAAATAAAAGAAATGAGCAAACAAAGCCAAAATAAAAGTGTGAGCTACAAGACAAGTGAAAGCCGCAACAAGGCGAAAGGCATCAAATTCAAATTGAGGTCATGATTGCAGCATTTCGCATCATACGGGCAATGGGCGGGGGCCGGGGCGGGGGCGGAGGCGGTGGTGTTGGGCCTTACAAGCTGCCAGAGAATATTCTCTGGCTGATATTTGATTGCAGATGATTAAAGGCTCAGTGGCTGACGATATATGTGTGCTTGGATTTAATAAAAAGGAAATTTTCTTGTTTTCATCCGCTGACAGATTCAATGTGAGCAATGCAGACGAGGCGCTCTTCTCGCTGGAGAACATGGACACGCTAACCTCGATGATGATGCAAGAGAACAACTCGTTGCGTATACGTATCTATTCGTATAATCAAAAGGGCCGCAGTGCCGCATATCTGTTACCCGACTTCATAATTGGCTCGGCAGCTTACAAGACAGGTGAGTGGCATTACCAAGTCGCCAGTTGGCGCTAACAGACACACACACACACACACACAGCGTTATATGTAAGCACAGCTAAGGGCTTCATAAGTATGAGTGCGCCTGATTGATGGATAGGAATCATAGAGCTGCTTGCATTTGACACATGAAGCTGCCGCTCAGACCAGTTAAAGTTTCCCAGTTGCTGCTGCTGCTGCAGCCTGTATGTGATTTCATGTTTTAATCCCAGTGCAGGACTTCTAGAACGGATCCTTGTTTCACATATACAGCGGCACTTGACAGCTACCTGTGTACAGGACACCTCCGCAGTACTTATATAATCAACACATGTCTGCCTACACTTATTTCCCACACTCTCCCGCCAACCAACGCGCCTAAAATATGTGTAAAATTACATTTTGACATGGCAGCTACACAAAATCTGCCGCACTGTGGTTAAATCTCTATAAGCGTGGAAAAAAATATAAAAATAATAATAATCTTACTGTTATTCCAAGCGGCTTTTTACTCAGAAAACAGATTTAAGTTCAAAAGAACTTCAAGCATTCTAAATGAATTAATAATATTAAAGTATATAAATAAATCTAAAGATAACAAATTCAATAGGCGAACATATCATAACTTGAATTTCATTGCCAATTTGTGTTCTTTAAATTGGAAAACTAAGTATTATTTGATAATTATGATTAAATAATATTTCATTATGCACAAGCTAAATGAAAATTATAAAAATAATTTTATTTATCTTTGCGGTTCTGTTGCTTAGCTGCTAATTTTTTAGTCACTGTGCAGCCTTTGATGCATAAGATATATGCATCCTTTTTTTAGAATATTATACTCACGCTATTTTTATATAAATGTTCTTCTTTGCATGGCTGCGCACATGAATCGTCCAAAAATAAAATCCAACCAACTCAATTTGAACGAACCACTTGACTGGCTGCTCCTCTTTCCAACCGGCCGACAACCATTCACCTCCTATGTGTGAATATATTTGCAATGGGGCCAATCTATCTAAAACCCCAACGATGATTAATGGCTGCCGATTGTCGTTCTATAATTACAACAAATGCCTGATGACAATAACAATTATAATGACAACGACAACAACAACAACAATGATAACAGACGACGATGTAACACTGACGCTGTCACCTGTAATTGTTGGCAGCGTTTTGACCATCATAATTATTGGAGTGGCCATCGCGATACGAATATTTGTGGTGACATTTCTGCACAATTTACGTAGCAATCGTCAGCATGGCAACAAGGCGACGGCAGCGGGCGTGGTCGTGCAATCTGGTGATGTCTTCAAGGTGAGAATACACAAAATGCCCAAGACGATTTAGCTCGGCTTGACTCGATGGCAATTAATAATGTTTGTTGACTTCTGTGTCTCGCAGAGTGGCAATCTGGAAAAGCCGCGCTGGCAACACACGGATATTAAAACAAAATCATCTGAGGACTTGGTGGAAGACGAACGTGATCCTGATGTAATACCATCGCAATATGGTGAGTGTCGTAAATAGTTGTCCTTGACATAAGCTCAGATGAGCTAAGGGTAGCAGCTAATATTAAGTGTAGCAATAATTTAAAAAAATTAGCTAGCTTAATATATATTCATTTTATATTTTATATATTATATGTAGTTTCAACATTATAATTTTTTCAACAAGACTTCTTTTTGTTAATTCCTGAACCTTTTAAACAAATATGAGTTTTAAAATAATAGCAATTAATCACTATATATTACTATTTATATTTGAAGAGTATGTGAGCTTCGTTAGACTGAATATTAGTTTTTTACTCTTGTCTGTTGTTAGACTGTCGCATGTTGTTTTAGTGCGACAACGTGCACTTTGACCATTAAAGTTTAATCAAATTTTATGGCCACTTTTCTGACGTTTACTTTCCATGTGTATTCTCCACGCTATCGCAATTGCTGCTTCCTGCTGCACGATGTATACCCGTAATCGTAATCAATCTCATCAACACAACAATACGACCGACAATCCAAACATTTGTGACCTCACCAATCCAATCCGATACCCGATACCCAACTCCGATGGCAACTGAATCCAATCCAATCCAATCAACGGTTGCAATTTTCTTTTAATCGTAAATATTTTTAACGATGGAATCCGCCAATCTAAATCGTAACCGCATCCCCACATGTACATGCTACATGAACTCACAAACACACGGACACGGACACGGATACGGACACTGCAACAAACCCAAAACGTGGCACCATCATCAATAAATTTCAATCGCACCAGTTGGCGGCAGCAGCGCCGGCAGCAGTGGCAGCAATGCCTCCAATGTGGGCAGCACCACAGCCGGCACCACTGGCACTGGCAGCAGCACCTCCACGGCGGTTGCTGCCGCAGCTGCAGGCCCCACAGCAGACAGAGATGCGCATCAGTTTGCCGCAGCCACGCCGTCTGGCATTGGAGCTGGAGTTGGAGTTGTTGGCAGCGTTTCCAAATGGTCACCCAATGGAACTGTAAGTATGGTAGAGAGAACAGAACAGAAGGTTTTTTTTTTGTGGGTTATTTATTGCCAATGGAGTTGCCTAAGCTGCTTGAAATTGATTTGCTTAATTAGGTCAATCAACTAGAATAAGCGATTGCGATTGCCTAAATAAAATAAAGTTGTCTGTGGGCTGAAATGTGTTGCATTGCCGATTTTACAGTCTCCAGGTGCTTGGTGGCAGCAATTAACGTCTGCCACTTGTCAGTTGGCCACGATATTAGCCACGTTGCCACTGCTGGCTTTTATCTCTTATACCGCAATCTGTTTTCCACACTAAAAACCAATCAAATACTCAAATTGCCAAATTGCTCAACCAAAATCCAAGCAGCCAGCAAACTGGTCAATCTGCAGCGAGAGAGAAAAAAAGAGCGAGAGAGAGAGCCCCAGTTGGCTGCTTGCAACGTGCTGCAAAGGGGTGTATATTAAAAAAGCTTTTAAACTGTCAAATCGCACGTCTTGTGGCATGGCAAACCCACCGAGGGATATAAATAAAAGCCATGCTCTAAATCTTGCTCTAATGCTGAAAGCAAGCTGCTTCCTACAGCAGCTTGCCAGCGACCAAGGTAACAATACATCATCTCCAGCTAGCCATAATCAATCAATTTTTTGGTATTTATATTGCACACAGTTTGGGGTGGAGCGAACAAGCTGCTGGTTGTTTTGTTTTTTTTATTATTGTAATATTAAAGCAGTAAATCAGTTGAATTAGATTCGAGGGGCAACATGTGCGGCACATAGAGCAACTACAAAGTGAAGTTGGCATCTAAACTTGTATTCTATAAGCGATGGGGCATAAAGCTCAATACATAAATTCAAATTTTAATTTCGTCTATTCGTAATACAAAAAAAATATTTCAATTCGTAGCTTCATAATTAGTACAAATTAAAGCACCTACGGTCCTTGATAGAAATTTATATTTCGAAATGAATTTCACGGGCTTCAATATTCTATTATAATTATACGTGGAATTAGCATGATGAGTTCTGCTATGATTATTTATTTCGGTATTATTTAGTACTAACGCTTAAGTACTATGTACTTATCCTTTGGGTATAGACATGCCAGATGATAGGTCATCTCTCAGACTCGCCTGCATTCGCAAACTTTGTTAGGCGCTTAAAATTAATAAAAAAAAATTCTGGAAAATTATATTTGATACCAATGTGTAAAAATTATTCCCTGGCTACGCCCATGAGCTTTACTTTTAGATCGATAGTTTTATAGAAATCCCGAATTAAACAGCTCAGCCAATAATTCGATACCTTGCTTCATCCCTTTTTCAATATAAAATTTGTCTTACAGGCGATTAATTAGCGGATCTGTAATTTTGTATTTATTTATCTCGCACTAGCACAATTCTGTTTAGCAATATGTTTGCATTTAATTAAAACGGCAATTAGAAAATATTTATGCATTTGCTGTTGCTGTTTGTGATTACCATAAGCTGTTCAAGTGCGATTAGAGCTTGTCCAGCTACCATGTGACCAATGACCAATTGACTGTCGTGGCCGGCAAAATACGTATGCGAATGTATCGCTAATCTGCCAAAAACTGACCACTGCCAATGCCCAGAACGCCGCAAATTTTTGCAATGCAGTCTCAGCATATAGAAAAAAAAAGTATAAATGGAAAAGCCAAAACTGTGGTTTACGCCATTTTTCGTTGCAGCTTGGCCGATAAGAGAGGCATGCAGCACAAATGGGATTTGCTGCGCTGATTTCAATTACATTTAAATTATACTAACCAAAGCAGCAGCAGCCAGCGGGGATAGACGGGGCAGCCGGCGTAGCTGGCGCATAACTCAATTCGTTAATTAAATAATTTTAAAATTGCTGCTGCAACAACAGAGCAGCAACGGAAATAAATGAAAATATGCACATTCAATGCTTGTAGCAGCGAGTAGAGATTTCAATTAGAATTTCATTTTCGACGGCATACAAGAAATATTTATTTTTGGCAGCAAAAAAAGTTTAAATTTGACGAGGCGCTAAATCGTTTAAAAACCCATTATCAGCTTTGAAATGTATCAAACTTAATGTGACTTGTAGCGAAAACTCTTTTAGAAAATTGTGTAGGCAACTCAAATTTATTTTGGGGTTGGGCATGGCTGCTCACTGAAGCTTCCAGCTGAGTTGGCAGGCAAAGCGTTTTCAAATTTAACTATAACATTCTGTCCACAGGCAGCGGCCATGACGACAACAACGGCGCTGACCAGCGATCCAGTGAATGCGCCGGTCACCTACAATCAGATCAATACGCAGCGCGCCCAGCTGCTGGCTGCGGTCACAGCGGGCGGCGGCGGCTGCAGCAGCAGCGTCATCTCGCCCAGCAGCAGCATCATGAGCAGTCTGACGGGCGCTGGCGTGGGCAAGCCCCATGGTGTTGGCACTCTAGTTGGCTCACCCACTTCGCTCTCATCGACGGCGACGCTGGCCGCGCATTTGCAGCCGGCGCATAGCAGCGGCGTTGGCACGCTGCCGCCTGGCCTGGGCAGTGGCGGTGGCTATATAATGAATGCTTATGCCAGCGGACGTCTGCACCATGCAGGCAGCGCTGGTGTAAGTCACATGGCCACCCTGAATCGACATCATGCGCATCAGCAGCAGCAGCAGCATCATCATCCAGGCTCTGGCTCCAGTTTGCTGCTTGGCAGCGTGGGCAGCGTTATGGGCGTGGGCGTTACCGCCAGCACCACTGCGACCACCTCCTGCAACTCGTCGCAGGACTTGGATGACAACATTAACATAAATGCCATCAAGGACTGCCTCATGACGCAGCGTGTGCCCGAGAGCTGCGTCTGAATTGCTTCCATTGAAGAGCGAGCAGCGAGAATAATTAGACTAGTTACTGAGCTAAATGTTAAATGTCTGTAGATTTGTATGTACATAAGCGAAAGCTCCGAGCATGTATTCCAATCCAATTAAGGTGGACTGGCCTCTCTTTCAACTGACAGCTGGCATATCTTCCGTAAATAAAGTGCATATCAGCATGGAAGTTAATGTTGCTTTTATGTTTGACTTTCCATATATCAATTGCAAACTGAGGGCATATTTAGAGAAAACTTTCAACATTTCCATTTCTTGCTGCAAAGCATTTTCAATACAATAGTTTACTTTCCATGTATAAATGCATATAGCGAATGCAATATATATATAAATGCATCTAGGCGATAGTTTAGCTTAAGGCAACTTCAAAAAGACTCTGAAAATTTAGTAGCGAAACTTATTTGTAGCAAAGAAAAATGTTCCCAAACAAAAACCAAAACAAAAACAACAACAACAACATAAATCTATAAATATATATATAATACTTAATTAGATAATCGAGTGCTGTACATAATTAAGTATGTTAGTTTGTTTAGTCAATAAAGAGTTGTACATAAGTATTATAAATTATGCATATGAATGTCCTTTTGTTGTTTCTTGCGTATAGAGCATTTAAATTGTATGTAAATGTAAAATGACCGATGTCCTTCGGCAATGTCCTGCGTAGAGAAATTAGTTGTTAAGCGGTAAAGTTAATGCAAATTGTTAGAGCGCATTGCGCTTAAGCAGAATTTAATGTTTCACGTTTAGTTAAAAGTGTTTTAGTCTATTAAAGGTCTATGCATAAATATAAATTAATTACCATAAGCTAATTGAATTAACTACGTCATGGAAAGTGTGACAAAAAATAAGAATATAAACCAGTGGTAAATAAAATATTAATGACTAAAAAAAGATTCAACTCAACTTGCCCTTTTTAATTCCAACACACTGTGTAAACTTTTTTCCAGCCATTTATTTGCATAAGTTTCAAGCTTTTCACAACCCCATCCCACCCCAGGCTGACCAATTAAAGCCGCATCTCAAATACAAGACCCAACTATGTGGTGAGCGGCTCAGCCGCAACACGCCAACACCCACATGAGCATCCACAAGCAGTAAAAAAGCAGTGCTTAAATTTTCATATGGTCTCGACTCGACTCATTAGCAAATCAAATTTATACAAGATACAAGAGTGATCTAGTTGGCACATGGCTATGAACCTCAACAGCAATCAACCCAGCACTAAAACCAACCCCAATCCCCATCCTCACTACCCTTTGGTCAACCACATGAAACTTTCGACTAAGCGAAATTGACAGGAAAAGTGAAACTTGCTTTTGCCTTTGATTTGTGGCCGGTCCATGCAAAAATGCTTCTGCAGACAACTTTTGTGGCATTTTGGGTTTCGGATAATTGGGAACCGCGCTGACAGCTGACCAACAAAAACGGGACACGAGTGTCCATTTGCCGTGTGGGCGTGCGTCTACCATAAGTTCGCAATCCCAAAGCAGCCGCCCACATATGTGGCTTATGGTCGACACCTTAGGCAAACACGTGGCATAATATAATTTGCATGGCGTCTGCCTTGGCCATTGCCCCCTCAATAATTACCCATGTTTTGTGTCTGAATATTCAATTGCACAATCATATAACAAGTAGAAATTTTAGTTCGACGCACAAAGTACTGCTCGACTCGTTGGGCCATCGATTGTCTTCAAGCTTTGTGTTTCGCAAGCTGGTCAGCCATATCGACCCTATAAATCCCTATACACTGTATTGGTCAATACAAAAGCACCCCCTAGTTAATTATTTTAATGAGATTTTTTATGAAAGCATAATTATTAATTTTTGTTTATTACATTATCTATTTATCCATTTATTAATGTTAAACTAAAACTTTTAAAATTTTAATTTTAGTTCACAAATCCAAGTGTTCAAAACTATGGCAGCCTTTGAAAGATTTTCTTTGTTAATTTCACGAAGCTACTGTGCTATAATAGAAATAATTGTTTATGTTAAGAGCTGCAGTACGCAAAATAAATACTCATGTGAAATTATAACTCTCAATTATTGGCGCGGTGGTGACTTGACATGAACTCAATATGAAAAAATTATGATTCACACATTTACACAATTCCTATTCACACTAATTTTTGTAAGCTTAAGTTTAAAAAGACATAAATGGCTGAAAAAGTAAATATACTTTTTATTTATTATTAAGAGGTAATTAATACATTTTGAATAATTTAACTTTCAGCTCAGGTAAGTTATTACTTAATAAGTTATATTGTTTTTCTAGGTATGGTAAGTTCACTAATTGGTTAAATTCAAATATTAAACTATTTTATAATGCAACAAGCTCACAGCTAACAATAAGTTAAACGAATCCATTTTAAAGTACGCTTTGCATGTAGAGCCGATCCAAACTTAGCAAACTTATACACACACAAATTTTAATTGACCAATTTTTATTCAATTGAATTTTCGCCTTAGCTTGCATTTATAATCTCAAGAAAATTTTGTGGACAAACTTGGAGTATTTTATGCTTAATTTTTATACTGAAAAGGTTTGGAAATAAGTGCTATTTATATTAGCACACGCTTAAGGAAAATAGTTAAATTTGTTAGTCAAATGTCTTTAATTAAATTTTTAGAGTTGTCTTTGTGGGGTTGCCTTATGTACAAACCAACACCTTTCCTTGGAATATTTTAAGCTAATCAGCATTAATATCGAATTAAATATTTAAATTTGTACAAACTTAAGCACTGACCCTATTAAGTTATCAAGCTTCGTGCAGTTGAAGGACAACGTATTTACATACAAGCGATATATCTATATATGGTATGTATATTACCCATGCAAACTATCCCACTGCTTCAATCCACTTCCGTTGCGATTTTACCCACTTCCGTTTGCACTATTCACACCAATGCCTAATAGAAAACTGTTCACACGTGCTGCAAATTACATGTAGGGGCGAGCCATAACAGCCCTACCCAGGCAGGCAGGCAGGCAGACAGACAGACAGTCGGACAGACGGACAGAGGCCAGACAGCTCCCGTCTATCAGCCATATCCATAGACTGTCTGACGTGCGGTCAATAAATGTAAATAAAAGGCCCGCGACCGCCTATCAAAGAGCACGCCCCATTTGTTGGATTGTATCAGTAAAAATGTGCAAAAAGCAGAAAGCAACAGAAATAGAAAAAAAGAATTGAATTGAATTCCTAATAGAAATTGCATAGCAGAAATTGTAACGAAATTATGCGCGTGATTTATGTTGATTTTCTTTGTTGTGCACACATGCGCTCAAATGTATGCTACATTTATATGTTTGTCTGCTGCGCTCTATATTGATTATTCTTTTTTACTAAATGGCAGCGTGTGAAAATTAAATTCGCATTTGGCGCTGGTGCGAGCCGACATAAAGTTTTGTTAGACGCGATTAGCACTGCGAATGCCGTGCCTGGACGCCCCGTTGGATATAATTGAATTGAAGCGCATTGTGTAAATCAGCGGCTCAATAAAATCTAAACCCGGCAGATTGCGGCTCGGCACGCAGACCAAAGGGAGTCGCCGCAATCAGCTCTTGGGTATGCGGCCATAAATTAACTGGCGACAATACTGATGAACGCGCCACGTCCTTGACACTGGACGCGCGCGCCTAACTAAATTCAAATATGTATAAAGAACATTTAGAGCAGAGCTGAGAGCGCTAAAAAAACGAAACAGCAGCCATTTGGCAAATTAACTAATGACCCCATATTAGGTGCCAGGCATCTTTCAAACAGGGCTGACTATTGACTGTTCGCGGGTGTGTGGCGGGGGCTGCTGGGGCGTATGCTTAATTGTCGTGCGACCCGCTTTATGCTCAGTTTTAATGAGTCAATTTAAATTCCGATTTCGATTGTAGAACGTTCGTTCCCATAGCCAGTGAGGCCAAATCGATGTTCATTAGCAGTAGCAGCTGCCAGGACCTAACCCACCCCCCACCCAACCACACGCACATTGCTACATGGTCTGCTGCTGCTGCTGCCGTCTGTCTGGCGTTTTTTGTTCGCCGCTTTGTTCGCCGCATTGTCAACGCAATTAGCAAAAGTTTTAAAGTTAATATTGGTTTTTGTTTTAGCATTGAAATGATTTTAAACACGCGTAAAAAAGTTCATCAAACTGTTCATTTAAAGCCTTAAATAACTTGGTAAAACATTTAGCATATTTTATTCAAATATTTCTATCAATTATGTCATTTTGTTGTGTCAAATATCTTACTGCATTTTTAATTATAAACTAACCGCATGCCTTTTTTTTAAGCTAATTTAACGCATGCAGCAATTTTTTCAATATTGCTTTTTATTGTTGTGCGCTTGCAACTTTAATTAAAACATCAGCATTTTATTATTTGATTTATTAAAACTGTTAACAAACACATTTGCAATTGCATATTTGAGCTCAATTAACTAGCGACTTGACCGCAGAAATTTGCCAATGAGCAAAGAGAACACACACACACACACTAACAGGCGTTGCATGTGGGCACAGTAGGTGCTAGAAATTGGGGTCCTACGCACACTCAACTTGACCCCGAGAGCACAATAAGGTTTAATGTGAGAGCGCAGGGTTGCATGAAATGAAATTTAGCGCAACGGCGCGGTTCCCCTTGGTTTATATATATACCAAACGTATATATATATATATATATATATTTTTTTTTTTAACTTTGGCCAGCAATTTATGGCTAAACGCGCATGTTTTAGACACAAAATTTATACCTACTCGTATATAAATTGTGCTTGCATGTATGTATATAACATGGCATGTACTATATACACACATGTACATATGTATAAAAAATCGTTACATAGTATCACGTCAATAAATTACACAACTTCAGCCTTAGACGTAGCCAAGTTGAACTAATGGCAGCCCAACAACGCAACAAATAAGGCGGCGGCCTACGGCATTGATCAAAATGCAGATGCTCTTACTCTAAAGAACTATAAAAAAAAATATTATATACTGTAAAGCAAACTGTAAATATTTATTGCTTATGTTCTGAAACTTTGACACAACAAAATAAAATATGCAATTATACAAACTGTTGCTAATTAGCAGCAGTGTCTGCCACATTGTTGTGTTGGCTTGAAAAATGTATACGTACAAATTAGAAAAAACTCAGCAACAACAACAGCAAAAAAAAAAAAAAAACGAGAAAAATAAATTTAAATTCTGTGTCAACATACAGCAGGCGAGACTGAAGTTAGTTCTCAGCTGTATGCGAGAAGGGCTTTGAGAGCTTGTGGGGTTGGCGCGTATCGTGCTCGTCCTGCTGTGCGGTTTAGCTCATGTGTCGGGCACTGTGCCTCTTCTTTCGTTGTGATATCGCTGTGTGAGCTCTCCAATTCTGCACAAACGCGCAACCTCAAACAAGCTTCACCTAATACATTGCGCCTCAGAATATTGATAAAATTGTTGTGTCGTTCGGGTGCTGATGTCTCTGTCCTCATGTCTAATTGACACTGCATTTCTTAATTATAATTACTCTACGAAACTAGTTGGCAACCGCAGGCGCCACAAGGCTCGCGAGAGGTGAGCAAGACGAGACTCTGGTGAGGAGCACGTTCATCTAGTGCCAAGGAAGCGAACAAGGATTGCAAAACTTTTATGTCATATAGTTGAGCACATGGCCAGCTACATGCATTGACTTACATTTCGCTAGCGAGCACAATGCCTGCCCCAGGCTTGCGTTCACACAAAGTGGGCGCACCCTTATGCATGGCCCATGCCACCGCTTTAACCATCAGAGATTCAGATATAGATATAAAAGTAAAGAGAGAGAGAGAGCCCCAAACGTATTTAAAAAACTTGTACACATTTGCACTATGGTAGTATCTCTAAGAGTCTTAATAAAGTGTTTTTGGTTGAGGAGCTCCTCCAATACTCCAATGTGCTCATACGTCCAAATATAGTCACCAGTCCCAACACAACACTTAACACAACTTTTAGCTACATTCATCAGGATGCCATCAATTGCTATATGGGCTACTGCACCATGGGAAGGCAGGCGGTTTGGTTCGACACGATTATGCGCGTTAGCGTGTCTTTTAGATGTCGCCACGAAGCCGCGACACGTAAGGCCACCAAAACCAAAAATAGACAAAGGCCAGATTTAATGTTGAAATGCTCCGGGGTGGCCAAACTAACGGAATGTTAATTGTATCCCACTCCCCCACTGGATTCCAAACACAACGTTATGTCCCATGACACCTACAATACCATTGTCTCTTACTGCGACTAAACGTTAACCAGTTGGGCTCCTCTTGTACCAATGTGTTAGCTCGTATCAGTGAAATCAGTCTCGCGGCAGGGTGAAAACGCTTTGTGTGGTGCTCTATGCTCCTCGATCAGCTCGTTTGACGTGCCATTCTAGAATAATTTGATTCTGCTCAGTGCCATAGCCAATTTGTAAACTTCATTATTGCTTAATTGTCTATATAGATGCTATGAAATAAGGACGGAGTCTTGTGAGTGCAGTGCGCTCTCAAGCGCAAGCCCCGCGCGTGTGTTTTTGTCGCCCTTAGTTACCGCTAGCAGACACATTATATCCTTCACTATCTTCCAGAAGCAAGACATTCGGGTACCCATGTATAAGAGCTTTACTAACTATCCAGCCAGGCGTCCGTACGTCCAAAGGTAGGCTATTACCCAGACCCGTCAACATCTTTGTCTTTTGTTTGGCCGTGCGCTTTTAACATAAGTCTCGTTGTATTTTGCTATCTTGCTCTTTAATGTCTTATCTCTAGCGCGAGAGTCTCTAGATTTTACAGCTTTGCTCAATGATTACTATGTAGACTAAATGCCTAACACAAACACGAACAGCACCACTGCAGTAGAAACCAAATGGCTGCGACCAAGCCTATTATGTTTTATGCTTTGATGCAGCAGGTATCTCAAGGCCTCTTAAAGACATACTTTCGTTGCCGAACAAAAAAAAGAAAGAAATTACACAAAACTGTATAGTATAAGCATAGCTGTCCGTCCAACTGCCAACTCCGCGCCAGACCCAAACCCAAGCCGCGCTACTGTAACTGTAACCTCTGAAAGAAACCCCAGCAGGAGTCATAATTATACCCGAGCCCATTGTGCAATGCGCGCGGCACGCAAAACATTTTTTGTAATTATCTCTTCAAAACCGAAATGTACAAAGGGAAATACACAAAAAAATAAATGAAAAAAACAACCGCATATACTACTGATGGAATAGATAAAACTAACAATGGTCGCTACCAAAATGCTCTACTGTCTGCAAAAAATGCTTGCAGCCAAACTTCAGAGTTTCGCTGTAAAAAACAATATTAAGGCAGAATACTTTTTGCTAAGCTCTGTCATATACTCCTTGCTGCAGAGTATAAGCGTCAAGGACTAATGAAGTTACTGCAGTGCACGTGTTACAGTCAAGGGTTACGGCACTGAGCTTTGTGAATTACAATTCCTTCTCTGCTTCAAGACAAGGCCTTAATTTTTATATGATATGCTAAAAAAGGAAAAGGGTGTTCTTAAGACAATCATTACCTGCACCATTTAGGCAACATAAAATGAATCTGTCAAGCTCTTCATTGTGTAATGTGTATTTAGTAGTTGGCTACGTTCAGTCTTAGTTGTGTTCCATATATCGCTTGTTTCTTATCTGGCTATTTATGATAATCCAAAAATGGGAAGGAATATTCTTAAGACCATTTATGGAATATGTTCTAAGAGTATGATTCTGTTCTACAAAGTGTATTTATTAGCTGGTCTAAGTTACGCTTTTCCGCTTGTTTCTTACCTTCATATAATTGTTGCTAATCTTAATCTTAACACTGTTGTCTTATTTTTTGAGAGTTTCCACAATTGTGACAACATAACTTTAAGCGATGAAGAAAACTTGTATGGCCTTATTTATGAGAAGACTAATGGTAAGAAGGAAGACTATTTGAAGTATTTAAAAAATTCATTTATGCACCGCATGCGTACAGATAAAATATAAAAAGTGAAATCAGTTTGGGACAACAAGCTCACGCACATTGGGCAAGTGAAATCAAGCAAGTTCACAAGTTGCTGTTAAGAATGTTGTTGCTTAAGCTTGAGGCTGTGTTCGGGAGATGGGAGAGCGGGGTGCTGTGTTAGTTGGTTGGCGTGCAACATTGTCGCTTTATGGGTCAAACGTTTGGTTGCACTTATTGCTGTTATTGTTATGGTTAGTGTTGTTGGTGTTGTTATGGGTTGGCATTGGCGATAATAAAGCAAACATATGACAGCAGTTCCTGAGCACTGCTTCAAGTCCTGCTGCGCTTGCAACCCACACACACACACTCACACACACACGCACATGGCATGCATATATAGTAAGGGCAACAACGATAACAGGAAGAACAAAGTTTTTAGCCTGCAGACAGACAGGCAAGCAAGCAAGCGAGCAGGCAAGACGAGCAGCCAATAAAGTCAAGAACAAAGTCATGAAAAAGCGTTGCCAAAAATAAAGCGCGCTTGATACGACAGAGCCAACAAGGCAGCAATTTATATGTACATGTGTATGTGCGAGTGTGTGTGTGGTGGTGTGTGTGTGTGCGAGTGTGTGTGTGGTGGTGTGTGTTATTATTATTTTTACTGCAAGGCATTCGCATAAAGGACATAATCATATTTTTCATCAAAGTCAGCAACAGCGATAAAAACTACAACAAAAGCGCACACCGAGCGCAATAATACAAGACCCCATATGAATGTCTCCCTCTCTCGCTCTCTCACACACACACACACGCTGTGGGTATATATGTGTCTTTCTTGGCTTTTTGTCGCCCCGCTCTCGCGTTCAGCATATCTATTCTGCAGTTGCTGTCAACATTTTTCATATCATAAACACTTTTAGTGTTGATATTACCAACAATAACTTTTACCCACACACACACACACACAATACTGTATATGTGTGTGTGTGTGAGTGAGTGTATTTGACACGCCTTCCTGGCGCTCGGTGGGCGTTTGTGACTTTCGGCTTGGCGAGCGTTTGCCTTTGACGCGCTTCACCATTTGCCCCACATAGTGAACACAAAATGGCGACCTTGGGAACAAGACACGTTGCGTGTGCTCTGCTGGCCAACTGCTTCTTCTTCTTCTTGCAATATGTAGAAAAATGTTTTATCCTTGAGTGCGTTGATACACGCTTAAGCTGTCGTCCGCCCTGTTGAGCAATATTGGGCAGAGCATCCTGCCGCTTTAATAGTGCAAGCTTTAAACTTTGAAAATAATCCATGACGAGTTGCCAATTAGGAAATTAAATAAGACTATGATTTAGTCTGAAACTTGAGCTTCAAGCCACAAGCAGCTACGTATTTGTTTAAAACACAAATTGACATTTGACGTTTGCTATGCCCAAACAAAGCAAAAATGTTTGACTGCCATTAGATTAAGACTAAGCTTGCGACAAAATTGAAATAAATACTTTTTGGTAGGCGAGAAATACAATCAGCCGCCATAAGCTAATAGAATTTGGCACAAATCAATGTCTGAATAGACAGCTAGTCTAAGTCTTAGAAATACCCTGTATCGTTTACATTTCTACACTTTATAAAATGATTAATTAAAGCTTCGGTTTTTTACACAAAATGTATCGTAGTATAAATTTGAAATTATAATATTCATTAGACAAAAGAACTTGCGGCAGCTGTCTTAGCAACAGGCAGGCTCAGGCAAGTTGCCAACAGCCGCAAGCCCACACATGCCAAAGATACACACACACACAGACGCACACGCACACATGGTTAGTAGCCATGGCTATTTGGGCTGTATATCCTTCTGCTCAGCGCCTTAGTTATCTTTACACAAAGATGACATTTGTGTTGAAACAGGCAAATTAGTATTTATTGCTTTTTGCTGTTGATGCTGCTGCTGACATATTATTTTATTTGTTTAATTAATTTAGAAAGAAAGGACCACAAAGCAGCAATATTATCATCCTTCCGCTGCTGCTGCTGCTGCTGCTGCTGGTGGTGAGGCTGCCACTGCCTTATGTCATATGGCATATGGCAGTTGTAATAAACAGAGCGACTAGCAACAGATAAGCAAAGACGTATACTTTCAATGTGAGCTCCCAGACTCGAAGGCTCGTAAATTTTATGCGTAGTTTGGGTTGATTTAATAGCCTTGTGTTTGGGGCAAGCGCTCCCACAGTCCACATAATTAAATCAACTAAATATTTAACGGCACATTTGTTTGCTAGTCTCTGCTTCTGTCCCGCCATCAGTGCTCGGCCATATTCTTGGATTTTTATTACATTGTTGCGGCATTAAGTAGTCGAGAGTTGACCTCCCCCATAAATTAGCAATGGCAACGCCAAATTGTATTAAGTAAATCATGTGGCAATGGCAAGCAGGACACGCCCACTTTGTCGCACGCTCAACCGCCCGCCCGCCCGCCTCTCCCCAAATAAAGCCCGTACAATAATTATTGTGTGTTGATTTGACAAACGCTTTAAGAGCATACATTCTGAGCATTGTTTTCATGTGTTTTATTTATGGCCCGCAAGTCGGAAATATGCGAAATAAATGTCAATGGAATAAGTCCTGAATGCCGAATGCGCTTCATTAAAATTAATTGAATTAACACTTATTGCTAATACATTAAAGCAATCAGAGCTCATAGAAATGTTTTACTGAAAGTTTAAATCTTTAAATGTTGCATACAAAGCACACTGCTGTTTTTATTATAAATTTTCTTTTTCATTCAAAGACTCATTCAAATTACAAAGTTTGAAAAGAATTATCAGACTGAACATCACCCTATCTATTGATTTGTTTTTTATGAAAACTCTGCCTATGGATCATTTAAAAAATATAATTATTGCGAGCGTCAAGATATATTTGGACATGCTTTGATATCTATGTACTATTTCAACTATTATGCAAGCCACCAAATAGTAAAGCTTTAAATATGAAAAATATACTATTTTTATTTGTATGAATTAATTATATCTATATTATATTATTTAATTATATTATATTACTGATCAGTGGTCTTCTATTCGTTAAGAAAATTTACGATAATAATAAAATTTAAAATGTACATTCAAAAATTGGCACATCATACGACTACATCTATATATAGTTAGTTGAACTTCAATAATTTAATTCATAATTCGGGGGTCAGTGGCCCAAAAATGAAAATGTTTGACAAACTAAGAGAGTAGAGTTTGAAATATTTTTTAATAAATATTATATTACCAATTTATTCGTCTGGTAATGAATTGGCGAAGCTTAGCCTGCAATTTTACCTTTATAATCAATTAGGAAGCTTCACTTAACATCTTTACTATCTTAAAGCATAAACAATAAAACTGATAACACCAACAATTAGGACATCGAGAACTAAAAATATAATAAACGTTACTAGGCACACAAAATAGATTAAGTCGATTAAATTAATTTCGCAAGCTCAATTTATTAAAGTAAATACTTTCAACTACAAATTTAATTCTTACTAACTTATTTTTAATAGGACAAACTCAAGCAAACGTTTGACTTCTTCGAAATGAAAGTTTGATTCGAATAATGAATACATGAATATTTAATTTAATTTTTAGAAATTCTCATAAAGTTGCATTAGCAAGTGTATGAATGGAAAAGTTAAGAGTCTTTTGAATGTGTCACAGTTAAATTAAACGAAATTAAAATTCTTAGAACTCAAACTAATGTAACAGAGTTTTGATGAATTAGTCGCATAGACTAGAGGGTTCGTTTATAGAAATGAATAAAATAAATAAAATAATTTACGCTTAAATTTTACATGAAATTGCCGTTGCATGCACATTCTATCATTTCTGTGACTCTTTATTTATGTGTGTGTGGGTGGGATATTTTTATTTTCTTGGGTTGCCATGAAGATTGACTTTGTGTCATTGCTAACATTTTTCCCTTGCTTCTATTTCAATACAGTTTTTGTTTGGTTTTTGTGTGTAATGACACACAAGCCAAGTGACACACACACACACACACACACATACAAACGCCCTTAAATAGGATATAGTCATAAGCACATAAGAGCAGACTGATAGACATTTGTTGAAGACCATTTGCCAGACAGCGCTTGGCTCTCGTTGGATTTATTTCACGGCACATTTAATACGAACACGCGCTCTTGGAAACAGAAGAGCAAAAATGAAAATGAAAATGAAGATGAAAATGAAACAATCGCCTCTGACTGCTTTAAGGACAATTCGACGACAGTTGACTGTTGTGTAGTAATTTGTTTAATTTTAAGTAGCTGTACGATAACTATTTGGCTTGTCAAGTCTGCCAATTTAATCGCTAGGGGAACATTTTCTATGCACTCCCCAACTCCCAGCCTCAGCGCTCACTTATCAAGTGTCCAGAGAGTTGCTGTTGTTGTTATTGTTGGTGGCAGGGTCATAAAAATCAAAAGAGCATAAAAATACATTTGATAACAGAGCCAAGCTCGGTTTGTTGTTTGCTTTCGCCTTTGCCGTTGCCGTTGCCTGTGCCCCTTGGCGTATTTGGCTAAAGTGCTCATTTCAATGTCGCCAAGTGTCAGGCAAGTCGTCCAAGACGTGGGCAGCAGCTTTAGCTACAGCATCAGCTCAGCTTCAGCAATCAGTATAGAGTAGACCCAGCACAGGAAATTGGCAATGTCATGAAAACACATTGAAGGGAGCGCGCGTTGTTGTAAGCCAATGCCAACGTCCAAAAGTGAATTAAAATAAATTTGCTAGCGGGGATTTGGGGATTTGTTGTGCTACGCATTTTTAGTATGGCTCCAAGGACACGCCGGAGCTAAACCAAAGCTTTTCGACTTTCACACTCAGGCAGCCAACCAGGGCTGGCAAAATGTAAGCAATTAAAAACTCAATTGTGGCTCAAGCCGTCTAAGTAAATATTTAGCACAGTTGAATAATTTACATATTGATTTTTAGCTTTAACAATTTCTGTTTTTTGCCAGCCCTGTTTGCTCACTTCCGTTGTTGTTTTTGTGCTAAAACATACTCGTAATAATAATTTGCTGCATTTGGGAGCGCTTCGATGTTGTTTGTCGCCCGCAGCTGTTATATTAGCTCTAGACTAAGATGATGGTCTTGTTATCGGCATCGCTGTTTGTCTATTGACATTAGCATACGGCATTTATATAATTGTTATATCAAATATCAAGCAATGTCGGACACACTTTAAACGCTCAAAATGCCATCAAATTTATGGCTTTAAAATTAGCGTAAAGCAAACCCATCGGCCCAGCAGCAGCAACAACAACAACAAGAACAGACGCCAAGCAGTAGGCAAAGTCTAAAGTAAATTGCGCCACGGCTTCGGCTTCGACTTGGGCTTGGGCTTGGGGTGCGTGGCATTGATAATGACGCCACGCTGGCTTATGTCTTGAGGCTTGGGGGTTTGCTTATGGCCCAGTTTACAAACTTTACAATTAGATTTGAGCGTGGCTGAGCTGTTGCTAGGTCTTTTGGTCGCTAAAAAAAAAACATGCTGGCCCCCAATGGGCGTGATTTATTGGCACATTGTTGGTTTGTTGTGGCTTAAGCATAAATCAGCAAAATATGTTGCAACTCCGTTAAGCAATTCAACAACTCGCTAACGGCTTTAAAACGTGCCAAGAAAAGAAACACCAGAGCGACAAACTAACATAAATTTCAACCCTTTTTTTTGTTGTTGGTCCGTGCTTTGCATTTGGGGCACGGTCAACGACTTGGTCCTAATGATTATAACATAATCCAAATTTCATTACGCTTACATCAATTGCAAATGATAAATGAAATGCTTAAATAATGAGACCAAATCTTGGGCCATTCTGCACTAACCCTTTTTTCTATTACGAGACATGGCTTACATTAGTGTTAGAGTTAAGTGGGCCAGAACCAGAGTCCGCTGACTAGGGCAACAACAACAACAACAACAATAATGCAAAGAAAAGAAAGTAAAGCGCTTTGTATAAACAAAACAAAATTGTTTATATTTTAGATTATTTAATAAAAACTTGTCTAGCCGTTCGCACAGCTGTTGCTGTTGCCAAAGTTCGAAAAGAGAATTTCAATTTCGTTGTGTTAATAAATTTCTCTCAATTCTTTTTTCTTTTATCAGTTGCGTTTCTTTATAGCATTTGCATAATTTTCTATAGATTAAACTACAATTTATCATATTTTTTTTCGCACACTCAAATTTGTTGTTGTTGTTGGAGTTACGCCCGACTGCTCAAAGTGATTTTTAATAGGAAGCTAGAAGGGGGGGGATCTTAAGCTGCCGTGTCCCTTCTCAAACGAAATCATTTGTTTATAACTGAGCAAAATGAATGGGGATTTGTGTTGAGCTGACAGTGGAGGTTTAGCTGCAGTTGCTTCGTTTTGTTTCCTTTCGAACGGTGCTTCCTACTTGAAATGCAGAGTCAGCGAAAAAGGATAAACATACATCAAAGGCGGCCATAAATCTGTGGACACACCCCTTACCCTTACCCCCAGTCGCTCACTTGAGTGCTGCGAAAATGCGAAAATCACTTTGCAATATTACACAGAGAGCACATAAAGCGCCACGCACGATATCTTGACCAAACAATGAGCGAAACACACACATAAAGAGATATAAATCCAACTTGGCAGCGAGACAGAGAGAACTTTTGAGTGAAGTCAACACATTTTCACACACAATAAATTTTTGCCAGCTTGCCAGTTTGCAGGAAGAACGGATACGTGTGCTACAAGCTCCGAGCTTCGAGCTCCGAGCACCGAGTCTGAGCTCTGAACCACAGATAGCAGTGCCGAGCATGTTGGCCAAAGTGCAAAAGGCGTCGCCGCTTCAGTTACTTATTTGGCTTGTTTGCCTATTGATTTTGCTGCCAAAACTTAAAGCCAAACTTCGAAGGCCGCGCCAACCTTGAGATCGAGACAGAAATTGTTTTGGCCAAATTACCCATTGAAAGATTTATGGGTGAAAATGCCGAAGCGTTAATCCAAGTCAATTAGTTTCTTTGTTCATTTCGCTCACAAAACTTTTGCCAGCTGACGAAAACTTTTGGCGACCTTTTGCACCTGAGCGACCTTCAGGACCTGCCAAAGTTTCGACGCCAAATGTCAACCAGCATGCTCACCTTAAGCGTTCGATTATGAGTTGAGGCTAATTACAAGCACAATTTTATTCTATTTTTACAAATTTTTGTGCATTTAAATAGAAATTTAATGTCAGGCCAGCAAATATTGAATGAGGCTTCATTGTGCAAAACTCTTTAGCTGGCTTTTGACACTTGATGTCTTAGTTATTTCCACGAAAGCCAGCACACACACAAGAATATTCCCCTTTGGCAACCACTCGGCACACACACACACACACACACACTCCTTTATGGTAGCAGTCTTTCTTGCCTACGCCTGATTTGTTGCCATTGAATTGAATGATTTTGTTTTTCAATTTATTGGGATTTGCTCAACTGGCAAGCAAGCAAGCACGCACACGCACATACACACACACACACCACACACACACACACAACACACCACACACACACACGCATTGAAGTCCTGTCAGCTAAGCATATATACAAGTATATGGACATACATTTGTTTGTATGTACATATAGCATTTTTATTATAAAAGGGCGCCTCGATATTATCAGAAATTGATTTATTTGACTCTCGACCAATGGCTTCTGGTTTGCCAATTTCTTAAACGGCTTGCCACACGCTCGCTTAAAGCCTTTGTGCTTTGTCTTGTATTTGCTCCTGCTTCAATTTGCTGACCAAAACACGTTTCATGCGTTTGCATTTTTTATTTCATTCAATACATAAAAACCATTTTCAAATGCATCAAATTGTTTTCGCACGAACTTATTTAATTAAAATGCTTTTGTTGCCGCTTACAATCATTCACGTCGCACGCAGTGCCAATAAAAACAACACTGTGCTACACAAACATGCAAATGCATATCATAACAGCAAAAAGTTTTTACAATCAATTCGTAGCTACTCTCCTGAAACATTAACTGAAGTTTGATAAGCTTATTTCCCCTAACTGACAGTAATGCGATTCAAGATTTCTGCGCTTATACAACGATGGGCAAAGGATTCTGATGCCTAAGCAAAATTTGTTTATTTAATTTTATCTTGCTTGACTTAAAATGTTCTTGTTTTCAATATTCAATCGGCTAAAATCATTTTAGTATACGAGTACTTAAACTCTTATTCTAGTAGTCCATTTATTTTTAATAACTTTCCCTTGTTTACAATGATCATAATCCTAGATCGGCGACATTTTTCTGAGTACATATATTTTTTTTTATTTTTCACATTTCCATTATGTAGCTTCAACCCTCCCAGTATTCAAAATTATATGGAATCTTCAAACACAACTTTCAACTTTATACTTAAAAATACTTATGCTCAAATTATTTTCCTTTTGGATTTTTTCAAAACTTTATTGATACTTCTAATACATGTATAGTATACATGTTATTATTAAAAATAATATTTAATTTTAAAATACTTATGCTGAATATGTTCCACCATATAAATAAAGAAAAAGCCGCCGATAATTTTCAAAAAATGTATGTTTGGTTTTTACAATTTGCAGCAGAGTGTAAGAAATTTCTTTGCATGCGCATACGTATATGTATATATGTATATGTATTTTTTCTTTGCGCTTGTATGATTATTTTTAAAATCCGTTAACCGCAGCGCTGACGACCACAAGCGCCTGGCAGTTGGCATTGCTATCTGTGACTGGTTATTAAAAAGAAAATAAAAAAACATAAACGAAATATAGTATAAAAAATCCAAAACAAAACCGAACGCGAAGTTTAGCACAGAGCTGGCGCTCGAAATGTGTGGGGAACACCCACGGTGCTGGCTCGGAAGGGGGCTGTGGGTGGAGAGGGGAAATGTGTGCTGTGCGCGTCGTCCATAAATCCCGCCAGAAATTCACATGTGTATGGGTTTTTTATTGCCATGTATGTAGGTTTTGTACTCGTTGTGCTTTTGGCAGTGCCCCGAAGGCAAAACGCTTGGCGTCGCTTTCTTTGCAATTGCCACGAGGTGACCCCTTTTGGGCTAACGTGTGGCAGTGGCTGTGCCTGTGTCTGTGCCTGTGTGTGTGTGAGGGGCCAAAGGGTGGTAGGCCAGCGGCGAGCTTTGCGCTTAAGTCTAATGCGAAAAGTTGTGAATAGGCTCAGTAGGAAATCCTATTTTATGGCGCAAAGTTACTGCAGTCATAAAAACGTTGGCCAACTGTGATGCACAACGCGCGAAAAAAAAAATACAACGCACAACAAAACATAGCAAATGACTAACAGATAAAAGCAAGCGACCAAGAAGAAGAAGAAGAAGAAGAAGTACGAACAGTTAGACAGTGAGTGCCGAAAAACCAACAAAACTCTTAAACAGAATTTCTTGTTTTGAAATTTGGTTTGTTTGCTTTCTTAATATACATAAATATTTTTATTAAGCTTTTGCTTTTCTGAGTACACGCATATAAACATGTGCGAAAACAGGATCAGACGCTTCAAGCCGCTTAGCTGTAACTGTAAAGTTTTGACGAGAGTTAGAGCGCTGTGTCCCTCTTCACCCACGTGGTGTAATAATACGCTGATATCGGTGGGCAAAGAATCTTTAGATGAGAAGTGTTTTCAATTGGTTGCGAGCACACTCAAAACTAAATTCTCTCTCCCACAGTAATCATAGAAAATATATAGATGAAATGTTTTTTTATTAAGCAATTCTGTCACATTTAATTTGCTGGCTCAATAGCAGAGAGAAACCAAATGTATGCATATTTAGGTAGATTTATTTTTTCACAATCGTAATACAGGAACAACTATAAATGTTATTCATGGTTTTATAATAAAGCCTTGACTCTTCTCAGAAAAAACAATACATGACACTTATTTAAATTAAAATTTGGTAATTAAACAATAACGTAATAAAGTTGAGTACAGCTTACTATTTGATACACGTTGGCAGCACTCAGTATAGAAAATTAGAATATATCTAAAGTTATTTATCTAATCGGATCATCAGCAGTCAGTAAAGCTTGAATCTGATATTAAAACGTTAAGTACATAATATTTATTTTATGAATATATTTTATTTTATTTGTGGGAAGGGAGGGGATTCAAAAGCAGTGAGTTATTGTTGCATGGGGCTTAATAGACTGAATTTCTTGCTTAACCTCTCCCGGTTAGATACATTTGCACAACATCATGATGTCCTTTACTCTTTACATACATAAATCTCTATGAGTATAAAAATAACAAAAATATACTTTACACTTGGAAACAAAAATGTATTCTCGGAACCAGGGCCAGATTATGGTTTTTCTATATGCCATATGCACATATTTTGTCACTTCTTAACAATGTCAGAAAACTAAAGCTAACAGAAGCTGAATTGAGGTTGTTTTTAGTTAGTAAAATGTTGCATTTATTAATTAAAAATACATAATATAGTACACATATACAATAAGTATTTGTGAATTTATTGTAAATTTATGTTAATTTACAAAAGCTGCCACTAGAGCAGTTACAGTTACAATTACATTTACAATGCGTCAATAAAAATTTATTATAAATTGGCTAAAGCCAATGAATATGCCCCATTGTCGTAATATGCAAATAATTTGGTTAAAATGTTATTGCAATTGAATGCACATATTTTAATTTGCATAAACATGAGCATTGAACGCTGAGCTTTGCCCCGAACCAGCCCCGCCCATGCCCCAGAATCAAGCTGGAACTAGAACACATCTATCTACGGTTCGCATGCCCCAATGAGCTGAACAGCGCGGCACGCAAATCCGACACGTAAAATAATAAGCGGAAATGTTGAAAAATTCAAAGCAGATTCCCAGCATCTGTCTCCAGGCTCAAACAGCAGGTGACGCTATCGCTGCCGCTGCCGCTGCCGCTGCCATTATCGCATTGACGTTAGCTGAAAGTCAAGATTTGTGCGCATTAATGGCATCGATTCAATTTTCAATATCTGTGGCACGTGACTGCCGTCTTGCCGGCGTTGTCATTGAAACCTGACGTGCCAAACATGTTTAATTGCAGCTAGCTCAAAGCCAGACATTTAAAGTATGCAGAGCCAAGTTGCCAATTATCGGCAAAGAGATGAAGACAGAAGAAGAAATCTCATAGCACAAACCATATTGAAATCAACCTTAGCTGGCAATCAATCTTTTACATTTTTTTATTAAACTCATCGATTGCGAATATTGTTAATTTTACTTAATGTTACCAAGTCAATGACAAAAGTACAATACCCAGGCCTTTGTCAAGTATGCGATAAACAGGCCCAGAAGTCCACACAAACAAGCGGCGATGGGCTTTTGGCACATCGTAAGTTACGCGGAGATTAATAGCCGCACTGAGTGCTTGGCACCTATCAAATTCAATCAAAGACATTCATCAATTTTCAATTTGGCATTTGGACCTTGCCAGTCGCCTGGCCCCAACGTCCGAACTATTCAGAAAATAAAACGAAAGCAAAAAGCAGAATACAGCAAAAACGGATGCTCGGCTGGCATTTTGCAGCAAACTTGGGTGAGATTTCTTGCTTCCGACAGAGCACATCAAAAGCGAATCGCAGCTTAAAAAGCACTGGGCGCAAAAAAAAAAAATGTACACAAAATATGAAAAATCGTCACTGACCACAAACACACACCAACAACAACAGCAAGAACAACATCAAGAACAGCAGCAAGAGCAACCAAAACTCATGCACACTCACACTAAAAATTGATTCAATATCATAAATTAGATTTGAAATGCTCAAAAGCTTTGGCAACGTTCTCAAACGGCAGCCGCCCATAAAAATGTGTGAGAAATTTGCTGCTGTCGCTTGACATTTTTTGCACGCTCATACGCAATGGCCAAAGGGGGCGGTGGGGTGGGTTGGGGAAACCAATGAAGTGCCACAAAATAATGTAAATTATATTTACGTGTATTTTGCATAGCAATTGCGTTGTGATTTTTATTCTACTCTGCGGCGCACAGGGCGTATGCGCAACTTTTCTGTTTACACCACATTACCAGCGCGCAGTGGGGACAACTGACGCGTGCCTTATAAATGATGTACAATCAATTAATTTGTGGCTTGTTTACAAAGCGACTAGGCACAACCGATGAAGCCTGCCCAGCTGCCCATGGGTTCGGAGTGGGATTGGGATTGGGAGAGAGAGGAAGCAATAACAAAAGCAAACAACAGCGGCCCAAAAAATTATGCGTAATTTAGCAGCAATTTTTGGGCATTTATCACACTCGAAGGCAAAGTGTTTTAGCTAATGATGGCAAAATGTTAGTTTTGGGCCGCTTTGTTTGATATTTGATATCAATTTTATGCAGCCGCTGATGAATGTGTTGAGTGTATTTAGATTAAAGCTGAGAGGGATAGGAAATATATTACGAACAGTCGAACAGTCGAACATCTTAAGGCACACATGTCATTATCTCTGCTCAAATCAGTGAGCAGCAAATACCACGTTTGACAACAATAAACAAGTGATCAATCAATCAAGCAGGCAAGTTGTCCAGCGGCACAACGGACTTTGCTCTAAGCAGCAACATGTGACAAGAGTGAAGCGCCCGCGTTGCAAGTGCTTACTGCCGATTTCAGCAATGACGTAGACACTCGAGTGTCAGTATAATTAGCGCATGAGGCGCACAACGAGCTGTGGCCGGGACTGAGGCAGAGGCTGAACGCATCCATCAAGCGAAGCAATCAATATGATTTTAATGCCAAACGTTGCACAAATCACAGAATTACGGCACGAAAGTGACTCCCAATCATATCAACATGTCAGCAGTTATGGCTTGTGATTAATCATGGCCAGAAGTGGACCACACACACACAAACACACAAATGAGTTCGGCCTCCATACTTTAACCAAAGCGGGAGCGAGTGAGAGCAGATTAAATACTCTGAGGTTGGGGCAGGCGTATTTAAATGATTTCAACATAATGCAGCAGCAACTTCATTCGAATGCCAACTTTTTTTTACGAGCTCAAACTTTTGACCTTTTTTATTTTATTTTATTTTCTTTTCTGAGCCAACAATACAATCAACACGTTTCGACAATCGATCGATTTCATGAGCAATCAAACGATGTCACATGCGGCAGCGGCAGTGGCAATAGCAGCAGCAACTTGTGGCAAAGCCAAAGTTCTTAACCCCGTGGCGAAGTAAAAGCAACAAACCCACAACAATAACACCACCATCACCAGCAGCAGCAGCAGCAGTGGCAATAAAAGAAAATCCATTTAACAGCCAAAACTCTCGCCCCGACTTAAGCAGCAGACAGAAAACTGTGCGACAAAAAGCTGAGAGCTCAAAGCTCAGATCTGCGAGCAGAAAAACAAATTCAAATTAAATTTTTGCTGCTACAAAGGAACTTTTTAGCCCAAGTTTGTTTGCTTTATCAATATTTTTACAATACTGACAAATAAATATGCAAATAATTCCGAAAACTTTGATACACAGCAGAAATAAGCGAAATATCTGTTAAAATGTTATGCAAGAGAAAATATTAAAAACTAGCACAGACCCAAGCTAAACGCAAAGTTTAAAAGAACAAAATGTTAATAGCTTGTACTGTTGCAAGTTGCATGATATACTAACTAGTCATAACCCATTCATAGCCTGAATACAACACTAAAGAAGTTTCTATCGCCGCTGCTGTCGCCCCTGCCGTTGCTATTGCCTTTGGTTTGGCCTGCCTGGGCAGAAGTTAACAAGAACACGTAGTAAAGATTTTGCCGTTTAGGTTTTAATGCGATTAGAGTGGCAGACAACAGAAGCAACAGCCGGAGCGAAGCTCACAGCCACCGGGTACGGTCTACAAAGCCGTTTTAGTTCTGTGATTTATGGCCGCAATACACAGTGCGGCCGAAAGAGATAGAAAGAGAGAGAGAGAGAGAGAGTTACAATCGATGCTCCAGCTCAAGACGCAGGCTCAGACGCAGGCACAGGCACATGGTCAAGGCACTGGCTTGTCTTGGCCAACCATATTTAACTTAAAAAATTTATCAATTGGATTTGCAAACTGCTTTGTCATAAGTTCTGTGGCCTTCCGACACTAAAGCCCAAAAAGACTAGAAACAAGTTGCATGCGTTTCTCTCTCTCTCTCTCCCTCGTTCTCTCCACGCTGATTAAGCTTAGGTCAAGGCAAGCTGTGACTATCGAAGCACGTGCCGTTATTTTGTATTTGATTTACTGTTGAGAGCTCTGGCTCAATAAAGATTGGGGGCTGGCTAAATCAGCATCCCATGGGAGCTTGGGTGTGTGTGCTTATAAATATGACGTATGCTCTAGTTCTTATCTATTAAGCAGTGCAGCAAAAGAACAATTAAATTTAAATCTCTTTAAGCTTGCATAATTAATGTGGAAATTCTTTTAGTTATAATTATTATAATTGAGTACAATTGGCAGCAGCTCTTGTGCAACCTGCTGCTGTTGGCTCTACAGACTGCATAAGTATGCAAATACCTTTATGTATGCAACAATATTTTTAATGATTTCAATTAAGCTGAATTGCTTGATTTCATGCATTACAATGATGTTAATAGCAACGACAACAACACAGCAACAACAACAACGACGCTGGCTTTTGTAACACTGTCAACGTTCTTTACGCGCTGCCAGGCTAAATATTTTAATTAAAGAAATAATTACATTTAATGTATGGAACGCATTGGCAATGCACGTGAAATGGCAACGCACGCGAAATTCATTCTTAACAATTTGTGCTTTTTAAATCATTTGATGTTTTTTTCGCCGATATTACGTATTTCGTTGTTTTTTTAATTTTTGTAAAACTTCATTAAGCGAATTTATTGCGCACAGGTTGAGTAAAATGCAATTTAAATGCGCAAAAAATTACCCAATGCAACAACTGTAAATGGGCGTACGTCTACGTGTGTGTGCGTGCGTGAGTGTGTGTTTGTCACATTTAGGTCATCAATGAAATGAAACGCGCACCTACGACAGTTTTGCTTGCTTAATTATTTCAATTAGGGCAACATTTTTATACAAATGCATATACTATAGCACACGTACACATTGAAATTATCTGAGAACGTATTTACAGCTCCAATACCAACACCAACACCAACAGCAGCAACATCAACTCGAACTCGAACACGAACTGCAGAAAAAATGCGGTTGACACAAATGAATTTTCAATTTGTTGCGTTGTCAGGCCACAAATACGAGCAGAGCCGTCAACATAAATAGCAATTTATATTATCTACTTGTTATTGGTTTTATAATTAAGCTGTAGTGCAATAAAAAACATAACTAAAATATTGTACGTATTCGAGTTTCAGTTGCTCAATTATAGTTGAGTTTTGAAACATTTTTACAGTTTATTCAAAAGTAATACAGTACAAGCTCGATACAAAGTTAAATTATTGCTTAAAGTCTGTTTTGTTAAAAATTAAATTATTGCTTAAAGTCTGTTTGTTAAAAATTTAATCATGGAAAGCCCTGAAGTGTGTTGTTTTTCTTGTTCCAGACTTTTTCGAAATATGCGAAATCGATTTGCGAACAAGTAAAAAGACTAACTGACGACTGGGAACTAACTCCTAGCGGCTGAAATCGCTACATACCAATCAACCACCCCTTTTCACTTTACTAACCCTTGGCAAAGTATTTTGATAGGTTGGTAGCAAGTGCTTTGGGTAGTTCAAGCGGTGCCAATCGACACTTTTAGTACTGGAGAGCAAATTAATATTGCATTAATTATTATCTCTATGCTCAAGCCTTAGAAAAGTCAATGCACAATAACTATTTGTTGTTTGCGTTTTAGAGTGTTCATTGTAGCGAGCAGCCACTGTATATATATATTGCCTTTAGCTACTTTTCACTTCAATCTTTAGGTGCTGCTTCGTTACCCGGCGACGTGAACGCTTTAATCTTGTTTAAAAATGCGTAGCTGAAGAAACAACAACAACCGCTAAAAGGATGAGTATGATTAGAGACGGTAGCAAGCTGGCTGCGTGACTGCGCGTTAAGGTGCGTACACACACACACACACACACACACACACACTTATATAGAAGCAATTTCTGTTAAAGCAGGAAACCTGTAACAAGGCAGTGCGCACAAAAAAAGAAGGAAAACAATATAAAAAATTCCCTGCCTGCATTTAGGCGCGTCTCCTTGTCAAATCAGCGCTGTAAGCATTCTAATGAGAAGTGCCTTGCCAGTTTCCTCAAACTTGTGCTTTATTTTTTTTTTTTGGCAAGCGCTGGCAACAAAGTGCCGCTATCAGAGTCATGTAATCAGAGGCGCATTTTGGGCATGGCAGGTACTCGACTTCAAATTCCTTTAGCCTGTCTCTGCTGCTCTTTATGTTTTATTTTTTTATGCACGTTATATAATTTCATATTTTTGAAGATAATTATGTCGATAAGTTGAAAAAGGCAACGCACATTGTGTAAATAAACCAGGTGCAGGCAACAACAAGCCGCAAGCAGCAAAAAATACGAAAATGAATAAAAAAAGGTGCTGGAAAAGAAGGCAGCACAAAGGCCAAGATGAATCCGATACTGAGCGGGGATATACAAACGATACTTGATTGTTAAGCTAGAGAATCTCGGATTAGCAGACAAGCCGGGCTGTGCTTATTAAAATTGTAATGTTATAGATAATCTTATAAAAAGATTTAGTTATATTCAGGAATAATCATAGCATATAACTAGATGCCTGACTTTAAGCTCGATCTGGCGCCTTGTTGAATCGAAAATCCGATTTACAATAGTAGAAGCTCCAGACAAAGGGAAATGCTTTGCCTGACCCAAAAATACACTGGTAATCGGCAAAAGCTGCAACCACTAAAACACAGTAACAACAACAACAACAATGAAAAAAGAACACACAACTCGAGCCACAACAATAACAACTGCGGGCAAGCTTTAAGCCTTTGCCTGGTCTGCCTCCTAAGCTGTGCAACCAGCCGCTGCAATTTCATTATAGCTAGCCTGGGCACTAAAACTCACTCTCCCCATTGACTTTGCCATTACAAGGAAAAAAACATTTGCATTGCCTGCAAAAGGGTTGAAGCTCAAGTGCTTGGGGATCACAGCTCCGGTAATTGTTGCTGTTGTCTGGCAAACTGAATAGAATTTTTGCCCAAATTGTTCCATTTAGCTGCTTATGCTGCCTTTGTTAATCATTTAAGGCTCATCAAGTGCCGACCTGGTGCTCTTCACTCTCTACTCTGTGCATGGATTATTTGATGAAACAAAATTATTTGTGGTAAAGCATTAATTGAACGCTTTTTTTATTTGTTTTATTGCCAATACAACTCGCTGTTGCCACGCCCATTTTGGGTTTATGTATAATAGCTTTAATTATGCGTGCATTGAATATGCAATTTGTATGCGAACTAGTTGGCATCTGCCGCACTCGCCGCACCGCACCAATCAACGCGTTGCAATGCAAAACCTCATCAACATTTAGCAGCGATGCATAATTCATAGCATACTTAACAGCGCTCGCGCATACAGCCATAACATACACACACACACACACAGAGAGAGCACATAAATTGATTTGATGTCCAGCTGCGTAACAGGCCCGCGGTTGTTTTGATTTCGTTTTCCGTGCAACCTTTAATTAGAAATATTGCCACATTGCCAAATGATTTCGTTGCAAGCTGCAGGTGCTTCGGTGGAACTAGTGGGGCATACAAGTTAAATATTGTGTAGCAAAAAATGCAATAACAAATTGTTTGTGTGTGTGTTGCTTGTGTGTGTGTGGAGTGCACGGCAAATGCATTAAAACCACAGCTCGTACATTTATTTATGCATTTATGCGCAAAATTAACTAATTTAAGTGACATGCTATATTTTGGTCAGCACTCGATTCTGCGGCTCCGCATTGAATTAGTCACCCCATCGGGCTCTAATTGAGTTAGCCTGCCTATTAAGAGAGTGCAGCTTAATTGAGAGTTCATGTTAGATCCATCACTAGCATGCAAATTTCATTTAAACTGCAGCTTACGCAGTGAAAAGCAAAATTATGTTTTCAAAATTCTGCGAAAATAGATATTTTGCATTCCAGCCTACTTAGCATAACAAGCAGCACTATTCAACGGAATTTCTCAAGTTAATTTTGTAGAAGAAGTGCATATCTGTGAAAGCTTAAGCCGAGGCAGCAACTGCTGCTGCTCTGCTCTGATTTATCTTGCCAACAGAAATTAATAAGAGAAAGAGGTTAAGCACTTCCTGTCGTTGGCAGCACACAGCAGCGCACAGCAGTGGCAACAGCAATAACACAAATAACTACAAAAAAATGCTAGAAAAATGCCAACTAATATTCTATTGTCATTGTCGTTATTATGGGGACCAAGTTAGGGGTAGTCGACGGAACTAAGAGCAGACATTCCAATAACTGTACAACATCCGCTCGCGCAACACAATGCGACAAAACGTTTCCAATTTCAATGGAGAAAATATTTCTATTCTAACATGAAAATATTTTTATCAGCCTTTTATGTCTGTCTGTGTGTGTGTCTGTATGTGGAAATCCAAACGGCTCTTCACCTGACGACGACAAGATAACACAAAAAAAAAAAACTATGCTCAACAAAATTCAATCTTAATCCAGTCGATCAGCAAGAAATTTTTTAGCACACAAGCACAAATGTAACTTAACATGGCAAATATATATATATATATATCGAATATATATATGTAGAAAAATGAAAAGGTTGTAAGGCATACACCATGCGTTGGGCGCCGAATGGAGTCGGTGACGTATGCACTTGACTTGACTTTTACATTTGCAACGAAGGCTCTGCGGCTGTGAGGCCGTAAGTCTCGAACTCAATTCAAGCTAAAGCCAAATCCAAAGAAAAATAGTTATTGTTAGTCGTCGACGACGAGCAGCGATACCAGCAGTAAGTAGCTTTATTATGGGATTCTAAGTTATTATGCCCACATGATAGGAGAAAGCGTGGGACGAGGGAAGAGGGTGACAGAGTGACAGACTCCAGTTACTGTAACTAGGTGACATTGCGAGCACTCAAATATGTAGCTTTTTGCACTTTAATGCAAGAGGCTTACCACTGATATGATGAAGGGCTAAATATGCCGGCGCCTTGGGCTTAAAAATATATGTATTTGTAAGCAAATGAGATTTTTCGAAATGTGCTCATTATTTATCACTATTGCTCGAAAAAAAGAAAGGGCGTTCTAAAAAAAATAATGTTAAAGCTTATATCGCCACTAAAAATTCTTATGACTTGCTTTTAATTTAGTGCAGAATTAGATAAATTTATGTCAATATAATCATGCAATATGCCTATGAAGATTATTCTTATATCTATCCATATCCATTCTATACTTGAATTTATCCTGTTTTTCATGCGTTAAGTTTTGCATCTGGGAAGATAAGAATAATTTGCGACAGGGAGAAAACGGCGTGGTGGACCGCAAAAAGTATATAATATATATTCTTGATCAGCAAAACAAGCTCATTCGACATACCCATGTCCGTCTGTACGTCCGTCTGTCTGTCTGCTTGAGCAACAGCAACTCTGAAACTATAACATCTAAAGCTAACAAAATGTACAATACAAACGAAAACGATGCCTTAGTAAAAGTGTACAAGTAAAAATATTTCTACCCAGTAGGCGGTAGTTTTTATTTTCAATGTAAGTAAGCTTCTATACGCTCGGAAATTTTAGTTTATTCCAAACGCTTATGTGAAAAGCAACAATCTTTGATCCTTTTTTATAATTTATACTATTTTATTTTTATATATTATACTTTCCTGATTTTGTGTAATTTTTTTATAATCTGTTTTATCACTGGTTTTGAAGAGTCACATAAGTATATATTATTACTTATATATATTATTAAATTATATTATATATAAATATTTATTTTGTGATCCCCAGATGGACGCGAAAGCAGATGTTGGACCTGTAGTTAGCAAAGGGTTTATAAAATTTATGACAAAGTATGGCACTCAAAAATACGGCGTGGATGTGTTGGATGCGTCTTTAAGAGGCTGCAGAATGTGGAACAATTTCAGCTCGAAGGAGCAGGACGAGTATCGCAGATTGGACGATATAGACATCGATGACGATGTTTCAGACACGTGCTGTCCCAAAAAGCGTAAGCCAGCTTGTCACAAGAAACCAGCCTGTCGCAAAAAATCGGCCTGTCACAGAAAGAAGAAGCCCTCTTGCCGTCGTAAGCCGAGTTGCCCAATGCGTCGCAAGCCCTCCTGCCGTCCCAAGAAAAAGTCGTGTCGGCCAAAGCCAAGGTGTGGCAGAAAGAAAATCAGATGCCAGCACCCCGGTCCAATTACCAATAATGGCTATCTTAACTTTCTACGCGTCTATCGGCGCAAGCATTGCGGCTTGAAGCCCAACGATCTGGTCCTGAAGGCTGCACGCGCTTGGTGTCGCCTGCCCGAACACAAAAAGGATCGCTATCGTCGCCAAGCATGCAAGGTCACCAAAAATTGTCGCCACAAACGCCGTCGTGTCTGCACGGGAAAAAAATAGAAACTTAACGCCTGCCTCGCTGGCCTCAAAAATTAATTTAAAATACTTTTGCGTCCTGTGCTAAATTTGTAGTGCTGTGGTGAAACAAACCTAAATTTTATTGTTTACGAATCGAGCTGAGCTTACAGTAAATTCAGAAAGTCTACAAGTTGCTTAATTAGTTGGGATGTGATTGGCGATTCCTGCAGCTTATATATGGAAATAAGTAAATTCTTTTTAGGCATGGATGTAAAGGCCAAAGTAGCCCAGTTGGTGGTCAGTTTGTCATAGAATTATTAAAACCAAAGATTCTAGACGTTCATTCACTTTCTATAAAATATTTTTCGCATCACCTGCTGGTGAACTTTGTTTTCAAAATGTTGTCTATGGAAAAACTTTAAATGCGTGTTTAGGATGATTCCTTGGTCGTCGAGTCATAGTATTGTTAACGCCCACTAAATATACCTAGGCATATGCCGAGCTTTAATCGAGGACAATTTATTGGTTGGTGGAAATTTATTAGTGTTTTAAGGCCCGCGTCTTTGTTGGCGGGTGGTATAATAATATAATATCGTCCATATATATGGTCAATGTTCCATCATCTAGAAGTGATCTTAACAAACACTGCAAAAATGTATCTCATGAATACCGCGGGAGAGTATGTGATTCCAAATGGAACAGAATTAAGTTCGTATTTCCCGCTAGGAGTTACAAATGACGTAAACTTGTGTAAAATCTCTCTGACTTGCACATAAAAAATAATCGTTTCACAAATCCAAAGTTGTAAACACTTGTCCAATTTGAAGATTATGTTGACTATAGCTGTGGGTAATTTATAAAGAATAATCTTTAGATTTAGTTGAATGTTATCAAAACACGGTCTATTCTTTCCATATTTCTTTGCAACTAAGACAATGGGTGACATATATTCGAAATCACTATATCGAGTCATCATCATCATCTAGCCACTTTTTCATTTGTCTCTTGTTCTCTTGTTTATTGTATGATAACCGTCGGGGACTCGTACTTAATCTATAAGAATAATATCTTAATAGTTGGTTGAGCTCAACTTTAATGCGCTTACTTGTTTCTTATTGAAAATGAAAAGCTGTATGTGAGGGCTTTCAGTTCAGATATAGAGTTCACACCATTTATGGTTCAGTTGACAGTTTGTAGGCTGGCGCGTGGCCTACAAATTTCGGTTGGTGGGTTTGTATTTGCTAAAACAATTTTGACCCAGTTAATAATTTAGTACATTAAATGGCTCAAATGAGTGTGCTGCCAGCATTTGTTGTGTCACTTTTGACACTAAGGCTAATTTAATGGAAAACAACAACAGGCCAACGAAGAGGCCAAGAGGCCGAGCACGCGATGCTTGATCCAGGCAGTTGACGCTACTCGCGGCGACAACAGACTTGAGGCCCACATGCGTCTAATATTTAAAGTGACATATCTATTTATATGCAAATGCTCTGCGCACACTCAACGTACATTGGAGTGTCACCTGAACTCATAAAGGTGTACTGCTTGTAGTAAGTGTTGCATGCGTGCCAAGGCGCAGCCCATTGTTGAATTCCTCGCGCAATAAATCACAGCGCGTACGTTTAGCATATGAGTGTGTGGAGTGGGGAGTGTGGGCAGTGCTAGAGAAAAATAGAAACTAATAAATCTAAAGCCAATTAATTGACTTAACTGCTACCGGCTTGCCAGCCACTGGCAAAAGGCCTCAGCTCCTTTCAAATGGTTCGCAATTTATAACCGCACCATAAACTTGAACCCGCACATAATAAATCATAACATTTTGCAGATAATAGAAAGCCTTCTAGCATATAAACACACATGCACACAGACACAGACACAAACACACACACACATGTGTCTGGCCGTAAATACTGAAATTCTAAATCCCTTGAGAGATTCGCATACATTTCGCTCTCAGTCTGATTCCCGCTGTTGCCGTCCGTATGTTTTAATCGCAGCGCTTGCGGCTTGAAATTTTAATAAGTTGCTTGCAAAAATTTTCATAGTAAATTTTTAGTTCTAAGCTCAGACGCATAATTTATGCCAGCCCGCCTGCTGCAACCAGGTCAAAATAAATCTGAGCCCTACAGGATGTTGGCCATGTTTCCGCCGGCGTCGGGTAAAAGCAAATCCAATCAAAATCATGTTTATGTCTATGCTTAAGTGCAGACTGTCTTGTTTTGTCTGGAATTATTACAGCTAACAGTGAGTTAATTTAAATATTTTCTGCTTAAATTTACGACGCTCAATTAATTATGCGACAATATTCAATGAACTTTGCACAATTAAGCACAAGTATAAATATTTCTGCCCAGTAGGCGGTAGTTTTTATTTTCAATGTAAATAAGCTTCTATACGCTCGGAAATTATAGTTTATTCCAAACGGTTGTGTGAAAAGCAACAATCTTTGATTCTTTTTTATAATTTATACTATTTTATTTTTATATATATACTTTCCTGATTTTGTGTAATTTTTATATAATCTGTTTTATCACTTGGTTTTGAAGTCACATAAGTATATATTGTTACTTATATATATTATTAAATTATATTATAAATAAACATTTATTTTGTGATCCCCAGATGGACGCGAAAGCAGATGTTGGACCTGTAGTTAGCAAAGGGTTTATAAAATTTATGACAAAGTATGGCACTCAAAAATACGGCGTGGATGTGTTGGATGCGTCTTTAAGAGGCTGCAGAATGTGGAACAATTTCAGCTCGAAGGAGCAGGACGAGTATCGCATATTGGACGATATAGACATCGATGACGATGTTTCAGACACGTGCTGTCCCAAAAAGCGTAAGCCAGCTTGTCACAAGAAACCAGCCTGTCGCAAAAAATCGGCCTGTCACAGAAAGAAGAAGCCCTCTTGCCGTCGTAAGCCGAGTTGCCCAATGCGTCGCAAGCCCTCCTGCCGTCCCAAGAAAAAGTCGTGTCGGCCAAAGCCAAGGTGTGGCAGAAAGAAAATCAGATGCCAGCACCCCGGCCCAATTACCAATAATGGCTATCTTAACTTTCTACGCGTCTATCGGCGCAAGCATTGCGGCTTGAAACCCAACGATCTGGTCCTGAAGGCCGCACGCGCTTGGTGTCGCTTGCCCGAGCACAAAAAGGATCGCTATCGTCGCCAAGCATGCAAGGTCACCAAAAATTGTCGCCACAAACGCCGTCGTGTCTGCACGGGAAAAAAATAGAAGCCCAACGCCTGGCTCACTGGCCTCAAAAATGAATTTAAAAAAATACTTTTGCGTCCTGTGCTAAATTTGTAGTGCTGTGGTGAAACAAACCTAAATTTTATTGTTTACGAATCGAGCTGAGCTTACAGTAAATTCAGAAAATCTACAAGTCATTCAGTTGCTTAATTAGTTGGGATGTGCTTGGGCATTAGTGCAGCTTATATACGGAAATAAGTAAATTCTTTTTGGGCGTGGATGGTAAAGCCAGGGTAGCCCAGTTGGTGGTGTCGCAGAATTTGTAATTTGGTTTCTTTAATATTTAATAAATTTGTTCATAAGATTTATGGGAAAATGATTAAGAGCAAAGATTCTAGACATATACTGGATTCAAAGGAAAATGTTGCACATCGCCTGCTGGTTAAGATGCTTACATCGAAAAACTTAGAATGCGTTTTATGGACGAATCCTAGGTCGTCCCAGGCATACGCCGAGCTTTAATCGAGGGCAATTTATCGGTTGGTGGAAATTCTAAATTGTGTCCCTATCAAATGTAGTCGCAGTTGAATTTGAGCACAAATTGTTTTTATGCACTGCGATTGAAGACACTTGAGTCCTTCAATAAGAGCCAAAGGGGGTCAATGGGGGCTGGAATAATGTCCAGGCAGCCGCTCGTAAACATAAATCCAAGTGACGCTAATTGTTTGTTGCAATTACTGCTGCAGTTGCTGCCACTGTTCACTGTTACGTGTTGTCGACAGACAACAGCAGTTGTCAACAGCGGCGGCAGTGGGGCGATGCGGCAGGGCAAGCGGACAGTGAGGATGCTGACTGGAGGTTGCGAAAGTGCATGCAAATTTCTGTTGCAACTACGTATATTGCGGCAGTTGTAGTTGCTGATGTTGATGTCGATGCTGCTGCTGCTGCTGCTGTTGCCATTGCAAACAATTACTCAAACATTGTTGCATCTGCTGGTTGCTACTGCTGCTGCTCTCGTTATGCGTGCTAAATGGCAACTATTCTAGCGGCTAATGATAATCACCCGACGCCCCTTTTCTCTTACCTTGTTATTCAGTCTGACTGTCTGGCAGTTTGGCTGCCAGTCTGACTAACTTGCTCTAAAATCTTGTCTGTCATCTTCACACTGCACGTTGCCAACTTAGCGCCCGCCTATCAATATCGTAATCAAAAGCATAAGCGCCTTGATGGCTGCTGCTCTTGCTTTCTTTTCACTTTGCTCTCAGGCAATTGTGAGGCACGTGATTCTATTCCAGCTTGCTTTATTACTTGTCGCTTAGACTGTGTTGCTGTTGGCAGATAATCAACGCTGAGCAACAGTTTATAGTTTCACTTGGAGTAAGCATATATAATGTAATTAAATTAGTGTTTCGAATAAACTTTGTTTTGCGCAAGACCACAAATACTGAATTTAAATTGTGCGCTTGCACTAACGTGCTCTCTTCTATGTGCGTGCATTTGGTACTGCACTAATAAAAGCTTGCGCTCTCTTGGTGCGTGCTGACTAACTTTTACCTTGCACTGCCTTCTGCACAGCTGCACTCTCACTTTTTCGTTTGATCTTTATCTCATCACTTTCTTTATACTTGGTCTTAGCCTGTAGCTAAGGGCATTTTTTATATTAGATAATCAAGTTCGGTCGTACGAAAAAGACTATTCGAGTCTGTCCGCCGTCAACTTTGTCTACGTCGAGACAAATACAAATTTAGTCAATAGTATTTTTGCACAGCCCAAATCGGGGCTTCGAACTGAACTAATTAGTTAATAAATTAAACAATAAAACAAAATTTGGTTGCTCCAGCACATAATCAGTTGCTCATACATCCAAACGGAGGGTCTGGCAGACGGACATGCCTATATCAACTCAGTTTCTCTTGCCGATCAAGAATATATATACTTTATGGGGCCTGCCACGCCTCCTTCTCCTTGTCACATACATTTGCACAACTTCATAATACCCTTTTCCATTTTTATAAAAATGTTAAAGTGTATAAAAAAATTAAGGACAATTTAATGAAATAAATAATAAATAATGAAAATTGAAAACTCTAAGGAATATACATGACTATATATATAACATAACATAACAACAACAACAACGTATATTCTGCACACTGTTCAGATCAGAGAGCTCACATTACTCCTGGCTCTGGCTCTGGCTCTGGCTCTCGGATTTGCCAGCTGTCAGCAGCTCCATCAAACAGACAAATAAGACCGCAAGCGTGCACATACAACTATTTATGTGCCATATAATTAGCATTGGAGAGCCTGAGACCCCCTGCACAGCTTTGACCAGCAGTCAAAGTGCCTGCAAGCTGGCAGGGCACAGAGTCGAGCTTAGCGTGCGGAGACGAGAGTACAAGGCTCATTCTCAAATGGGGCGTATAATGGCAGAGACAACGATGCACATATTAATGCTGCACAGCTGGTCATAAATTAGAATTAATGCATGAATATCTTATTAATATTTTTGGTAATGCATTTGAAACATAACGCAAACAGACCGCAGATAAATTATTATTTGCAGAGTTAATTATGGTGCACAGTTTGGTTAGATTATTAGCTTCGAATGCGAGTATACTACAAACTAATATGCAAATGTCATGCTGTAAAATATATATTTTGGCAAATTAATAAGCTTACTAGCAGATAGTTAAATATAGTTGTTATTAATTAAGTTCATGTTTTAAAGTAAATAGTTATATATGTATATAATTTTTTTTAGTAAAGCTTCAGTTCGAGTGAGTTACTCAGTAAGTAGGTAATTTAGCAAGGCCTTCAACTAACTACTAATCTCTATTGTTGACTTGCGGTAAGCATCCCACAGTCTCAACAATTTCATAAACAGTTCCCAAAGCTACTATTCGCCCTCACCCACGCCCCCTTTCTGCTCTTTCTGCCAGTCTCGGCGACAGTTTGCAACTGTAAAGTGATATTAATTATGGGCTTTTGTTGCCTACAGCTACAGCACTCGACATAGTTGCCAGTTTGCCTTCGCTAGCCGCAGTGTCCCTTTCTCGCTCTCACTCGCTCTGTCAGTCTTGCTCACTGCATGTCAAACTTGCCACTGATTAAGTGAGTTTTGGTGCATGCTGCAACGATGCGGCTTGGCCAACACAAACAAAACTTGTCGCAATTAATGGTGCACAATGTATACAAGCGCTTTGATATGCCCAAGTGTTCGGGATTTCCGTCTATTATATAAAAAATTAATACAGACGCTCAACATTTCAGCTTGCCAAGTGAAATGGACAGCAACTTACGGTTTTTGTACCGCAGCCCCATGACCATTAATGGTGCCTGAACCTTTTCGCAGCAGTTCACCTCACACGGTGCTAGACCTAATAATCCCTCCAGTATTTTGGCCACCAGGGAATGGAATACACTGAGTGAACGTCAAAAGGACAAGTTGCGTAGACTTGCTGAAGCGGATGATGACGACAGCTATGCCATCATCTGAAGCTGCCCCGCTCCACAGTCTGAGCACCTTGCCAAGATTAAGCCAAACCCAAGCATCCGCGCCTATCTCAAATGCCAAGTGCGTGGAAGACCAAGGTAAGCTTTGAAGCTCAGTAACAACAACATAATGATTCCCAGGTGACCAAAGCGTTGTCCTCTTACCAAACCAAGTGTAAATGTATATAGGTGCATCAAAAATATTGTATTTTATTCTCCTTTTATAAGGTAGTGTGACTTTTTTAAGACGAGAAGCGTATCTTAATAAATGCGAGCGAATAAAAATTTTTTTTTTATAACCTTTTGAACTCTTTCAATTTACATATATAATATTTTAGAAAATTCGCAAATCTGAAATAATAAAAGTGAAGAATTTGTACATAACATGTACATAATGAACATGAAATTTTATTTTTATTTTGAAATAAAAGCTCAAAATGTTAAACAAATTATTGAATATTTTGCTTGCATATCAATAATTTGATTGGCCAATATGTATATAAATAAAAAAAAGTCATGATCAGAAGCTCTTGTTTTTTTTGTTGTTTATTATAAATTGAAAATAATAATTCCCTCTTGTGTTTTGGTTTAATATCTTTGCCTTTGTCGTAGCTTAGCGTATTGTCTGTAATTAGCAAACTATAATCGAATTTCGATTAAATGCTCAATCACTGTTTGTAAGTTAAAGCCGCTTTTAGCGCCAAAGCCAGGTGTATGAACTATCGCGTGATGCGTGGCAAGTGCCATTCAAATGCTTAGACACATTTGTATCTTATGGTTTGGGGGGCCTAAGCACACGTGTGTGAGTTGCTTATGCAGTTCTGCAGGGCTGTGGGCTAAATTCAATTTATTATTCAACCATATGAGCTTTCGCACTTAACTTGCATGAATATATAATGAGCTATATATGATTGTATGTGTGTGTGTGTGTGTGAGGCGAAGCAGGCGGTGGGCAAGGGCACAAGACGTTGCGTGTTTAAGCCCGCTGTGAGACAGCCAGCCAAATTGAATTATTAATAACACGCAGCGCAATGCGACGCGGCGCAAACAACATTGCCAGCTACTATAAATATACAAATGTTTATTATAAATATATATGTATATACGCTTATAAATATATGCTTATGAATGTGAGTGTGGTTGAGAAAGCGACAGTTGGGTAAGTGAAAAGGCAGAATCCTTGGGCTCAGCAACAAACTAATCGTGCCACTTACAACCATAATTTGTCAATTTTCTAAACAATTCCCCAAAGTCGCATAAAATGACTTTTGTCTCCCTTTTGGCTTTTGACTCTCTCTCTCTCTCTCTCTCTTTCTCTCTATCCAATGAAAGGGACATTTTTGAAGCGCGCTCTGAAAAATGAAAGTGAACCCAAATTGTCATGACAATGACAGGCAATGTGTGGGAACTGTTTCTTCAAATACCGTTGTAGGCATAAATTACTCGGCTTCTGACACATTTAACATAAGAATTTCAAATAAGTTGGAAGCTGTACGCAACCAACTGATTATACACTTTGGATGTAGGATGTGGAAGAACAAGAGCTAGTTCGGTCAGTGCTATTGACCGTTGAGTTCACAATTCTCTATTAAGTCGATGCTTAACATCTATAGAGAATCGCAATAAAGTCTCAGTCGGCGCCAGCATCTTGTGAGCTACACACATAATTTCATTTCATTTTATAACCATTTGTAGCATTTGATAATTTAAGTCATTTCATATTAGTGTGGAACTAGGATTAGACTCTGTTGATCAGAGCTAACATAAGAGTAGTACTAAGTAGTCGTTAAATAAAAAAATATCGTTGAGGCAACACGCAATACGTTTCTTTTCCTAATTTTAAATATTTATTCAACTATTTAATTATTCTGCTATTTGTTACAACAACTTACATTTTTATAACTGCTAAATTTCAATTAAAACCTAGTATACAAACAGTCTAGGTAATACTTTTTGTAATTAATTGTTCAATAACAATATTGTTTATTAAAGGAATTTACAGGTCAATATTGTGTTGTCACTTTATGAAAATAAGTCTTCCCCTTATGCTACGTCCGTTTAGCAAGCGTCTTGCAAGCGGATCAAGCCAATTACTGTGCCGTCTGCTTCTGTAGAACGTCGCCAATTTTAGCTACACTCAGATGGTTTTCTTTATTTGCTGTTCTCGATCACAATCTGTCAAGGACTCGCATCAGCCATACACACACACATATTTTATTTGCATTTTACCGCCAAAAACATTTGTTAATTTAAGTTATTTCATATAAGGGGTAACACCAAAGTAGCGCGTGATTTTGAAGCCCTTTTTCGAAATTATTTTTAGACCAGAAGGAACAGAAGGTAGATTAATGATATTTGGGTATGAAATATTGAAAATAATTTGAGGTGTCCTGCGTGCCAATTTTGAAAACTGTGTTTCGAGTAAAACGCGTTCAAAGTTTGGCGGTCCCACTGGGTTGTCCTAACGCTCCCACACTAAAAGCGTAATGAGGGTCAACAAAAACATTTTTTCGCCCAATTTTCACGATATTCTAGTTTGTTTAAACTATTTTTTAAGCAAATAAAACATTATCATTTTGAAAAAATTCTACTGTTGTGTTAGCCCATAATTAAACAAGAAGTAAACAATTTAAGCGTTGGTTTCGAATACCACAAATACCCGAGGCCACATACATATGACAATCGCCTGAGCATATCAAGCTGAGAAAGAATTTGTATAATTGTTGCGTTTATTATAACAAAAAGTCACAAAGCACTTAGAAGTCAGCCAGGGAGAGAGAGAGAAAGAGAGTGTTGCCATTTGCTTAAGTGAAGTCGTTATAATAATCCATTTAGTAAACTTACTTATGGATTTCATTGCAATGCAATCAACAATGACTAAATGTTATGGCAAATGTCCAGAATTCACTTAGCCAAAAGCAGGCAGCAGCCGCACAAAATCAAATCGACCAAAGTCGACTCTTTGTTTTAACGCCCTCAAATTACCGCCCCTTTGTGAATTTGGCCGCAGATAACTGCCGGCCAAATGACACACATTAGGCTAAGGTATACGACCACGCACACACACTCACACTCACACACTGATACATACACACATGAGAGCCGTTACACTTGTGTGTGCAAAATCAATTCAAGTTCAATTTCCTTTGATGAAATGTGCGAGTGCTTGGACTTCGTGCGCTACGTGACAGTTGTTCTCAAAATGCGGAATTACGAAAATATATATAAATGTGTGTACTACCAACCGATATGTTACATGTGTGTGTGTGTCTGTGTGTGTAGAGGAAAATCGTTCAATTAATAACGCAAATCCTTTGCGTGCCACTTGCAGAACGACGCCCATTTAATGTAGTCGCGACTGCTGCAGCCGCAGCCTTCGGAGCTACGATTAATGTTTAATTAAGTTTTGCAAGCATTTAAGAAATGTAAACAATAATTACCGTAAAAAAAATATATATAAATAAATGCTAGCACTTAAGCGTTTTCGTACCTTAAATTGTTGTAAAGTAAAATGATAATTATATAAATTAAATACAAAAATATGAAATTGAGCGAGTTACAAGAGTTTTGCACTTTTATGTAAAATATTAAATATATGGAAAGTACAGGGTATACCGCAAGCATTAAGCGATTCATTACCATAATTAATCGCCATCATTATTTACAACAATAACCGTCTGAAAGTTTTTTTAGTCGACGTCATTGCAGTTGCAACTGCAGCGTAACTCACAGATACAAGAGCTTAACATTAACCATATGCAAAAAAAAATACTCGCGATAACGATCCCAATAATAACTACTCATAAATCAGTTATCTTTAAAGCGATCTCATGTATCAACTTTAAGCTCATCAAATGTGCAAGCTACAAGTAAATTAATTATGAACATGTCTACATGGCTCCCATTGTTGCGTTGGCTGCGAAGTTTCATAGACAGAAGCCTTTTTCTGTTGGTTAGCTGGTAGTAGCTGATAGTTGGTAATTGGTAATTGAGAAAAACCTGCTGTTGCTAACTATTATCTTAATTTAATAATAGATTTTGAGCTTGACCATGTTGCAGCATTAATATCCAAAATATGTATACGCAATGCAGCTAGCACTATGAATGGAAACTGGTGGGCTGCATCACATCAAGATAAGAGTAAGCAAAGTTGAAAGACAAAAACATTTTCATTTCTGCTTAAATCTGCAGTTGATAATTCATATATGGCCTATGCCGTAAGTAATCAAAGCAAATCAAAATATAATAGTTTAAGCTGAAACTCAACTTTAGATAAAATTCATGCGTCCTAATTGGAAATATAATAATACGTATGTATGAAAATTATAAATATTTATTGATGCACCACAATAAAAGAATATAAAAACTTTAAAAAGTTAGTATTGTAAAATTCAGTACTTGCTTAATCATGCAATTTGTTTTTTTAGCTCTCATTGTTTGTTTGCATTACAAAATATGTGAAGGGCATGAGGAATGATGAAAATATAATCAATACTGTAAATAGCATTCTGGCTACTGCCATGCGCCATTTGGCTTATTAAATAATTTATGCCAAAACCAATTGGTGATTGAAAAATGGCTTTGCTTTTAAACTCAATTTAACTTTTAGACCTGTTCGAAATTGTACAAAATTCAGAGAATATTTTGTGGGGCATTATGGCCGATCTGCATGAGATTATAGTGACCTTTATAGTCATTATATATCAGCTACTGCGCGAAATCGTAAGTTGTGAACTTTGGTCTATTCATAGTTGTTTTTCTCATTTGTTTCTACAGCGCCTAATGAGCCCCATCAAACGTGAGGCCTTGTTGCTTGTCCTGCACAATTTTTGGCTATACTACATAATAAATCGGTTCAAGCAGCTGGCCCAAGGTGAGAGCGCATTAAAGAGTGCACAAATATTTGAAGGAGCCTTTCCCACAGCCTCCATTAATGCAACTGGGCCGGTAAACACATTTTATTATGTGCCCTTTGTGTATGAGGCGCCTGCCTCGCCGCTGGAAATGGACGAGCCACTGCATGCTGTGCTGGAGAGTGCGACCTGGACGTTCTTTGAGACACTGTTCAGGCATCACTTGGCGCTGCTGTTGCCCTTTGTGCTGGCCCTGCTGGTACCGGTAATTGCAGACAAGCTCTTTAAGGCCAACTCTTTTAGCTCCGAAGTCATATTTTCAGCGCTGCAAGTTGGTCTGCGTCAGCAGCTTGGTGATTCTGTCGAATCTGACGCTGCTGCTCTGCTTCATCTACTCCATGGCACAGTGGCTAAGCCTAAGCGGCGCCCGCTTTAGCTTCCAGCTGCTGGCGATTATAGTGCTAGGTCCTGTGTTGCAGCTGCTGCTCATGAGTCGCTTCGCAACGCGCATGCTGGTAAGTGCATTAGTGTGTGTGCATGTGCATGTGTGTGTGTAATTTAATGCTGCGTTGCCCATAGCTTAACTCTTGGATTGTAGTTTGAACCATGAAATTGACTGCAGCGGAATTGGCTGAAACCTTTTGGCAAACCAATGGCAGCAAATGGCTCCAAAGTTTGTCAACAAATCAAACCAATAAACCAACAACAAACTGAGCAACTTGGCAGCCACTTGCCACTGCCACATACCAGCACCAGCACCAGCACCAGCAACAGTAGCAGTGGCAGCAAACACTTTCGCTGCACAGCAACTGCCAAACTGCAGGCATTTATGACAGCTTCGCCCAGTTGCTGAAGTGTGCGGGGCAGCGGGGGAGTGTGCAGTGCAGGTTGAGTAAATCGCATAACGAAATTGTTGAACAAATATTGAGGTCAGCAAAATTTTGTGAGACGTTGATTGCGGGCGCCTCCTTTGTTGTTGCTGTGTAAACTGTTTTGCAGCCTTTGGCATAAACTTCTGACACGCTCAGCATGCTCAGCAACACATATGCAACTCACACACACACACACAAGCTCACACATTCACTCACTATAGCTTTCAATGATGATGCAAAAATATTCAATGAAAATAGTCAGTCGACAGTCAGTCGTCCACAGTCCGTAGTCCGCAGTCCGAAGTCCGCACAGTTCTTTTCTCTTTTGTCAATAAAAATTTGTTACCAACCACACGCCTTACTCTGCCTGCTGTGTCTTTTTGGGTCGTACCTTTTATATGGTGGAGGTCCTGCAGCCAGCTTATGGCGCATTGCAGGCACACACACTGCGTCCTGTTCGCTGCTCATTGAGAAATTGACGTAAATTCCTTTCGATTTTTGGCTTCGTACTTGCTGCTGTCTTTTATTTCTGGTGGGCACGACTTGCTTACTCTCCCAGCGCATAATTGATTGTCTCCTTCAGTCCGATACTCAATATGCATTCAGCGATGCCATTTACTTTCATTGCAAATAAAGCTTTTATTTATGCCACTCTGCGTTTTTTTTTATAAAAATTGCATTAATGATTTTAAAATGCGCACAATAAATAAAACACAAACAATTATGAAGTTTATATATATTTAATACCTAAATTGCTTTAATTCTTTTACAACAACTACTTGACACTTTAGTTTCAACAAATAATACAAAAACGATATATACAGTGGTGGAAAAGAAATAGAAACAACATTCGAAGTTACGAAGACCAATGTCCACTTAATCTTACACATGTTAGTTTCCCTTCTTACATTTGATTAGCTGTTGTTATTATAAATCTGTAGAAAAGAAAAGGTAATCGACGATAATATCTGTCGATTGGATTTTCAAATTAATTATTTGAAAAACAGGTTATATTGAAAAAATATTCATTAAATGGATTATTTAAATATTTGATGCAAATCTGTGGCTTTTTGAGAACAGTGATTGAAATACGGATTGTTTCAATATTTTACGCTTTATTTATTTATTTGGTGTTATTCGAAAGTAATAAAACTATTTCAATTTTTGTGAATTTAACGAACTTAAGCTAAAACTCTTTGAGTAAACTTTTGGCGTTACTATTTTTTCTCCCAATGGCTTGACTATGGACATTCAGCGTCAAATGAAGATGATGAGATGGTAAAAAGTAGTTAATATTAATGAAAATAAATATTTGAGTAAAATGTTTTATAAAAATAAAAGAGCTATAATGCTACCCCGATATTAAACGCGAAACCGGAAAAAGGATATCAAAATAATGCCTGTTACCGATATTCTCTGTATAGTTGGTAGATAATTAGCAATCGAGTTGTAAATTAATGGAGTATGCTGTTTCTATTATTTGTTCCATGACTGTTTGTTATATGTTGAAATTGCATGCGTTGGCACATTTTGGGACTACATTTTGACAGCTCGATGCTTTAAATGCAATAATATCTGTACAGCAGGCACACACGCTATATCTGATTTGGACACATCAAGTGTCACACTTTGTTGATTTCATACATATGTAAACTGTGCAAGTTGCAAATTTTGAAATGCATGTGCAATAAAATGTTGATATGCCAAGCACACACACACATAGACAGTTTGAGAAGCAGCGCAGCTCTCATTATGTCACACATACTAGATTTTAAACTCATATGTATTTATGTTTTCATTTGATAAATATACTTATACAAAAACTGTCATGGCACACGCTCTGGGAAAGATTGCAAATTGCATGCGAGAGCTTCCACGAGTCTAATAACTGCGTATAAACAGCAACAAGAACAACATCCACTTGAGGAGAGGAATAGTCGAAGCAGCTATACACTTGTAAGTAAAATACATAGATTAACATTCATTTTATTATATTTTCAAAAGAAGGATTTTAGCCTTTTGTATATATTTTTATTTTATGCGATATATGCAAGCGACCCTCTAAAAAGCTTTGAGCTGTAGAGCACATGAGACGAATCTCAAGTCGTGCTATACACACGCATAGAAACGAGCCACGGTCCGTGCCTGACTGTATAATGATGAGCAACGATACCGTCATCTCTTAGCATGAGAAATTTAATTTTTATACACACACGCACACATTGATACTGACACACAACTTGTACTTACACTGTGTGCACCACATAATTGTGTATTCAAGCAAGAGATATGGGAGTTAAAAGAAGCTCTATCAAACAGGCACGCCCCACAGACCTGCGCCTTTGCGACTGGGGCTGCTTTAAATTAAGATAATGACACGTGAGAGACACGATGCTGCTGCTTCTACTGCTGCTGCTGCTGGCGGGCACTGGGGCAACTTGGTTGCGGCTCTTTAAAGTTACTGTTACCTTTACCGTTACCTAGACACCCCTGGGGCACAACTATGTATGCAACACGGGAAGTGGTTGTTAAATTGCGATAAGGCAAAAGGCTCGACAACGCCGGCTCGTAACCCCTTGACTAACTGCTCGAGAGCTTAAAGCCCAACTGCTGCGATTTGATGGCAATGTGCCAAAGAGCTGCCAATGAAGCTGCTGCTATATAATTCTGCTGCTGGGGCTTAACCGGGGCTGGGGCTTAACCGGGGCTGGGGCTGGGGTGGCATGACAAAACGTTTGCTGCTACAAAATTGAAATTGAATGTGGCAAGTGCCTGCTAACAAATCATTATTAGCTCTCCTGGTTGCTATCAGTCGAATTTTTGTGCTGCGCAGTCACCAAAGATCAGTACAAACTCAAAAAGCAGCAAATAAACAACTTCTCGGAATACTTACTTTTTATATTTGATGAGTAGTAAATAAAAGAAAGTGTAGCAATGTAAGCAAAAATAGAAACCATTGCTCTTATATTGCGATTAGGACAACTAATCAGTTAAATAATTTATTATACACACTAAGCGGCACACTATTGGTAACTAATTTTCCTTAAAAGAAAATTTTCAATTTATAGTAATTATATATAGTGTGACGATACACGTTTTGTATAAATATTTTATATTTTGATGAAGGCATAAGAAAACCAAAACCCTTTATATATAGATGGAACGTAAGAGGAACAAAGAGATATAACAAACGCGACAAAACCATCAACGCGCCGAAGAAAAACAAACCTAGCTGAACGAACAATACATCGACATGCCCGAACACAACGAGCAACGATCGAACACAAACATGCCGCGATCGAGCACGAACAAGCAGCAATCGAACACGAACAAGCAGCAATCGAGCACGAACAAGCAGCGATCGAACAACAGAAGCAAAAAAGCTGATGGTAAATTGAGTGAATAAAAGGGGAAAGCAGAGAAAAATCGACCTCGCTACACGATCATCTCTAAGATTTTAATTTATGTTTGTTAGTATAGATTATAGATTAAGTGTTAATTGTTATTAATTGTTACAAGCTCGCCGGTGCACCAAATAAGGCTTAAGGAATAGAAACGAAGCCACAAAGGGCAATATTGTAAGCCATTAAATAAATAAATAATTAATTAGAAGAACGGCTACAATTTGAGAAAAAATTCATGACGTAATCTATTCAATCTACCACTCGAAAACTTAAATCTGCTAATAGATTACTAATCTTACCAATAAATGTGATTAAAACTACCAAGCCGTGTTGTGTTTCACATTGACTAACCGCCCGCGTACGAATGCAGCTTGATTCCGGCTAACATCGAACCCTGCTCTTAACCGCCTACCGCCAATCTAACACCAGGTTGCCTCCGCTCGGCCAACCGTTGCCTAGCACCGGAGCACTCAAAGATCTTGCATGCCCGCTTAAAGCTAATTTGCGTTACAGTATTTCTTATTATTTTCTAATTATTTTTTGATTGTTTGTGAACTGTTAATTGAACATAACCGAAAATATTAATAACTACTAATGACTGACTCTCCTTTAAAATAATTATATTCTAATTACCAATAATTATTACTACAAAACATTATAGCAAAAAGTATTTCGCATTAAGTTCAAAGGCACCCTTGTTTTCAATGTGTTTTCAATGTGCGATTACTCGAGACCTTAGACACAATTGTTTGCCACTAATTGGTGACAACGTTGCTGGTTAGAGTTGAACACAGACGATTGATTTACGCAAAGGACTCGGTGGGTATCAATACCTTTCAGCAAAGGTATAACCCAACAGCATTGTAAATTTCTGTTCTGTTGCCTACTGTTGTGTGTCTAGCTTAAGCTACAGCCACATAATTGACAGCGCTTTTGCCACAACAAGAACAACATGAGGACACGAACAAAAGCAAAAAACCACACAGAACTGTACATAGTATATTACTTGGCATTTGGCACACATCCACATCCACATCCGTTGCTGGTGGAAAACCACATGAAAGCGAACTTACAAGAGAACATTTTCTTTGATTGATGCGCAAATCAGCAAATCAATTGGAATGCCAAAAGAAAAATAAACTAACTTACAAAAATTGGAGCAGAAGCCAAAGAATGAAAGATAATCGCTGAGAGTGAAGCGAGCTAGAGCTGGCAGCTAGAACTTTTTACACTAAATTTGCATTTCCAATGCCCCCAGGTGAATGTGTGTGTGTGCGAGTGTGTGTGTTAGGTTGGGTATGTGGTTAGTACATGTAAATTTGATATAACTGCGTGATTTCTGTTATACCTGGAAAAAAACCCAACAAACAACATACAGAATAAAATAGAAATGCACGTGAAATAAAAATAGAAACGAGAGACTCGCAAAAATGTTGAGCCAGGCAAGCTGACAATCGCGTTGTTGCTATGTTGCCACAAAAATTGTTCGTATGTGTGTGTGTGTGTAGATAGTCCAAGTAAATCAGAGCTGAAACCATCAAAAAAGACAAGTGGAATGGAAATGGAGTTGGATTTAACGTTTGGGGGTTTCTTTAACTGAAATGGCCCTGTGTGTTGGCCCGGTAGGTAACCCTATGGCTGACATTTTCATTGCACGCCACTAACTGACGGCCTGCTGATGCATACAAATCCTTGCCTTGCCTTGGAATTTACTCAGATGCTGCACAGTGGAACAACCAACTGTATACAATAGAAAGTTATCTGAGTATGTCAAGAATGTTTGTCAAACTTGTGTTCTTAATAAAGTAACTTCAGCTTTCATGCCTGCACACCACTGTGCGACACAACTTTGTTTTTACATGTAATGGCATTTTAATTGCGCGCTACAACTCAGCCAAGTGTCTCTCAATTAAAAGTGTCTGCTTGGCTCAAAAGGACGCATCGTCGCCGTGGGATTGTCGTCTCGGCCAAGTTGTGGGAAAGGAAAATGATGTCAGGCACATGTCGTAATTTGACGCACACCGTATCAGGGCGAGCCAGCAGAGGCTAGCAGAGGGTGGGTGGTTGGCTATGGGCTATGGGATGTGGTACCTACCCACAGCTTATGCTCAGCTCAGCTGAGCTGAGGCGCAGACACATGTAACTGTTAATTATGCAACGTAGGCTGGCAAGATAAGAAGCAGCACGCTCGGCTCGCAAAAAAGAAGAAGACAACATGGATTCTGCAAATGCCACTTAAATGCAAGCGTTTTATTTAAAAGGTCTGCTTTGCGTAATCTCTCATAATGTTTAAAATTTATCTTTCTCTCAAAATTCCAAAAAGAGTTCCAAGAATTTAATGCAATTTTTGAGTTCAAAACAAGCCGAGAGCCAACAGCAGTGGAACACCTGATGGATACACCAGAGGAGCGCCGTCAAGAGCCGCTGCGCTTTAAGCACGAATTTCGCTGGCGTCACTTTGGCCTGGCACATCATGCACTCGAGGACTTTCATAGATCACAAGTCTGTTGCTCTGCCATCCATCTCTGCTCTTTCATACTTAATTTCCCTTTTCAAATCAGTGGCAAAAGGAAGCTACTTCCCGTTGGTTTCTCATCTATCGCTGGGCCATGGCTCTGTTCTTCATCATTGGCTTGGTCAGTTACATGTCGCATTATTTCCTGGAAGGCCATTGGTTTCTCTATTTAACGCACTGGGGTTTCTTTCTTTGTTCCATAACCAGCCTAAGTGCTGCGATATTTGTTACTATATATCATTTTAATCCTGACAAAATGGGTAAGCAATGCAAATTTAAATATTACGTACAATTTTGTGTCTATTCGTGTTAAAGATATATGGATCTTAATTTGCTTGGCAGTTTCTACACGACCTGTCGAAATTATGTTTGCTAAGCATTTATATTAAATGCTTGTATAGTATTATACATTCTTGATAAGCACGAGAAAGTGAGTCAATTGAGCCCTGTCCATCCGTCTGTATGAGCAACTAGAAATCAAAAAGTATTGAAGCTAAATTTCCTTTTTATAAGTACTCCTGTTTCCAAGCAGTCCTTCCCCTTCTGACTCCAACTTAATTTATTTATTTATTTTTTTTAACTGAAGAAAGGTGGAACTTCTCATGTGTAGTCCGGTGTAAGTTGACTAACAGTCATTTTCTTCGATGCACAAGGGAAATATGTATAGGTTTTACTTGCAAGCCAATATAAAGCAGTTCCTTAAAATAGTCTCTTCATTTAAAAATCGAAATGGTTCCCAGAAACTTTTCCAGTCATCTGAAGGTTAAACGGATTTATCTCAAATTCCGCGCATTTAAACTTTTGCTTGTTCTCGACCATTGTCGAGTTTCAGTCCATTGAAGTTTTACGTTGGAAATATTCTAATACCGCCGAATTTGCTTTAATGCGCTCAGCTTAGCTGCGTTTTAGTATTTTATTAATTTCATTAGCCGTTTCAAGCCAATTCTGTTGAAATAAATATATTTTGATAAGACTTTTTCTGTAGAGAATAATTACATTTATCTATAATGCTGGGCCAAATGGCAAGGTAGTTAATGTCTAAACTTATTTTAAGTTTTTTGAGTTTTGTATCTTTTTTGCAGTTACAAGGCATTGTCTAATCAGATGCTACTGGGTGTGCTACTGGACAAACCTGATTATTTCCCACGTTATATCCATTACCTATTGGATCTTTGTTTTTCCCACACAAAAAATGGAAACGGATTTGCCCAAGTGGCTTGTCATGGGCTTCAACGTATTGGTGCATGGTGTACCGGTGGTGCTCTTTACCGTTGATCATATGCTGGTGGCACATCCAACGCGTCTGCTTCATTTTGTCTACCCAATGGGCTTTGGTTGGCTCTACGGCGCATTTGCCTATGTGTATTATTTGTGTGGTGGCGTGGATATGTAAGAGCTCGAGCTTGTGCTTGATAGTTAGTATATGTATATTGTTGCTTTGCAGAACCGGTAAGGTATATCTCTATGCTATACTGGACTTTCGACAGCCGGGAGAGGCGGTGCTCATGATTGTCTATTTGAGCATTCTACTGATCTTTTGTCACGTATTGCAGTATGGAGTCTATCGGCTGAGAGTCTATATAGCCCACAAGCTTGGCAAATTGCAGTAGTGCAGCTACAATTATTTAGATACTAAAATACTGATATATGTAGGTATATTATATTATTTATTTAACATTTTCTTTTGGTATGCAATTATAGCCACATAAAGCGCATTTGCGTGTTTGCAATTGCTGTTGCTGTTGGACTGATATGTCGCTTTGGTTGTTTATGTCCCAGGCACGTGCTTGGAAATTGTTATGAAAGTGCAGTTTCCGCTTTCGTTACAATTTCTTCACATTGCAAGCTTAGATGTGCCCTGTTATTATGCAAAGCAAATTGTTGTGATAAAGTTTGCTTGCATTTATTTGTTTGTCCGAGTTGCTTGCCAAGCATTCGAGCTTAAAGTTCTCAGAATTAAACTGCATAAGCAATTTCACCGAAGCAGCTTCAACTAAAGTAAAGCATTTGCCTGCGCTGGATTTTTTTATCTCTTCAGTACTTTATGAAGTCACTGCGTACACACACACACACATACACACATGTGACATGTGAGCAGCGGCATTAACTTGTCGCCTGCGGAAATGACATTATTGAAAAATTGATTCCATATAGTGTAGTGGCAGGCCTGTGCGATGGCAAAGCTGCCAGAGTTGCCAGGCAGTGGCAAGTTACTTAAGTGATTTCAATTTATATAAAATTTGACTGCTTTGGAAATGCCTTGATGGATACATGTATCCACATGGATACGTATATACAAACAATATGGTGTGCGTGTGTGTGTGTAGTAAGCTAGAGGCATGCAGCATGTGGCATGTGGCAAATGCACTGGCACTTAGCCTGGTTAGTTGCAGCTGGCGTTGCCGGCAGCATCACATATTGAACGCTAACGTATTTATGCCTGCACTTTGCCTGACAACCAGCAAATGGCCAGTTAAAACTACAAGCAGCAGATAAGGAGAGCAAAATGCAGAGGGGAGAGGCGGAGAAAGGCGTGGAGTGCCATTTAAGCAACATCTTAAATTATTGCCAACGGCTGTGTGGTTGGCAGCCAAGTGGAGCGAGCCCGACCCCGCTCGAAGCCAACAAGGCGCAAAACATTTTTAACATTTTTTAACATTTCCGCCTTTTTGCTTTCAATTTAATTTTGCATAAACATTTATATGTTTATTATTATACGCACACGCTGAGTTGCTGTTGCTGTTGCTGTTGACGTTGCTGTTGACGTTGCCGCTGCCGTTGCTGCCGCAGCTGCTGCTGTTCATTGTGCATGAGAGTTTCATGCTTGAAATGCGCATACGTAACGTATACGTAATATGCATTTTGTAGCAGTTCGCGAGCAGGGGCGCACGGCACGGGTGCGCACAACGCAGGGGGATCAGTACCCACTGTAAATTTGTGCACACTTACAATTCGACGCTTGTCCAACAACAAGAAGTGCAACAAAAACAGCAACAACAATAACTGCAACTTAAATCTTAAGTAGCTCAACTTGTTTATTTATCGAAGCAGAAGTTAATGCCTCACCACGGTAGGGGAGCATATGGGGTGGTGCGTGGGCGTGGCATAGAAAAATGCAGCCGTCACCACATTATGCCAGTCGTTGTAGTTGTTGTTGTTTTAGCTGCTGCTCTTGGATTTTATTCGCCATATTAATTGCATTCTTAATTGCTTAAAGCTATTGCAAGAGGCAGATGCCAATCTGGAATGATGTTAATGGGCTTGTCCTAAATAAGTTATAAATTTAAGATGAACTTCTATAAATCAAAGAATTAACGATTTAGATGATTTTTATATCCTTGCTTATAATTTAGAATTTTGTTCAAATATTTATGACTCTCTTAAAATTCAATTTTTTCGCTTTTACGAATTAAAAATATATTTTGGTAGCATTGCCTCAGTCCCAAAATTCGTTCAATAGATTGGGTCAAAACCAATCAAGACTGGGTGACTTTTAGTTATTAATAGTTAAATAAGACAAATTGCAGCTGTTAATAGTCAAAGCTTCAAGGCGAAATTCTCTTACTTTGACACTGCTGTTGCTTTGTGTGTAGCAATCTTTGAGGTATGGTAGTATTTGTGAAATAATTTGTTGCTTCAGTGACTGACATTTTGTACTTTTGAACGCATTCAAGTGTTAAAATAACACACAAAGAAGTTCGCACGCTCGCATACAGATTCCATTTAAAGTACCTACTATGAATATATCTATATATCTATGCATATCTCATATATGCTTTATGGGGCTATTGTTGTGTTTGCTTGTGTGCACTGGCCTTGGGTTTCTGCGTTGATTTGCTGCGGAAATGACGCAAATAACGCAGCAAATTTAAGCCAGCACACACACAATCATACACACACACAAACAGTTTACACACTCGCTTGAATCTACACCTTTTGCTGGATTATTTATGACAGCAGCAGCAGTTGAGAGCGAGCCCGAACTGCCTGGTTACCGGCAACAGGATGTTTTATATTATGCCAGCGCACAGACAATGAACGAGATTTGCCGTTTTAATATTTCGCATATCGATAGGCGCACACACACACAGAAACATATATCTTTTTAAACCCATTTTTGTCACACTTCGGGGTATGAAATTTAATTGTGGTGGCTCATTAATGAGGCAGCAGCTCGATAAAGCAACAGCGAATATAAAAACCAACCCAATGCGGAAATATGTGATTTCCGGCAATAAATATTTGTGCCTTGTCGATAAATGTAGCTCTCATAAATGTGAGTCAAGGCCCAACAGCAATGTGAATTTTCGCCTGTAGGGCAGCCCCCGAAAAATTTTACTTTTGGGAATTTATGTGTTTCAATTTAAATTTATAACTTGATTAGCACTTTTTGCATTTGCTATTATTGTAGGGTCTTGCAAAGCAAACAATCATTTAAGCATAAAGCCATAAATCTACTCGCCAATAATAGGGATTTCAGGGGCAGCAATGCCCCAGCCGCATGCAAGCATCAAAACAAATAAATAACAAGTGGATAAATTAAAGTTGGGCGCAACCAACGTTTATGTACCCTTTGACTAGAGTAACGCATGCGTCGGCAGCGACGTTTGTAAAACGCATCAGCAAGCGCTGTGTATATAAAAAATTTAAGTTCGAATAATTCCTAAGTTATTTATCCGACCGCTGTGAAATTTCGGCATCGATCGATAACTTGTGATCACGTATTTGTGATTTATTTTATTATATTTTTTAAATGCTTAATATTGTGAATGTTATCCGTTTTTTGCGTTTTGCTGTGGAGGGGAAATGAATTAAAAAAAAAAAAAACTTAAAGTGATTTGTCCTGGGTTTAGGAGTTGGTTGCTCCTGTGCACAATTTAATAGTACCCTTGCTCCATTTTTTCCAAAAATATCAAAGGGTATAAAAACGAAGAAATCGGGAAAAAATAACATGAGCAAGCGAAATTTTTCAAAGGGACACAGTCAGGGCTGGAGAGACGCATACAGAAAATTTAAAAAAAATATTCAAAGCCAATAAAGGGCAAGGTTTGAATTTCTATATTTTATAAATAAATGCAGATGCTTAATATGAAAATGATTTTGTTTATGCCAAGTGTCTAGCTGTGTGTATGGGGCTTGCAGCTGAAAACCCTTGACTATAAGCCATGCAAAGCTTTAAGCAACGCCAAAACCAACGTTGAGGCCAATCAAAGGCAAAACAATAAACAAGCATGACAATAAATATAAGTAAATAAATAAATAAATAAGCAAAAGCGTACATCAAGGCAAATGCGAGGATTGAGTTGAAACTCAAACAGGCTTGCTGGCTGGTTGGTTGGTTGGTTGGTTGGCTGGCAGGCAGGATACTGTGCCGTATGCTCTACGCCGTATGCGGATGAGCTGCTGGCACGCAGCAGCATTTTGTTTGCGTGAAAGGATAATGACGCGCACGATTCTTGGGCTCTTGGCTGTGCTGGCAATGCAAACGACAATATTGAAAGGCAATAAGCTGGCAGGGGCATGGGCATGATGAAATTGATTGAACGGCGCATTATGTTTAAACCAAAAGATATACATATAAGTACGTCTATGCTTTTGCTTTTGCTTTTGCTTTGCCTTGTCATGCCCAAGGCTGTGAGGTGGTTTATTGTTGGAGCTGGCACTTCCATTTAACGGCTGCTTGAATGCCTGATTTCAATTATCCTTTTAGCCATGCGTGCTCTACCTTACACTTTCTTTCTTTTTTTTATAATTAGGTGTGCTGTTAACAATTGTTACTCCGCCCTTGCTTGCAATGTTGCGCACTTCAATTTAACGGCTACTTAAATCCATCATTTCAAATTATTATCACTCGCTCCGACAAACTGGCAAAGCTCGACGCTCACTTGGCCACGCATCAAATGGCCTTCAATGGGCATTTAAGCGAAGCGAAGCAAAGTGCAGAATGCTTGCTCAGAATGGAGAGTGAGAGGCCATTAAAAGGCCACCGCAGAAAACTGCTGACATTGGTACTGCTGGCTGGCTGGCTGGTTGGCTGGCATTGCGGATGGTGGCGCGAATTAAAAAGTTGCCATGATAATCCTTTTGCAAAATAGACGGGATTAAGTAAAAGGCTGCAGCGGAAATTTATGCAGCCCCCAGAGCTGAAGCCAGGTGGACGCTGGCCAGCCGACTAGCCAGCCAGCCCGCCAGGGCCAGGTGCACGGCAGCTTGGTACTTGGGGCACTTAAAATGTGCCACAGTGTTGCAATAATTACCGTTAAATGGTCGCTGTTTAAAACACTTAAGAGCTTGGGCCGCAGCAACTGCGGAGGCGTTTTGCAAAAAGGTTCAATCTGGCGCGGCCACAGCAGGCCGTCTGTTATTATCCTTGCAGCAGCAGCAACATCATCATCAGCACTGCTGCCGCCAGCACAATCGTCGTCATTATCATTATTATCATCATCATCATCATCGGCATGGACGTGAACTACTTTGGCGTGGTTGTGGTAGCAGTCACAGTCGCAGCACTGGCTGTGTTTTGGATCCTGCTGATGTCCTGCTGATTGTGGTGATTTGTAATTTTAAGCAGCGTATGATTAACTTTTGCCCACTGAGCGAAGTTAAAACTGAGTTCAGCACTTCTGCCTGTGTGTGTGTGCGCTGAGTAATGATGCCGGCGTGTCCTTGACAGTCACACCAACAAGTTGGTGATTCTTAATGCGCTTACCTATTATTAAATAAGCTTAATGAGCTTGCGACTTATATGTGCTTAAGCTCGCTTAATTAGAGTTTGCTTTTAGCCACAAATAGATTTGTGTTTACATGTGACTGTGTGTGTGTGTTTGTAAGCTATAATTTCTTATTTACCTTATCGCACTATATTTTGATGGGAATTAAAGTTTGTAATTACTGAAATAATTCACTACTGCCGCAGTTGAGCATTCGACATTTGAAGCATTCACAATCAATCAATCATTCTCGCTTAAATTAAATTATGTAATTTTGATATTTCATTTAAAATTCTACTGAGCGTAATGCATTATTAAGCTGAATTTCTATTTGCCTGCAATAAATTCAATTAAAATGAACAAAAGCTAAATCCGTTGCAATAAAGACTTAAATATTAGGCACTGTCTAATTTAATGCTCCTAAGCCCGGGTCTTAAAAGCATGCACATGAACACTTTCTTATGAATATTTTATGCGCATGCTGGCCGAGGGTGGCGCTGGTGATGCCACCTGACCGCAGATTGCCTTGGCCACAAGTCATAAAAGTATTAATGCCATTCTAAGTACTTCCGCAACGAAAACTAAACACACACACACACACATATACATAGGCACATGGACATAGACAGAGATATAAACTACTCATATATATGTGTATGTATGTGCTGCATTAAGGGTGTCAGATACTCGCATATGCGACAACAGCGAGCGCGGCGAAAAATGCATAGCGTACTAATTCTAACTGTAGCATAAATTAAAGCGCTCATGAATAATAATTCAAGACTGGCAACGAGCAAAGCAAACAACAAAAACAACAGCACGACCACTTGAGTAAATGCAATTGTATTTTCGCTTATTCCAGCAAACCTTTTCACATTCATAACGCCAACTGAACTTTTTGCTGTCAACATAAATGTATACAATATATAAATGTTAATGCATTTAATATGTTTTTTGTATTTACTTTGCCCACACATAACTGAATTTGAGAATGTCTCTGTCTGCTTTTCACAAAATGACAACGGAATGTTCATAGCTGTTGTCATTATTTCATGTGCCCACATCGCTGCCCTCGCCACATACACACACACACACTAAGCAAACGTTGATCATACGCAATGTTGTGCTTAAAATTTCAAATGCAGGGCAATCTACTGCAGAGGGCACTGGCTTCAAAGTCAGTTGCTGGTTGTCATAGTCGCGTTGTCTGTGTGTGTGTGTGACTGATTTTCATATTTATTTATATGTTTTACGCTGGCTAAGCCACGAGTACAAGTGCCCACTTGTCTGCAGCACCAACAACAACAACAGACCACAGCATTTAAAGTGGGCGTGGGCGTGGGCGTGGGCTCTTCTGCGTTGGCTTTTAACGCTATGCTTGGCATGATGCCCATGGCCAAAAATTGTTATTTACATCCTTGGCCTGATCGCTTGTGCATTAATTTGAATTTCGTGCTTTTTATATCTGTGCAGACTGCGCTAATGCTTTGGGCAAGCCAATTTAATGGCGCCACATTAGTTGAGTCTGCAGTGCGAGGTAATGTCCTGCGATTAAGCCTGCGAGTGCAAATAATGTAAATTGATGCGCGTAATTGGTTTGAAGGACATGCCTAGAACTCTATAAGTAAACTTTGCGAACATTCTAGGTTCATTATTGAATGCAGTTGAAAACAAAAAATATATATTTAAATATGTCGCATGATAAGACAACTTGACGAGACGTTGATTCTAAGATTTGCTCTTAGCTTGTATAACTTGGCTTTACATGCTGTTAAGTAACTCAACTTTAACATTATTTGCGCTTGGAATCCCTTAAGAGAATACTTAAGTATTAACTGAATCGGTTTTATTTTATAATTTTTAATATTTTGTAATATAATATTGTTTCAGATCAATCCTTAGTTTGCAATTAAGCAAAAATTGTGTGCCAATCCTATTAAGAAAAGCTTATTAATCGTATCTTATGCTACGTTAGGGAAACAGTTTAACTACCGGATGTAAAAGCAGCACGTTTTCGATACTAAGCTAACCACAGGAATAACATAGGTATGCCCTCGTATCTGACCCAGTGCAATTTGGTGCTTTGCATACTAATTATTAATCCAAAGGCTTTGCTGATATTCGAGATATATTCAGTTATTTCCGCCGTTTACTGTGGGTATTGGGGCCTTGTCATAGGCGAGAACTATTCGAAAATGGAAAGCTGACTAAATTATTTTGAAGAATCTTCTCAACTCAGCTACTCTTGAGTATTGCATGTAATGAAATATATTCTTGTCCTTTCTCAGCAAACTTCTCGCCACAGGCTTTGACATCCACTCACTTCTTCCCAGAATACCTATTCCCAAGAATACCTAAAATTAAGTATGTCCTGCCAGATCAGACTTTATCCAATATTCTTAAATACTAGACAATTCTAAACTTTTTTATATGGCCACAATTGGATCTCTGAGTGTTGGGTACTTATAATAGCTTTGCTAACTTATAATCTAAAATAAACGTGCTTAATATGAAACTTAATAAATTGTTTACATTTTTAGGAATATCTTGAACCTTCCATTATCCCCTGATTATTTTAGCTTTATGTTTAGCATTTCAACATGTCTGGCAGTTTATTTATTTTTGTTATTTTTCCAATTAGCTTTATGGGCATTTTGGAGGATTGTCAACAACATTTGACAGTTGTTGTGTTATTTTCCAGCATTTGAATAGCGCTGATTCACTTTGGAATGACCATTTTGACGTCTGCTTAGCTTTGACGTCAGCGGCGGGAATCTCTATTTTAGTTTGCAAATGCTTAGATACTTTTTACTGTCTGCCTTTCATGACGTTTTTTATTGTGCAAGAGGCAGTAAAAATTGGGAATGGTTGATGTGAAATTCAAGCCCATGCTTTTGATGTCGCATTTATACATTTTGGCATTTGAATAATGCATAAGATTATTTTAAGAATCTGCCCTACATCCTTCAAAGTCGGAGTTCCAAGAAAATTTCATTTAATCCAGCTCTAAAAATGTTTGCCTGATTAAAGCAAAATTAATAAAAAAAATGTTATACGAAAGTAAAACTGAATCAGGATCAGTTTTGTGCTTTGTATTCTTTAAGTTTCTCTTGCCTCTGTTACATTTGGAATAACCATGCGCGTTGATTTTTAGTTTGCTTGCTAGGTAAAGTGTATATCAAAGTCGGTTGCAGCCTGTTTATTTGCTTGCTTTAAATGACAGAAAGGTCGTCATTTAAGCAAGACATGGAATTCAATTTGCATAGCCAGCCCATTCATAGCCAGAGCTACATTAACAATTTGAAGCAGCAACTTTAACGTCTGCAAAGCTCTAATGTGCTCCATGCTGATTTTCTTGGATGCAGACTTTGTTGTTGTTGTCGCTGTTGTTGTTGCTTTCGGCTGCTGCTTGTTTGAAAACTAATTAAAAGTTTAAATGTTTGTAATTAGCGTCGGAATAAATGTCTGCCTGCCACATTATAAAATTAGTCAATTTTATGCCAAACTTTAGCTGCAGTCAAATATAAAATTGACTCAAGCTAGACCCGAGTAGTGTGCAATGCAAGCTTAAATTGAATGTGGAGCTGTGTCAAAATAGAATTTCTTTCTTCCTCGGCATGCCAAGATTCGAATTATTTTTCATGCTGTCAAACAATGTTTGGGTTCGACGCTGGTCTTTCAATCTTTTGCGCAAGCATTCAATCAACAATAAAAACGCACACGCTTAATTAATTTAACCCGAAAAGTCAATCACGCGAAATGCTGACGAATGACAACAAACGAGGCCCAGGGCTGCGTGGGTGTGCGTTCGTCCTGTACAAGGATACAGCCCCCCCCCCCTCGACCATTGAGCGTAAATTATGGCACAATGACAACATCGATAACAAGTTGTTTTTGATTTCGTTTGTTGCATTAAAATAAAAAAGAAACGAAGTAAAAAAAGTTAAATTGACAAGGAGAAAGGCCACAATCAAAGCTATTATTGTTGCTGCTGCGGCGCATAAAAAATGGCAACAATACACAGCAAGACAAAACGAGGAACATAATAGAAGCATAAACAAAAAAATGCAAAGAATTGGTAGAGTCGACGCATTCGTTGTTGGGCTTTGTTAATGTCGCACTAAAAGTTCATTGAAATGTAAAAAACAAAATGTTTAACATTGACATGACCGAAAATCGAGCAAAAGCTTTGTTAATGAAATGCGTGACTTGCAGTTGACCTGGCACAAAAAATGTCACAAACGTTAAATGTAAATAATATTTATTTAAAATACAACATAATGTGCATTATAAATAACTAATTGAGTTCCAAATAAAACTGTTGACATTAATGGACAAGAACAAATTCCATTCCATAGCAGCAAAGCTGGATTTATTTTTATTTTATTTATTTACGAGCGAGCTGTCAACGGCTTGACTGAGCCCTATTTCAATCTAAGAAATTCTCTATGGGGCACACCCAAAATAGTTTGGCTGGCAATTTCAATTGTCAGCTGATTAAGGTAAAAGTTGCTTGAAGCTTCAAAGTATTCAAAGTGTAATTTGGTACTAATTGTCGCACTGTGCGCTAATTTCAGTCGAAAATTTGTGCTGCTTTGTTCTACCAGCTGGCAAATCGATAATGATAATGATGACTTTATTGATAGCAGTAAGTATGCTGCCACAGTCATGTTGCAGACGCGAGTTGCTGCTGTTGCAGTTGCAGCTGCAGTTGCATTCATAGGCTTCTGGTTCTCAATGCGACTCGCATTGTGCTTTATCGCATCGAATTTGGCTCGTGCCTGGAGCTTTTAGCACATAATTACATTGAGTGTTGTGGCATGGGGTGGGGAGGCCTTTTACTCCTCAGTGGGCATGCCACATCAGCGAGTAAACAACGCAGCCAGCCAGCCAACTAGCAACCAACCAACCAACCAACTACTGACTGCTAAACCTTAATTAAGCGATGCTGAGAGCGCGTTTATCTGATTCTGATGCATTCATTTTGGCCTGTGCTGGCATATTGAATATTTGCTAACACTGCCCAGCAACTGCCGCCTGTCTGCCTCCCCGCTTTGCCACACACACAAACACACAAGCAAACACACGCACACACACACACAGGCGTTGCAAGCTATTTAGGCAAACTGCCAAAATGATTGTCGACTAATGAGTTTATGTTTGCGGCAAACAATTTGCCAACATTCGCTATGCACAGCAGCTAAATTTAACCTAATTTGCAAAACATATAAATATATTTAAGAATAATTTTATTCAATTTAAGCAGCTTTGTTAATTTACAGTCATCAACATAAATCGTTAGTAGTCAAAATTTAATTTTTCTATCAATTTATTTGCATTGCAGTCGGTCTCTCTCTCTCTCTCTCTCTTTCTCTCTCTCGCTCTCTCGATGGGAGGTCCATCGTCTTTGCTGGCTCAGCAGGAAGGCCACAAAACTGCGGGCGGGTTAAGTGTCTCTGTGTTGACCGGAAAAACGCGGGAAATTAAGGATAATGTAATTTATTGATGCATTGTAAAAGTTAAGCTCGCCGCTGATGCTGCTGCTGCTGTCTCGTATAAATTACAATTTGACAGCCTTGCAGCGACACAGCTAGACAGAGATGGCGATAAAATGAACGGTATGGAGCTGCTTGGTGGCGGGGGGGAAACTTTTGCAAAGTCATGCGGGCAGACACAATGTTCATAATACTTTGTACCCACAATTTTTCGCACAATTAGCAACTTTGTTGTTGTCGCCAGACTCAATTTGCATAATTTTTATACACGCACAACAAAAATGGAATTAAACAATTTCATCAACTTATTTTGTGCCTTTGCACGTTTCACACACGAGACCCCTAAAAATATCATATGAGATTATGTAAATAGCCGAAAAGTTGAAAGTCAAACATCAACAAAGGCACTTGGGAGAAATTGATTGGAAAAAGGCAGCAAAGTGTTGCTAGTTTTTTCTAGTTAGTCGCATATAAGCTAGAAAATTATTTTATGCATGTAATTGAAATGTTCATGTGTTTGTTTATAAAATGAAAGTTGCTTTTACGCACAAATTGCTGGCAGAACGTGCAGATTCCTTTTATTTTTATGCCAGGCTATGTAGCCAATTAGGTTTGACAATAAAAACAGCACACACTACTATTGTTTTGCTGACCTCTCTCTCTCTCTCACTCAGTCTGTCTCTCTTGGCTGAGAATTTGTGCTTAAAGCACGCAAAGACCTTTTTATTGTGCAAGACAATTTTTGTACGTCTGGCCAAACAATCAACACTTGCCAGCACAACAAAAGTGCAAACGCTCACACTCAGTAAGAAAGAGAAAGAGAGAGACACACACACAAATATGTGGCTATGGCCAACATATTGTCCAACAGCCTTTGGCTTTAATTTCGAAACATTCAAGGCGTTAGCTTTTATTTTGTCTATTTATAACCTGACTCACCAAAAACTCCTCCAAGTGTAAGTGTAAGAGTGCGCATTCCAAGCATGTGGCAACTGCAAAATAGATGCTCAGCTTGGCAATGTTGGCTCTGCAGCTGCATCTTAGCACATCCCACACTCAGACACGCATCGCATATGCTATTGGCTGCTTGCTTAGCTTGGCTGACTTGGGTTCACATGCTGGCACATAACTAACCAGTCCCAGTCCCAGTCCCAGTCCACAGTTGTCGTTCCCACTGAAACGGTTGTTTGTTAGCACCAGAGAGAAGGGCTATCTAGCTTACTATGAGGTATGGCACACACACACACACATATGTACATATATACTTATATATAGATAGTCAGCTTTGGCTGGCTTAGCAGCGAGATTTATGTGGAAATTCCTAAAAGAAATCCAAGTCAATTACTTGCTTAATTATTTCCTTTGAAATTTATTGATTTTTTGCCAAAGGAATTCTCCAGCAACGCTTTGCAGCTATTTGTTTTGTCTTGAGCTCAACTCTTGACTGCAATGTGAACCGAAATGAGTTGAGGCAACAACTACAACAAGCGACTAAATGATATAACAACAAATGAAAGGCATTTGATGTTTGACTACAGTTTAAAGCTGTAACTCGAAATCCTATAACAAGGCACACGTTACTTAGTACTTTGCCAGGCTTAAAGTTATCAAACATATTTGGTAAGCTCTCAAACAAAATTTATTTGCTCATATAATTTATTAAATTATTAAACATGCTGCAGTTCTTAAACAACATTGTTTTACATTTTTACAAAAGGCACGTGTTGGCAAAAAAAAAACACGAAATAAAAGAGTTTTACTTATAAGCGCCTGTCCAACGGTGCGTATGAATAATATGTAAATATATTGACATACGCTTCAATGAGTTTTAGTTGTTGAAAACTGTTTTTTTTTTTATGTGCTTGGCCGCTGTTGTTATTTTTATAAATTATTATACGGAAATTACTCTCACGGATTTTTCAAGTAGTTGGAGCGCAGTCGAGGGCGCACTTAAAGCACTTGAAACGCCATTTTTGCGGAAAAATCGAAATGTGTGTGGCGTAAAAACTGTGTAAGCCGCCGCGGACACATGTTAAGCGCAAACAATCGCTCACACACAATGAAGAGACTGTCGCTCATTGCCGACCGCTGTGGCAATGGCAAAAATGCCGTCAAAATGGCTAGGAGTGAATATATGAAAAAAGAGCTGCAATGAAATTTTTTAGTATTGATTATATAAGTATTAAGGAAATGTTAATTTGTTAATACTCTGTGTCGAAATGTTAAGTTAGATTGCTATCCGGACAGCTTAGAGAAACTAATTTTTATGAATTTATTATTTACTTGATTCATTAGAATTTCTGCTTTGCATTTTATTAGAAGATTGCTTTTGGATTAGCCTTGCTTCAATATATGTACTCGCACTTGAATTCCGCCAATTGTTTACTGTCAAATACACACAGCCTCATGCTAAAGTTTTTCACGAGCATTGCGTTGTTGCTTTTGTTGGCACGGGCTGTTCCGTTGAAATTTTTAGCAGCGCTTTGCCAACGGCACCATCAACGGCATTGGCCACAGCGAAAATCTCTTTATTGGATTATCCTGCAAAATTTACGCGGCATTAAAAGCGGCAACAGCAGCCCTGTGGCCGTCCAAAAAGGGGTTAAGTTGAGCGCAAGCAAGAAAATAAAATCCCAAAAAGAGAAACAAAGTATAAAAACCCAAAGCAAAAAAAGCAACATTTATTTACATTTTAAAGGTCGACGCTTCCATTAGCCCAAAATCCATTAGCATGCCGCATATTTTCGGTGCATTGCCTACTCATAGGGACTAGTTAAAGCTTTAATTAATTCTTGACAAACGACTCAATGCAACGCAAGGTACATTAACAATCTAGTTAGACCACAAACAAAAAACAAAAAAGTTAGTTGTATTAATTATGCATCTGAAACGAAGAACAAAACAAAAAAAAAACGTGAAACTTCAACTTATTAAAATATATGTTTAGAAAAGAAAGTCAAAGGCAGTGCAAAATATGGCAAGGATGGGGATTTCTTGTAACAATCTACTATTGTACGTACTCTTGTGAGATACTAAGACTAATATGAAAGGCGAGCAACCTCTTAGTGGTAAACCCTATCAGAAAAAAATTTTATGAAGTACATGATTTGCCTCTATAAACTTAAATCTCAATAGCTACTTATAGAGTAACCCTGATGCTGAGCGGCGTATGCTTAAAAGAGCAGTGAAATTTATTACGCCAGAGTGGAAAAAATTGCAAGATATTATTTCCCAACACACCATAATAACTTAGCTCTCACCAATCGACAAAAAACCCTGAATTGATGCAATTGTAGCCAAGAAACCGTGTGATTATGGGACGTAGCACATGGACTGTTGTATACGAAAAACCTTATATATTAACATAATGCAAACACGGCGATCTGTGATGAAATACAGAGAGTTTTCTTGACCTCGAGCTCTATGGCTGCACACCAAATTGGAACTATGTAATATACGAGACCTTTTCAATGGCGCACAGCGTCCGTTAAATTGAAAAACTTAGAAAAGTAATAGTAGTCGGTACAATGAAATAATTATAGTGCATGTAAATAATTTTCTAGTCATTATTTATTTCATTAAAACGAGTTATAGTCCTTGTTGTCTGTACTAATTATACACTTATAAGGGCTAATGAATTTCTCATTTCTGTATACAATACTAGTGCATTTAAATTCAAACAGCATCATTTGTTGGCTTATTGAACAAAAAGCATTTTAATAATAGCCTTTAGTTTTGCGCAGCGGTTCAAGTCAGTGATCTGCAACCATGTATTGATTTTTTTTTTTTTTTATTTTAGTTTTTAGAAAATATATTTAGTTAATATGTAAAATTAATTTTATAAGTTTCAACTTAGTCTAAAGCTTACAGCCACAATGGCTTTGGAGCTACGTTTTTTTTATAAATATTTGGAATAAAATTCAAACAAATTTTCTCAAAATATTTGTCAAACATATTAAGAAAAAATAATTGTTTGGAACAAAAATAGAGCTGATTAGATTAGATCTGATCAAATAAATGTTAGAAAAGTAGTGTTGAATATTTAGTAAATTAATTCACAATAGTCTAGTGGCAAAGTCTATTATTAAGTCTTATTTTCATAGACTTTCGCTAATGTCGCTCTAGAGGACAACTAATACAATGAAATAGGCGACTCAAGTTGAATGCAAGTTGTGCTCATTGATTCTGAATAATTTGGACACATCGTCAGATGATAAACAGGAGTTTGTAAATAAACTTTAAATGAATAAAAGCTAAGCTTTATAGAAAACTTTAATTGAGTGAATTTTAAGTTTAATTTAAAGTGATGCTTATGGAAAAAATATATTAAATATATTGGTCCTTGTGAGAAAGACCTTGAAAATTAGTTATGACAATCACATCAAATCAATTTCTGATTTATCTAGTATGCGCTATAGAAAGCGAAGCAAATGAGAGACTTGCTGGCTATGAGATTTCTTTTTACAACTGCGAAATATAAAAATGCAAATGCATGTTTTGCATATTTAAAGCGCTCCTCACACGCAACGCAATATGCAGTACACACATTCATATAACTAGTGGTTTATAAAATACAAAACATAGCATACCATACATTCGAAATCAAGCTCATATGTGCTGGCGGTATATGGAAAATAAAGTCTTATTGTTACAAGCAGCAGCAGCAGCAGCAGCAAGAGCACAATAGTCCGCCAAGAACCATTCAATATCCCTCAGTTCTCAGCCCTCAGCCAAGAGCCGAAAATAAAAAACCACACGCATGACAAAATACCAAGTGCCAAAAGGGAAAATATTTCGAGTTGAGTTTTCTATTTTAGCAATTTTACATTATACACTAACTGAGGCATTGAGCACTTTATGATGAAGCATAAGCAAGTTCAAGAAAAAAAAACTTGTAATGAACATTAGAATTTATTAGTCTCCTCGAACTATTTGCGGTTAGCTTAAAATTATTTAATCAATCACCAAGTACATTTAATATTCGATGTGTTGTTGTCTTGTGGCTTATTTTTTGTACTATTTTGTGGGTTTTGCATTTTACTCTTTTGGCCAGCAATGACTTTTTACAATTTTCATATGAAATGAACCATTAAATTGAATTGGCATTAAAATTATGTGCATGCGTGTAGCGGCTGCAAACTCCTTTTGCTTTTGGCACTTTGCATACGCCCCGTAGTCGACATCGACTTCGACAAAACCCATTCAAGTTATTTGCATTTTTATTACAACAACAACAACAACAACCGCAGCAACAACAGCAGCAGTAGCAATAGCAGCACTAGAGTAACTTGTAAGCTTTGCCCACACGCTAAATGCAGAGAAGAAAATAAAAAATGAAATAGAAAAATTCAAATAAATGTTTGTTAAGTATTTTTGAATTGAGTTTTATGCGCAAATACACACGTGTGCAGACGTATGTGTGTGGTGTGTGTTGCCTAAAGATAGCCGTGCCATACAATGTCCAATGCATAGACAAGCATTTCAGCTGCTACGCCATAAAACAACAACAACCAAAAGCATAGAACGCATAGCCAATGACAGTAACAGCTGAGGAGTTAAAGAAAAACATCAAAAACTGCGTCTCTCAAGTATTAAATTATACTTTTCATTAACTTCAAACCCAGTCGGGCCATGGACTTCATACAAACTTACGCAAAGGGACTTTAAGGCATTTCATGCTCGCCTCGATTTAGAGTTCGAGTTCATTTGGCGACTTGCAAACTTGTGAGCTGCACGCAGCGCAACAATAACAACAATGGCTGCTGTTGCATGTCGCTTTGAGGCTAACGAGAGCCATAACAACTAGCACTACATTAGCGGGGCCAAGAGCATCCGAAGTCTGTTGAGTGCGCTTAGTGCGAGAGAGGGAATTAGATGTTGCATGGAAGGCATCGTTGTCATGGTCACGTGCTGCTGCTTCCGGTAAATGCTGCAGTTGCTCGCACGAATGGACAAAATGGCGGCCATGTTATTCATGCTGCAGCCACAGCGCGCGCAACAATTGTCAAACAAGCCAGAAAAATTGCGGCTACTGTTGCCCAGACTTTGCTCAAACGCCGCGAGCACTGCGGTTATCCGCCAGAGTCCAACACATAACGAAAGATGTTCGGGGCAAAGCAAAATAAAACTTTGTTTTATAAAATCTGCAAGCGTTTAAAGCTGAAATATATAACAAATTATTAGCTGATATATACTCCAAATCACTCATACGCCTCGTCAGTCGCCTGACTGCTGCAGACGGCGTCGCCGCCGTGAAAAGTTTTCTTTACCTTTGACGTTTGTGCGTTTGCGTTTGACTTTGGCCAAAGTTGTTGCCACTTTTAGGCAACACCATTTTTAATTGTTCTCGGCACGTTGAGATTAAACGCTGCCTGCGCACAGGACGAGGATCAACTTACATGGCTACAAGACGAAACAGCGTTAGCTTTGATGGGCGTCTAATTAGTGTCAGCTCAACAAATTTGTTTGCTAATTGCAAATTAAAATTTTGTTTCCCCGTCGCATTTGCTTTTATTATGTAAATGCTAATTAGCTTCATTTAAATAAAAAGGGATAATTGATGAACTCAGATTAGTGCAGCCATAAATGCCAGCCAATACACTCTCCTGCTTAAGCTCTCAATCTGAACGACAAGCTGCAGCAATTTTATGGCAGCTGCAATGCAATATGCATAAAAATCTGTGCGACACCCAAATCGCAGTCGCTGTCGCGGTCGCTGTCGCAGTCGCAGTCAGCATTGAGCGTCATTAGAGACACGCGATGCAGCTAATGGTCGCGCTGGCGAAAACAAAATGCGCAATAGTGCTGTCACTTTAGCCTTTTACGGATAGATTTAACCGCCGCTTTAATGTGGCTTCAGCTGCAAAAACTTCATCTGTCGTATGTCCAGAAGTTTAGAATGCTTTTTTGACTGCGTTATGCTTTTTATGAATTTTTAACAAGGTGGTAAATAAATATGTTTATAGGCCTCTTTATTTCGGCTACTTGTGAGTATTAGCGCCCGATGGAAATTAATTATCAATAGAAAAATTAAGATTATAAAATTCATAAAAAACAAAAATCCATAAAAAAACAAATTCTTATTGTATGATTTTCAGAGATTACGTTGTTATTTATTAATGTGTAGCATATCCATTGTAGACAATGATTAATTATAAGTAACTTTATAATAAATGCTAAGTTATCATTATTTATGAACAATAAAGCAAAAGCTGAAAATGACTTTTATTGCTTTTATTTTCTTCATATAAAATAAAACTCAAAAGTTAATCGCGGCTTCTGTGTCTGTCCAGTTCTTCATTTTATTTTAGCCCTTTTTTATTCTTATAATTATTCCTAAGCGAGTCTGCGGCAACACTGGTGCTGGATAAAGAGGAATCTGTTGTGTGGTAGAAGGCAACTGGGAATAAAGTACAGCTAGCTAAATATTTACGCTGAGTCAGCTTTGCTGGTTAATTGCAGCTTAAGTAGCAGCTTATGAAATTCTGCAAAGGTTAAGACAAAAACAACTGATTATGCTATATAATAGTTGGCATGGCATACTTCAACTAAAGTCCGTTGTACGGCAACGCTTCAATTCAATTCAACTGGCAAATAGCAAGACAAGTAACTTAATTGAGCAATATTTGCTTGGGATATTCATTAGGCAAATGGCAAATGCGCATTTTATAGCCCAATGTCGTATTCAATTAGCGCAATTCTTGGCTATTGAGAGGCCAGATGACAGCTACCATATAATTTGAGTAAAACTTTGTTTTATGACTTTGTGGCAATTGTGTTTGAGCCGCAAAATAAACATTTACGTAATACTCACAGTTTGTCTCTGGCATGTTATGCAAAAGTTGTAAACTCCAGCTCCAACTAGAGTGCGCTCTCTCTCGCTCTCTCTCTCTCTCTCGCTCTTTCTCTGCTCGGCACTACGCTCTGCTGAAAAACTTGAAGCAGCAAAATCCTGCTTTATGCCTCGGTCCAAAAAGTTGCCGCAGTAATAAAGGAGATTACCTACACATAACATGTGAGTGGCCGTCGTGGAGAGCGGCCCAAAAAACCAAAATAATTTTTGCTGGCTATATGTGAATATTCACTTATTTTCCTTCTTCTTCTTCTGCTTCTCTGTTGGTTAGCATACCACAAAAGCCAATGGAGTCGCCTTTGAGGCAAATCTGCAGTTGCAGCTGCCTGCAACGCAGAAGACTAAATTGTGACAAGGAGGCAAACGAAGTGCACAAGGCTCGCCTGGCAAATGCATTTAAATGTGTTGAGCAATTTAAGTGCATGTTTCCAAAAATAATCCCAGACAGTAACCGAAAACTGTGATATAGTCTAGGAGTAGATAATAGCAGTAGCAAGCGTTACACTTTAAGTTTTGAATATATATTCCATTTAATATTTAAAATTCAATGCGAATGGGTTGAGCTTAAATAAAAGCCAACGCCGCTCTGCTTCGTCTTAGCCATTAAATTAGTGAACAAAATGGCTGCTGCTTGCAAAAAGTCTTGTGTCTTAGTTTTTTAATTGCAATTAAAAAGTTGTGAGAGCCGCAAAACTCCCAGCCAAACACACTCACACAGTCACACTCACAGTCACAGGCTCGCCCAGCGTCTGTCACTGTCCCCAAGGTCCAGTGGCAGTCATAATGACAATGCCAAGCAAACAGAGCCAAGTTACAGTTTAGAGTTTAGAAAGACGCCCAGCGATGTAAGTCAATCCCCCCGTCATGTGAAGAAAGCAACCGCAAAATGGCCATGCAACCAATTGCTGGAGCGAGGCGAGCAGTCTTGCAAAATTGCTCACTGTATCCATCCGAGAGGCTAAAACTGGCTTTTAGTGCTGGCCAGGCTGCAGACTTAATGATTTTTGGCTTAAAGTTTACCAGTTAGCCGTATTTTTGCAAGTAGTTAAAATTTTATGAGGTAAACGCCATACTCCGAGGCTTTTGTTTTGCTCAGCGCGCTCTTGCTTCACTTTATCTTATAAGGAAAATCAACGTCGCTTCGAGAACAGCGCTAGACAACACACCACAAACACACACACACACACACACACACAGTAAAATCTAAATAATACGAAAAACCCTACAACGAAAACTTGATAAAAACTTTTATCATAACAATTTGTGTTGTTCTGCGGCTAGAAACAATGAGCCCACAGTGCATTGTACATATAAATGTCTGTATATATGTATATATATATATATATATATGTATATGTGTGTGTGTGTGTTTGTGCGCTGGTCATAATGAGAAAAGTGTAAGTGCAACATGCCAGTGGCCAAGTCGTTGCAGGGATACACACAGTGCTATTAAAGTTTTGGGTTGGCAGCAATCTTACAATTTAAAAATTTTTTGCCATTTAAGGAGACCATGCGTTATTTTTTTCAATCCTATTAATAATAAATAAATGTAGTCTTTTGTGTTAAATATTCAAAAGTGGCTTTAATTTTCTTTTAGTTTTTAGCTTTAAGTTTCTTACATACATTTTTTACAAAAATGTCAAAGTGCATGATTTCCTTTAAAGTTAAAAAAATATCGAGAAAAATTAAACAGCTTGTTGTTAGAATTCGAGCTAGACACTAAATATTAACTATAAGTCTAAATGTAGATAATGCATATATAAAGGCATTTTAAGTGCATATTTTTCGATATTGAATTGTTGCTATTCAATTGCTTGCTTGTATATTTGGGTGTGTTTATGCCTACAAACAAAGCAAAACGACTAAGCAATGTTCAAAATAAATGGCTTAAGCAAACTATTGTAGAATTAAATGGTCAAAATTATGTTTGCCCATTTCTAAGAATAAAATACACATTTTGCACACAACAATTGCAAATTTGCCGCTTGGAGGCAATCTAGAATGCAAAAGTCAAGGGGAATCATTTGACTAACTCGCAAATTGATTAAATTGAAAAGGCGAACGTCTCGCGGAATATGCTACTTTTATTATTGAATATAATTAATAAAAAGTTCTATGAAACAAGACTATTTTTACATTGGCTTGTGCAAGAGGAGTGAAGGTGTGGTCACCTAAAAATATATAAGAATTTTGCAAAAATCTTATCAATATATGTTTCAAATATGATGTAATATTTTTGGAATTAATCATTATAAAAAATAAATAATATAATATAAATATAATTAATTGAAAATATTGCAAAGATTATTATTTTTAGATTTTTTACCCACCGTGCAGTGGCGCTTTGAAAGACACAGTAGCCCTCAAACTGTAATGTCGCAGATCGCTTAGCAGTGACACGAACCACAAAATTGTAGGCAAAGCTTTCACCTACATTTGATCGCCGCGCCGTTGAGCCAACAACAAGCTGAATTTAGTACTGGCGCTATCGCCAGCTGCACAGTGGAACAGAGCAAAAGCTTTATTGACTTGTAAAATTTTAACATTTAAGTATTTACACAGCTGCACAAAATGGATAATATTTAAAATTATATTTAGTCAAAACAAACACAGTTGATAAGTTAGCTGCGCTTTGCTCCACTGTGCGACGCTGAAGTCAAGTTCGGCATAAAACCCTCAGAGCCATGCCTTGGCTAAGTTAGTTGGCTGCTGGCTCTTTGCCAAAACGATCGTCAGTTGCTCTCAAAAGCCATTAGCTAAAATAACGGGTTTCGTTTGTCGAATTTTATTTGTTTTTGAGCGCAAAGTGTTAAGCGGAAGTGTCGATCTGTGTGCAATACTGCTGGATGAAAATTAACATAACAAAAAGAGTGCATTTAAATATTTAACACAACTGAAAATAATTTGCAGTACCATAATTGTTAAGTGAGCAACAAAAAAAGCCTTGAAAGCGCATGCTTAAAGTTAAAGTTGAAGTTTTGTTTTGTTTTACCTGAACATATTGGCCGGTTCAAAGTGGTTACAACTGGCTGCCAGTTCCAACAACAACAATAACATCAGCTGGAAATCAGCATATTGTTAATTGTCGTCCAGCAAGTACGCCGAGTTAAAGAAACTCAAAGCCAACCTGCGGAAACTTTAGCAGCAATGAAAACAACTACAGGTAATGCCCCAGTATATTCTCCAAGTGTCGCAGATGCAGGCGGCAGCTTACAGATCTACTGCATTAACAGTTGCGCATGCGCATGACTCGTTTGGTCGCTGAACAATTAGAGAGGAGAAGGGTGGAGTAGTTTCAAGCCCAGGGACAGCAGCTTTATTGCTCGCCAAGTTTACAAAGCTAAAGCTAAAAGCCCAACGTTATTCGTAAGCACGCAGTTAGAGTTGAACTTGTGTATTACTAAGATAACTACAAATGATTTAATGTGCGGTTTCAAGCAGCTAATTATTTTCAATACTCATTTTGTCAACTGCCATAACTCATGCGAATGGTTAGATTTCAAAGAAACGTAACGTACTTTGCTTAGTTACTGCACCATATCATGATAAAAGGTTAAGATCAACGATAAGATAACAATTATGTTGCTACTCATTGGGCTATCGGATCGATCAAAGCGCTAAAAATAGATTCATTTTCACTCGAATTAGAGCAATAGGCCTGAAACATAATCGCCAGCTAATATCAAAGATTAGGCAGCGTACTCACATGATAATAAAATCATAATTTAGAGTAAAAATTACTGTGCAATTTTTGAATTTGAAAATCACGTAGTGACATTTTTATGGCACATACTTCATTAATTTTTATTACGCTTAGTTAGGCATTATTTTTTTAATTGGAAAGCAAATTGTATACAGTCATTTAATGGACTCCAACTGTATTCAAAGCTCTTCAACAACAATTATTTGCAGAGCATTTTGCTTGCACTATGTGCCACGATGACGTATACGCAATGTACACAAGTAGTTCTCATTATTATTTTACGTTTGGCGTCTTTTCTGCTTTGGCGACGCGCGTAACAAGCGCGATAGGAAACACGTTTTTGCATACTAATGCGTTGATCAGATGTTATGCCACCACCTATAGCGTCTTTCAAACGGGTTTTCAAATCAAAACATAGAAAACTCTTCATGCTTGGCCGAAATTTAAAAACAAACGCCAAGATCAGCAAAGACTTGATCGGTTGACAAGCAAAATATTTGTTTAATGATTACCTTATTCTTTAGTTTTATTTAGTTTTTGCGCTTCATTCTACAACAATTTAACTTCAAGCAGTCAAGTCTGCCTCTCACATCCGCCCCCTCCCCCTCTCCACGTACATTTAATTTTGTATACATCTGCCCGACTGAGTCATCAAACTGAAGTTGGCACAACTTTGGTTTTTCTTCATTGTTCATTGTACAAAGTAAATAAAGAAAAAAAAAAAAAATAAATTATTGTTGAAGACAAATTAGAAACCAGTTTTTTTTTTTTAAAACACCTTTGCATTTCTTTGTTTTTGCGCTCTGCTTGCTGTGCGTTTGGTAAAAGGTTAAAGCGATTGAAGTTGGTTCTTTGTTTTGCTTTTCCAATTAAAAAAATATTATTTTTAGACTGTCGAGTTTGCGTGCAGTAAATTTATTTAAATTATCATTATTACATGTGCTCTTAAGTATAAAAATGTGAGCAACTGTGACCGTAGCTGAGAGCTTTGTACTTGAAAATAACATAATGTTTGTTGACCATATTATCTTTGGATCTTTATAGCTTGACTTTATAGCACCAATTGAGCAATATAAAATATTCTTATCAGCATAACCTTTAAAGAGCTGCCCCAAATTTCAGCTTTCAGATATTATGCGAGAAATTAAGAGAAATTGTTGCTCAATTAAGAGTTAAATATGTCAATAAAAAGTTCTAGCTGATTTTTTAGCAATAAAGCAAAGCAACATGAGCTGGACTAGAGGAACTGGCTCTGGAGCAACTCAAGAGCTTGAGAACAGCTGTCTAAAGTAATATTACAAATTGAATTTCATTAAGTTGTCTTTTAGAAACTGTCATGCTTTTATTAATTGCATTTTTCTTCACACTTCAGGTGTAAATTGTCTAAATTTATCTGCGAATACACAGAGTTTATCATTGAATCAATAATGAGAGTCATTAGGGATTGCTATCGCTATGAAAGTATAAAGTGTGCAATCGTCACTGTTTGCGTGCCGCAAATACTGCTCACCATAATATTAGCTAGACATTTAATATACAGTAGCGTATGGAAAAATTCGGACACTCAATTAAAAAAACAATTTGGAAAATATTTTTTTATACATATTATTATACTGTGATTACGATAATAGTTAAGTCCAAAAATATGTTTAATTTAGTAATTTAATACTTTCCTTGTTAATTTATAAAAAATCGCGACTGTTCTACTTATTGCAATCTTCGCTTTTTAATTCTTTTCTGTACACCTATGACTTTTATATTGGAAAGGTGTCGATAATTTAAATCAAATAAATCATTCCAGCAATTGTTATATGGCTTAATAAATTGTTTAAAATTGTAGGTGTGCGTACTCTTTTGGCCTGTACTGTTGCTCTCATAAATTGTTTGCAATTTCATAGCTAGCTGTGCATCGTGACTTTTTATGAAGCTCATAATCTGATTTTAATTGTTTAAGTGAAGTGCATTTGTATTGGCAGTGATTTGTTTTGGTTTTTGGGATATCAGCCGCCTTTGTGATTGGACATTAGCTCAATAAAATCGAAAAATTAGCTTTGTCTGCAATTTAGAGCTATGATTCATGATTAGACTAAACATTTATTAATTTGAAAATGTGTCTAACAGCAAAGTCATTATTTGTGTAAGACAAAAGTTGTAAATCTGGTAACAATAGATTGTTTTCCAGAGCTATCTTCTCTGGCTTATTTAGCTAAAGAGTGTGACGACATAATTAAGTCTTATCTGCGACTCTTTTAGGCGTTAATGCCTGGTTTAGCTGATTGTCAGTTTTACATGGGAGTAGCCACATGAGCAACAGACAGCGTTAATTGCCCGGCTACAGCTTATGAAAGTAATATCTGAACATTTTACAGATCGAGCGGGAAACATGAAATCAACGCAACAAAACGCAGCCTTCGTGGGCGACGATGGGCAAAGCAACGCTAGCACATTGCCAATGTCGGTAAGTGGCCTCTCAAATCCATGTGCGAAATCTATGACCTCGACTAATCGTTGCGCACAGTCGCTACCATCACAACAGCAGCCGGACTCGGATGTGAGCCAGGAGTTGGGAAAGGTGAACGGGGCGGCAACGGATGCGGGTGCGGGTGCGGGTCGCGAGGAGCGCGACACCTGGGGCAAGGGTGTGGAGTTTCTAATGTCCTGCATTGCGATGTCCGTCGGCCTGGGCAATGTGTGGCGTTTCCCCTTCACAGCTCTGGACAATGGCGGGGGCGCATTCCTCATACCATACCTCATAGTGCTCTTCCTAATTGGCAAGCCCATTTACTATCTGGAAATGGTAATTGGCCAGTTTTCCAGCCGCGGTTCCGTAAAGGTATTCGATTTGTGCCCAGCTATGAAAGGTAAGCACCAGCACGGCTAATACGCCATACGGACACAGTGACCGTTTGGTCACTTGATGCACTTGCACAAATTATTGTAGTAGTTTGCATAGAATCACAAAAATCTTGCGAATGCTTAAAATATATTTCGACATTGAATAAGTACAAAATTGGCAGACACTCATGAAATTTTAATGTTACCATTTATACATCGCTTGCATCTACTCATCACAATTGCATCATCAATCGCTCCAGGCGTCGGCATTGGACAGGTGATATCTATTTCATTTGTTACGACCTACTACGTTGCCATCATGGGCATAACGCTTTATTACTTTTACGACTCGTTTCGCACGCCGTTGCCCTGGTCCGAGTGTCAGCCGGCTTGGGGCGCACACTGTGTGGCATCCAGTCTGGGCAACACCAGCATCAGCATGAGCATGAGCTCCCCTCTGAGCAGCCTGGACCCGCAACAGCAGCCAGTCGCATCCGCCGAGTTGTACTTTCTGTAAGTGGCTTTGTTCCGTTGTTGTATTCCATACCATACTATAGTTATGTTACTATGGTGCTATGTACTTTTTGCTGGGGAATGGGCTTTGGTGTCGTGGTGAGGGGCGATTCTGTTGCATGCATTGTTGGTAATCTTATTGCAGCACAGAGCGCACACAGTTTGCCAGATATCAAGTTTATGGCCGTTGAACGGATCGCTTTATTGGCATGCGACGCTAATTGATTGAGCAGGCGGCAGGCGAGGCAACTAACGATGACTACGCGCCACTTAGGGCGCCTAAATTGACATCAATTGGCCGCAAAGGTTGGCCTGCTGCAATAAGTAGAGCCGATTGCAACAGCCAAACCTAGGCGAAGGCCAGTTCAATCAGAGACGGACCGGACCGGACCGTCCAGCACTGAGGCTGATGGCATTAGAGCTGTTGTGCATCCATCAGCTTAACTACTCGTTAATTTAATCAAATTGTTATTCCAATTTCAATTTTTATTGGAAGTTCTAGTGAAAGCATTTTGTTTGTTTCTCATAATATCATTATCATGCTTTAACCCATTTTAAGCTTATGCTAATTTTGAGAATATTTATAATTATATGCACACCCAGCACACCGAATTAACATAATTTACTAAAACTCATCAATGCGTGATTAACTCTTTCTTTCTAAAAAACAAACAAAAACAAAACCCAAACGCGAACGCGAATGCGAACGCGAACATTTGGCATTATCAAAGGTGTTGGCGTCGGCCAGGGATTCCAGGTGTTCATGCTAGCCACATACTACGCTTCACTGGTGGCCATCTTTTGTCGATATTTCGTTGACTCGTTCCACAGTCCGTTGCCCTGGGCAACGTGCCGTGCCGAGTGGGGAGAGAACTGCATCGACTCATCACCAACAGCATCAGCATCCACTGCAAATAATTGGATGGGCGCACTAAATCCAACTCAAACTAACGACTCAGATCGACTTATATCCAGCTCGGAATTATACTATGTGTAAGTGCTTAATACCCTAGGGAAGAGCTTTGGGTGGCAGCAGCAGCGTTAGTAACGACTTTAAGTTCATGCATTTGGGTGTTGGCTACTCGACTAGTTAAGTTAGTATTTAACTTATGCTAGGTTTCCAATATTCACAGCAAGGAGGTGCTGCGCGAAAAGGAGCAGATTGCTGATGGCATTGGCTTGCCCAACTGGGAGTTGGTCGTGGGTCTCTTTGTGGCCTGGGCCAGCATCTTCCTCATCATTCGTCGCGGCGTCAAGAGTTCCGGCAAGGCCTCCTACTTCCTGGCGCTCTTCCCCTACGTCATCATGGGCGTGCTCCTGGTGCGCGCAGTCACGCTGCCAGGCTCGCTGAACGGCATTTACTACTTCATCAAGCCCAACTGGGGCAAGATCCTGGATCCCAAGGTGTGGTATGCCGCCGTCACTCAATGCTTCTATTCGCTGTCTGTCTGCTTTGGCAACATCATTATGTACGCCTCGTTCAACAAGTTCGGACACAATGTGCATCGAGATGCGACAATTGTAACCGCCTTGGATACGGCCACCTCACTGCTGGCAGGCTTTACAATCTTTGGCATTCTGGGACACTTGGCTCATGAGATTGGCACCGATGACATTGGCAAGGTGGTCAAGGGCGGCGCTGGCTTGGCCTTCATCTCGTATCCGGATGCCATAGCCAAGTTTAAGCAGCTGCCGCAAATCTTCTCCGTATTGTTCTTCCTCATGCTCTTTGTGCTGGGCATTGGCTCCAACATAGCCATGACCTCCTGCACTGTGACCGCCATACGTGATCGTTTTCCCAACTTCAAGCAGTGGCAGTGTTCGCTACTCATTGCCGTGCTGAGCTTTTCCATTGGCCTCATCTATATTACACCGGTAAGAGCTAAGCCCAAAGTTATTGCAAGTACTTCGGCTAATTTATTTATTGCCTATAGGGTGGTCAGTATATGCTCACGTTGGTGGACTTCTTTGGCGCCTCAATGATAGCCTTGGTCTTGGGCATTGCCGAGCTTTACACCATTGGCTGGATCTATGGCACCGATCGTCTCTGCAAGGACATTGAGTTCATGTTGGGCCGCAAGGTCGGACTTTACTGGCGTCTATGCTGGGGCGTCTTTACTCCGCTCATCATGACCATTATTCTGATCTATTTCTATGCCACATATGAGCCGATTACCTACAACGATCAACTGTTTCCCACCTGGGCTTATGGTACGTATTGCAGACTTAATCTCATCCTTATAACCTTTTTATTTTCTTAGGCATTGGATGGGCTATTACGGCTTTTGGCATTATGCAACTGCCGCTTTGGATGTTTGTGGCCATTGTGCGTGATCCTGGCGTTACGTTATCGGAGAAAATACGCGGAGCCTTCCGTCCCAAGAAGAACTGGGGTCCCAGCGATCCTCTGCTGCGTGAACAGTACAACAAACAAATTGAGCATGAGCTGATGCCCAAGCGTGGCAAAGGCTTTTGGTCTAGCATTAAGCAGAATATTTTTGGTTAATTTATAGATCTGAATTTATTGTAAATAATTTTGTTTTTTAAAGTAGATTTTTCCACCATATATTTCGATTTAAGAGTGACGAATTTAATATATAAAATGTACAAAATATAAATAAATGATTTTGATAATGCAGTCCAATGAATTTGACAAAATTATAGATCAGAATAATTTGTCAATTATTAATATGCATTTATAATTATATATCACTAAATATTTTTACTATTCGTTAATCTTTACTAATTAATTTATGAAAATTGTGAAAGTAAATTTTAGACGCAGCAACCAAATGCTAAGAATTCTCAACTTGCCATTTCTCAGTACCTCAATATAAATAACTGCTCTGAGCATCAACTCTTCGTTCTTGCTTCGGCAGAACATATACTAAAATTGGAACGATACAGAGAAGATTAGCATGGCCCCTGCGCAAGGATGACACGCAAAATCGTGAAGCGTTCCACATTTTTTTGCTGGTCTAACTTTTTCTTTATTTTCATGCTTACAGCTAAAAATTCCATTGGATAATGCTCAGATAACTACATTAGCTGGAGAGATATCACGGTACGATTTGGAGCCTGACCATAAGCTTAAAATAGGTCACACGGAATTTCAAACTCAGCCCAATCAACTGAACAATTAACACTAAACACATTAAAAAGTGCATTGAAATTGCATTAAAATTTATTCGTAGCCGTACCTTTTAATCTCAAACCTCTGTGTGAATTAGTTTTCGAAATTTATAGTATATTCATCAAAAGTAAAGAAAAATAAAAGTTGTACTAATTTTAATTTTTAAATAGTCTTGGCAGATGATGAACATTTAAGTAATGGTTGCTGTTTATTGATAAATTTTATTTTTCTTTTTAGCGTGAATAAAAAGTAAGTAAATACTGCTGAGAATAAATTACATCTTAGCTATGAACATTTGTTGCCACTTGGTCATTTATTTACACTCGAGCTACATTTATCCTTAGAGTAGCTCTTATTGTTATCGCTATCCGTTAGTTAGTTAGATATATTATAAATAGCAATATATTATAAATATTATTCTGAAGTTTCTAAATTTCATTTTATTATGCTTACAAAAGAAGACTTTCAATTTGTAAACTTCTAATTCACACTAATCACTAAAATTGTTAGACTTCAATACCTTGTAGACTGAAATTTCGAAATCAATTTCAAGCGCCTAAAAGGAAACTTCAAAGACTCTGTAATAGGAACACCTTGTAGGACATTAATTTCGCATGACTTTTGGCACTGCTGGTGCTGGTGGCACCACAAATTGACCAACATTGAGTACTTGGAATTTGGCAAATCCGCAGCAGGAAATCAAGAGAAATGTTGTGTACTTTGTCTCCGTTACCGCTACAGTTAACGTCACCGCTACCGTTACTCAAACAAAGACGGACAACAAGCCGTAATAGACGCGCTCGTCCTGGCATCTTAGAGATAATTGCTTAGATAAGGCCGGACCCGTATAGTAATGGCGTCCGCGTTTGCTTTTTTCCCTTCTCTTCATTTCTTTTGGTTTTTTGTTTTATAAATGTCTCCAAATATTTACATGTCGCGGCATTGTAAAGTGACCCCAACATTTTTTGCCATCTCTTGCTTATTTTTTATTTCATTTGTTGGTCTTGGTGCTTCTACTGCTGCTGTTGTTGTTGTTGTTGTTGTTGTTGTTGCCTGTTGCTGTCTTCGTGTTGGCCCGCATTTGACCTGCGGCTTGACTTTTTCCGACTGTCCGGCGGTCCGGTGGTCCGGCTGTCCGGCTGTCCGTTGGCCGCAAAAACGGCGCTCCACAGGCTGGAAGCGTAGCACGGATGTTGGCCGCGTTGCTGGAAACCGCATAAAAGTCATTGTCACAGCAAATGGATTAATTTTCGCGGCACATTGTCATATTCGCCCTGCTTTTCATGTTCACCCCTATTGCCATCTCATTTTTATAAAGAAATTAAAAGGCATGGCCTGTGGTTGCGACGGCGGTGGTGGTGCTGGTGGTGATGGCATGCCCTATAGTTAGTTTGGTGGAGGCGTGGCTTGGTGTTAACCGCAGCAATAATTACGTTTTGGGTGGTTTTGGAAGCTGTACGGAAGTGTATAATGTTGCTAAGTAGTTGCGGTTATTTCTTTTGTACTCGCTCTTGTTGTTGTTGTTGTTGCTCTCACTGTTGTGCGACATTTTGTTGTTGTTGTTGTTGGTAATTATCATGAAAAGCAACAGGAGGTTTATTTCATATAATAAATGCTTTATAATTAAGTTTTGTGGCTACAAAAGTAAACAAAGGACAATGTCGCAAAGATGTCCTTTTTATTATAAATTCTGTTTTGTTTTGTTGTTGTTTTGTTGCATGCCAGATAAAGCATATGAAAAGTAGAAAATACAAATGAAATGCAGAGACTTTGGATATTTTTATGTATTTACACAGCTTTGGGCAAACTGAGTTATATTTCAATTTGCAGCTTACTTTTGATTCAAAGCTTTTCACATCACTTAGTTAATGCAATTAGCTAAGCCATTTGGTCACAGCACAGGCTTTTCAATTTCAGCATAGAAGCTCCTCATACACACACAGGTTTGTTTGTTTGTTTCATTCGGCTAACAAGTTGCCAATCAGTGGAAGCACCGAAAAGCGTTGAGCTAACTGCCTGTACACACACACACTCACAGGCAAACACACAGATACAAATACAAACGTAGTAGGTTTACGTATGTGCGCTGGCAGCCCAGATCCAAATAAAATTCTATTTAACTAAAAGCTAAAAAGCGCGCAGGCATAGAGAATTCGCAATTCTCTGTCTCTATTCAACTCATTCTTTAGCTTTTGTAGCAGCAACGTACGCATTTGTCTTGCAGCAGCAACGCGACCAAGAAATAAAAAAAGGAGACACCATTTCGCTAGGGATGGCAAAGTGGACTAAATATCGTTGGAGGTTTCCACCTTTCGTATTCAATTTAAGCTTGAGCTGATCACGCTGTCGTCAACAGTGTCCAAAAGCGAGAGCAACAAAAGAAAGAGTGAGAGCGAGAAAGTGAGGATTGGCGCTAAAAGCAAAACCAGCATGGAATTGAAGAGGAGTTGGGGGCCTGGCAAGAAAAGTAGAGCGCTCATGCGAGCAGCCGCAAATGTATGCGAATGCTGTTTGGGTGGGCGGCTGGCTGGCTAGACTCTTTGCTTTCACGTATGTTTTTGGCTCTAAAATACACTAACTGTGTGCCATGGCACTCTGGCACATCTTTTTACTCGGCAATGTGAGCATTTTCTATGTAATTTAGCTGAATGAAGTGTAGGGTGGCGGACAAGAAGCGCGAAAAAAACGCTGCCGAATGCCTGGTGCTTAGAAGGTGGCTGACAGGTGGCGCCACTGTACATGTGTGTGTGTGTGTGTGTGTGTGTGTGTGCCTGTGTGTGTGTCCATTTGCCGCGTAGTGTTTGTTTTGTGGCTGCCAGATGGCGCTAACACACACACACACACAAACACTTGCATGCATGTATGCTTAGGTGTGTGCGTGAGCCGCTTGAAAGTGTGTGCGAAAAAAATAAAGTAATTGAATTTTCATAGTGCCAGGCACGATGCAAGATTTTTCACAGATTGTTATTGTTGTTGTTGTTGTTGTCAGTTGCAAATGCAAATTGCATTAGAAAGTTTTTAATAAATGCTTGCAGCTAAAAGCCAAAAGTAATAAATTACTTATAATTTGCCAGCTCCTTCTTTCTTAGTTCTTTGCGCAACTATAAGCTTCGCCACTGTGCGTATGCAATGTCAGCTAAGGATGCTGTAAAATTGATTATTATCCTGCTATAGCTCGTCGACCAATGACAGACACCATTGTGACAAGTTCTGTTGCCACAGCGGATTTGTGGCGCTATACCGCATAGGATATGTAGGCCATAAAAAGCTTGCCAACATCGGTGTGGTCCGTTGTGTGTGAATATTTAAAATGCAGCTAAATGTTTATAAATAGGCTGCGGTTGTAGCTTCAATTTAGCAACAAGCGGTTTAGAATAATTTTAAGTGCAACCACAGCAATATTTGATGGCTCTAGTTCATTTGGCCAGGGCCAACTATAAATAGCTTTAAAAGCATACAATTTTCTAAAATCTCTCGTTTTTTTACGACTATCATTAGAGCGTTTCGAATTTGCTTTTAACTTTTGTTTTGTTTTGCGCTTGGATTATTTTCAAGCTTCAGTCCCCCACCAGCTCCAAATTTCACTGAAAATCCAATGTACACAGCAAATTTTTGCGGATTTTGCGGTTTTCTTTGCGCAACATGAAATTTACATTTACATTTCGGCAAAATTGTTGCTTCAAAAATGGTTTTAAAATTAACTCGCGACTGTTTATTTTTTTTTGTTCGGTAATAAAAACAGTAACAGTTTTGCTCACAACACGAGTTGATTTTAAGCTTGAAGAACAATTATTTACCACAAACGCCAAAGGTAGCAAAAATACGCAACGCCCCCTCAACAGCCACGCCCCGTCAATGTTGACCAGCTACTGTCCAAAGTGTTCAAAAAAGTTTCCGCGCTGCTGGCAAAAACTAAACCAAACCAAAGTCTGCCACAGTGAAACAAATAACAACAGCAGAGACAGCAACAACAAATGAAACAACTGGCAATATATGCAACATCTGTTGGAACAAATAACCAAAACGCGAATGCGGACACCACAGCAAACCAATTTCCGCCCGCGACCCGTCCGCACCGCCACCGCCACCGCTCTAAGTGCTCCAAGTTTGCCGTTTGTCAAATTTGTGGCAACTTTTAGCTTTGGTTTTTGCTGACAGCAGCCTAATTCCAAAGATACTTGGGGTACAAACAAATTTGATTGAAATATAACAGCACATTCGTCGAATTTGTGAATATATATATATATATATTGAGAGCACATGTTATCCTTTAATTCACTTGGCATTTAATTTGACTTTGCAACTTGATAAGCTGTTTGGAATTTAAATTAAATTTTCTTTGCCTTCAATGTTATCGTTTGGCTTTGGCGCTTGCCATTCAGGACTCAAAATCTCATTTACGTTGTAATAACAAATGCTACGGAAAATCAATTAAAATAATTCCCAGAAAAAATAGTCAGCAAAACGAGCGACATTCTAGCGATACGGCCAACCGCATCGTACACATTTACAACAGATGTTGCCGCCGTTGTCATTTTGCCCGCATTACTACACCCATGAAAGTTCAATGCTTGCCACCAGGCAGGCAGTCAGCCAGTGAGGCAGTCAGGCAGTCAGGCCGTCAGGACGTTAGCATTGTTGTTTTACATTTCCGATAATAAATATACATTTGAAAAATAATAGTGGCTGGGTGTAAGTGGGGGTGGAAATGTGAGTGGCATTTGGCAAATTGCCGAATGAAGCGTGGGAAATTAGAATTTCGAATTGATGCGGCAGGTGAGAAACTTTGCGGCATTTCATTTCCTATGATTAATTAATTATGGCGCGAGCTGTGATGATACGCATAACTATAAAATTACAATTGCGCCAAGCGATTAGAAGTGAGAGTGACATTCATTGGTGGAGTGGGCGCTGATGTTTCAATCATTGCAGTAGCTAATGAAGTTGCAGTGCATGGCGTGCTAATAAAATTTCAATTAGAGCATGTCTTCTGCTGGTTTCTTGATCAATCAGCCAGTGGAGCATTGAAGCCTTGGGCTTGACTGTAGCCAACAAATTGTAATAGTCACATATCCTGTTGACATTTAACTGACAGCGCGACGGCACAAAGGCTTCAGTCTGGTGGGCGCCTGGGCTGGGCTGGTTGCTGCGGCTTGGCCGCAAACAACGACAGCAACAGCAGCTACGGCATAGCATACACCTGAGTCATAACCATGACCAAAGTCACACGACAACGGCGCACACAGTTCCACATCCGGTGACATCCGGTATTTCCTGCCCTGCCCCTATCGCTGCTGCTGCTGCTGCTGCCTCAGCTTCTACTTCAGCCTCAGCTGCTGCCGGCAGCATTCCTGTGGCCTTGTCACACGTTCGCTGCGCCACTAACAACTACAGCAGCAACATCAACAGCAATAGCAACAATGCCCACATCATAGTTTATGCGCTAAGGCAACACTATCCCGACCAGAGCGAGATAGCGGCAGCCTCTGAGAGCTGCCAAATGCAATTTGGCGTACACTCTATCCATCCATCCATCCAGCCAGCCAGCCAGCCAGCCAGCAGCTAATTGTCTAGGCATTTTGTCACAAGTAAGCCGAACATTCCTTGAAATGTTTAATCGAGTCGCAGCTTAGACTAAACTATGTACAATTAAGTCAGGCAAAGCAATTGGGCAAAAAGCCTTGAATGCAAATAAATGAGTTTTAATTGTTGTTTTAATTTTAAGTCAAATTCATTGCAACTATTACTTGAATAACTTGGACTGACTGCTGCGCAGGAATGCAGCTGCAGTGCAATTATTTAGGAATATTAAAATTTCATTAAGGAAAAGAGCATTCCACAATCGTTTTGATAGCTTGGCGGACTGACTGACTGACTGACTGGCTGCGTTGCTTTGTGTCTCTGGCCGCCTGTGTCATGCATCCGTTTGCAGGATGCACGAAATAATTCTGTTTGTTAGCTGTGCACACGTTATCCTTTCATCAGATGAGATGCTGCAGCTCCATCTCTGCATCTCCCTCTCTCACTGGCTGACTGACTTATTTTACTTGGCTTGGCTGAGCCTGGCTCTGCCCGCCCGCAGTGGGCGGTTGCGCATATTTTTTGCACCTAAACTGAAGTCTCATTCTGCGCTCTGGCGCTGGCTCTGGCTCTGGCTCTGACTGGCTGTATGCATGCCTTATCCATAGTTCAGTCAGCGCTCAGCTCTGGACTCACGCTTGATGTAGTTGGTGGTTTACTACTAATTTGCAACCACATCGTTTGTTTTGTGCGGCAACCACCCCCTCCACAGCCACCAAACCCCACAAAAACTTCTTGCACTGAGTGTCCTTTGTGTCTGACAAGCGCTTTGGGTATTGCGCCTTGCCTCAACTCAACTGCAGCTGCAGCTGCGTCTGCGTCTCTGAAGCAGCGTGCATCAATTTCTGCATTGCTGCCACACAGCAACACAATGGCAGCTGGATGTCGCCTCGCCTTGCAGCATGACAGTTTGAAGCGTGGCTCTGTTATAAATGGTCGCAGCTCTGCTGCGTTTCCAGCTCATCGTTTCATCTTTGGAATTCTGCGTCTTATCGGGCGGCAACAATAAACGCGCAGCACAGTCTGTGGCGCCACAACAAGTTGCTTAATGCTGCTTATGCAGTTTATGAGCATGAATGCCACAAGATTAACATGCATGCCGTTAAACATATAGATGGTTAGGTAAAGAAATATTTGCCAAGAGACTCCAAGCTCATTACTAAGGACACAGCAGAATGTTAATATTCAAGAAAAAAGAATATTGTTGTATAGTCTAATAATTTATAGTTTAAGAAAATAAATTCTCTTGTTGAATTTAAAATGGCAGTTAGCACTATAATAAGCAAACCAATAATTTGGAAACTTTGTACGAGTATCGTACCAATTCAAATTAATTATCGATAATCTAATCATATGAAACTCATCTGCCCTTGTTGCCACCGATTTATATTTCGGCCTGCGTTTTTTTTATAGAATGGTAAGCACAACTCCTAATAGTTGTTTAAGTTAAAGTTTAATAAAACTCGCTGCGATTCACTTTTAGATACTTTTTCTTTATTTTGCAATTAGTCAGTCTGTTAAATTTACAGACTAAGTTATAATTTACGGTTTATGTTAATATCGATAAGCTCTTAATATCAAGCGGAGTCTGTAGTCACCTAGCCTACTAAAATATATCCATCATTTAATAAATAAAGTTATTATAGATTATAATTCCTTATTTTTTCTTATGTTTATTTCATACACTCTCAAATGATTATTCTCTTTATGTTAGTCTCTCTCGTATTAACCAACTAAATACATACATACATACATACATTTTTAATTGACAAAATTTAATGCATTAATATTTGCTTTTTGCGAATCGAAGTATTTGCATAGCCTTTGAAATTATTTACAAACGATTACGAAACTTTAGAGAAACTAAGTCGATTGACTGGCTTCGTTATGAATTTATTTTTTGACATAAATATTATTTGGCATACTTGATTTTTAATGTATCTGTTGCATGGTGAAAAACCAATTATAAGCTCATTGGCTCATTTGATAACTGAATAAGTATTTCTTGCTTTCATAGACAAACTATTGAAACTTTTGTGCAAAGTTATTCCAATTAGCATTATTGTAAAATGTAAATCATTGCAACATATGCAACACATAGTCGCATACGCATACTTGATCTATTTTGTTGCTGCCCTTTTTACATGAGAGACTCAATTTAAGCTTGTTTTGAATGCCTGTTGTTCCCATATCAAAACATAAGCCGATTATAAAGACAATTTCTATATAATGTGTATGTATGTTTATATTTATTTTGCTACTTAAATATCTGCATATGTATGTACGTGTGTGTGTGTGTCTGTTTGCCTTTGCTTGTGAACTTTGCAACTTATCAATGCTGTATATTATTATTTTGATTTTTGTGCTTACTGCCAAATGCAAGAGCTGCCGGAGTTGGCTTGTTAACATGCTAAATGCTTTTTAATGCCAATTTAAGAACCAGCATGCTAAAGCACCTGCAATGCCAGCATACAAAGTTGAATCGTTTGATATATGCAAACACACTCACATACATGTATACGTAAGTAAATTACAAGTTTAGTTGGGGAAATAGCAAAAATATGTTACCGAACTTATTATGGCTGCATTTAATTAAAGCCACGAGCAACCTTTTGGATTTTTAGTGCAGCTCTGGCTATTTAAATTTTTAGCAAATTTAATTCTTGTTACGTTACCCAAAATTAATCAGAATTTGCGCTAATTATAAAACACTGTCTACTCCTCCCACATAGTTAGCAGCGCCATTCCCGCCGGAAGTGCATACGCATAAATTTCATTCACACATACAGAAGTACTATATGGTTGTACTACAAATATATGTATGTATGGCAGCATAGTTCTTCCGCATCATTGGCCAGAAATAAAAGCTCGATAAGTGCGAGCAGCCAAATCGTAAAATTTTTGGCACTGAACTGGTAAATGCAGCGTTAACTAAATGCCGAATGCAGCATTCACGCTTCAATTCACTGATAATCATGAATTTATTGATAGCATTTCTTCTATTTCATTTGTTGCTACATTTATTGTTGTTATTATGGCATTATGGAATCCAATATGACAACTAATTTATTTATTTTATTTTAATAACAAAAATACACAGCAATCATTTAGACGTGTTATTAAAATGCATTCAAACTATTTAATACTGAAAATGAATAAGATAACCGAATCAATGAATTATGAAAGTAATTAGATATTTTTATGGCTAATAAGTATAATTATACATAGCTATAACAGATATTTCTGCGCTTGCTCTAAGCTTTAATTAGGCATTGACATATAAAAGTTATTTCTATAAAGTTAATATAAGCAATAGCGGTGTTAATTTATTTATATATTCTTATAACGCCACTGAAACTTATGAGCGTAATACGATGAATGCTAACGGATGGAGAATTTATTAAAATAAGTTAAATTGAGCAATGCAGGACTTGTTGCTCCCAATGTTGCTACTCATTTACTCATTTAATTGAAAATGTTCTTCACTGAATGTCGTCAAATTTATAAAATGTTAAGCTTCAAAGTCATGACTCCTTAGAGTGGTCTGTTAAGCTTAAGCTTATGCTATGTTATTTGATACAATATTCAATATATAAATATATATCAATCCTATATACAGCACCTGTAGAACCATTTAGATTATCAGCTCATACGGCGGATGATAATACGATCAAAAATGTCCATAAATGGTTGTAACATTAGATTAATGGACAAAGGACACAATATTCAACTTAACCAAAAACCTTTAAGCAGCATTTAGCTGGATCATTTGAAAAATGTATGAGTAAGTCTATTAAACCGAACGATAGATTATTTTGAGGATATGGGTCAGTCAAAAATTACCTAAGGCTTAAGTAAACTACTAAAATAAAAATTGGTATTGCCTCTAAATTTGGTATGTCACTGGATCATCAATTTATTGGTACACTTAAATCTGGTTTCTGGTTAAATATATTGATTTAAATAAGCGCATCAGGCTCAGAGTTCAGGTGGTGCAAGAAGCGAGAACTGCATATCATAAAAATTCATCTTGATGTCTGTAGCTCTGGCGCTTAAAGCTTTTAATTGCTTCAACTGTTTCTGATTAGAAACGATTTTAAGCCAGTTGTGTTGTCTATGAAATTGTAAGTCTTCACTTCTTGGAATGATCCAAGCCCTTTGACATTGTCTGTTTGCAGCTTTTGTTTAACTAATTAAATGATTTCGCTACGCGCTATCCGCTTTCATTTTGGCGTTGCTGCTTCTGCTTGTTCTTTATCTGCAGTTCTATTACCCCTGCCATATTTATCAGCTTTCTCCACTTTATTGTCTGTCACATTGGAAAGTCATTCCACTGGTTTGCCATTCTGTGTGTTTTTAGTGTCTCAACTTACACAAATAAACACATTAAGTTCAGGGCTGTGTCCAGGGCTACGTATTTTGTTTGGGCGCATTCAAAGTGGGGGTGGGGGTGGGCAGCTGATTTGCAGCTGAATGCAACAACGTAGCGCAGTTTAATGAACTTTTCACTCGTCGCTACAAAGTCAAGTTGATTGGTTTGCAACAAAAAGCGAAAAGAAAAAACAACAAAAAACAGGCGATAAAAGAAAGTTTTGTGCTTCGACAGACACGCTGGTTACACTATCTGTTTATCTAGCTTGCATGTTGTTTATTTTTTGCTTTGTTTTAGTAGCTGAGTTAAAAAACATCAGAGTGCTTGAAATTCACGGTGAGCTAAAATTTTAACTGATTTTAATTCTTGCTGCATTTTGCATTTTCCGTTGCATATTTTCAGCTAGCAAAATATTTAAAATTTCATTTAGCGAGCGCTCTCTTGCCTGCACTCCATTTGAGTCCGGCCAGTGCTCGTTCCGTTGCGAGCTTGCAACGTTGCGCTCTGTGGCATCCACATCAGCTGGCTTGGTGCAAATTTAATGCGCAATTGCTTGGGTTTATTTGAGCAACAGTCAAGTGACCGTTAAACAACCCATATCCACCCACTAAAGCCCACTCCTGTCAGCAAACCTTTAACATGCTTTGTCTTTGCAGCTCGCTTGTATTTGTTGTTGTCATTGCTCTGTTGCTGTTGCTGTTGCTCGGGCTGTGTTGCTGTTGTTGTCGTCTAGTCACGTCTGCTGTTGACAAGCGTCTGCTGTGCTGTGCCCGACTGGCGCCCATATTGAATGAACCCCCCTGCCCTGGTCAGAGCTGTCTTCCCGCTCTCCCCATTGCCCTCTCATGCAACATACACAACTTTGCCTCAGCTCTTTTGCTTGTTGTACGCTGCATGGCGCATTTTCAACGCCATTGTCCTGTCGTAGGTACTATTTTTGTGTCGCACAATTTACTGCACTTCCTGGCCAGTAAAAAAACTCAGACACACACACACACACACATACGCGCAGGCACAGAGCTTGCTTGGGCACAAGGATGCACTTGGCAAACTTGAAAGTCCTGCGCGCATTGTCTCGATAATTACCCATGTCCCCTGGCACGATGAGAGCAAGTGAAAAAGAGCCAATGCGAGAGAGAGAGAGAAGAAGAGAGTGTGAGAGAGAGAGAGCTGGTATCGACAGACATATGCTGCACACAGTCTAGCGTGTGACCCTTGCTCCATTTTTATCTATCAACAACTTTGGCGAACAAAAGTTGCTCACGTTTTTGGTCAGCTGAGTGCAGCTCCTTACCGATTATTGTCCATTCTCATGCTCGTTGTCATTCTCGTCGTAGTTTGATGCTTGGCAATTGCGCCAAACGGATTTCACAGCTACCAGCATCCAGTGCAAACTGCACTTGAAGTTTCTTAGCTACTTAGCAGTTCTAAATTAGAAATTTTGACTTTTAAACTTGATCTGGCAATCGATGAAGAGTCTACTTCTTAAAAAATCGAACTATCTGAATAATATTTGATTTATATACAGTTAACTTATAATATTGAAGTACTGGCTGCAGACACCTGCGACTCTGTAGATTTTATTTAAAATATTTGTTTGTTTAAACCAATTGCAGCATTTTTGGTGTGGGGTATTTATTTTTAAATATTTGGCTGTACGATGATTTTAGATAGACATTCTATTGGGATATGGGTAATTGCCCATAGTTAGTATAAACTAATGGGTTTCTGCATAATGCACATGTATTGTCTTTTGATATGCTTAGGTAGGTGTTAGTGTTAGTTTGACATGGCCAAGTCTCAGACTTGTAATTTAAATTTCTTCGTATATTGACATATTGTTAGTGGGATCAAAGATTGAGGTCTTGGTCATATTTGGATGATTACCAATTGGATGCGTGGTATGCCACTGTATTTTGTTTCTGAACTGCGAATATTTTTTTTAGATATTTTTTTATATCTTGGACGTTGTCATAATAATAGGCTGCTATAATAATAACTTTGGCTTTTTAAACTCACTTTGCTGTTGGAATTTTGCTTTAAAATATTTAAATTAAATATGACAACCAAAGCGCACAAGCATAAACGTAAATCTCGACCATTTAGCTGCCAAAAAATAAAAGTGGGCCAACAGCATGGGACTGAGACTGGGACTGGGACTGGGTCTTGGAGCGGGGGGTTCAAGCCGTCTAAACGACAGATAGCAGTGCAAAAGCCAAGGCAACTCTGATGAAACACGGCACAAAATTCAATTGTTTTCAGCACAACAATTTAATTTGACACGTACTCTTAATGTGCAGGAGGGTTTTTGGGGGCTCGTCAGCTAATGCCAGGCTGCAGCCAACAGAACAGAACAGAACAGGCAATGTGTGTATATGGGACACTGGATCACCGCATAGATATCCACAGAGCCACAGAGCCGAGGCAGGCAACAGCAACAACAACAGCAACAGCAACAGCACCAGACAAGGGACATACACATGTGCGGCTGGCACTTTGGGTCAGGTTTCCGGCGCATAAATTCAATTTAGATACAATTTCCTGTGGCTGCGTGACTGCCTTTCATTCTAAAGCTGCAGCTACGTTGGGAGCGTTGGGCGTTCGCAATATTTGAAACGCTATGATTTCGCATTTAAAGGCTAAAATGGCAATTAAAAATCGATGCTATTGAAATTTTAGCAACGTTAAATCTATAATAAATAAGCAATTTATATGCACAAATGCATTTATTGGGCACTGATTGTGCGCTTAAAGGCATGCCAAAGTGTGGGTGGGGTGAAGTACAAAAAAAAAAGAATATATAAAAAAAATAGTGTATACGACATGTTGGTCCATGCACGGCACAATTAATTATATTTATCAGACGATAAGAACAATAAGGATATGAAAAAAAATTAACAGTTGCATGCTGAATTTTAAATGCACTCACAATTGTTTATAAATTCAGAATTAATAACTGTTAACTTTCAACTAAACAAAATTGAATGCCTACATAAATTTCTTTATTTTTTTAATTATTTGTTTTAAAATAAACCGATGACTTAACCTAAATACTCGCTCGCATAAGAGAATTAAAAATTTCAATGCAAATTGCCCAACAAGCTACAAAATGCGCATCGAATATGTTTTTTAAGCTCGATTTTTGTTTGTGTGCTTATTCGTTTTTGCCTGCATATTTTATATTTAATATTTGGCTAAAAAATTTACGCGCCCATCAGAACACGGGGGCAGCGCACAGGTTTTTGTGAGTCCTGCATGCAAATGCGCCACATTGCGTTAATAATTCCAATGCTGAGTAGCCGCTGAGTCGCCAACGGTCACGGGCACGTCGACGGTCGCGGCGGCGACGGTGCCTTTGGTTAGTGTCGCGTGTGCCATGAAAATTTCAACGTCGAAAAAATTGATGTGCGGTGCAGGGCATAAAAAAAGGCAACGCTGCAGTTGGCTGCAAATTGCACACGAGTGGGGTTAAAATAATACAAGCACAACAGTTATTTATGAAAAATATTCTCCTACAATGCATGTTAGTGTGTGTGTGTGTAAGTAGAGCTTGAACAATTGCTAGATGCCCTGCACAGGAACAATTTAGAGTGCGGCAGGGGAAGCTTAAGCTGCAGCTAGAGTTTGAGTAGGAGTTGGAGTGGAGTGGAGTGATAGAACGTGTTGATTTCATAAACATATCGACACTTAAATGTTGAGTTATACGATACTTTATTTATGGGGCAGTAAGTGTGAGTAGAGCAATGATTGTGTGGCATTATGCAGTTGGAATTTTATTGGGTGAGGCGTGCATGTTAATTACGCACGTTTAACAGCTTGGGGTAGTGACAAAAATTGATTAAATAACCAACATCAACATCAACATATATGGGCAATTGAGTTGAAAGATTAAAGCTACAACAATCTCTACTATGAGGAAGCATTTATAACGCATGCTTATATTCTCTTTAAGTAAAGTATAAATGTCTATCCAGAAGTCTGATAAAAAGAACGAATAAATCATTAATGAATTAGATTAAGTAAGTTTATTTCTATAATATGATAGTATGAGATTTAAAGTATATTATCACTAAGAAAAAAACTAAAAATAACAATATATATACATATGTAGGATGTAGATGATACTGTAAAAATTAACAATAGTAGCGGATTAATAGAAAAATAAACTTGACAGAACGAGTTAGACAAGAAGGAGAAGGGGTGATCAAGGATAGAGAGTTGCAAGAGGGAAGATCGTAAAGTAAAGCAATTAAAAGACATTGAAACTAATGAGTAATATGTGAAGAACACTTCAGTTTTATTTAATATAAATAATTATAAACTTCTCCTTCGAAATGGAAATTTCTAGAGCAAAATTCTACATATAAAAAATAAACTTTACAAGATATATTTAGGTCCAGTTGGGTTTGAATTTATGCAGATTAGGCATTGAAATAGTCAAGTCTTTCATAGTTGGGTTAAGAAAATGTGAGAATTTGCAGATTCTGACATCGTTTTGAATTGAATTCGTTCTATTTAAGTGGACAATTTTTTTCTGTTTGATTCTTCTACCTTGGCCTATCAAGCTCTGTTCGATTATTCGTTATTGTTACTGTTTAGCAAACTTATGTAGGTTAGTTTTCTCATCTTGCGTTTTATATTTACCTGCAACTAGACCAAAATGTCAATCCGCTCGCTTGGTTCTGTAAATAAGCAATGAGCCTATTTCTATATTCAGCAAACTGAAAGCAAAAGTTGACAAAAGCTGCCGCAAATACAAATATATAGCTAGAAAAACAAATTTATATAAAAATTTATACAACATATAGATTTTTATGTCTGTTTGTGTGTTCTTTGTGTGCCTCTGTATGTGTGTGTGTGTGTGTGTGAGTAGAATTTTGAAAGCAGGCCAAGTCAAATATTAGTTTTTGGGAGAATAGCGCGGGTCTCAGCTGCTGCGCATTTCAAAATTAATCACAGCGACGCTTTGTGTGACATTTTCAGGACTTTGAAGTTTGCCTAGCGACAACAGGAACAACAACTGCTGGCAATTTGTATTATGACAAACGGCCTCGGCAGATGGCGCCACGCATGTCATGCAAATTATGAAACTTTCGGCCACACACACACAGACACACATTCATTCATAGTCGCTGCAGTTCGCTTCGGACCCTAGGCACGCCCACATAGACAAGTTGTTGTTGTTGTTGTTGTTGTTGCTCAAGTTTATGCATCGCTGCTCCATTTGGCGAGTAGCAGTTTCATTTTTCCAACTTGTCAAAATAACTTTTATTGTTTATTATAAGCAAACGGCACAAGGATGCTAAGCGAAAGTGAAATAGAGAGATATAGAATACACACACACACACACACATACACACACGTAGAGCAAGCTTCAGTGACTTTGGCCAGCCCAACTTTTAATTTTCCAAACACGTTTCGAACAAATGAAAATAGCAACCAGCACTCAACGCACTCAACTTGGTTGGCCACTGCCCAGTCCAGCGTTGGGAATATCGAATTCATTCGCATTCTAACTCTTGTTGCACGACTTGGCTGCACAAACAGCTGCCGCCGTATGAAGACGCAATATGTTGCTGGCCTTGCCGCATCCTCTAGCTCTTGTTGCCACAGGACACGCGTCGCGCAATGTGTGCGCCTTGGGGCCTAGTTGAAGTTTACAAATCGATTTGGACACCTTGCCTTTGTGTCCAGACTAGAAGCGTGGCTTGCCACCAGCCAAATGCAGCTGAAATGATAAAGTGGTCAAGAGTTCGTTTTGTCAGTGTACCAAATAGCAAAAATAATATATAGACTTGAGGCATATACACACAATAATTATTATAAATTCTTACAATAGCTAAAATATCCTAAATAATAATTTGCTCATTACAAATTGAGTTATAAGCAGAGCTCTAGTAAATAAGGCTGATCTGGTGCTCTAAAAATGAATTTATCTCTTCAAATCAAGCGCATTTTCCCAAAAGAAACATGTTGCATGTTGCCAGCGACTTAGCTCGAAAAGAGATTTGCAACGTATTTGCATTTGGCATCTCCTCTCATCTGCCAGGCCACTCGCAATGCAAACACGTGCTTTGGTAAATACACACACACGCACACACACACACACAAATGAATGCGTCGAGTGCATATATGCAATTGTACGTACCTTCTATGACAGGTGGAGCACCAGTGGCAGGTACCGGGCCTAAGTCGTGGCATTCACTCGCCGCTCGTAGTCGCAGTTTCCAGAGCGGCGTGTGTGCTAAGCGCAATATGCTCAACATGTTGGTAAACTTTTGCAACCGTTTCGGTAAATATTACATGCAACAAAATGATGCTTAACAAGCGTGCAGCTAAAGTTGAACGCAGCCAACTTTTAAATACACTTTGACACGCTCACTCAGCACCAAGCAGTGCTGGCTGCTCTCTGTATAGAAAATGTAGAGCTAAGGATTGCGAAAATGTGCTGAATTGAAAACAATTGACTTGACGACACAGACGAACATGATCCAATCGACTTAATTTGTCTTATGGTTCGTACTTCTTGCTTAACTTGAATATACCCTTATCCATTTAATTTTCAAATTGGTCAAAGTGTAAAAAAATAACAAAGGGCAGCTACAGTTGAATGCAACGTAGCTGTAGCGAGGGTGGCCCACAAAGTTCTGTTGCAAAAATATCGACTAATGCACTATGTACTATACAAAATATGAAATTGAAAATCAAACTTCAAAAACTTGAAGAATCTCTAGAGTATTTTAGCTTGAAATCTCGCAAGCCGAATCGTAGGAACGGATTAGACGGAATATTTAGCATTAACATTGTTAGAACAAGGAAAGAGGGAATTAATTAGAAATTTAAGTCTTAAGAATTTATTGTCATTAAATATTTTGATGGCATGCATATACAATTTACAACAATTACGACATCGTTTACTCCTCTGCTCTAAAATAGATATATGTGATTACCTTAACCAGCTCGAAGCTTATTTAAAATGATGTGTTTGTCGAAAATATTCATTCACTTTAAACTGTATAAATATAATATGTGGTAAACACGATCATCACACATCGATATCATACCTAATATCGATAAAGCATTTTGTGTAAATTACGTAGCTTGCAATTTATCATTAACAAAAATGTGTACAATAACCAAAGCTTTAATTTAAATATTTATGCCTAAAGTCCTAAATACTGCACAGCCAAGCAATCAAAAATAAATACAAGTGAACTTTATGCTGAACTGCTTGGTCTTCCCTCGTTTGCATAACACTGCAATTGAAAATTAAGTAGAAGCTTTCGGGTTGCAGCAGGTTGCTGCTATTTCGCCACTAACATTTGTGCTAATCACGTGTATTGGTCGATACAGCAGCAGCAGCAGCAACAGCAATAGTAGTAGTGGCAGGAACAGCAATTGAATCTGTTTTCATGTCAGACTTCAAAGCTTGTGCAATATCAATTCAATGGCACATTCAAATTCAAATGTGTTGCCATTCGGTGGCGCGCCCCCAGAGCAACGATGACAGCCAACAGAATTGCTAGCAGTGGCAACTGGGAAAAACGCTGCTAAAGGTCACGAACAGCAGCTTCAATGGCAATTTTTAGACATTTCCTTGCTCCATGCTCCATGTGCAAAATGCTTTTCAAATAGCCAACAGCGCCAGAGACAGTGGTTGCATATTAGTAAGAAGCTCTTGAAAGAGACAAAAAACACATGTGAGTGAGAGGACAACAGAGCAGGAACAGGGACAAAAAAAAAAACAAATACGCTGAAAAGCAACAAATTGTAAGAGGCAAAAAAATGAAATTGCTTGCTGGCAACAAGCGGACAGATTGAACAGCTGTCTGGTGCTTGCTGTTCGAGCTTAGTGTTCTCTGCTTAGCCGGTACGTTGCTTCAATATCCCCAATACAATTCGGATTTGATGCATTTACATTTGCACCTGTGCCACGCACACACACAGAGAGAGAGCGAGAGCGAGAGAGAGAGTGAATGAGAGAACAAGAATTTGTGTTGTAAGCTTAAGTGCCATTAGATGCAACCCAGTTCAGTTGAATTCAGTATAGTTTATGCTTTGAGGTGTCCAGAGCTTTGCTCCATAAGCGCATAATGCATATTTAAGCATATTTTGTAGTCTACTTACTGGGGCAGCAGCCAACAACATTTTTGCTCTCTATACAAAGTGCACTTCATCTGCACAATTTGTCGATTATTGCATAAGGACTAACTATAAGTGCTGAGCTGTGATTGCTCTTGCAAGCTTTGCTGCTCATACTTATAGTTAATCAGACCTTGGCCTTATCTACATTTGTATTTGTTAATAATCAGGCTAATCTGCTTTGTATGGGGAAACAACTCGTTGCGCTTCATATTAGATCACCATTTACTTACTCAGAACACTACTTAGCCGAGCTTAGCCTTCCACGCTGGACATCAACAGGCGAACTTAAGCTGAAGCGGAAACTGGAGGCAAAGGCAAGGCAAAGGTGTTTTGGTAGCAGACCAATCTAGGCAACCTGTAACATGACTGAATAAACACAATTTTCTTCTGTTTTGCTGCTTCGTTCGTTTGTCAACAATTCAATTCATCAAGCGAAAGTTTCGTTTGCCCGAGCAATGTCGAATTTTCTTGTGATTGTTGTTGTTCTAGTTTTATTCCTTTTTGTTACTTGGATTTTCTCTATTTTCTTTAACTAAAACACCCTTGAGAGTTTCATTTTTCTTTTTCTATTTTTACGCTTGTTGTTCTGCTTGTTGTTGTTGTTGTTGTTGTTGCTTTCTCTGTTTATTTGATCATCTTAGCTGCCACTTGCAGTACGCACACACACACAGATAGACACACACAATCACACTAAGGGGTCTGCAGACAGACAAGCACTCGTGGCCAGAACGTGGGACAACCTTCTTCTGACTGACATCCTTGACTTGCTGCCGCATAGACTTTTACTTTTAGCTCCGCAAATATGGCAAATGTTATATTCTTTGTAAGTATGCATGTGTGTGTGTGTGTGTGTGTGCGAGTGTCTCTGGGTGTGTGCGGCAAGCAAAAAGTTTACCAACTTATATTGAAAAATGTTGTTAACACGCAAAAGTTTTTCGCAACGTTTACACAAGAGCAACAACAACAACAACAACAAGAGCAACAAAATCAAGCTAACAAGTGAAATTCAATAACTGGACACACAGTGCAAACAAATAACTGAAGCGTAGGTCATGTTAAAGTGTTTGGAAGATGTTCCGCACTCTCCCAGGATACGCAACTAGATAGATTCATACACTTGGCATTTCAGTCTTGGCGCCCGTGTTTGTTTGTATATGTTTGTCTCTCTGGGGGGAAACTGTAAGGGAAATGTTTCATTTGAATAACATGCGAATGTTTTCAGACGTGCTCACCTTTTAGGGGCCTGTGCAAATATTTATTTGAGGTTAAGAGCAACAACCATTTGTAGGCACAATTCTATCCAACTTTGTGCCATTGCATTTGCCCGTTCAAATTCCCTGTTTGTTCGAATGTCTGCGAATAGGTTTGAGTGCGTGTGTGTTTGTTAATTCAATTGAAGTAACTTTGTTGCTGTTGAAATGCTGCTTAGCCAAAAGCTAATTTGATTTAGATGCAATCTGTGAGTTACCAATCATCAAGCTGTCGTCCATCTACCCCTGGAACACAATTCAAGTAAAATGTTATGACGAGCTTTGTTTATGGAGTAAGTTAATGTGAGAAAACATGTTATATATATTATAGAAAATATATTCGAAGCTGGAATTAAACACTAAACTGCGCTCTAGTTATATATAGCTAACTAACAATTAAAAATTTTTAATTTTAATTTGAGATAGTCGAATGTAAAGTCTATACTGCTTTAAAATTTATTAAGTTAATAATGACAAAGGTAAAATATCATTTGAAATTAGATTATTTTAAAGCTGAACTTATGATTAAATTATAAAGGAAATAATATAAGTGGAAATTAATGAGTCGATACAAAATAGGAGTTAATAATCTTATTAGGTACTTTTTTGGTCAATTTTTTTTGATTATTTGGGATTATTGCTAATATCCAACTTAAGCTTCCGATCAACATCTTGTGCAAGAAAGATGTAGCTTATTTTTGTCCGCCTTCTCAAAAGACAATTGTTTTAATGTATTAGCTAAAATTTACTGAAATTAATGAAAATAATGCAAAAAGTCACAGCATTCACAAGAGATTGTTTTATGTGCAATATGCTAAATCGCCAGAACTAATTCGAAACATTGAATAATCTCACATAGCTCATAATTTTATTTAAATGATTTATAAACAACATTAATTAAACATATTTCATTGAATTGATTATACAATAATTTTGAAAATATAATTAAATTGATTGGCAATGGTGATTGAATTTTAAAAGCTTAAGGCATGATTTATAAAATTAATTAAATTGAGAAAGCCTTTGCCAACATATTTAAAGAGAGTTTGGCAGCAAAGTTAAATACACAATGTACAAAGTGTAACCACAGCTGAAATTGAATTGTTAGCGCCACCACAATAAATGTTCACATCAATGCATTGATGCTAAATAAATTCACACATAATTTAACAAAGAGTTGACATTGACTGCAAACGTTTGTTGTCGTTATTTGTCGCCTTCTTTCATTTAAATTATTCACCATATTACCAAACGTGTCACACACACACACACACACGTGTGTACACATATACAAACATATGCGTAACAACAGTAATGTGAATGACAACACGTGGCAAGAAGTTAGAAAGGCAAATGTTGCCTGTAGCGGAGCTTGCCACGCGTTGTTTTCGTTAGGATATCAAGTAACGAGAATTGCGATGCGTGCATACATTGAAAGTGGAAATCATAAATAGCTCGGCAATGGCTTAACAACCGAAGTTGCTGAGCACAAATGTTGAATGCTCTATCCAATGCCCAATGAATTCAACAATGCTTCGTGTAAAAATATTTACTAAATTTAAAATGTTACTTAAGGTATCTAAAAGTAATTAAGCTGATAATAATAAGTGAATTAAATGTGTGTGTTAATTGAGAGCGCAGATTCATGCTAACAGATTCATGTATGCAAATGAAACATGCACAGGAATTTATACACAAGCCAAATATACTTATGTAGCTACAGTCAGAATATGCGATTATATATTGAAGTGAACGCTGTTGTTGTTCAAGCAAATGCGCGTATGGCTCATTTTTTATTTTAGCTGCTTGCTGTTGTTACTTGCAGAAGGAAAACGAATGCGATTGGCGTTGGGAGTTTGGAGTTGGGAAAGGCGCGGAAATGCGTAGCGTGGGATGCTGGCTAATCATGATTTGCAATTTAATTTGTTTGCATTCGCGTGCGTGGCGTAAATAAATTGATGGCAACGGGACACGCCCACTTGTCGAACACCCGCGCCAGCTATCTGATGTTTGCTGAGCTAATATTGCCAACAACAACAACAGCAACTCAGCCCAACATATGCAAAAATGAAACAAAACAACGTCAAAAAGAAAACTGCAAAGATACTTTGAGCGCACACATTTTCATTTTGCAATTATTTGCATGTTTGATCACGTATACGGCCCCGCGTTCCTCCCAGCACTTTCACATTCTGTATGCACGCGTGTGCGTGAGTTTGAAAATATTTAATTTTCTTCGCTTTCATATATTAGCTCGTGCTAATTTTTCAATTGCCCTTAACACCATTTGGCACGTTTGTTTGCAATTTATCAAGCCATGTGATAATAAATACATAAACTCCTACCTAACTATTGAATCTCTTTTGAAATCAATTTTGCTTAATTGCTTACACTTGGCATTTCTATAAGAAATGAAAGGGGGTAACTTTAAATTGAACAAATGTAAGTAACTGAGAGCAGGATTAACTCCATGCTCGTCTGCTAAAGTGTATTCGTGAGTTGGCTGCGTGCAACTTGGCTTCAGCTTTTTGATTTGTATTCAATTTGATAGCAAAAGTTAGACCAAAAGCCAAGAAAGCGTTGCACAAGCATCAAGCCATTTGCACTCTGCCATAACATTTCCATAAGATGCAAAATATTTTGAGCCATTTAGCTTTGCTGTTTTCCCACTTGCTACTACAACTGCTGCAATCAAATTGAATTTTGTCTGCGCACAAATTTGATGGCAAGTTCTAGGTAATCCTTAAACAAATTTAACTCATCCGACAGCTTGGACAACACTGAAAACTTATGGCGGCTGCAATAAAGAAACATGAGAGAGAAAGAGAGAGAGAGAGAGCGGGGGAAAACAAATTATTAACAATTAGTTTTGTTGTTTGAACAGTGAATTATTGCGAATGCAACACAAACCTATTTGTAATTGCTATGCATATGCCAATGAAATTTGTGCCGCATTACTCATACGTTCCGTTGACCGCCAATAACAAGAGCAAAAGCAAATAGCGCAGGTAGTTCGGCACACAGCATTCGATTTAAGCAAACGAAAGCGAATAGCGCACTAAATGAACAATTCAGCTTTACTCACTGCATGTGTTTGTGCTTCAAAGAGAGCGAAAGATATGGCGGAGTGCTGATTGGGTGTGGGAGGGAAGAGTGTTTGGCCCATTTGCGAAACGCTCAAAAAGCAATTGAAAATGATTTACGTTATGTCGTGCAGAGCGTAGACTAGGCCACGGCGATGTCTAGCTGGCAGTTAATTACGATTGATTTTCAACACTGCGCCCTCTAATCGTGAATTAATAAAGTGCTGCCATTGAAAGATTTATGACACTCCCACTGTACATGTGTGTGTGTGAGTGTGAACGAGAGAGAGAGAAAGATAGATAGCACACTGTGTGCTAATTCTTTAAATAATGTTGTGAGACAAGCGGCATGCATACAATGAAAATTGCCACTCGAAGCCAATCTTTGTCAAGTGAAGAGTGCGAATAGAAATAGAAAGAAAGAAAGCGGGAAGTGGGAGTGGGAGTGGGGAAAAAATAAGAAAACAGGCATTGGCACGATGATGGATGCACTTGAGTGTTGTTCACAGCTCGTCGCTAAACGACAAAGTGCAGCCCATTGTTGTTGACTGGCGGATGCCATACAATTTCACTTCCTTATCCCCAGCACTCAAGTGCGACAACAACAACAACAACAGCAGCTCAAATAAGAACTTCAATTTTTAGCGCCACAATGAGTTGTGCTTGAGATTTAGTCAGTTGCAGCCAGCGACGCAGGCATCGACTTCAACTGCTTGGGCGACAAAGGCAGCTCAGCGTTTGATTTATCAAAAGCGCAGCAAGTCTAAAGCACAAAGCAGCTAAAAATGGCAACAGCAGCAAAAGCGCAAATCACTTCCGCAAAAAAAAAAAACACACACACACACAGACGCCAAAGGCTTTTCAGTTTGCCCTTTGACACTGTCATTTTGTTTATGGCTGAGCGTTCGATAAACTCAAGCCGAGAACTTTATTAAAATTTAAGGTATATATTTTAGCAAAAATAATGAAAGCCTAACAACAAAGAGAATTGGTTCGATGCTCACGTAATTGTTAAGCTGCTTGGTTTTGTAGTTAGTGTCGTTGCTGTTGTTGTTGTTGTTGTTTGTCTGCTGCAGGCAGTGAGGCAAAAACCAACAACACATAAATCTTAATAAGCAAGTTGTAGCCGCCACAGCCTCTTGTTAGTTTTCTTAGCTTTCCTTGCTAATTTTTTGCACACCTAAATAAAACACGTTGCAAATGGCACGCCCCCAGAGCCCTCCCCACACACACACACACACACACGCACACAAGTTGCTGGCGCTTGCATTTACACAATAGCTGCCATAACTCAACATAAAATAATGCAGATACCTGGCCAAAAGAGCAGAGCGTTGCCAAGTGCTTGATAAAATGTGCAGCAAGTTGGCTTGAATGCTAGAGAAAAGTTTGGCAATGCTCAGCATAGATTTGGCTTAAGCTTAAATTCCCTAAAATATAATATTAAATACTAACTATATCAAGTTTTGATTTCTAAGCGTGTCTAGTTTTTTAGGTTAGAACTACAAAGCAAACAAATAATATATATATGTGCATATATCTCAATATATATAGGGGCACTGTAAAATATATATATAGAAAGGCCAAAACTTTTCTTATTTCGCTTGAAAAATGCAAAACTTTTTTAATATGCACAAAAGTTAAATTTCATTTAAATCAAGATTGCTGCGGAAGCTGCTGCTGCTGTTGCTGTTGCTTTTGCTGCTGCAACTAAAGCTGCTTTCTTGACGTGTTTTTGCAGCATTAACTCTTTAGCTGTTTCGTCTAGTAAACTTTAAGCGCAACGCATGCCAGTTTAAAAAAAAAAACATTTGTGAATGAAATGTGCAAATTGTTTGCTTTGGGGCGGGGGTGTGTGTGTGCATTGAAAACTGCAGGTGAGCAAATTGTTGTGTCGCATGTCGAGGGAAATTGGTGCGGGGTGCCGGGGCTGTCGTTGCCTGCTTATGCGTTGGACACGAAGTCAAGCGCATGCTGTGTATTGTTGACAATGCAATAATAACAACAACAACAACAATAATATGACTACTAAGCTGGTGTGTGTATGAAGAAAGCTTTAATTTTGCATTTTAATGAGAGATCTTAAGTTTGACTTATTTATTTATTTTTTACTTTATAGTAGATTCAAATTTAATTATTATTATTATCGCTCATAATGTCTAATTAGTGTAGAGTTTGGTGACTACAAATGTATGAATTGTTCAATATAAGAATAATAGATTTACTTACAGTTGTCATGCTTATTAACAGTTGCTAAGTAATCATCAAGAAAAGATTTGCTAAGGAGTTGTCGTGTAGAGAAGTCATTGAGTAATTGGCAATAAGTAAAGTTAAGAGTGTATCACAAGAATATATTTCATATAATATATAAAATGATAAGCAAACAATAAATTAAAAAAACAGAGATAAACGAAAATCTTAAATTGGAATTAGAGGCTCGCTTAATGTAATTAGCCTTACATAATTTTATAGTTTGAGGCTCGCGTAAAGTGATACGTTTAATATTAATGCAACACAAGTCACGCTTAAAGTAATCCTCTCGTATCGTTGTATCGTTGTAAGCCTACTCCAACAACAGTTGTATGGAATGTTTCTTTTTGTATTTTTTATTGTCAGCAACGTAAACGGTCTTGTTTTGTTTACTGGAGGATGCTGGATAAAATAAAATAAAATAAAATAAAAAAGATTAGCATTAAAATTAATAAAATAATGATAAATAATAAAAAAAATTTTATTTTTATTTTGTAAGTCTCTAATGCAAACATTATCATAAATTGAAAGCCTTTTGCTTTCAATTATTAAATTACTATCATGAACTGCTCACCATTCCAAATGGACGCTTTCACACTATTGAAAGGCATCTTTAATCTCACAATAACAAGCTCAAAGTAGTCGAACAGCTGTCAAGTTCAACTTTGCAACACGTTTTCGTCTACACCTTTCAAAATGAGGTGCTCACATCAACATTATGACAAACAATTTCATTTGCAACGATACTTCATGAATGATTAATGTACGCTTAGGTTTATTAAATGAATTTCAAGTGCTCTTCACTATCAGTATCGTATTATTAAGCTTATGCAGTATATACATATATATGCAATGCTTTTAACTTGGTGGATCTTCACTCTATCCGTCGCGATAATCCATAATCAACTTCCCTATGCAAAGTTAAGCTGCAGATTCTGTTAAACTACGCCTAACAGGAGATACAGCAGACTCAGTAGCCTCGGCATGATGTGGACCACATTAGTGCTGAATATTATTAGATCCTAGTATTTATTTATTTATTTTTAATTGTAGCCAAGAATTAAATTCCATGGTACAATTGGTAAAACCAGAGCAACAAAAGCCTTCAGGCTGGATCCTAATATTTAATCATGGAATACGAACAAAGAGTTTAATGTGAACAAGCTCATAAGCAGATGATGAACATAAGAATGTAGAAGATAACTAATGAATTAAGCGTGAAAAACACAACAATTAGAATAAAATAAAATATAGTTTTGCAACACTTTGCTTTTAATTGCTTCTTCTACTCCACAGCTGAACTTCTACTGATACCAACAGGATTAGCTAGAGAGTTACCACATTTGTTATTCGTTATACAGTTTTATTTTATACTTTGCCAGCTTGAAGCTAACAGCACTCAGAGCTGTCGAGCTCTTTCCAAAACGGCGGCATTGTCTGCGTCTGTCTGCTGCGCTCAATAGATACATCAAAGTGTGTTCTGTCCACTTGAGTTAGGTGCAAAAAGCAATTACGCGCATTGACTTTGTAATTAAAATCGATTTTCATCAAGTTTTACTGCCAGCCAAAAAGCTTTTGATTTCCAACACCAATTGAAACGCACTCACACGCAGAGAGGCGCGTGCGGGCGGGTGGGCGGTCGCGCATGCACATCCACACGCACACGCCCACGCACACGCTTGCATTGAGCAGATGAGGAGCCAACAATCAGTTTTTGTGTGCCGCTGCTGTTTTGTGGCAATTTTGATTAGAAATTTGGCACGTTTCCTCTGACTGAGAGTGACCCCAGCTCAAAGGCCACGCCCACTGGTTTAATCTGCTGATATTAAGAGTTGCAGTTGCATCGATGACGATGATGAATGATTGCATTTCGAATGTAAATTCCGTTTAACATTTGCTGCAGCTTACTCTTGCTCATAATTAAGATAAAAATTATGGACAAGCACATTACCATCTTATTTCATTTCTGGCTTTCGTCATTTTATATTTGATTATTTTTAATAGGGGTAAAAAAGAGAAGAATTGTTTCAATTTAATATCCGTGTGTGCGTCATATTCATCTTATCGCTGCGCTTGCTTTTGACGCATTGTGCCAACAACAATTCAATTCAATTGAATTAAATTTAACGCCATTACTCGAGTGCCTGTCCACGCCATTGCATTGTCCTCGCACCAGCAGGTCCTTGCGACAAGTCTACAAGCACACCCAATGCCCAGGCACATATGCCACATACACACACACACACACACGTACATATGTACGCGTAATCTGTTTGGTAATATTAAAATATTCATTCACCTTAATTGTCAACGGACGAGGCGGACTTCAGACTAGCCGGCCAATGTGACCAGGCAATGACCAGCATGCAGATCAGAATAACAACCGCGCCAAAAGCTCTACATCTACACCGACTATACCCACACTCGCCATTTAGTGGGCATAATAACTTGATCTCTGTTGAGTTGTCAGCCGAGCACAACAAAAATTGAAACGAGCGGCATAAAATATATTTAATTTTTATTGCTGCTTCGCTTACGCTAAAGAGTTCGCTTAGAGTTCTAGATCATTACGAATTTTTGAAGAGTTTATGTTTAAATTTCAAATCAAATACTAAACATATAATAACAATATTAAGTATACGCAGCGTGTGCTTCACTTTAGGCAGCGTATTCAATAGTCTGCTATTTACTTTTTCTTCGGCTTAAAACTTATTTTTGGTATGCAACATTTTTGCCACGACTGTTGTTGTTGTTGATGTCTTTTTATTTATCTGCTTTCGTTGTGCTTTTTACGGCAACTCTGTGAGAGAGCTGCTGCCGCCGCCGCTGCTGATGATGTCTCTCTCTCTCTCACACTTGCTCAACAATTGTAATCACTGGGAATCAGCATGTTTCACATACCAACACGAAAATCTGTCGAACATAAAAAGCAAAAATGTTGCCACCATACTCATAAAATGTAACTGTATAGGTGCATGCCACACGTATGTGTGTGTGTGTGTGTGTGTGTGTGTGAGTGTTTGGTGTTGGGGCACGCCTGCCCACAAAGTGCTGCGCTGTTCAAATTGCAAACGAACCCTAGCCCCGTTGTCCTTTTCCTTTATTGTTTTATTTTATTTTTGTTGTTGTTGTTGTCGCTGTTGTTTTTGCTTTTTTTTATTTTGCCAAATGTACAAAGTTGTGACCTCTTTCCTCACCTTACGATTCCCACAGCAGAATCCAAACGTTGCACCTTTGCTGCGCGTATGAAAATTCAATTTGCTTTTCAATATTTGTCTCACTTATTTTGTTGCTGGCGCGCGGCATTTAAATTTCATGTCGAGTTGTTGTAATTAATGATTTTTATGTGTTGCAATAAAAGCGCAAATTGCCATCGTGGCCAAAGTGTACGCCTACATAAAGACTGGCCAACAGACAATAAGCCCAGCAGTTGTCAACGCAAAGTTATTTCCATTGTCCAATTAGCAATAAGAGCCAGGACGAGTAGATGAGACCACCATGTCTGCATAACTATAGATTGTATGCTCTGCTATTTATGTTTCCCTTTTACTTAACTAACTACTCTTAATAAACTCATCAAGTTAAATATTTATCAGAAACATAATGTCGCTTGCTCTTCTTGACAATATCATAAGCTTAATGGTACTTAAATCCCGATGTATCTTACACACCCATCAGCAAATCCAAACTATGTACGTATGCGATTTATTCGCTCATTGTTTACCTGCGCGTATTGTATTGAGCGACTTGCGGCCTTTGTTGCACCCCATGTGGCATGTCAATAAGCCATTTTGTGGGCCATTCGCTTAGTTTCGGAAATATCGCCTGAATGATTTTCGTGTTAAATTAATTAAATTCAATGCGTGCTCCGCAAACATTTGGCCAGGGCCGATTGACCAAATGAAGTAGTCGCTGAGCGCTGAGTGCTGAGCGCTGAACGTTCAACGCTTGCCAAATCAAATCGTGCCATAAATTTTGAAGTCCTTGTAATTGGCCAAGGTCTTTGGCAACAACCACAATATAAACACAGGTGTAGCAACTGATTTTTACAAACGAGTATTGCAATAAAATATATTTTAAAAACTCAAAATATAAAATATGAGATTTTTTTAATACATTTTTGCATTCATGCTCATATTCTTAAAGGATTTCACAAATTAGCCGGCCATTTAAAATTTTACCCATGTGTATTTATTGTATTATTATTTATTTATGTATTTATTTGCCTTCTTATGTGGTTAACAGACATTTCGCTTTGCTGCTGGTTGGCAACAGCTGTTCAAATGCAAATATCTATCGTTTGTGCTCGTACTCTAAATGTATTTTTTACGATTTCACAGACGCGTTGTTCAGTAATTAAATTTAACGCTTAAAACAACGCAACACGAGCAAAACAGAGAGAAAAAACTGGCCAAACAAATAGAACTGAAACCGAACTGAAATGCAATTGTTAACGGCCTGCAGTTGGTTTTGCAAATCGTTTGACAGCCATGGAAAACACAAAAAGAAATACAAATATAATAACAAACAGTATAAAAAAGTCGGCAAAAAATATGAACATTTTTGTGGTCATGCGTGCTGCATAGAAAATGGCAATACAGAGGTTTGCAGTCGGGGACGATGCTGATGATCATTAAGGCCTGGGGCTGCATTTAAATGAACTGTGAACTGTCGCAGCATTTCAGAACTGTGGTCAATATAACATTTTATTCATATTAATTGTAAATCGTTTGCATACACAAAGCGCATTTATTAGATTATTAAATATATTATTTAATATTATCTACTACATTTTGACTCTTCATAGATGTAATATAGATGTGATTCCTAGAAAATATATATACTAACAATAAATTAAGTCCCATGACACAGCAATAAAAAGATTCAAGAAACACATATTTATATTATATTATAATAAATATAATATTATATATTTAGATTATATAAATTAATATATATGTATGTAGATATATCATAGTGTCAAATCAAATTTAATCATATTGTTATGATATTCGCTTAATATACTTACAAGTTATGCCTTTAATCAGAACAACTGCAAGCATATTTTATTTATTCCTTAATTACAAGCTGAACTCTCCCGAATATTGTCAGCAGCTCATTAGAACAATGCAGAAGAAAACCAAATAAAGTCAAATATATATAGAACAAATATAAATTGCTTGACATTAGTCCAAGCAAAAGCGGCGTGTGAATAAAAAAAAACTGAAAAGCAAAGAAAACTGCCACCAAATAAACATTGAGTTGACTAATTAAGAGGCATTTGTCAAAAAGCTTTCGCTGCAAATTGAATGTAAAGCGCACAGATAAGAAGCAAATGTAATCAATTCGAGTCTGTGGTTATGAATGATGAGCAAATATTCACAATTACGGCAATTGCTCATATGCCTGCAATAGCGCTGGCTCCGGCTCCGGCTCTGGCTCTGGCTCTAGCTCAACGCCCACAAAATATGAAGGCAACGCTGTAATTTGGAAAATTCAATTATGCCAAAAGACCAAGCGACAAGTTTGTCAACGTGCCACATTATTTGTGGCAACGCAACGAAGCGTAGTTAACCCGACTACGACCGGAGTTGAGGCTTAAGCAGATAGAGTGGGTGGGGCTGATAGAAGGTCAATTGATGGGCCGCAGTCCAGGCTGAGGCCACGTTGCATGTAATCAAACAGTTTGCGTAGCAATTTTCGATTATCGTTTGACTGATTTCGTGTTAAATCAATTAAGACATTGCCCAAGCCGGCTCTAACGCAATAGGACGTGTGGTCGGCCATAGCATTCGTGCCAGCAGCCTATTTATCTAATATCCTGGCCAGTTCTCACACACACACACACAAATACACAGCTATCCAGCACAATTGTCTTGTGCGTTATTGATTGGGAACGCGAACTTGAACGATTCAGCATTTGTTTTGTTTGCTTTGATTAAAGCTGTGCGTCTTGCTTTTGAATTGTGCATTTTTCAATTTATGAAAAATCCTCTGTACGACCCCCACTCAGCCAGCTGCCAAGTGCAGAATTTGTGGTTGTTGCTGCTGCGGCCAAAAACTTTGTCAAAAACTTTGACTTTGCTTTTATTTGTAGCCGCATAAACACTTTGAAATAGTCCGAGGCGAAGCAAATTCGAACCGAGTGGCAAACTTTGTACAGTTTTTTATCCGCCCTCCCGTACCCATTAATGCTCTTTAAAAAGCCGAAACGATTGCAGCAAAATGTGTACTGAAATTTTATATCTTTTATTCGTTGAATGAAAAATACACACAAACTTACTTATATTAAATTTATAAGTAGGTTAATTAACGCAACATTCAGTCGGTATCTTTCTTCTTTATATCACTCTTAATAGCACATGAGTCTTGAATAAAGAATGCTAAGGCTTCCTTATTAATGTACGACGAAAGTATGTCATCTACTTCTTGAATTTTTGGACGTTTTAGTGGATCCTGATGCCAGCAGCATTCAATAAGTTTAATTATCTTCTCGAAGTGCGGAAATGTTATATCACTCAATAGGGGCCGTTGTCCTTTGTAGATTGTTAAGCAACATTCGTTATAAGACAAAATTATTGAATTACGCTTACCTTGGGAAGAAAGATGTATAATTGAAAGCCGATTGGGATTTTCCAAATGATAATAGGGTTTCTTGCGTGTAAATGTCTCCCACAGCATCACACCAAAGCTAAATATATCGCACTGCTCTGTATATTTATTTCCATTTAGCACCTGTAATTAGCAGTCTTTAGCTGGATTTTTTATTTTCATATTTTGTAGGACCAACATACCTCTGGTGCAATATACGCAGGTGTGCCAACCATGCTGCTCATCGCAGATGTCGCTTCGGTCACAGTCCCAAAGTCCCCAATCTTTAACTGCACATAGTCATCTTTCAAGAGACAATTGTGAGGCTTTAAATCACGATGGATCAGTGGTTTAGGCTTCATATTGTGCAAATATGTAATGCCCTAGAAAAGTAGAATGCTTAATTATCAATAGAATTTTGTATTTTTATGTACTAACGCACATAACTACACTGAGTCATCCAGTTGAACACTGTGGACGCATAATATACCCTCTGCTCTCTTCCATACAGATAGTTGTGCAAGGATCCACATTCAGCGTACTCCATAATCAAATATGCAGAGTCTCTATCAAATGTTACGCCATAAAGTTGAATAATATTAATGTGATCCGCACGAGAAAGCTGCTTTACTTCTTTTTTAAAATCCATAACACAGCTTGAAAGGGTTTCCATGTGTCCTTTAATATTTTTAAATGTTTTTACGGCGACTTCTTTTTCACACCAATTTCCTTTGTAAACAATACCAAATGCGCCTTCTCCAACAATCTTCAAAAATAACGATTAAGCTATGCATTAAGATATATAAAGTAAACGTGTACTACCTTGCCTAAATTTATATTGCCTATATATACTATATCAGACCACTCATCTTTTAATCTATAAGAATGAAAAAAGCGCTTTTAAGAATGAAATCAACAGGGTTTCTCTACGTCGCTATACTTTGTTTCAGAAAGTAAAGAATCCACTTCTTGCAGACAAACACGCATTGTTTGAACTGGATCCCAACATAATGTGATAATGGATTCGATATGATCCAACTCAAACGATTTAATATCCTGCAGAAGTGGGCGCTCTCCTACATATAATCGAATTGGTTAGTAAAACTATCTGTTGATAATTCTCATACGCACCATGAAGTATCTTTGATTTAATCATATTCTTCTCATGCTTTTGCATGTGATAAAATGGTTGCTTTCGGGCCATCACCTCCCAGAACATAATTCCGAAACTATATATGTCGCACATTTCAGTGAACTCCTCCCCTTGAAAAAGCTGCAAATAGAACAATTATTAATGGGCACAAAACATAGTTGATAAGCTTAAACCTCAGGCGCGATATAAAAGAACGGATGGTTTTCTGTGATCAAATCAGTCACTGGCTCATCCAAGAAATCAATGCCGCCTATCTTTAATGTATGATAGTTGTTTGTCAGCAGACATGAGTGGGGCTTCAAATTACCCTTTATCCGTGGCTTAAATTCTTTGTTATATAAAAAAAGAAGTCCCTGAAATGTTTAGTGTTAGTTTCAATTTCGAATTTCGCTTGATTATAGCTGAAACCTTAATACATTGATGCATCCAATCGAAAGCCCTCGTAATTGTATAGGGCAAATGCTTCTCATCATGTAAGTAATTGTGCAAGGATCCACACTCAGCATATTCCATTAATAAGTTCACATTGATACCATCATGGCAATAACCGAAAATTCTTAAAATATTTTCATGTTCCAAAAGTTGATACACATCCCACAGACTCTCAGTTGTAGAGTAAGTCCAGTAATCAAGTTGCTTCACTTTAACTGCGACTAACGTATCACGCCATTTGGCTGCATGCACAACACTAAAGTTGCCTTTACCAACAACCTAAAAAGAAATAGATTTAGTACATAAGCTAATAGATTTAGTACATAAGCCATTAGTTCTTACATCGCGCAGACCTATATCCAAAGAATTTAGTCTGTCGGGGTCAAATACCAGGTTAAGCATCCTGAGGCGGATAAATAATATAATAATAAGTTTTAGTTGACTGCGTTGAATTGTATAAGTAATGTTACCCGGGATCCCGCAGAGCATGTGCCAATTTTTTCATTGAGCCACGCTTTTTGATATCCTCATGCCAACAGTTTTTTATCAAGGGTTTCCAGTTTATTAATTTAAATGGTATATCTCCAATCGCAGGTCGTTCGCCTGAAATAAATCAACTTATTAAATAGCCTCGACTTATAAATAAAACTACAACACACCTTCCCGAATATGTTCAATGAGTTTCTCTAAGGTCAAGAGTAATTGATCGTAGGGTCTCTTGCGTGTCAATACCTCCCAAAAAATTATACCAAAGCTATAAATATCGCTTTTAGTAGAAAAATTATTGGCATCAAAAACCTGAAAGTAGAGAATAGTATCTACAATTTACAATTTATTTATACATATTTTATAAAATAAAGCTTACCTCTGGAGCAGCATATACGACAAGTTTTGAAAGTTTCTGATTGGTAAAACAATAATCGGAAAAACTGAAAGAATCGCTGATTTTTAAGACTTTATAATCATCGCAGAGGATCATATTTTCGGGGTGTAGATTTCGATAAATTATTGGATGTGGCTTCCTCCGATGCAGATACGATATGGCCTGAAAATTAATAAAATTTATTTGATAATGTCTATGTAAATTTTAAGAAGTTATACCTCAGCAGCATGCCCCATCCAGATTAACGCCATCTTGTCATCATACTTTCGCTGCCTCTCATCATGCAAATAACTATGAAGTGTAATACCTTTTGGATACTCTGTTATTAGATAACGTACTGACTTTTCAAAAGCAACGCCAAATATTTTTACAATGTTTGGGTGATTTAGCTTTGTATGTTCCTTCACATCTTTTAAAATCTTTATCTTATGGGTAGATACAAATTCTGATTTGATTACAACAATCTGATTTCGCCAAACAGCATTAAATGATCCAGGACAGGATATCTAAAGGTTGAATTATATATAGAACAATTCACATAATACTTATGAAGCAGATGCTTACCGATTCTACTCCGAAGATCTTAAAATATGTAATAAAAATCATTAGATTAAATTTTAATAACATTATCGTTATATTTTAATGTTCTAATTAATACCTTTTGATCAATTGACGTAAAATCTTTAAGTGCGCCAGGTCGAATAACCTGATGCATTAGTAGGTAACTGGCAATAATTAAAAAAAAATAATTAAATTATTAATTATCGATATAAAACACCTTGCGATGTGACTTTGACAACAATACTCAACTGATTAATATCCATCCAATCCATTGAATAGTCCTTTTCGCTATAGATTAAAAAAATACGATTAATAGATGTTAATGTAATCATGAAATTAGTTGCCACATACGCCAATAAAGATTCGAGCATCGATTTTAATTTACTCAGTGTAGGTCTGAATTGCGGCAACTCCTGACAACAATGTGCTATTAACTCTTTAATTGGCGTGGAGTGGGAGAACACAATATCATCAAGTGGTGGGCAGGGGTTGCCGGCAATTTGCTCCTGCATAACTCCGTCAGCCTCGAAACTCTTTTCTTTTGACTTAACCTTACGAAAAATCTTTCGTGTCATGAGCTCCCATAATACAATACCAATATCATATACGATTTTAGCAGTATGAGAATTATAGTCATCGACTAGCTAGATAACATAGTAAAGCGGATAACATTGTTTTTGATAAGAAGTGCACATGCATACCTCTATCAGTGACCAGTGTATGCTGGAGTTTGATAAACTTTCTTCATTGCAAGTTATAAAAAAGCCACTCAACTTGATCCATTGGAGGCTCGTAGAGAGCATTAGATTTTTAACGTTTAATTCAACAATGAACGAATCAATTGCAGTTATATATATGAGAGCCTATAATCATTTAAAAATATATGAATTAAAAAAAAACTTTTGGCTTTGCTATACATACCTCAGTTAACTGATGCATCCAATGTAGTGCCGCCTCTACCGTGTATTCGTGTTCAACATCTTTGTGCAATAAATCGAATACAGATATTCCAGAACGGAACTCTGGGAAAAAAATACACTGATCGTCAGACTTTGATTCGAGATTTTTGTCAGCACATATGATTCTTAGCTTGTATTGATGTTTGCCCGCCAATGGAAATGGATTAAAACCGTAAGAACCATACACAATTTTCTATAAAATCATAAATTAACATTGGTTTTTATTTATTTAAGAATATATTACGTCTATTCGTTTAATTTGATCCAAGTTATTGTGTTTATCCATTATGATTGCCTTTTTGAAGCATTACTGAACGCGCTGACGAACCAAAATATACTGTGCAGTTGGTTTTATACTAGACGTTAATCTTTATTGATAAAAGAATTGATAAAGTTCGCTTGAATGGAAAAGATAACACTAGTGTTGACAATTTGGCATTTTTATTTTTGCTTTGTTTTTTATTTTTTTGGACTTACTATAATTCTGAAAGCTCTCATTGAAAGTTTAACCTGGGTTTGAGTCCCAGGGCAAACATAGCAATTGTTTAAGTAAATTTACCACTGAATTTAAAAAAAAATTTCAAAACACAAATGTTTCGCTGTCAACTGCTGGTTCTTAAAAACGCTGACGGATGTGTATAACAAAAACAGAGCCCATAAAGTATATTTATTCTTGATCAACAAAACACACTGAAACGATATCGCCATGTCCGTCCGTATATCTGTTTGATCAACTTGGAGACTAAAAGAGCTAGAGTTACAAAATCCTATACTGTCTGCAGATCATTTTCTATCCCCCTTCCCCGCAAATAAACAAAAGGAATTTACACCCACAAAATTAAACATTATCACAAAAATTCAGTACAATCAGATAAATAACGTAGGAATTATTCACATTTAAATTTTTACTATAGATACCGGGGTGTGCATTCTGACGCGTCAAACGTCGCTGCCGACGCAGCCCAAACAAAACACAGAAAATCAAAAGCAATCAGCTGTTTGCTTATGGCTATAAATAGTATATCTATAAGTACTCAGTATCAGTATCACATAACGTGATAACGTGCAAGTGTAAATAATAGACGGAAGAAGGCGTGGCATACCCAAAATTATATTATATATTTATACAGTCATTGATCAGCAGTCTGTTTGTCTGTCTATCTGTATGAGCAAAGGGGGAAGTCCCACGGTAGGTCGCTTTCCACGTCTTGCCAAATAACATTTGAGGTCCCAATGTTTATTAAATAAAAATATATTGAACTTCTCGTACTGAGCTAATAGTGTGTAACAATCATCCTAAATTTAATTGTAAGTAATGGAAAGCGGCTATAAGCAAAAATGATGGCGTTATGAGACCAGAACGAAGGACAGATGTGCACTTAACCTTTTCAGCCGCAATGTGCAAGCAAGTGGACAACGTGGGCTGAACTGCACTGGACTGGACTGGACTGGGGCCGTGCATGAATTGGAAATGAAGCAAAAGTGCCATCATATGAATTAATGAGCAGACACCGCTCACCGCCAAAAGCAGCAACAACATGAGCATCACTGAAAATGCAATACTGATGGCTGCGCACATATCAATGGCACTATTGAGTGTGATAATCCGCAGGCCTTTTGTGTTTGCTTTCACTTTTACCATATACCTTTGTGTCTGTGCTTGCGAGTGAGTGTGAAATATTCATGTGCTGCTGCGAAAAGCTGCAGCAATTTTCTCATTTTGATTAAATATTTCAAAGAGCTTTGATGGCTGCAGTGATGAACTCTCAATGTTCTTCGATCGATCGCTTTATTACTCCAATCGGCTATTTGTGAAATGCTTTGATTTGCGTTATGAGCGTAGAATGTCATTTGCTACTAAAATACTTTGGATAGTAAAAATGAAATTAAAAGAGATTCTTCAGACCCTGACGTTCCGCTCTGCCTGTAAGCTCTTAGTTTTCTACATTTGTTTCACGAAGATTGCCACCTGCACATTTAAATAATTCATATTTAAATAATTCTTGCTATATCGTATCTCCCACTTTATGTTGTTCTTAAGTTCAGCCAGCCTCACTTCGTAGCTGAAATGATTTAGCTTTTTAGGCTGATTAAATAAGGTGTATGTGTGTGTGTGTGTGTGTGTGTGTGTGAGAGAGAGAAAGTCAACACACACTACACACTTTAGCAATGTCAAAAGATTGGCCACTGTGCTCGTTTTACCTAGAGCCACGCCCATCATTTACACAGATTCATGCATAAAATTATAATAAATCATAGCACGCAATAAATATGGCAGCCACATAGACTCAGAGCTAGAGACTGCTCCACTCCGTTCCATGTGCGTGGGCGTCGATAAGCTGCCAGCGCCCCACCTTCAACTCCAACCACATCAACAAAAAAAAAAAGCATCTAAACATAATCGAAAACGCGTTCACATCTCTTTGCTGATGCTAACGCCTCTGCTGTTGCTGTTTTTGTTGTTGTTGCTGTTGGTGTCTTGTATTTAAATATAAATGAAAATGTTTTGCAGCCAGATTGCGGCATATTTTGACGCAGCCTCTGGGCACTCAGCTGAGACAGCTAAGAACTAAGGGATTGGACTTGGAGATGGGCAGACTATGTATATGAAAGTATATATGTATGTGTGTAAACGCTTTGCGTCACTTTCTTTGATAAAATCACGTACAGCTTCTGGCCAAGACTCTCCAAAAGAGCTTAAGCTTAAGTTTTGAGTTTAATGCAGCACAAAGAGCTTTGTGTCTTTTTGTTCTCTGCCTCAAGTGCAATTGTTATTTTCAAAATTCACTTTTACTCCATAGCCAGCAAAGGAGTAAGTAATTTAGAGCACCGTATGTATGTACGTTTGTGTGCACACTTCCTGTAGATATCTGATCCAGAAAGGCATAATTGGCCCTTTCAGCAATTGGCATATTGGATAACATTAGAGTGATACTGATTTTGCGCCATGACGGATCAAGTGCGTAACTAAAGACATTTGTCAGATTAGTTCTGATAACATTTCCATTGCTTTGTTTAAATTTAAAAAAATCACATATAGAGATCATACCCAATATTGATATAACATTTGGAGTAAAAAATGGCCACACTGGACCATAAAAGAGTAGAGTATCTCAACACGAGAATGGATACAGCTTACTATTTACTATCAACTAAAAAGTGTTCAATAAAAGCTTTAATTTAAATATATACACTTTTTTAACAGACTTAAATAACAGCCTAGTCCTAAACACGATATAGTAACCAGTCAAAGTGCCAATATTCATACTAATACATTTTTAGAAAGTGATACATATCAAATTAAATTATTATTATTATATTTAATATTTACAATGTGAAGTCCCGCCGAACTTTTCATTGAGGCTATTTAATAACTAATATAAGTAATAAATATTTGTTTTTGTTCAAATTTCTGCTTAGTAATTATATTGTAATTTCAAATATCATAATAATTTTAAAAATATTTATCAAGTTGAAGCTTTTGATGGTGTAAGAATTCAACAACCTTTCACATTTGTATTGCTTTTAGCTATAAAAAAGGTTATTAATGCAATGTAAAAACCTTCTTGTAACACTGATAAGAATTGTATGCTGTTCATATCTGAAACAGGCAATCTGCTAAACGCATTAACACTGACGGGTGAAATGCAAACAAAAAGTGACTGTTGACTGGTAAGACGTTTTGGAGTACTCGTATAATGAGTGTAGGGGCATTGCCCAACCACGCGACTACCGACAAATGCAAGTCAAACAAATTTAAGTACTTTCATGCGCCATAAGAGCCACCTGATAGAAATCTTTTATTTGACCAGGTAATCCCCCGCCGAGCCAACCCGCAGCTGTGATTTTTTTCATAGCGCGCTGTGAGCGCAAATGTTGGTGGTGGTGGTTGGTGGTGGCTGTGGTGGTGCTGCTGCTGCTTCAGGCAAGCTTTTATCTGCAAGACTAAATGCATTTTGCATATGGCATTCGAGAGGAAAAGGGCATATGAGTGCCATGTGAGTCTTTCCCATCTGCGGGCTTTGTGCGATTTATGAATTAACTTTTTTGAATGAAGTCAACTTGCAAAACACACACACACACACAGTGAGAAAGAGAGAGCGAACTGGAGAAAGAGAAGAGCGAGCAGTGCAAGGACATGGCACAGCTAGAGACATGGCAAATCCTTACAAATGCTGGCAGACATATGTACATATGTATGAGTGTATGCAAACGAACTGCAACTGCATCAGCAACTTGCGCTGCAATTGCACAAAGTAACCGAAACGCAAGCCCCAGCGGCAGCCCTCAAAAAGAAAACGCTAAGCTACCCCAAATAGAAATTTGTAAATGGCGTATAAATAAAGAAAAATTAAAAAAAAAAAGAAAGCGAAAGAAACCAGCGTGCAGCGTAGAAAATTTTCAGATTGCTTGCACGCTGATAAATGGCAGCTCTTGTCTCTCTGCAAGGCAAACTCCCCTACCCTGCCCTGCTGCACCCCCTTGTCTATGTTTCAGTGCATATCATATTAGTTGAACTTTTGTGCCAGCTTTAATTGAAATGCCTGCTCAGTCAACTGACTGACTGACTGACTGATTGACAGACTTCCATTGCATTGCATTGAATAACTTGGCTTTGCCGTTTGTTTTGACATAATTTCCACTTGGCAAGCAGCTATAGCAATAGGCTCTCAACTGCATAATGGATAGCCCTCTCTGTCTCACGAGCCATATTTGCTGATTGCATATAGATAGAATTTATCTAATGTTTACAGACTTTGAGGCCAACAGGCCGAGCAGCCATTAGATGCGGGCAACATCCGATTCAACTTGAGTTGTGGCTAATGGCAATTGAGTCCGCAAGCATGCAAGCCAACTATTTAGAATTTTACTAATTAACCCACTAATAAATTATGTCATATATTCTATACTACATGCAGCTCAACCAATCAACATTAAGTCTCGCAATTCGAGCCAAACTCGCACAAAAAGTTAACTCTCGAGTGCCTTCAGATTATACAATACTTATATCGCTTATACTTCTTTCTTAGTATTCAGAGTCATGCAGAGCACTTAGTACTTTCTCCACAGCTGCACTGATAAGAATGCGATGAGCTTGCAATTTGCTTAAGTATCTGCACCAGTTGCTAATATTAATTTCTGCAACTTTGCCAAAGTGCAAAAGTCATGGCGTTCCAAAAAGAAAAAGTAAATAAATAGGCAGCATTGAGAGAAAAAAAAAAAAAGAACTCACAAGAGTCATAATCATTGTGACGCAGAGCGCAGAGACTTGACTCACGCGAATGTCAAAGTTAATGCGCCTCAATGTCAATTTCTGCCGCAGGAGAAAGAATAGAATTATATAGACTTGTAGCTTGTAGCCTGCACATAGTATATTTGTGAGCTTGAAGTACTTGATTCGGCCGAGTCTGGAGAAAAGCAACAAACAAAAGCAGCGACCAGACATTTTATGGTTGTCATTGTCGGGGATTGAAACGCGCTTTGAGCTGGGGCAGGAACCCATCCGTCGGAGTTTGTGGTGCAGTTCGGTTTGGGTAAATTTATCTTTGTGTCTAGCGGTTAAGTGCTTTGACGCCTCTGGCCTTTCGAATGCTTAGAACAATATAAACAAAAGCGTCCTTTGACGCTCGCTGCTTATCCTTTGTCATTTTCTCGTTTTTATTTATTGGTTTCTTTTATTTTTTGTTTTCTCTCTCACAGTGCAAAGAGAAACGTTCAAAAAAAATTATATTGCAGTGATTTTCATTTATGGCACAAGCATGAATTCATCGACTTTTTATGTTGCTAAATTTATGGCTCTATTGTTTTAAGCACACTGCATAGAAATTTATCCGCATTCTAATTCAATAAGTCGCTAGCCTAAACTATAATTCATTAAGTGCTCATAATAAAGGGAAATGGTGTATGGTTTATTATTTGTCTGACCGCAAAGCATCAATAGAAAGCTTCACTGTTGACATGTCAAAATACATGCTGCGAAATTTGATTGAAATGCTTGTTGAGATATATTTTATGTTTTGTTTGCTTCGTTTGTAACTAATCTTTATCTTTAACGCTTTGCTGCTTACAATTCGAAGAGGGTGTATTCAAGTTAATGTAACAATGGTTAGATAAAACTTTCTCTCAAGGTGTATATTAAAGTTAGGCTAGACTTAAGCCTGAAGCTGAGCAAAATCATTGCGGAAATAAAAATGCATTAAGTAAATTCATTGGGCTGTAAGGCTCATAAGATTTTTATAAAAATAAAAAACACCCTCAAATCATGCTATGCTCATTTTATAATAAAACAAAATATATTTCTTAGATACACTCAAATAATTGCATATTTTGTTGCTGGCTTGTCATGTTCCATAGTTGAGCTAGTAAAGGCGATCAAAACATGCCGTGGTAAGTGCTTTTCCAACTTGGTTTGCTCTGTTTAATGAACTGCATATGAAGAAATTATATTTTGCTAAACAATCAAGCGAAACAGACACAAAGAGACACACACACGCACACACTCACAGTCACCCACACACACTGTTGCAATGTACATTCTCACAAATGTACAGTTTAATTTTTGCTTGTCAAGCTTAATTTGCGCTTGAATGCAATGACTTGTTTATATGATGTGTTGTGTGTGTGTGTGTATCTGTGTGTCTGTCGGTTTGTACGTGTTGCAAGCTAAGTGGAACGACAGCAACACTCTACCTCAGATGTCTGCTCATTTAATACTTTATCTGTTTTTGTATATAAGTATATGTGTTGCTGATTTTTGAAGTAATTGATTCAAGTACACGCACTCGACTATCTTTTTTATATTATTGAAATTGATAAGTCTTTCAGCTGCGCCAGACGCGCTTGTTTTATCCTTCTAGGGTAGGTGAAGTGCCATGGGAGTCCGCACTTCGGTATGCTGCTGGTTAAACGCGATGTGCTATTAGCGATTCTTCAACTACTCAGAGTAGGAAATAAGATGAAATAACGCCAGCCACTAATGCGAATTGATTTTCACGTTTCCACTGGCATCATTTTCCATTGTTACCATGATTTTTGTATTTCTCGCTTATGTACTTATTTATTCTTTTTTTTTTGCTTTTAGAAACGCTTGCAGCTCGTCTAATGGAAGCGGATGTGGTTAAAAGCATTTGCCGAGCTACCTTTTTCATAGACCATTAAATTTGCATTTGACGCTGACGGGCGCGATTGGCAGCAGTTTTCAGTATCAGCATTGGCAAAAACGCGCATAAGCGCATAAAACTGCTTAATATTTAAACAGCCAAGCAGCGAGTATATAATGTTTATATACGAAAAAATAAAGCCAAGACTGTAGTTGTCTTTTTCTTTTTATTAATATATAGAACGAAGTCGGTTCGAGCGATTGCTACAATAGGAAATGAGCTTATCAAAACCAGAGTTGAATTTCACATTTGTTCCAGTAAAAACAGAAACGATGGCTTCATCATAAGCTAAATATATTAAAGTGCAGAGAAATATAACCAAAACGAAAACCCATTTCGTAAATCGATTTCTAGCTGGTGCCGAAATATTATTGGATTTTGCTTCAGTATCCTTCTTTATTGCATCTTCATTGTTGTTCAATAAGATCTCACTCTTAACGCTTGTAAGTTTTATTATTCGTTGATTTTGTGGATAAAACGCAATCAGAAATTGATAGAAATTTGTTTTCATTAACTGACTTTGGTTCAAATATTTTCCAAAACACTTCGAGTTAAATATTTTGCAGAGAAACTTATTTTTCGACTTTTGCGGTTGAATTACCAAGTACTTTAATCTGACAAATTGGTTGGAGCGAACTTGTCTTGGTTTTGTGTTTTTTATTTTTGTTTTAATCCTGTGGCCTTTGCTGAAGCCACAGCTTTCTTTCTTTTGAAATACAACTTGACGCATTACTGCATATTTATTCCTATTCGCTTCCAGATATTGCACTCTAGTGCATGCTAATTGTCCTCTAAGTTTCGTAACGACAAGTTGCTCTTCCATTAACACTTTTAACATAAATTTCTTAATTGCTTGTGCATTATCTAGCAATGATCGATTGTGAAAATGCAGCAGCAATTGAAGTTGTGCATTTTTGACAAGACTTTTGTCCTTTGGCTGTTCTGTTTTCTTCAACACTTTGCTTGTAATCATTGGCTTGTTCTTCCTGATTAATTCCTTCATTACAAACTCATACGAATGATATTTGTTGAAGAATTCATAGCTTGTTCCGGATGTAATTAGTGCTTGCAAATAGATGTTTTCCCTATCCTCGCTATCATAGCTTTGCTTTGCCACAAATAGTTTAAAATCATCGATGTTAGCAATATATTTTTTTACCACAGCCATTCTTTGCCCTTTACCTTTGAAATATATTGTGCTCTTGGAATTGTATATTTCGAATACATCGCTATCGAATAGCTCTGCAATACCCATGCGCATACTTTTTCTAGCCACTGTATACCTGCACTTACGTCGATCAGGCCCACACTGAACTCGAATTCCTTCAGAGGTAGCGCCAAGATTGTATGACAAGCGCTGCTGCAGAAAGATAATTATCTTATGGGCTGCTATCATAAGTACAGTTGCTACCTACCATTGTTAAGAGTATTTTGTATCTTATGTGAGATTATGTTATGTTATGTGTATTTCCGTTGCCAATCAAATGGATACTGACTGACAGCACGGAAATTTAAAGTCAAACGACTAGCATACTGTCTTAAATTTTTTTGGTTCCACTGTTCCCGATGCAAACCAAATATGAAGTGAATAATTTCTGGCCACAGACCTATTACTAGCTAATTTTTGTGCACAAATTACAACTCAATATGCTAAACATTTGAGAAGTCTCTGAAAATCGAAACACTGTTAGCATCTGTTAGAGAACTCATAAATTATTTATGAAACATTTGTACAAATGCAAATTGTGCAAATCTTTGGAGCAAACAAAAGCCGCGACTAAACAATGTAAAATGTTAAATAATTATTGAAAGCCACTGAGGGGGGAAAAGCCACTGACACCTAACATAAAGAATTGTATACAAAAACACAATGAACATTTATTTACTGTTTACATTTTGGCAAATTTATGGCCTAATGCAGCTGTGAATCGATTTTTTTCTGCGCATACACATATATATGTAATACAACATGTTTCTTTTTATGTGTATAGAGCATACGATAGTTTGAAATAAGTATTATAGAGTTGCAAACAACATAAACGTGGCATTTAATTAAATAATGCCACTTAGACAAATAAAGAAACTCTTAACGAGAAAGTGTGTACGTATATGTGTGTGTGTGTGTGTGTTTTGCCGGAGGGGCGTGGCATTTAATTTTTGCAACATTCCGAGCAATGCAACTGCAACAAGCGAGACTACAATGTATTTATGATAGTACCCACCGCGCGCATGTTCTTTCAGTCGTTTACTTTTCCAAGCAATTAATTTGCAACCTTAATTAAACTAAATAAATAAAACTAACGAAGCACGAGACGCACAACAACAGCAACAGCGCCAGCGATACTTCATCATATTTGTGTGCACGTATTTGCTTAGTTTTCGTGAAGATGCGTGCTATTTGGGGGCTAATGGCAGTTGCCAGTCGGCAGTTGGTAGTTGGTGGTTGGGGGGAATACAGCAGACATACATATGAAAAGCCTTGCAGTAAAATGGCCACTCAGGAAACGAAGTTCGTTTATTGTGTCAGGATATAGTAGCTTTGTGTTTGTGAATGCGGACCCATGCCGAATGGGAACGGTAATGGGGGCATGTTGAATGTGGAACGCAGCTTCGTCTGTGCAGCACAAATAACCTGAGGCTATAAAAGAAATACGTTTACTATGTACTAAAATTGAGTAAACGCTACCATTACCGGGGTGCAGTCAGGTCGTCCTTGCTGCTGCTGCTGCTGCTGCTGCTTTTGTTATTCCATCTCCTGCCACTTGTCTCCTATGTGCTATGCTATTATTTTGAGTGCATAGAACTTGACTCGGCCTCAGCAGTAAAATAGACAACAATACAAATGGACCGAGGTCCTACGAGGCTTCAATTGCTATTTTGCAGTGAAAGCAATATAGCCACATCTCCATGCTATTAATCGATTACAGTATTTGCTCTACATCAATTATCACCAGGCATGCGATTGATACCGATAATCATATTAACCTGGCCAAGACTGGAAAATCAAAGCTTTCAGAGCAACCAAGTGCTAGCCAATGATTAAGAAGACAGTGCCTTTTACTAGATTACTAAACAAACTGAAGATTTTACAACCGCTCAAGTGGCTATTATAATTATTAGGGTATTTGTAAATTCTTTTCTTTCTTGTACTTGTCTTTAAATAACTGAAGAATGTGCAGCAGAACTAATCAAGTAAATAGTTTTGTGACCAGCTCAAATCAATGTGTAATAACAGCGAGTGGGCGTCGTTTATTATTATTTTTATTATTTATTATTATACACAGAGTTTCATACTGCGAGTACAGTCGTGGACTTTACTTTGCTATTTATTTGATATGTGCTGATATTCTGAGTGTAACATCCCCATCATTATCAATATTTTGTTTAGAGACGCTTCAAGTATAAATCAAATTGTAGGACTTATCTTAATCCGTATTTTAATATTACTAAAAAGCATTCATAAAGAAATTAGGAAAATTTTACATCTTAAATTAGTAATTTTATTCTGTTTTTATATTTTAAAGGTAAACGCATAATTAAACTACAATTACACAATCGTGTTCAAATATTTTGTTTTTTCTTAGTTCATTCATTCATTATATTCATTAATTTTTTGTAAAATGCCTTATATAATTTGAATGTATATTGAAATAAAAAAAATAGATATCCTATGGATAAATTAAGCCCTATTTTAATAAAAAAAAAATATAGATAATAAATATATATATTTTTTGTGAAAAAGCCGATAAATGACAAAGTTACAAATATACTCTTTTCATTATAAATAGCTATCAAAAATAAAATTAGTACCAATCAAGAAATTGAATGTAAATAAAATCTAAGATTGCTTTAGACTACTTAGAATGTTTATCAAATAAAATATTATGAAGCTTAAATTTTCAACATAATAATATTGCATAATATTTTCAAAAGAAAATGACAGCGAGCCAAATTGTTGTTGATATCTTTAACAATTTCGTCATGAGAAAGCCAATTGTCAGTTATGGTAAACAAAGTGGAGGGATGCAGTAGCAGCAGATGAGCGCACAATATTTTCATGATTGGAATTTGCGATTAGTGGCGCTGCTGAGTGTGTAGCTTACATTTGAGAGTGGAGCGCAATTGGGATGTTGACCAACGCTGAGAGCTTTAAAAATGGAAAAGGAATTCAAATTGCAAATTTAAGTTAAGGGAAATACAAAACGACAGAAGCTGCCTGGCTGGCGACTGAACGAGCTAATGGAACGGCAGCATTCCCGTACCCAGCAGAGTGGCAAGTGCTCTCGTTGGTAACAAGAACGGCAAGTGACTTGCCACTTTAGCAAACGTGCCGTATGCAAATTTATACACATAAGAGCATGAGATACAGATACAATTGAGGTAACAATCAAAGCATTTCAATGCTGCTAATGTTGGCAGACTCTCTCTCTCTCCCCCTCTCCGCTTTCATTCTCTTTTTTATATTTTGTGTGTTGCCTTTGCGAGTGGCTTGCCACATAAATTTGCACTTTTGCAGTCTGTTTGGCAAGCAATTGAGGCAACGGCAACCGAATGTGGCACAAGTGCAGCTTAGAAAAGCAATTCGATTATTCCTTAAATTTGGTTTTATTTCAATTGCGACAAGTTTAAACAACAAAATGAATGACGCCGAATACTGAGTAATGTCTTGCAAATTATTTAAGGCATTTCATTAGACTTATCGCCTTCTTCATCATCATTGGCTTTAATCGCTGTGGAGTAATAACCGGTTTGCTGATTCAAGCTGAGCATATTGGATAGAAAATCATTGCTTGCTATATTATCAGTAGTTCCAGCTAAATCTTCGCTGCTGTTTGCTTCAAGATCGATAAAATGCTTATTATTTCTAAGTTGAGTTTCAGCGTCTTTGACACGCTTCAAGAACTTTTGCCTTTGCTCAGAGCGCTTATCATGCCGACCCAGTCTTAAGTATATATTATGCAGATCCAAAAATATTTCAGCAATATCCTCACTTAGAACCTTTGAGTGCTGTATGTACGACTGCATCTCATCCCTTATGCCCTGCACAGACTTATGCAAATCGTCCAGTACATTTAACTCTAGTAGCACCTTGGGTACCACCAGACTCATCAGCGCTTCCATATCAACAAACTGGCATTTATTTCTTAACTCATCTAGCGTTTTGCTAACAGCTTGCTCCACTTGCTCTTGGTCTATGTTTTGACAAAGATCTTTTGATCTGCAGCTGTTGCTGCTGACTTCCATAAGAGACTCGACATTATTTGTGGTGTCCTCCATGGCAATCAATCGTATTTAGTTAGTAAATTTTAGCAGTAACCAGAATTTTAAATTAAAAGAAATGTTTCAAAAGAAAAATGTAGTCAACTGACAACTGAATTTCAGTTCCTGCTTAGATTTGAATAACGCTTGATTCGATATTGCGCTTGCCTTCAGTTCTAGCACATAGTAGCGTGACTAGTTATCGGTCATTAGCGATAATTATTTGAGCAGATACATATATGGAACAAATATAATTGCTTAACAATTGGCCTAAAGTCTCAGTTTTAAGTTAATCCGTTAAGAATGTATTGTATTTTTCTTTTTATTTTGTATTGTATAATTATTTTCACTAAAAATGCAACCAAACTTTGAGCTTCAAAGTTTTGTGTACAAAATTAGCGGCAGCATTTGTTTAGTTTGTACGACAGTAAATAAATAATTATTAAATTAAAATTAAACTTAATTACATTTCTATATTGTTGACGTTTTGTTAGTGCTTTCTACTAATGTTATCATTATTTTAGCAGGAGAGGTCTTATTATTAGCTTGACAGATCTGTACAATAGTGTAGTGTTGTTAAACCTACTGCATACATTCTATACTGTGCAATATATTCATAAGACAGAAGAAGAAGAGGCATACTATTTTTACTGTACTTACTTTGTGGGAGTGCAGTAAGAGGTTCGCTCTTTTGCTCTGCTAATTAAGTATACGCGCATTTCTATGGCTATACCCTTTTTACACATCATCCAATATAAATGTCTCTGTCTTGTTCTTGCTAATGAAATTTTGTTAATTACTCAGTGTACAGTAAGTAAAGTGCACAACATGGCAATATTGCCCTATTTAGTGAATCGTATTCCCTCTCAATCAATTAAAGGTATGCAGGAGAAAAGTGCAGCAACTATCAAAATGAACGAATGATTCAATTTGCTCTTATGGATACATTCGTGAAGCAGTGGGCGGTCGGGTTGGGCGTGGTTGAATTAACTTAAAATGTTGCTTATATATAATTAATAATTATTATATTACAAGAGTGTAATATTTATCAAATATACCAAGTTGGAGGTTAATCGAACTTAGCGCGAATTATTTGGCAATTCAGACCACTGTGCATTGATGAATTAACTGCACTCTATTTGTAGATAAAATAACCAACAAAATCAGCAATACCAGCTGTACTGTAGGATTATTATGAACCACTTTATTGGATACAAATTTCAAAATTGCAGTCAACAAATTGTATATCTGTATGAGTTCTTTGTGTGTGTGCGTGTGTGTTTTTTGACAAACTGAATTATCCATGTGGCCTATGTTAGTTGTTGCTTGTGCTGCTGGGCAAGGTTTTCTATTTGCCATGGCTGTGAGCGCTAAATCAATTGCCAAACTGCCAGCAAGCTGTATGGCACTATTTCCTGCCTGCCATGAGCAAACTCATGCTATATTTCGCAGCATTTTTATGAAGCATGCAAAAAATGCCTACGCACAGCGTTGTGAGGGGGTGGGGGAGTGGGAGCTGATCACTGGCCATTGGCCAATGGGCATGCCGATGTCGATGTTCATGGCATTCCACGCGGAGTTGTGCGCTGTCAACAATCACGAACCAATTGTCTATAAATACCAGCAACGTTAAGGCAAAGGCTCACTCACAACGAGACCCAGCGGCAGTCGCCCAGGCCCGGGCCAGTGTCCCAATCCCAATCTCAATTCAGCAGTTTTCATACTCGTGGCCGTGCCATGGACTACGCACAAAAGTGCTGGGGCTTGGGCTTGGGCTGGGGCTTGGTATATATTGAACGTACTGGGCGCCCCATTGCTACTTCCGCTCTGTCGTTTTTCATTACATCGCATGTAACTTCCGGTTTGTTAAAGCGACACGCACTGCGCACCCAACAGTCCCCAGCCCCACCACCCACATCGCCCACACTTTACACGCCATCAACTAACTACTCGTTGTGTTATTGCTGCTGACATCCGTGCAAACAAACGAACCATCGAACGAACCATTCGAACGAGCAGCGCGAGTTACTGCTCCAACTCCTTTTGTTCGCCGGCGGGCTCGGGCAGCTCGGCCAGCTCCTGCTGGCTCTGTTTGTCCGCACGTTTAGGACTGGAAATGACAAATTCACTGTAGGTGGGCTCTTGGGCTCGACCGATACGCTCAACTGCTGCAACACGTTTGCGACTCAGCAAACACCATCATCCATTTCCGTGGGGAAATCACACAAAATTTTTAGCACAAACAAAATGTTTGCCTAGCTGCAAGTCGAACAGATTTTTGCATACAACATTGCCTTTGGACGTTGCCAGAGGTTTCGATTTAACTGCGCCGATTGAATTGCTTAATTGGCCCGAAGCGCTAGCAATCCAGCTATGTATTTACTATTGAAGACTTGGGCAACTAAGATCTTTCAATCTTTTATATTGCGCCACCTTTTTGTGATCTTTAGTGTGAGGTAATTAGCGAAAGCGCTGACTCAACCCCAAGCTCATTTTGCTCTTAAGCAGTCTCTGCAGTCTGTAGACAACAACTATGGATAGCTGTGAATGTAATTACTTTAATGTGAACATTTGGCGGCACAGCTGCGCTGCTGGTGGCCCAGATAAAGATAAACTTTTGCAATTACAACGCGGCGCAAACGAAGCAGAAATACAAAGCACGGCATCAACAACAACAGCAGCAACAACAACAACAGTGGTGAGTGGTGCTGACCATGGCCCTGCATCGATAGCATCGAATCAGTTTATTTTTAGTGCATTTTCCGCTTCTGCTGGTTAATTAGCCCACACTATGAAAGGACCGGCTGCCAGGAGCTGTAGCTGTGCTGCAGGCAAAGTTGCGACTTAAAGTCGCGTCACATAAAATTATGTTTACTTAAATGAACTTGCGCGCGCTTGAAAAATAATAAAACCTTTCAAGTTACAGTCGCTGAAAACTCACTCAAACATATGCAGAACAGACGTTGGAGAACCGAAAGCAGTCTGCCCCGAATTAGGTGGCCCAACTACACATAAACTTTTGATGACTTTTTGAAAGTTTTACGTACTCAGGAGAACAAACACACGCACTCAAATTACACGGGCCAGTCTTAGTGTGGCAACAACAACAAGAAAAACAACAATAACAAACGCTGCATAGAAAGTGATGGCATTAAAATTTTCCACAGATTGCGCGCATCAGAAATTATTCATACTCATAAAGCTAAAGCAACCACAAGATTTTGAGATTTACTGCACTAAAGTGGAAATTTTTTTTATATAAGTTAGCTGTTTTTATTGAATCTTCTCTCAAATCGAGACTAACAATAAATATACAACTCTTATAAGTAAAATCTAACAATTGCTTTAAACTGTTTTAGGATTGCACATACCTAGATTTTATCGCTAGGTTGCTCCTTACGACGCAGACGGGAGAGGCTGCACAGCCTTGTTTAGACCTCGCCGATGGGATTAGGATGCGAAAAATTTTGCTGTAGTATTTTCCTTATGCTAACATTAAATCTCTGACGGTTAATATTTCAGGCTTCTGTAGTTTTCCTTTCGATAGCTCTAAGAATTATAGCTGAACTCCTGACAATATATTTATACTACTGCTGTGCGTTCGTTAGTACGCAATTGTAAGAGGACTAATTCAAGACGAGAGAGACCGTGATAAGCCAGTGGAGGCTATTGGCTTTTGGTTTTAGTTGCGGTCTCTTGGCTCGATGTGCCTACGCCATGTGAGTCTTCTGTGGAGGTGTACTCCAAAATACGTCACTTTGTTTGCTTGCGGGAGTGCGGAATTGCTTAGTGGTGGACAACTTTGCCTGTTTAGGGTAAACGTAACATGTTCGCTTTTTTGTTCGTTTACTTTATTCGCCGTAGAGAGCCATTCTCCACTTCGACCATAGAAGAGCAATTGCGCTGATGCATGCAATAGCATCCTCGAACTGCTGAGATAGCTTGTATCGTCAGCAAAGGTGGATTGTTAGTCGTCTACTTGTTGAAATATCTGCTGTGTAAAGGACTCTGTGGGACTCCAGCTCTGATCACATAGTCGTCAGGCATCTCACTGCAAATCGTGTTATAGATAAGACTCTAATGATGTGGCGTATTATAGGAAGCGTCGCTCTAATCCTTCTACCACAATCTATCGACTGCTGGGTTACATCCAAAAATATCAATGCAATATTCGTTTCGAGAGCGCTTCTTATTCAAGATTATCGATGACCTGCTCGTACTGCCTTGTCATTCAGAAACACAAATTGTTAAATTGGATTTGAAGCCTATAGTAGGCTTATGGGTGGAAATTGAAGTAAATAAGCTACAAGCTTCATAACAATTCTAGTCAATTAAAGTTTGTCTAATAAACAAAGCTGCTTAATTTTAAAAATTGTATATCTATATATATTTTTCTGAAAATAATGGTATGTATAGAAAAGCAGAGAAATGCGCCAATTAAAGGTGCAATGTGTTTTCAGAATCGAATCGCCAGCATTGCACCTTCACCTGCTCAATGCAATTTGAGCTCGGATAAAATTAACTTTCAAACGATATTGACCCAGCGCATTTTTCGGAACTCATGTGCACATTATGATGGCATGGAAAGAAAACAGCAGCTGCCTGCCGAAATTGAGACTTTTAAATTACTGCCAGATACGGTCCTAACGGAAGTGCATACGGCAAAAAACAATCGGGAGTCGCCCAAGAGCTTTGAGCTGTTTAATAGGTACAAAGTGAATAAATTGCTAAATAGTGAGCATGTGCAGCAGACTTGCAAAGCGAATATTTTGATTGCGAGAAAGAACAAAGCGTTAGGTTTTAGCAGCGCAAAGAGTCGAGTATGTAAAGATAAGGACGATGTTCGGGGTATTAAAAATAAAAGGAAACTCAACGTGCAGTTTATACTGCTTATGAACAACAGACCAAAGCCTAAGAGCGAGTGTGATGTCTTTAAGCGATTAAACAAATATGCAGCAAAGGAAGAGTTAAAGCAAGTCCCTTATATAGCCAGTAACATGCACTATAGGAAGTTAAAGCTTAGAAAAAGATTAATGCTCATGCTACCTAAGATACATGCAAATACAAAAATTATGCCAAAGCATAAGCAGCTTCAGCTTACACCTAATCAAAGTCTGACCGGCTTTACTCTTGACTGTGAGAAGTTATTGAGCTCAGCCTTGCGTGAACTTCAAGTGGATATGCTACAACTGCCCAAGGGCTTGATTATGCTACTTCAAGAATTTGTGCGCTATGTGCTCTGTCAAATGATCATGCCAACGCTACCATCAAACGCAAGTCTGCTAACAAGTATGCCTGGTACGTTTTTTTAATATAAATATTATTGCTTGCAAGCTGACTTTACTTTTAGATTCAACGACTGAAGTGCAGTGCATTGCATTGGAACAGCAATTGGCAAAGGTTCAGTTTGCTCAAAAGCTATCAAAGCCGCGTTTTGGTAAACGCATCGTGTTGGACTTACAGATCTTACGCTGGCAATTGCAACCAGTGTTGGAGCTAAAGAGAGATTTGCAAACAAATCAAGTACAAGTTATAAAAAGAGTCATGTTTCAATTTTTTGTGTGGTTCTTTTTGATTATTTTATTTTATTAGACAAGATAGATTTATTCTTCTTCAATCAACTTTAATGCAAATATATTGTTATTGCTTATATTTTATAAAAAGAATAATATATTTCTTATGAAAAGTATAATCTATCCGACAAAGTAATTTCCAACCTTATGACCATATAGAACCAAATAAATTAAATTTTAAATAAAAAACTTCCTTACAGTTTTAAATTACGTATACGTGGGCTTGAATATTTTTTCTATCCATTAGTTATTTAGAATTTCTGACAGTATATACATACAAAGTTTAGTGTGCGTTTTATATAATGAGCAAGTTAAAATCTCTGGATAATTTTCTGTTCATTAAGTAAAATTTAATAGCCTTGAACTTTAATGCCATTGAAAACTTGAAATTTCGAATAAAAACTTCTTCTGTGCAATCGAAAAATTCGATAACAAGCTTTGCTGCCTAAAACTCTGACACGGACTTTGGGCAAACTGTGTTGATAGTCCAAAGCGAAAACACACCAAACTGAATGGAGCTTAAAGTGAGACACCTGTAAAGCACTTAAGAAGATTAAAGACCTGTTTCGTTATTGTTGTCAAGTTTCGCAGCGTCGAAACTGTGCTTTCCATTTGGTGGTTACCCGCGGTATGATATGAGCGCAAATTTTGTAGCCGCTTGGAACTTTCTTACTGTGAGCGAACTTTACTTACAACTCGACTTAAAAGCTGCTGTCACCACGTAGGCAGGCTTAGAGTTGTTGCCAAAAAATCAATGCTGCTTAAATGAGAAATTCAAGGTTGATTTATTCGATTGCAAGCGTTGAATGTTTAGGTAGAGAATCCGAATCCCCCACGCCAGCTTTTTGGCAAGCACTCAAAGCACATTTTGCTGTTGCATTTGTCGCATTGAAGTTTCGTTTGTCAGCCAAAATGCAAATATCGCACTAAACATAAATCGAAGCATTTTCAATAAATCCCCAAAGCGCCAAAAATGTCAACAGCTTGGGGTGTAAGTTTTAAAGTTCTCTATATATTTTTTTAACACGCACAGACAGGCAAACAAATATACAACAACAACAAAAATAATAAAAAATTGTCAACGAAACACTGAGACACGAGAACAATGTGTTTCCACTGTTTGCAATTGAATTCAGTGTTGTTCATTTGACACATCTCTAGCCATTTTTTGCTTCATTTTTGTTCATTTCAAATAGCTGCAGCAAGAAAATTTATTCATACTTGCACAAGGAGAACAACAAATAACTGCTTTGATTCATAAACTAAGCGGATAGAGAATAATAAACCCGAAAGCATTTATCACAATATATAGCTATTGATTACGACATTTTTGTGCATATTTTCAGCAAACTAATTTGCTTGTGTAATATGTTAAAAATTTTCTAAATTAAGCAAAAATTATTTAAAAATAATAAGCCGTTTAGCAAAGACACAAACCCATTAGACATTGACAATTTTAATAAAGAATGTATACAATAAATGCATTTAAATGAGTATTAATTCGTAAAATTCGAAATAAGATTCATAAAGAACATTTCGAAATAAGATTAATAAATAACATTTCATAAATTTACTTTTCCATATAGCGTATTATACTTTTATGCCTTTCTGAGCATACTCGCATATTCTCTTATATTATTCTCTTGCATTTGTGGCTGCTGTTGCTCCAGTTTTAGTTCAGTCGAGCTGCTCGTACTTGGCCTACCGCAAGCAGAAACTTGGTCAACATTTTCATACGAATTCAACTCAAACGCTCTCCACATTCAGCGCAAGAGCGCAAAAGAGAGTGGCTTCGGCTCTTGCTCTAAATACAATATGCTCAGTCGTGTGTTTTGTTTTTGTTTCGTTACGTTTCGTTTTATTTTGTAGATTGTTTTTTGTGCTGTGTCAGAGCTTTGATGACTCTCGTTTATAGTTTCGTTTGGCAGTCGAGTTTATGTCTTCATCGCTGGGTCCTGTGGAGAATTTATTTGCATGCCGGTCAGGCCGGCAGCCAGCTCTATAAATTAAACATAAATCAGTTGCACGGCAAATCATTTGATTTCATTTGGGGACCCTTAGACCAGGTCCTAGTCCGAGCAATTACACAAAAGACGCGACCGTCACGTATTTCCCTGCATGAGCGACTCCGAATGTCAGCTTCGAAATTATTCGTTGCTATAAACAACAACAAAGCAATGCGACAATTGGTTTGAACTGGGCCATTACTATTATTCAAAATACAAAAAACAAAAGCTGAAAGCCAAGCTGACACAAAATTGATAAGCAAATAGCCATTTAATGGGCTTGCGCTGAATAGCCAAGTACTCCAAATGATTAGCCGCGAATGGCCAGCTCCACCGCAACCCCCTTCTGTCAGCCTGTGATGTGGCATAGGTTGGATGATTTGGCATTTTGAGAATCGATAAAAGAATATATTGTGCACGCACCTCGATAAACGCATGCACTACCCGCTCCGTTCCACACATAAATACATATTCGATATATTTTACGACACATTTTCCACTAAATTTACGAGTTGCCATGAGAGAAACTTTAAAAGAAATTCGCGCACAGCGCGCCACTTGAGCAGGTGAGGGCGCGCTCCAACTGGGGACTGGGGAGCGACTACAAAACGCACGTGTGGTCGTAAAAAATCGTAAAGGGTTGTCTCGTTTGACGGCCCAGCGACGTGCGCGAGGAGCAGCGCCTAGCGTTAAGTCTAAGGGAAAGTTAAGGTTTGTTAACATTTTGCCAAGCTGCGTGGCGCTCTTGCTCAGCGCCTTCTTTATTTTCTGTTGTCTTTAGTAAAAGCGTGCGAAAGTTATGTATTTTTTGTTAAAGTAGGCAATATGATTAGGTGTGCAAAATTTCAACATTTTCTACAAATAATTTACAACAAATTGCCATTATCTAAGTACTTGCTATGAGCCTATTTAACAATACATAAAAGACGCATGGAAATCACTTAATTCGTTTATCATAGCAACAATCAAGCAGTCAATCATTTACAAGTATTTGTAGGCATGCTTTATTGTCTCAATATACATATATATATATATATATATACATGTTGTTGTTGTTGTCATTATTGCTATTGCTGCTGTTGACGTCAGACTGAGCGCAAAAATACGCAATAAAATCAAATCATGCTCAAAATTTTATGAATATTCATGACATTAAAAGCTCTTGAATTATTAACGAAGATTTTCGACTAGCAAATGCGCACTGCAAAAAGCACTTGGCCAGCTTGCTTACACACACACACACACACATGCACACGCACACATAGACACACCCACACATGCTGAGCGGTCCGCCTGGCTTTGACTAGAACTGTTCAATTATGAATTTTGACAATGTCTGCCTGCAAAAGGTGCAAAATAGACAAAAAAACCCAAAAGCAGGGCAGCAATGTAGATGACTTGGCTGGCTGCCTGGGTGGCTGACTGACTGTTAACAACCCTTAAGTGGGGCTCTGATGAGTGCTATACGTCTACCCCTCTATTGTCGTCTGTGCATGTGCGTGCGTTGAAGTGTCATTGAAATGAGTTGAAAGTGCAGCAGGCAAAAAGGCGCAAGTGAAAGTGCAAACAAAAGCGCTGATTAAACGTTTGAGATAAACTCTTGTATAGAGAACGCATTGAATGCTTGTTAATTAATCGAGACTAAAGGCTAAGCAACAAAATTAGCATGCAAAGCAACTGTCTGCATATTTTTTAATAAGTTGCAAGTTGCTTATTTCCCCGTTTTTTTATGTTCAAACTTTAGTAGCCTTGGCAACCAACGGCTGTTGCTAGTTCTTGGCACTTGGCACAAGTTGGCGGCGCAAATTAACGCTGATGACTTATAGATTAACGAGCATGCTGCCAGCCAAGTGAGCCGAAGTGTGAAAATGATTAAAACTGTGCATTTACCGTTAAGTTATTGCACTGGTCAAGTTGCTTAGCGCAACGTTGCGTATACGTATTGCGTTCGCTAAAGCTGTTGAGATAATCAATAAATGCTGTTGTATTTTCTGGATTTTATGGGCTATGCATTCAACTTGATAAGCAGCAGTCTGCCACGTTCGAAACCAAGCGATGCAGTGAGAGTTTAAACGTTGCTTGTGTTGAAATATTCGCATCGCTGCCCAAAACATGCTAACGACCATGAAAGCGAGTCTGCTGGCTTTGGCAGCATGATATATGCACATAGTTGCTGCAGAGCTAAGCTGGGCTAAGCTTAAATCCATCAGCGCAATATATTGGACATAACTTTAATACATTTTATGGCTTAAAAGTGAAAGCAAATGAGAGATTATGTTTGCCAATACAAGAGCAAACAAATTTAATTCACTGTCAGCTACTGAAATTAACAATAGCAAAATTTTCTGGAAAAATGTTTCGTAATTTATTGTAGCAAAAATATTGTAATTTAAATTGTTTCATATAAAATTGCTGGCAATCAAAAAGTAATGTTCTGACTTCGAAAGATACACCTTACTCTAAAAATAAATTTTCGTGTTCGAGTAGATTTCTAACACTTTTTTAAGCATTTTTAGGCTTTTTTATTATCTTTTATAGTATTTCTAAGTATTTTAGACGTGACAGTTAGACTTAGCTAACTCCTTTTCAGGTGTTTATTTTTAATATGAAAATTTTGATAGGTTGGAGTGCAACTGAACAGCTCTCTATGTTCATTGTTCAAAATAAGTTATTCTTATAAACATGCTCAAGGATATGTTTATAATTATCGGTTTTAACAAAAATTACGTATGTACGTAATGTAGGTTGTGCTCTTATTACTTTTTGTTGTAGATAAGGGAAGGAAGAAGTATTAAAATTATTATAAAAGAAAAGTTTGATTATATCGTGTACTATTTGTTTCTTAATTACAATTATATAATATAGAAGTAAAACGCATGTTCCTTAAAAATTAAAATTATTAGAGTCCAATATGTATTTAAGCAGAGTCTCAAAGATTTTGAGTTCGGTTGGTTCTTGTCTTGTTATCGTTCACTAACTCATATTGGACACATCCTTGCTGCACCAATTATCCTTACACGCGCACTGCAAGCGCTGAGATATACGATGTCTGTCTGTCTGTTTGTTGTTGTTGTAGCTTTACTTGTTGTGATTGCGATTGTCATGGCAACTGCGACGGTGATGTGTGCGCTCATATCCCTGAGCAAAATCAAAAGCCAGCTACATACGTCGCTTCGTGTTGTTGTTGTTATTGTCGTTATTGCTGGAGCTGGTGCTGGTGCTGGTACTGGTTTTTTTTTTGGCGTGAAGCCTTCTACGTGACGTTGCTAGAATTTCACTTTTGTTACACTCACTGGCACAGACAATTGCAACATATTGTTGCGCTTGTTGTCCCATCAACATTCCACATTCCCATTTTAATTTTCATTTCCATTTCCATTGGCGATTGCGTTTTTGCTTTGGCTTTCGCCGCCGTTGTTTTTGATGTCCTTGTTGACAGCGAGCCAAATGAAATTCAACGGCGTGAAACTTCAAAAACTCATGCAACGTTTGTTTGCTTTTCATAAGCAGCTCAATTCAAGGCTTAAGCTTATGTGTTTGCATTGCATTGATCTCAAATTTTATTGTGCATTCAATTCTGAGGCTTTAATCTTGTGTGCGCTTTGAGGTTCATTTGAAATTTATTAAAATACATATATATATATATATGTATGTGTGTATTTATGTCTGTCTTTGTCGCACGTGGGCGATGGCAGGTTAGTGCTGTTTGGCTCTAATCTGTCACATAAATTTGTAAGGAATTCTTGCTGAAAATGATGAACAGGCATTAGATTTATTTATGCCACAATATAAATGCACATTGTATATGCTGCTGGCAGCGCTTCTCAAGCAAAAAATAAGAATGAAAGCCGGTGAGGCGAGCGCAAGCTCAAATGGAGAGAGAATCAATTTAATTTTACAATACCCGCTTTATACTTTATACCTGGCCAACAGGCGACAGGCGACGTGACCAATTTAGCCAAGTAACAAATATTTTGTTATTTATTTTGTAATGAAATCGACGTGCTTACACACACACACACACACACGCACCCACACAGCAACCACAATGCGTGTGGCGCAGAGGAATGCCAGCTGAGTCCAGGACAGAGCCTAATAGTCGTTCGAGCATAATTAAGTAACAATTTGCTCTTGAATTGCATGTCTCTGCTGGCTTACGGCCTTCAACGAGCGCTCTTGAAGTAATTTCATCATTGATTTGTCAACAGCAACAGCCTGCGCTAGTTGTTGTTGTTGGTGTTGGTGTTGGCCTGCCCAGTCAGCTACAGCTTTACTGTCTGTCAAGTGGAGGGCTTGAGGTAAACCTCAATTTGGCCCAATGCTTTTGGTTTTTCGTGGAATGCGTTGACAGTCGGCGGCGACACATGACAGCTGCAGCTAGGCAGCCAACCCAGCCCAGCCCAGCATACCCCACCCCAGTTCAGCCCAGCCAGGCAGCAAAGTGATTTGTGGAGTGTTGCCGAAATTGTTCGTTGCTGACAGCATTTCAACTGTTATTGCAACTATAGCTAACTAGATGCATATTTATAGGCAAATCCTTGAAATTTAATAATAAGCATTTATTTATTAGCGTTCCGAATTTAATTTAAGTTCAAATCGCATTTTAAGCCAGAACATTGTCTGGTCGTTGGTCGTTGCTTAAGCTTGTGTGAATAGAAATAAATATTAATATAGAATTGCAGCACACAACATCTGACTGTCTATCTGTCGCTCATGAATGCCCTTGGGCTGTCACTGTCAGTCGTCTATATATATATAGTAAGCTACGAAAACTACTCTATATGCATTCGTTCATTATTTGAATTCGAGTTCAAATTGGATGCATTCTTTGATTTCTAATTCAAATTGAATGCACCTTTTTCACTTTCATTCAAAATTAATGATATTTTTTGACGTAATTCACATTTCAAAGTAGTTAAATATAATTGATTCTTTTGTTGCCCTTTTGCTCCATTTCATCGGTAACAGTTTATATCACTAAGCTTATGATAGTGTCAAAATATGAGTTAAAATTTGAAAATGCCTAATTTTAAACTTTGTTTATTTGTCCATAAATAAAGCTTTTAACCACTCATCATAGCATTTCAACCTGTGAAAAGAAAAATTGAATCAACAGGTAAATTACGTAATAGTTGTAACGATTTGTAGTTCTCTCTTACTGTGTCTATTCCGTTATTCGTTATAGTATTTAAGTACAATGAACAGTTGCTTTGCTGCAGCATTTGTCGCGTAATTCGAGTTTACTATGTAACGCGCTTTATAATCTAATTGAAAGCCCAAGCTACGCTTCTTATTTCTTCATTGTACCATGCCGGCTATTGTTGTTGTTTTTGTTTTCAGTTTGCTAACCTGACTGCCAGGCACGCCCATAAACTAAGTAGCAAACGCTGAGTACAACGCCCCCTTAGAAAATGGCGTCCAACGCCAACGCACTTAAGTTGTAAAAAATATATATACATATAATGCAGAGCAAAAAAAAATAAAATAAAAAAGCAGCAGCAAAAACGAAGCAACAACAAGTTGAAATCTGACACAAGTTGCACAATGTTGCACTGTGGGCAACAAGAATGGCTAACAATGCCACCCACACACTTACGCCCACAAATACAAGGGCCGTTTCCGTTTCCGCTTTTTGTTGTTGTCGTTGTTCACCTACAATTTAAAATTTCATAAATAATAAATGAGCAAGCGAGTTCGTTACGGTTTAATTTGCAAAGTAATAGATCAGCAAAGTCAAGAAATTTTAGGACTCAAAGCGTCGTGGCGCTCCCTCCAGGTTGAATAAACTCTACAGAGACGCGTTCTCAGTTGCTGTTGTCACTACTCTGTTGCACACACACACACACACACAGACAGCACACCTTTGTATAAGCACGTAGACTACATGAAGAGGAACCGCATTTATCATGTGGAGTTAAAAACTTGACAAAACAGTCAACAAAGTCGCTAATGTGGCCAGAAAGTATTTTGCTTTCGAGCTTGACAGACTCCAGTTTCTAGTTGTAGTTTTAGTTAATTGTTGTTCTTGTTCTTCCTTTTTTCGAGACTGCTGCTGCTGCTGCTAAGCCAAGGCTTTGTTTCATTTCTAACTGCAGAGTGTACTCGGATTTTACTTTGCCTTGCTGAATGCTCTGGAATTTTTACTACATTTAATGCATTTATTTGATATATGCTAAAACTTTTGTTTTTGTTTGCATAAAATAGAACAATTCATTTGGCTTTAATTTAATAGTTGCAATGGCAAACCTTAAATGCTATTAATATTTCAATTAAATTAATTTAATTTGTTGCAATACCTTCATAAATACAGTATTTGCGAAAATGAGGCAACCAATTCAATAATTATTACATGCACTTAATTGCAAAACATTTTTTTGCTCACGATAAGCTGAAATTATTGCAAATAAATGTTAAACAGCAGCATGTGGCATGGTCATGTGGTCATGGTCATGTTGCAACTTGCAACCCAAATGATTCAATTAAGAAAACAATTTTCATGGCAGTTTTTGCTGCAGCAACTCCGGCAACAACAACAACAACAACAATTACACTTGCAAATAAATTACATTAAAAAAGGTAGAAAACGGCACGTGCGTAAAATAAAAAAAAAAAATAAATGTAGAGAGTTAAAAAAACACTCACACATGGAAAACAAAACGAATCGAAATGCCAGCGAGTGTCAATTTAAGTTCATCAGTCGACAACAGTGCGAACGCAACGTATTTAAATTATTTTCAATAAAAATACGAATAAAGCGTAAATACAGGCAAGGATCGAGTGTGGGCAAGCAAAAGGCAAAGGCAAACTGTAAGTGTAATAATAAAAGTTACTACACTGCAAATAAATTGGCAAGCATTTATTATTGTACACATTTAACTCTCACAAATTATACAAGTTTTTCCAATCAAGAACAAATTAAAATATAATTTCTTACTCCTAAGTTAGTGTATTAATGTGATCTGAGTTATTTTTTATGCTGAAAACTTCAAAGTTTGTAAACTTCTCTTCTACCCTAACCGCTTTCCGCGTGCTGGTTGCTGTTGCTGTTGTTGTTGTTGCAGTTGCTGCTGGTTGCACAATTTGCATGTCAATGGGCAGCAATTCGTTGCTGGCAGCCAGCACGTACCATTTGTGTGGGCGCGCGCCCTTGGCTCAGCAACATCCATCAGTTGGTGCTGGGTGGCTTCGGCATGGACATTTCCATATGTCAGCATCCTTTGGCCCCAATGCAAAGACGAGCGACAGACAGAGATAGAGGCAGAGACAGAGTGCGGTATGGCAATTTGTTGTTGTCACTTTGCACCTGTGATGGCGCGATGCGCTTTTTAAATTCATTTAACCACAAATGTTAACCACAAAGCGTTAATGCCACGCCCATCATAGCGAGCAATGCTGAATTTAATTACTCAAGTGCCAGGTCAAAGTGAAAAAGTTGCCAAGCGTTAAAGTAAATAAAAATCATTGCCTACTTTTCGGCATATGCACTTCAATATTGCGCATACGCAGCGTGGGTAATCCGCTTTCGTAAGTTAAACTAAAATTCTTTGGAAATTGAATAGTTTAGGCCATCACAATTTGAATTCCACAGAACAAAACGAAATTTGTGAAGCTTAAGCTTGAGGCATTAAGTCAAGCGATTAATAAAATCGCCCAACAATTGCATAGAATTGAATTTGATTCGAATTTGCATTTGATGTTCATCGATTTTCATGCACAATTATTCAATAATTGGATGGTTAATAAGCTCCGTTCATATGAGCATTAAACTGGCATTAACTGCCACAACAATGGGACCAGACATTTGCGAGTTGCATGTACTTGATGCGTTGCCAGCGAGCCAGTTGCAAGCGCGCAGACACTTAAGCAGTTTACCGTAGACGGCAACGCTAAGTGGCAAGTGCTGCCGCTTGGGGCAGCCACAGCTGCAGCCGATTGCCCAACTTCGTATGTAATGTAACCAAGGAGCAAAATATTCGATTTTTGGTGCTTGCCAAGCTCAACTCTTTAAATATGCATTATGTACATTTGCAACATGTCGAGCAGACACACGCAGACTCATGCACATGCCTTCAGTTTCAGTGCTTAATGGCACTTAAGCTTAGGCATCTCTTACAGTCTAGCTAGCTCACACTCGTGTAAATATACTTTGAGCATATACACACATTCCGAAGCTGCGGACGTGATTCGTCTTGGTTTGTTTCGCATTTTTTCTGCAGGTGCAAATGCAAATTCCAGCAATCTGATTTCCACTATGGATGCATTATACATAATTTATACGCACTATGCAACAACAGTTACAACTGCTGCTGCTGTTTCTGCTGCTGCTGCGCGACGAAAAACACAAACTTTAACTTTATTTTACAACTAAAAGTTGTGCACCGTTAATCGGCTAATGGCAGCGATTCGTTTGAAATTCTTAATTTTTTTAGCTCCAAGAATTTCATATTATTATGCATTCATAATTTCAAAAAGCAATTTAAAGCTTAATGCAAGTCCATTAGTATTTGATAATAGCTTTGTTGCTTTGCCTGTCACATTTTGTCAGTTTAATTTCCTTTGCAGCAACTTTAAATCGATACACATCTGGAATTAATTAATTATATTCCGACTAGCATAAATTGCTAAATATCATTCACAGCCAAAATAGAATCATTCCGGAAATGCACGACAAGGCAGCAAGAACTGAAAACAGCAATTGATTATACAAAAATAAAAAGACAAGCAACATTAGTTGAACACAGCCAACTTTTAGATACACTTTGAGTACAGGACTCACACTGAGCATAAATGCTTAAGGGTCGAATACATGCTAAAGCTGTTTGTTGGCGTAAATATATGTTTTGGTGAATGGGAGAAAGTAAGGGATATTTAATTTTCAAAGTAAGGCGACTGGCTTTAGAAAAAGTTGTATCTACATATCAAATTTGGTGTATCTACCTCTTAACTATCAGAGTTCTTATAACTCATACAGATAGTCAGACGGACGCAGTGTGACTTGCTTATCACTTGACCTGACACCCCTTTCCATTTTCTATAAAAATATCAAAGAGTATGCCATTAAAAAAACTAAGCAAAGCTAATTAAAATTGGAAATGAATATGCTTTGCTGGTTAGCTAAGCTTCATAGTTGGCCAAAGCATTTTCATTTTTCAAGCCATTCATAAGCTGCTGTCAGCCAAATTAATTAATTTCCTTTGCTATTGAATGGAACATTGTCAATGGCATTAAAATTCAAATTCAATTTAATTTAGTACAGCTTGGCTTATATTAATGGTTGGTGGCTTACGTATTGTGGTTGCAACTCGATGTAAAGTGCCAAATCAACAACTCCAACAACTCTGCAAAAGTATTTGCGTCGGCACATTGTCACTTGAAGCGCTTCAATCGATTGTTATTGCAGCCAGAACCTGACACTTCATTTGAACCCTTTTCTAATTTGTTTAACCAGCTTGCTATTAAAATTTCTTTAAATTTCTGCTTAATTTAAATGCCTTTTGGTTGGTTTACACAAAACAAAAAAAGCAAAAAAAGACCTGTAAAGTTGCAGACAATTCAAACGGAGCGCACTAAAAGGAAGTGCACATATATTCACACACAATGTTGTTGGCAAAGTTGAAGCAGCAGCAGCAGCAACAGCGACAGCCCCAAAAAGCAATCCAAACAATAAATCACACCTTTGTCACTCAATTCGACTCTAATTTTATTTCAACTTACCTTTCTTTCATTCGTTTTGGTGTTTTTTTTGTTTTTGGTTTTTTGTTTTCAATTAAAAGCTGAAACACCATCTTGGAAATTGCTTTGGTCTTGCCGTCGACTGTCGCTGAAACATGTAATTAGTTGACAAAGGTGTTGTCGGGGAAGCTTAATTGAATTTTTATCTCAGCTTGTTCTTAACGCCTACCAAAAGGGTTCCATTTGAAGCTACTGAAACGGTAATTGCTGCTACAGACGTCAAAGGTTGTGTAAACTTCATGCAAATTTTTATTACATTTTCAATTTTATTTGCTTCGGCTACAAATGAAGTCACGATGCTCTTTAAATGAAGGTAAACAAGTAACATATGCATAAATGAATGTCAAAAATTATTTATTTATTTATTATTTCTTAGTAGTTAATTAATAATAATCAGTGCATATTATATCGCTAAGCAACACATTAGCAATTAATATTGACACCAACAATTTGCAATCGGGTAGAATTTGAATTCATCATCACCACATATTAAAAATTCAAAATAGGTGTAATACGTAAGAGAGACAGCTACATAATTTCCTAACTGCTGAAAGTCTTTGCTTTGAAAATTTTAATTTTTTCGATTGACAACATTGTTAAAGAGGATCAAGTTTTTATAACATAATTTTATTGTAATTATGAGAGGAATCAATAATCTTTGATGATGAAAATGTAAGTAAAACAAAACTATTATAGTAAATATGGAATCCCTTATCTAAACATCCTAGCCCCACCAATACTACGAGGTTCGATAATTCGGCCTCTTTAATAAAATGTTGATTACGTTTAAATTACAGCAACGAATAATGTTGGAATTATTGATTTTTTTGCAGCTTTATTATAAATTGCTGGTTGTTTTTTACACCTGAATAATATGTACATATTTGAATTCGTTGAATTCTTGGTAAAGAAAATTTACTTTTCTTATGAATAAGTTAATAGTTCTGGAAATAGCTTAAGTCAGAAGCTTGCTGCCAATTTGCGTTGCAAGCAACTAGAAGCACAAACAGAAATTGACATTTTTATTGAAAGTAAACAAAGGGCATAATACTTTTAATTGGTATTACTAACAGGCCAAGGATTCCAGCGCTAGTTGACAGTTGACAATAGGGAATTGGTTAGCCACGCCCACAGTTGTCACAATTGTTGATTTTCCTATGCGCTTTCATTGTTTCGCTTTTGCTCGTGGCCGGATTTCAGAGTCTATTGTTGCTGTAATTGTTGTTTGTGTTTTTGTAAATGTTGTTGTTGCTGTTGTTGTAGTTGTTGTTGTTGGTGGTGGGCGTACATCAAACCGCAGCAATGTCAGCATAAGCCGATTGACTGGAATTTGCCGTTGTCCGGTTGCTGTGCAGCGTCGCGTTGCGTTGCGTTGTGTCAACGCCGCCCCACTGGCCGCACCATGGGGATTAAGCGTAACCTACGCCGCATAAAGTCGCCTGATAAGTCAATTGTTGTCTGAAATCGGCCATCGCAAAATAATGAACAGCACTACAGCGTCTGGTAGACAAACAATGGCCAGCGACTAAAACTAACTGCAATTGACTGCAACTAGCTGTGCGGCTTTATTATGAGACCTATTTAGTTTCAATTTGCGGCTGCCAGCCAATTGTTCATTAGCTTGCCCAAGCGCATTCTCAATTTTGGGGCGTGGCTGGTATCCCTCGCTTTCTGCTGCTGTTGTTGTGTTGTTGTTGCTTTTCTTTTATGGCCAACAATTGCGCTCAAGTGTTTGCAAGTCCAAGTTTACGAGCATGCCCTGGGCTTGGTGGCTGCCACGTTGCCACACACTTGGTGGTGGCACAATTCACAATAGCACGCAAGCTAAATCAAGTTATGTTGCGCCTAAGCGGGTGTGGTAGTGTGCATAGAGCTTTTGGCTCAATTCTCTGTGTGTGTGTGTGTGTGTGTGTGTGTGTGCGACGTCTTCTTATTGCCACTTTGATGTTGACATGCAAACAGCAGTTCAATATGACAACAAGTGAATTTCTGTGGGTTATCTACGAATGACTAGTGGATACTGCGTAACAATAAAAATATAAATAAATGAAACAATTTTGTATTATTACTCACGGCTCAACAGTAGCAACTACAACTTGATCAAAAACAAATTTCAAATTAGAAGATTTTTAATTATTATTCACAATAAAAAACATTATTAACTAATAATTATTATTAACTAGACAGGTATGTATATAAGAAGAGCTTTAAATGTAAAATTTAATTAAATCCTACTAAGTTTTCTTTCGTCTTCTATGGCTTTGAATATTAATTATGAACTTGAACATTTAATAACTTACTCTCATCCAGATCTGATTGGGTTCGTGGGTTTTTTCCCAATCAGTGCAATTAAAGTTGGATTTGTTTACCAATCCCATTACAAATGTATATGCATTTTTTTATTTACTTTTTGTATAACTATTTACATAATTAATTTTAAAACCTTTTTGTGATAATTTTTTTTTTGCTGTCGACTTTTTATAATGGAAATAAATACTTCACATTTTTTATTCACTTATCTTTATTCATTTACAAGTTCCTGACATTATTTGATATACCCCATGCATAGTCATTCAGTTGAGCATAACGCTTAACAAGCAGCCAATAAGCAAAACAGTTGCCATGGGAAATTATTAGAGACAAATAAATTAAATTTTATAGCATGGCGCGCCAGAAGGTAGTTGCCTCTGCTCGGCCGTAGAGGGCGCCTCAGTCGCGCTACACTTTGGTAAGCCAATATTTTATGACTGCTTAATGCAAGCCAGTCAGCAGCTGAAGGCACCTGTTTGGGCAGGTGAGCTGAAAGGGGGTGTCGTGGTGTTGTCGGGAGCGATTGAAACAAAAACAGAACCAGCAGGCAAATCGTCAATACAATTTTGATTGCCGTTTGTTGGCAATTATGGATTTAGTCGCTTGTTTGGCTGCATATTGTTGTTGATTTTTGGCTTCGAAGGAGATGGAGAGGGAGTTGGTGAGTGAGTGAGTGAGTGAGCAGTGAGTTTTGTGTGTGGTTGAGCGTACTTGAATGTCTTCAGCTCCATTAAAAGCCTAGACAATGCAAACTAAAAGTTAAGTTTTGCTTGCTGCACAACAAAAACAAAAACAATTCAGAGCAACAACAATGAAATAAGGCTGAAGCGCCAGCATTTAACAAAGTTATTGACTGCCCATGGAGTCAGCCCCCACACCCAACCCCAACGCCAAGCTCATTGAAAGGCTTCTCTTTTAGAGCTGACCATCATCAACGCCAGTGCTCGCTCTCCTTTCTCTTTTACACTCTGGCGCACTTTTTGTCTCTGGCGCTGACGCTCTGCTGTGGCACCACCTTTTGTTTTTTACAAGCACTTTGCAAATATTTATGGCAGAAAGCAACGTAAACAATAAACTCATAAACTGCAGCAACCGTTAGCGCTGCCAAGCTGACGCAGAAGCTGCAGCTAACGTCAGCGCTGACGCTGACGCAGACGCAGACGCCGAACCCATCGCAAGGCAGAGAGGCAAAGAGAGGAAAAGACAGAAAGTAAATCGATTTACAAAGTGAATTATGTTTGCCGTTATGCAATATATACGTTATGCATTATGGATCAGCGCAAACACAATACAGTAAGATACGCATAAAATACATAAGAGTACAGTGAATACAAAGAATAAAGTATAATGAGAAACCTAAACTAAACACATTCAAGTTGAGCTCTGTAAGACGTTTCAAATAAAATATTTACAGTTGTGCCGTGTTACTATAATTAAAGCAAGCTTTTTAATTAATTGGAATATATGTATATAGCGCATACAGAAGTCTGCATGGCTCATGCATTAATTTGTCAACAATCATTCTTAATTCCATAGCGAGCAACAGCCACGTTGAGTAAAAAGAGCCATTGTCATTGTCTGCGCTACTCTTGCTGTTTATTTTGCACTCTTGCCATGTGTCAAAGACTTCAGCACACACACACACACACACACGCATAAACAAATACTCATACGCATGCACATGTGCATGGTCACGTTTATGTTGCAAGTGCATTTTATAAATTAGCTAAATATTTTGGCAACTGCCAACAGGCGACTCCTCTGCCTGCACCTGCTTCTGCCAAATGCAAACTCATGAATTTGCGACTCGACTATTTGCTCAAAATTGTGAGTATAAGCTTTTAGTTGCTGTTGTTGTTGCTGGTTGTTGTTGTTGTTGTTATTATTATTGTTGTTATGCAAACATATGCCAGCTGCTGTGCTCTGGTGCTAGTTGAGGCTGGCTTGTAATTAGAAGGCGACGCAGCGTAAAATTTTCACATATTTTGAGGTAAACATACAGTTAACGGTCCGAAGGTCTTACGCGTTGACAGCCAAGCACTAATTAGACAAGTTGCAGCAATTGAAAGCATGAAGCACTAACAATTTGTTGCGTAAACTAGAAATTAGATTTAGAAAAGGCAAAGCGCACTCGCTTATTTTTAAAGAATATTATACGTTTCACTCTCAATACGTATAAATTATTTTTGAAAAGTTTTTGCTCAATTTGCTTTTGGCAGCAAATGAAGCAAGTAAGCAATCAGCCAAGAAATCGGTATGATTGAGTGCAACACCTGCAACTAATTTACATGTTCATAGTCAAACATGCACACACACACATGCAAATATAGCTGAGTGCATGTGTGCGTGTACATATTATAAAATCATGTATTGGAAGTACAGCAATTGCTGCTGCCAAATGTATGCAATGTGTTCTCAATGATTACAATGGGCTGGCCCCAAGCGAGGCAAAACTAAACTGAACCATCACTCAAAATGCCGTAGCTATAACTGTACTAGACGTACACACACACACACACAGAGAGAGACACACTCATGCACATGCATAGAGTAACACATGTAGGTTTGTATGTGTGCATTGTGCTATGTTGTAATCCTAATGAATCCTGCACCTATTTATTTTTCATTGTGGGAAATTGTGCAAATGCCATGACAACATTTTGCCGACTGGCAACAGTCACGCCCACCAAAAAACAACGCCCACCACGCATCATTTGACCATGCGTGTGCTCGATTGTTTAAATGTACTCTGCTTCCCTCCAACAACGACAACGGCAACGGCAACGGCAACGACAACAAAACAAGACAACACTCCGCTCTGTGCTCTGGCCGTGTGTGCTCTGTGTTGGCTACAACTGTATCCTATGCTCGTTGAGCGCTGTTTGAATACGAGGTTTTCGCCTCGTCCAAAGTTTTGGACAGTTGGCAGCTTCATTGGCCTCATTGTGTAACTTCATTGTTGTTGTTTGTGTTTTACATGAAGCACTGTCTCTCATCAGTTTAATTAGTTGCTTCGCTTACGCTTTACTTATGCCGAAGCCCTGCCAAAACGAATATAATAAATGTTTGCATTTTGTAGTTCTTCTTGTTGTCTGTGGCGATATCAGCAGGCAAAACCAAACTCTAACTGCCGCTAACCATTAGCTCCAATTCAACTTGTCTCAAGGCAGAGCGCAGTCTGTTTTCGCATGCATATTTAATGGCACTCTGTTCGGTTCAGTTCAGTTCAGTTCTTGACGTAGGCAGCAGCTCGGAATGGCAGAGTCTTTGGAATCAATTGTGTTGAATTTAAGGCTCACAAAGCGTATACTTAATGTCACTACTTTAACATGTAATTTGCATAAAAAATCGTAGCGCTTAAAGTTTAATCTATTTATATTACGTACAACTGTTGAGATTAGGGTTCAATCGAGCGTATACTTAATATCAGCACTCAATTCTTTAAAAGAGCTTAAGCATTTGAATTTATTTGTGACACTAAGGAGCTGATTTTATAAAAGGTTTAACTATGTTTTGTAGCTTAAGCTTCAACTATACTAATAATTGAATAATATTTAGTAAGATATGACGTTATAAGTAAAAAATGATTGTGAATTTTTGTTTATGAACTAAAAGCGAATCCATTTAAAGTAAGGAAATATATTAAACTATTCTTATTGATAACTGTCGACACATTTAAATTTCGATCCATTTATAAGCCCGAGTCAAAATTTAAAATTCATTCGTTACCAGTTGAACCAATAAACTTCAGAGAGAGGATCCAAAACAAGCAATACAGATGAAATGAAATACTCTGAAAAATTAAATTAAGTTTACAATTTCTACTTTGAGATTTTGTGTTCATTTTAATTCTCGCCGCTTCCTCAGCAGTCCCAAAATAGTCACAGGATCTTAAATATTTTAATATTGAATTTGATTTCGATATTTTGACCCTCTCTGGTAAGCTCGTGAAAATGTTGGCATAATTTGTGCATTTTTTGTTAAAATATTTGAATTCCACTTTGCTTTTATAGGCTCCCCACTGAGTGCTGCACACTATTTATTATCTATCTGCACAGCAAATTATTCTTCTTTATCAAGTATTTAGCTTTTTAACGAGTTTTGCTGCACGCGTTATGACAATAACTCCCAAAAAAAAATCCAAACTATGCTCTCACCACAAATACGGCAAAACAAATTTAAATGTTTCATATAATGCATTGGATTTGTAGATTTGCGAATACTATTGGTCAAAAGAGTTTTATGTGCAGGCAGCAGGGGCTCTAACCTTTCATAAAATTGCAAATTGTTGCTGTGCCGAAAACAAAAAAAATGAAAAGCAGAAGCGAACTGCCCACTGCATTTTACACAAAACCACTCAGCTAATTGCTTTGCCAATGCATTTTCAATTGGTAGTCGGACTGCGTTTTCGGTTGATTTTCATACACAAAAATTCACGTTTGCTGAGAGTTTATCCACAACTTGATGCTGTTTGTTACCAACAGTGGCAACAATTTAGATTTATAATTTACTTCTAGCAATCATTAAGTGATTAAAACTATTAAATGTTGTCAATTGTTGTAGTTTTAGCTGAACGACTCTTCTTTTGTAGTTAACTCTAGCTATCAACGAAATCAATTAACTATCAAGTGCGTGTAGCTAACACAGTGCGAATTGTGTTTAGACAACACTTGGGCAGACTAATTTTTACCAATAAAAATCTGATTGCCTAAACAAATGCACACAGGCAAACTAAAAATATACGCATAGAAATTTCATTTTAAAAATTGCTAAAATTATTTTAACAAAAAGGAATGTTCGTTTAAATGCTAGTCGCTTGCAATTGATGCCGAAATTGGTGCGATTTCCAGTTAACTGCCTCGTTAGCCAGGCCAACGTAAGGAGCGTAAAAGGAGCTGCACGCTGTTTGACTGAAAAGCGAGAGCACCAAGACCTCCATTCAGACTGCACTTGGTGGATTTATCGTTTTTATGCGCTGAAAATCACATTAGCCGCGCATAAAACCAAAGGAAAGCGCGTAAAAATTTTCTGCAAGAAAACGAATGAATGCGCCAACACCAACACCAACACTTGTGCAAACTATTAGCTATAAAAGGTGACTCGTTAGGAATTCAAAATATTTAAAAGCAAATTACAAACGGTTGTTAAATTGAAATTGGTCAAATATGTTTGTGTCATTCACATTAATTTTCCTAACTTATTGGCAATATATAATTGAGAATTATTGTCTGTACTTGGAAAATAAACATTTTTAATATTATATTATCGTTTAATAATCTCAGGCACCCTTTGCCAAGTCTGGCATTCGATATGCAAGAACAAAAGCAAGATATAAAGGCTGTGGTTTCACACAACTTCATGCTTACTCTATCATCCGCTCTCTCTTTGTCTCTCTCACTTGCCCTTGCATTCTCTCTGCGACTGAGAGTGCTGACAGCAAGGGCATGGGGGTTACCAATGGTGCACATGAAATATGAGTTAAGGAAATTGATGACAAACATTTCAACGTTTATTGCATAAAATTACCATAAAATATTGCACAAAAGTATTTTTTTGCTCGTTATGAACTTTTCCTTTTATTTTTCTGCACATTTTTATTACTTATTCTTTTTTTTTTCTTCGAAGCATTGCAGCAGCGATCAACAAAAGTGCAAGGCGGAATAATTGCGGCACGAGCAGCAGTCCATATGAGTCTTAAAGTTGCAACAAATTGCAGCAGCCTAAAAATTTAAACGCTACTACTATCCGCACTATTGTTGAATAAAATACAAATACAAATTCAATGGCGCTTTTGTTGCAGTTGGCAAACGTTCAATATTTGCCCACTGGGCTAATAAAATATTTACAAATAAATGTCGATAGCAGAAGTGTGTGCTATGTACTGTAAAAACTTTATGCATAAAGTTGAGCATTTTCTAATTAAGTAGTTAATATGCAGATACTTGTAAATTCTTTTGCTACTCGCATTGTGATTGTCTTTTAGTTGAGCAGCTCGTTACAAAATGTCTACATTGGCATAATTAAAATTATTACCTCAGCTGTCTCTGCTGCCTTTGCCTTTGCCTTTGCCTTTGCCATTGCGTTTGCGTTTGCCAGCAGCAGTGCCAGCTCCAACTGGCATTGCTGCTTGGTTATTGCCTTTGCTGGCCATGTCATATTTATCACTACCTGCACTTTATTTCCGAGCCACTATAAATTGTTGGCTGCTGCACTGACAACGTGGCGGTTTTGGCATCGTTGCTGCCAGCTACCCACAGGCAACGTTATTTGACGTAACCAAAGTAATTTTAATTTTCACTGTGCAGCTGCAGCAGCAACAGCAACAGCAGCAGCACTCAGTGTTGCGGCAAACGGAGGCAACGAGGCGCTGAGGCTGTGGTTAAGTTTCTGGGGAACCAGCAAGTGGCACTACAATGCACTCAGCAGTAGGTAGGGGGCTTGTCTAAGGACTGGTTGCTTAAGCATATTGTAAATAGACTGCATAATGAGCTGCGTTTGCTTTTTGAGACTGGCAGCTGGAAAGGTGAGGCTGCTGACAAGGCTGAAGCTGAAGCTGAAACTGAAACTGAAGATGCTGCAAGCAAATCAAATGCATTTAAATTAAAGGAAATGAATTGAACGACATTAGAGAAAGAAAAATTATTTACTGAGCTCAATTAATTAAATTTAAAATTCTGCTCTCGAAATTATTTCTAAATATTTGCTCTTGATGATGAACAGCTGAGCGATTGGGGAAATAATTTTTGTCAATTCAACATAATTTCATTTGCACACAAATGTAAATCAATGCAATCAAGTTCTGTGTGGCCTGCTAGAAGCAGCAGCAAGCGATATGCAAAAAAGGATAAAAAGGACACGGCGCAACGAGTGAGAGTATCAAATTGAAAACAACAAATGTCAGCAGTTTTATGTGCTACAAAACCAACCAACAATATAGTACCAAACCAACACAGACAAATACAATGTATAAATGATGATGTGGCTGATGATGAATGCATGAGCGTGTGTGCGAATGTGTATATGTCTGCGAATGTGTGTGTGTGTGTGTGTAAAGGGACAGCTCAACTATCTATCTAACTAAGTATCTTTGTGCTGATGGCAAAGTGAATACAAAATTTGCATACGTTGGCTTTACGACTGCCAGTTTGTTGTCAGAGTTCAGCTTCAGCTTCAGCTTCAGCTGCTGCTCAGTTAACAGTTTTGGATCAGTAAATTGAGTGCTGTCTGGTTGGCATGTATTCGTTTTTATTCATCAGTTTGTCATGCGTTCATTTCAAGCATTTACTCAACAACAACAACAACAAGAAGACCACTTGATTGCGACACTAAATTAAATTATGGTCATTACGTCATACTCAAATCCACTTACTGCATCTGCTTCAGCTTCAGCTTGTGTGCGAGTCTCTCAGTTGGCTTAATGACTTTTCATAATATTTATGTTAAAGTTAACAACTAATTTAACACTTTGTATTTAATTTGCAGCCATTTAACATCGATGAGTCAGCACTGCAATTGCTGCAACGTGGCCGCAACAGTACAAGTGGCAAGTACGCAGAAGTTATAGTGCAGCAAGCTCTTTCTCTCTCTCTCTCGCTCTTTGCCACAAACTGCGCTAATTAACGCAGACAAAGAGCTGGCAAACAGCTGCCAAAAGAAAAGAAAACACACACACACACACGCACACAGACAAGCCTCACACCGACATATGTGGCAAGCAGGCGCAATAATTACAACCGTTGACACACAAAAGAATTCGACACACACACACACATTCGTACTCAAGCCGCATGAGACTGAGGGTACAAACATTACGCATACGCCATGTTGCTGCATGTCTGAGGCCTTATCCGCTCTTCTTGTTACCCAAACAAAAGCCACTCCATGCAAAAACAACAAGAATAATAATAAAAAAGAAATACAAACTGCAACAGCGCGCCTGGATTTGGACAATGCCAACAACTCTGAACTGAAATCGTATGCCAGAACGCATAAAGACTTATTTACAAGGATTGTCTTAATGCGGCTCGGGGCTATGCAGCACAGACTTTTCATACTGACGTTTATTCGACTTGTTTTCTTATGCACATTTTCATTGATGCAAGTCATAGATTCAAGCAGTCGAGGTCGAACGTTTTTTTGTGTTTTTATAAATGATTATATGAGAACGCTTTGATCAACAAGATGAAATAAATAATTTTGACATTTATGAGACTCTAGGAGACATATTAGTTTGCAAAAATGCATGGTGCTCTTATGAATAGGAAAAATAGTATAGGCAAGAGACTTCTTGTCGCTGACTGTTTGAGCTTGAGCAAAACTCTCTTCGGATACTCACAGGATTCAACCTAAAAATTGTGTACGATGAAGACTCCGCATAGAGCACGGCGATCCTACGGAGCACATACTGGAGAAGTGTCCTGATGGTACTGAGAAGTACCCTAGATGCCATCATCATAACTCATCTGAGTTACTTAAGACTAGGGAAGGGTTTGGCATTTCTGCACATTAGAAATTAGTATATCTTCTATATGAACCTAAAAAATTGGAAAACTTTCAAAAATTGGGAAAGTTGTGAACCTTGAAAGTCAAAAATGTCGTTTTTGAACGAAAAATTGTATTTTGACCCACTGTAAAGACACTTTAAAATTATTTTTTCTGAAATTTTTTAGGTTCATATAGAAGATTTAGTAATTTCCTACAAAATGAGCTTAAATTCATTTCAAAAAGTTGTGTAGTTTTTTTTTTAATCGTGTAGGCAAGTGCAGTGCAAATATAAAAAATTAAAGCGGAAAAAATGCGCTTCAAAGTTTTTTTTTTAAATTTTTTTTTATTTAATTTTTTTTTTTTTTTTTTTTCTTTTTGCATGTATTATTCAATTATATCAGACTATCTAGCCTGCCAATAGAGCAGGCCTTCAGCACACCTCGAAAGAGTTTCATATTTGATTCTGCATTTGTTCAATCTACGAGCTGTACGACTTTCTTTGCTTGATAATGACTACCGCTTGTTTTGTCTTTTTACTCGTTATCAGTATTGGCAGTTGACAATTTTTTCGGCAATCTCGCACTAGGATCACTATTTTCCTTGTCTTCATAATTTGAAAATTGATTGCCATGATATTTACGCTTATGCGGCCTGAATGGCGCTGCGGATTTGAATGGCTTTTTTTTGGATAATTTTGCATGACAAATTTAGCTTGGACTTTTTTACGCTGCACGCTACGGTTTTTTTTTTGGTAATTTAGCTTGGCCGTGTTTACGTTTTGCCTTATAACTTCCGAAATATTGCAAATTCCACAATGAAATTTTTTGTGGGCATTCTTAAATATTTGAGAAATAATATAAAGCAAAAAAAAAAAAAAATCGATTTTTTCAACATTCTAATTAGGTCTCCCCCCTTAAAGATCTCAGTGCAATTAATTCATACAATTTTAACAATAATAATTATATTTATATAATTTTGCTACAGACAAAGTTTAAAGATTTTTTTTTTTTTTTTTTTTTTAAACTTTCTGTTTTAAATTGTAATCTTCTCTTAAATTGAGACTAACAATAAGTATAAAAATCTTTTAACTAAACATTATCTAACAGTTTCTTTAAACTGTTTTAGCAGTTGCGCAGCGGTTCCTAGATTGCTATCGCTGGTTGGTTAAGGGTCGTTACGACGCAGACCAGGGAGCGAGAGGCTGCACAGCCTTGTTAGCCCTCGCGCGAGGGAATTAGGATGCGAAGAAAGCTTGTGTGTAGTATTTTGCCTTGTGTTCAGCTTTACATCTCTGACTGGTTGAATATTTAGGTCTTTCTGTATGTTTCGTTTCGAACGTACCACGGTGCCCCGGTGATAGTTCTAAGGATTTTTGACTGAACTCTCTGGACAATATCAATGTTGCTATTGCTAGCGTTCCCCATAGTTGGGAGCCATAGGTCCAGATGGGTTTTAGTACGGAATTGTAAAAGCAGGACCTTATAATCAAGGCTGAGAGAGGACCGAGCGTTAATAAGCCAGTGGAGGCTTATTGGCTTTTAGTTTTAGTTGCGTTCTCTTGGCTTCGATGTGCCTACGCCAGTGGTGAGTCTTGCTTCCTGTCGAAGGTGTATGCTCCAAGCATACGTCACTTCGTTTGCCTTGCGGGAGTGCCCGAATTGTTGTAGTGTGAGCGGCTGAACAATTTTGCCTGTTTAGGGTAAACGTAACATGTTTGCTTTTTTGCTCGTTTACTTTTATTCGCCAGTCAGAGAGCCATTTCTCCACTTCGACCATATGAAGAGCCAGTTGCGCTGCTGCTTGCATAGGCACCCCGAACGGCTGAGAATAGCTGTATCGTCAGCAAAGGTGGATGTTGTTAGTCGTCTACTTGTTGGAATATCTGCTGTGTAAAGGACATATAGTGTTGGTCCAAGTACGCTGCCTTGTGGGGCTCCAGCTCTGATCACATAGTCGTCAGACATAGCAGAATTGCATCTCACTGCAAATTTCCTGTCAAATAGATACGACTCTAATAATTTGTGTGTATTATTAGGAAGCGTTGTTCTGATCTTATGCGTTAGTCCTTCTAGCCAGACTCTGTCGAATGCTTGGCGGATACATCTAAGAATATTGCAGTGCAATATTCTCGGTTTTCGAATGCGCTTCTTATTTCAGATGTTATGCGATTAACCTGCTCGATAGTGCCGTGTTTTTCAGGAAACCCAAATTGATGTGATGGAATTTTGTTATGGATTCTTAGATATGGATTTATCCGAGTCAGCAAGCATTTTTCAAAGAGTTTTGAAAGGCATGATAGTAGGCTTATGGGTCTGTATGACGATGGATTTGTGTGATCTTTGCCTGGCTTTGGTATCATTATTATTATTGACTTTTCCATCTCTCTGGGAAGTAACCAAGCTTGGTGATGGCAATTGAAAGTTGCGAGAAGGGCAAACTGTCACAATATGGGAAGCCAGATAATCATTTTTGGCGGTTATTTTGGTCCGAAGCCTGGTGATTTTTTCGGGTTCACTGATTTTTGATGATGTGTGCAATTTCGTTGTGGGGGCGAAATTCCATTGGCCTCTGTTGAAGCTGAGAGTCATTGTAATGTTTGGTATGTGATGAATTTGGTGGCAGATTTTGCTGAACACATTTTCAAAGGTGGTCCTGCAAATGTTTGGCTCTGTCTTCGTCAACTGCGGGCCCAGCCGCCTAGTTGGTTTCTTATAGGCATCACAGTTTCTGTTGGCGGGCATAGAGATGGATGAGCTTTCCACAGTGAGTTTTTCGTAGAAGAGGATTGATAGTTGCCTGGATGTAAGCGATGTTGACTATTGCTTCTTGTTGTTTTAACGCTTTGGTAAGCTTGCGGGTGGCGTCTTTAAGCCTTTGACGTGCATATGGCGACCTGTAAGACTGCCATTCTCGTCTAAGCCGTCGCTTTTCTAGAACGAGTTGCTCGATTTACTGATTTGTCTTCTTTTGAGTGTAAGGCACTTGTGCGTTTTGAGGAGTTGCAATACGGGCTGCGGTGACAAAATTGGACTCTAGTGTTTTGATAAGGCTGTCGATATCATCTTTAACGTTGAGTACAGGATTTAGCGTAATGTGTGAGCTTATATATTTCCTATAGCAGATCCATTTGGTTTTGTGTGAAGTCAATCTAAGCGGTTGATCATCAGTTACTGGATGACTGAGTGAATAAATTAGGACGGGTGAGTGGTCAGATGAGAGATCTGAGAGACTTTCGGCACTGATCAAATTTCGAGGTATATTTTTTGTAATTGCGAAGTCTATTAAGTCAGGCAGTTTATTTGGGTCTGTTGGCCAGTATGTTGGTCTACCGGGGGAAACGTGGTCGAGTTTGTTGCTGGCTTTTATAATTGCATTATAGAGCTGCTTTCCTTTTGGAGTCACAAGGCGAGATCCCCAGTGTGTGTGCTTGGCATTGTAGTCTCCTGCTGCTATGAAATGGTCTCCTAGTGAGTCGAAGAACTGCATGAACTCTCCTTCACTTATGGTGAAGCGAAGAGGGCAATATACTGCGGCTAGAGTAAGTTGTTTACCACTATCCAGTTTTATTCTTATTGTTGTGGCTTGTAAATAATTTTCTGCGAGCTCCTTGTAACGGTGATGCTTGATACGGTTCTGATCAGGATACCAGTCCCACCGTGTGCCTTGCCATCGGGATGGTTTGTTGCATAGAATGTGTAGCCTCTTAAATTAAAGTTATAATTGTTGGTCAGATGTGTTTCTGACAATAGCATGACGTCAATGTGTTTGTCAAGCAGGAATTGAGATAACTCAAGTTTATGCTGTGAAACGCCATTAGCATTCCACGTGGATATACGTAGAGGAGCCATTGATTATTTGGACTGGTGTGATATTAACATTTGTATCAAGAGATTCTGATTACGCATTAACCATTAAATCTTGCATAGTTGTTCGCATGAAGAACATGAACTCCATAATCTTTGTTGCAGGCTAGAGAACAGTGCCTCAAGGTTATTTTGTTGGTGTTCCACAGGCTGATAATGGTTTGCCATATTTATCTCAGCCCGTTGGTGCTTTTGGGTGCAATGTATTTGGCGTAGTGGGCTCTAATCCTGATTTTAAAGCGCCTGCAAATGTCACATTTTTCCTTATTGAGGATCCGGAGTCAAGCGACAATCTGGTTGCCGACGAGAAGAAGACGTCTGGGTGTGAATTTAGATGGTGTAGCCCGTACATTTTTGGCGGAGCCGCGCGCGTGGTGCTCGCGGTGGGATTTCGACTTTTTTTTAACTCGCTATATAATTGGCAACTTGTAGTTAGCTGTTGATTACCACCGCAGTTGCTGCACCTTTTGGTACTAGAGTCGTCTTTGCTTGCTAGGCAGTGTGCGGAGTCGTGAAGCTGTCCACAAACTACGCACACCGGGCGGAGTGTGCAGTATGACCGTGTATGGCCATATTCTTGACAATTCATACATTGTACAAGGCCGTTGCGTTTATGTGGTTCTTCTACAGTGATTCTGCGATGCAGTAGAAACTGAAGTTTGTAAATAGGGTGCACTTCGTTTTTTTTAAGAGTATTGTTGTCTGGCTCCAGCTCCACCTTGAAGAGTGGTTGGGGCTTCTTATCCTTGTTTAAGATGTTGAAGACTGTTTTGGCGTTAAAGCCTTTATCATGTAGAGCCTGAGTTTTTCTGCAGGTGTTACATCTGAATTCTATCCTTTAAGAACTTGTAAGCCCTTACTGGCTTTTTAATGATACGTGTAAAAGATTCATTTTAGTGTCCGCTTAGATGCTTGGATAATATGTCTAAAGCTTTCTTTTCTGACTTCGTTTGAAACTTTTGTTTTCACGAATATTACCCCCGTACAGAGGGAAATTATGTGGAAGTTGTCTTGTCCAATGAGCTCTATAATTTTGCTCACAAGGGCATTGGAACTTTTCTCCCGTATATATATCGGAGGTGGCTTTGGTTTCTTTTTAACGCCTTCTTCGGTCTGCAGATCATCTGAGTTGTCTACTAGAATTTGAAATCTATTGGTGGTGTTAAGTTTTTCGCTTGAAGCTGCTTTCATATTGCTGCGGGTCAGTTTCGCTCTTGGCATTAGGGGGCTTAGCTTCCGTTTAATTTGAATGTAGCGATCCATTCCAGTCTGCACGAGCGGGGCATCGCTTGCGTTGTTGGTCAAGGAGTTGGTTTTGGTTGCTTTTGTTTTGATTGTTGATTCATAGGGGGCTTTTCTTGCCGCCGATGACACATAGGGAGCGAGTGTTGCCAACGATGGCTTGAGCGGGCGGCCGATACCGTTGAGGTCGTTGTTGTAGTTGATGTTGCGGTAGTCAGAGAGACTGTTGTGCTAGTCACCGTAGGTGAGAGCATGTCTCTCGACCCATTGCATTCCAGCTTTTGCTTGTTCGATGTTTGCTCAATGCACTCGGTGCTCTGAGACGGTAGAGCTGGAGAGCAAGAACGAGCTCGATCACTTGTTAAGTGCAAGTGGTCGAATTTTAGGTCAGGGGTAATTGACCGTTCGAAAAGTACTGCATCAGCAGTAAAGTTTAAAGATAAGCTAAGAAGTTGCCAATTTGCAGATACATATTAAACCAAAAGTGCTCGACAGCAAAAACGACATGAAATTTCCAGAAAGCCAAACATTACATATTGATCCATAAGGATCTGAGTAATTTTGATTTGTGATTTTAATAAGCGAACACAATAAGTTAAATGCACTTTGGCCCACTGCTGACTGATTCAAATCGATTAATTATTATTATTGGTGATATCATATTTCAGTAGAATTAAGAAAATCGTAGTGCCAGCTAACGGAAAGTTGTGTGCATCTGTTTGTTTTTAACAGCTATTTAGATTTATTTATTTTTCCCTTAAATAATTTTATTTTCTACTCAACGAAATATTTATATTCTACAATTTTTAAAATTTTCCAGAACATGTCAAAGTACAAATGAAGAAATGATTTTTAAATGTGCAAACAAATATTTAAAATTAAGTAAAAATTAAAAAAAAAGAAAACTAAGCAAAACGTATGTAATAAACTTTTAATAAATACATATCGACGCAATTCCGCAAAAATACCGAATGTCACTTTTATCCAAATTTATATTTTAATGCAAAATTGTTCGCTCATCAACTGATTAAGTTAATTATAATTATATTCCCTATAGCTATAATGATAGAAGTTTGTTCAGAGCGATACTAGCAATAATGCGGCTACGATACTTTTGCGTCGATATGTGTACATATTGTTCGAATTTTAATTTAAAATACATTTTAAATTCATAGAAATGAACATTTTATGCAAATGCAAGTCAGAGCTGAAAATCAAACAAACTGCTCACAAGTAAATTTACTTGCACAACTTGAAGCCGACTGCAAGCTGTGATATCATCTGTCCTGTCAGCAAGGGGCTCATAACTTATTACAGAAATTTGCCAAAAAACGTAATAGCATGTGAGTTACTCTCTAAGACGCTCATAAAACAAACACGCTGAATTATCATAGCCATGCATGCCCAACTACAACTGTGTGTGCCTGCTTATCAAATGGCTGGTATGCTAGCATTGAACTTTTATAGATTTGTCTACAAAAGAATTATTATTTTTTTGACAGCAAACTCTGTAATTATGCATCGAATCGTATTTATATAGGTTTAAATGCCTTAGCGAACTTATCAACTTTCGCTAGTGCGCACGTAATTGGTTAACAACTTGCATAAGCACTTGAAAGTTAAGCTGTATAAGTAGCACTCCCTAGCTATGGAAACCCGCACAAAGAGCAACCAGAGCAACGAATCGAGGCCACTTGCTTGGCTGTGCCCACTTATAAGCGTGTTTGTTATACACTGTTTGTCTCTCACGTGTGTGCGAGTGTGTGTGTTTTTCTAAGGACATTTTATGCAGCTAATGATGTATTCATTTCCCTGCTCGCTTTAAGACCTCCTACATCAAAATGTAGAAACAGTCTTATAGATAATACAATTGAGACTTGTGCTTAGTCGATTTCATAAGCTAAATACAAATATTCTTGGTCAGCCTATGAAGATATAGCCATTTCTGTCAGCTAGTCTATATAAGCGCCAAGATTGCTGCAACTATAAGAGCTAGAGACCCCATGGGGTCTTTCAAGAAATTAGCCTGATATTTAGTATATCCATAGCACATAATCTAAACTATTCATAACTACTGAGCCAGTGGTTATAAAATGTTTATTTTGTCAATAGATTATATGAGAAGTTGCAAAGTTTTAAAATTGAGCTGCCGCATTTTTTAACTGCGGAGAAGTGTAAGATTCCCGACTTTGTCGCTAGTTTTTCTTATCTTTTTTGATTTTTATATTTAATGTATAACATGCTTATATTCATACTTTGTAGTGGGTATCAAATGGTCGGCTACGCCTGACATTGCGCATTTTTTTCTTTCATGGCTTCGAATGCGAGCAAATGAAGCTACCACTTCTGAGACTGTCAGAGCGTGCTTGAATTACTGCATTGAGCACTGCCTTAGTATTCTTATGAGCAAATAATACGATTTGCTTAATGAGCTGCTCAACACACAGCACCACACACACACACACATACGCATGAACACCAATCATAGCTATGGCAAGCCTGTGGTTGCCCTCGAAAGTATGCAATGTGGACAGCAACCTTGAACTGTAAGCCAGGTTTTAATTCCGTTAACATTAACAAGTCTCCGGTTGGAAATTCCACAAGCGTCAGCGGCTGACTGTCTGCCTGCCAATGCTTCGCTGGTGCTGCTGCTGTTGCTGCTACCCCCGCCGTCCCCAGAGCACTATAAATAACCCTTTCGATAACAAACATTGCGATGTGTTGATAATAAAGGGTTGATTTATTTCTATGCTATGTTGTGATTTATGGTCTTTAATGGCGTCGCCGTCGCATGGCAAAGAACCAAAGGCAGCAAGAGTCTGTGCTATAGCCAAAATACAAGCTCGACTGACGACTTCCGAAGCATCCAATGCGATTTAACATTTAACAGCGCACAGCTGAAGAGAAGCGAGAGGTTGCAATTGATGCGCTGTTAGTAATAAATAAACGAATGCAGCATGCGCTACACTTAACACAAAAGTTCTTATAAATTAAAGCGAGAGTATAAACAATAAAGAAAACTATAGACTTGCCGTTATTTTGGTTTTTAAATCAAGCTATATGCTAAATTCGCCACTGCGTCAAATGCTAAATTTATGTTTGGTGCCGCATAAATTTCATTCCGACACTTTGATGTGGCGTCTTACACTGTCCAGGCTTCTCTTTTTTGTTGGACAGGCGTTGATTTCGTTTGAGCAATTAAAAACGCCAGCGCCGTGTTGAGCTGCGCACCCCGCCCACAAGTCTTGGCAAACACATTAACTACAAATTACATTCACATTAGTGTTTCGGCATATCCTGCTGCTTGTTTCGCCAAAGTTTCGTTTCTGGCCTTTAAAAAAAAAATGTAGAAAAAAACAAGCCACACACCTAATAAATCAAAGTGACCGTAGTGAGGAGACCAAAGCCTCCCTGGAGTATGCTTGTTAAATGCTCGTAATAAATTAGCTGCAGCCAGGCAGGCGGCCAGGCGGGCAGGCAGACCGTTCGCCCTCGTCTCTCACCAGCTCTGATTATTGGCTTAGCTGATGGTAATGGTGTGTGGCCAGTTTAGAATGGTGGCCCAGACATCATTGAACTCAATCGAAGGCAGAACGAGCGTCCAGGCGCTATGACCAGACTCATTCATTTTGGCAAGTCGTAACATTCTCTCTTTTTTTTCGCTTTCTTTCTTTACTTTTAATGAAGTCAGCGCAAAAATTTTGTGCTGTGCATGCGGCTTTTGCTGCTTGACGGCGGTGGGTGGCAGCATTAGGGGGATATGCATTAAATTCGCGCCATTTTATGCAAGTTCGTTTTAATTTTCGCTCGCAATCTTTTCTTTTCTTTTTTCTTTAAGCAATTTACAGCCAACGAAATATATTTATATAGCTAGCTGTTTTTTAGCGTTTGCTTTAAGTTTTCGCCCGCGCTCTAGATCTGTAGCATGAAATTTTTATAAAGTTGTAACTCCTGTGCACACACACACAGCTCGCACATTTTATGACAGCACTTAAATGTTGCATAATTGTTTCATGTACACAATGTCACATGCGCACTTAACGAAGCGTCGCTTTCAGTCGACAGTCGACAGTTGGCAGAGGCAACAGCAGCGGCAGTGGCAGTGGGAAAAAACCTGAAGCAGCTGCTAGCAGTAGTTGCATCAAGTCGATGGATGCTAATTAGGCAGCCGGCAGAGACTAAGGACTCTGCCAGCATACATCATGCGCAGCGCTGGCATAAATTTGTAGCTTGCCAGCGCACCCTGATGATAGACTGCCTAAACTAGAGTCGAGTTGGCAAAACGGAGCTGAGGCTGAGGCTGAGGCTGAGGTACACCCGTAACTGTTAACAGGCATTGCTGCTCTTTGGTCTGGCAGTTTTTTGCCGCGAAAAGTGCAACGTCAACGTCTCCAACATAGACACCAGCAAATTTGTAGCTGCGCGTGTGTGTGTGTGTGCGAAAGTTTGCGTAAATGTCACGCTAATTTCAGCAGCGGGTAGAAAGTCACACGCAACGTCAGCGACGCGTGCCGAGCTAAAATTAAAACGGCCCCAGCTCAAAGGCAAATAAAATTAAATAAAATTGAAATCGGAATAAAAAAAATTGCACGAACCCAGCAGGCAGCCGATTAAGTGCAGTTGCCTATGCATAGTAATAAAAATTGTTTTGAATTTCAAATACGTATAAAATATGGTGCATAATTTTAATAATAATTAAAGGGTAGCAATTGAAATTTGAGCAGTAACTGCAATAAAATAAATTTTCAAATGCGACAGCTTTTAGATAATGTATAGTAATTGTAATTAATATGAATAGGATTATTTTTAATTTATTACTTATATACTCAATCATTTAATGATTACGATACAAAATAATTGATATTATTCATTTATATTGAAACTATTTTTATTATCACAATTAGTTCTGGCTTACATTTGCGCAAAAAAGTATGCCATGCTATTTTTAAATATAGGTTAAAGCGATTCCTCGACTTTTGTCTGAGACAAATAATTCCAGTTAGGGCATTCAGCAGTTGCCTACGTTTATTGTAATGTTAAGCACACACAATGCTATATGCAACAACAACAAAACTAACAAGCTATATTTATTATTCATATGCCCAAAATATATAAATAAAAAGTTCAAAAAACAAAATAAGTAGAGCAAGTAGTAGTCAAAGTTGAAGTGGAAAGTTGCATGTGTCTAAAAAAAGCTAAACAAAATTTTTTTAATAAATGCAGCTGCAAGTCCGTCGTCGTCTACTGTGGCACTTTATAGTTGCATGCGGCACGCGTTGGCTTTTTGGCTTTTGCGCCTTTGCCTGGCGTTGACACAACTGTTGCCCGCTCTGGCCGTCCGGCAGCACTTGCAGACGGCCACCGGAGACGGAGACGGGCACGGACACCGGCACGGACATGGACATGGACAGAGAGCAAGACGAAATGGTTGCCTGTTGGCCAAAATGAAAAATCACAGCGCCGTGCCCAGCGACTACTCAGCTTGCCCATAACTATGCGGCAAAGTATTTTTATTGTGTGCTGCTGCTGACTGCTTGCTACTTGCTGCATGCTGCCTGCTTGCCTGCCTGTGTGGCAAAGTCATATTCATTCATTCATTCATTCAGTGCGGAGTCGCAACACATTTTTATGTCTACTTTTTATGCGCAAAGTGTGAATGCGAATGGTCGCTTCTTGCCACACACACACATACATATATATTTTTGTTTTGTTTATTCTATTTGCTTTTTAGCTCGTTGCGTTATTATTATTCTCTTTTTTTTGTTTATATTTTTATTTATATATATATATATGAATTTTTTTTGTGAGCATTTTCATTTCCTATTTGCACATTTCTCACTGCTATCCAGTTGGCTTTTTGATGCAACCCGGTTTTGTGTGTTGTGCAGTTAAAAGATTTATAAATATGAATATTATACATTGTGGCATGAAATATGCAAATGTTTTGAAATGGCCAAAGGAAATAGAATAGCTCAAAAACGGAACTAGCACCTACACAACAAAATATACATATTTTCTATATATTGTAATACGCTTAGCTTGTTGCTCTTTGTGTATTGTGTGTCCGCCTTCTCATCGCCTCTCTCTTTAATTGTAACTCCCGCTAAATGCAATTTGCGCTTCTTTTTCTGTTCACTCTGAAGCTGCTGGTTTTGTTGCTGAAAGTGTCTTTTGAAACGATGTTGTAGTATTTTTTATATGATGCAGCCAGCTGCATTTTATGATCACAGCCTCCAAGTCTCTGTCTGCATGCAACAAATGCATGAAATGGCCCAGAGAGTCTCCGATAAAGCGAGTGCTCTTAAATACTCTACTAAGAGCGCAAATTAATTGACCAAACATATTTTATAAATCATTTGAATAATTTGTTAATAGTTTTGACTAATTGTTGAATATATAATTATATATATATATTTATATCTACTATAAATTAACAAAAACATTTTATAAGCTTGCCTCTTATTTTAAATAATTTCTCAAATAGTTTTCCAAAAATTTTTAAACACATTTATTGGTAGTGCACTGAAAATGCTTCCAGTTTTCGCTTGCTCAAATATTTAACTGCCGAATAATTAATCGCTATTTATAGTCGCTGTTTTTTTTTTTGCGTTGGGTCAGCATTGCATGCTGCTGTGATTTTTAATATTTATTTTTTTGATCATTTTTTGCGGCGTTTTTTAAATGAACTTGTTGTTAGTGCTGCTGCGCATTGTTGTAGGCCATAAATCAGCGTATTTTTAATGCAAATGTTGTTGCAATTTTATGGCTTAAATTAGCAATTGCCTGGTACTGTTAGGCGGCTGTTGGCCATTAATATTTATTAACAGGCGGCACATGATAAATGTGCAATAATAAAATTAGTTGTAAAACAACAATGCACGGCAAGCGGCAACAAATAAAAATTATATTAATAATAATAAAGAACGCAAGTGACATTCACAATTAAAAACAAAATGAGCATTTAAAGTTTTGATTGCAAGGTTTAATTAATGCTGAATGTCAGCAATTATTCTAAGCCAAAGCGAGCCAATCGGCGGCGGTGGCGGTGGCGGTGGCGACGGCTGTGTGGCAGCCACAACATTTAAATCAATTGAAAATCGGAGAATCCTCTTGTGTAGACAAAAATTATAAATTCTTCCACTCTATACAGCTTATATCCAATTTGATATGCCAATTGCATTAAGCACAAAACCACTTCAAAGTATTCGAAATAATTGATGTCAGTGCATGCACAAATAGAGATAACGCACTGACATAAATTATGCACTCGTTTTTTATTTCAACTAACATGCAGCTGCACATTTGGATTTGCCAGCAGATTATTCAAGATATGCACATGTGTAAATCGCATTTAAGCACTTGGCATTATGAGAGCTTAAAGCAAAAAGAGCTTTTAGCCTAGCGCTGTATTTAATTAAACATGCTGCAAATGCTCAACAATGGCAACAACAACAACAACCTTTGCATTTATTTGCCATAAAACAACGAATCCAATCTAATAGTTGTCGTTGCTCACGCACACCTATCCACCTATCCAATTTTAACTCAATTTGCTAAAGCATCATTTGAGTTATTTCGCTGACTAGCTCTTTGTCATTTGAATGATATGGTTAAAACATCAGTTGACTTCAATCATTACTTGAATGCCGCACATAAATTTTTTGTGTGCTAGTTCTAAACAAGAATCGTGGCTTTGCTTTTTTTTACGATTCCCAGTTTTATTTGCCACACGTTGTGGCACGCTCATTGGCAACGTCATCTTCATCCGTCGTCAGTGCGAAGAAGACAACTTTGATGGATTTGTATGCTGCCGTCGCTGCTTGAGCTGGCGCAGGATTATGTTAATAGCCAGCTCGGAATTAGACTGCAAAGGATTTCATTGCGTGCGCTGCATTAAAATTTATCGACTGAGCGTCTATATGAGTGCGGGGTATGTAAATTGATTGTGGCTTTAGGTTATGTGCTCAGCACTCTCTGTCTCAGCACAGCTCAAACAGCCCTCGTAAAGTTTTGTCTTCGCACAATTATGACTTTTAGCAGGCAACTTGAGTGGCATCATCTGGCCAACGGGTTTTAGGGTTTTTTACGACACCAACCATAAACCCAAAGTGGCCACAATGCAATCGTAAATTTTGCGACTGCAAATCAAATTAGTGCAGCTCCAGAGTAAAATATATATCTGTCCACATTTTCTGTTGCCACTCATGGTTTGTTTACACGACTGTTATTGCAATACAAGGCTGTTGCTTTTAACTTTTATGCAACAAGTGGTGTAATTAGCTAGCAATGTTATTTTTGCTTGCTTGTAGAAAATAACTTAGAAGAAAGCAACGTAGGTCAAGAGATAATCGCTGCTTTTCAAGGATTATTGGCCCTGTATCAATCGACGTCAATCAACAAGTATTTAATTTTCATAGAACATCAGAAATTGTATGTCTTACTTTGTTACTTAATTAATAAATGTAGGTCTGAGAATACATTTCATATAACTTTAAGTGAGCTTTGTTTTCGTAATTCGAAGTAGCGATAAATTTGCTTATATTTGTAAACTAGCCGAAGGTACATACAAATATAAACATATTTATTGAAAAATACCTACAGGAAATTAAAGAAAAAATCAAGGAACACACCAAATACCTAAGTCCTTTGCCTAATAATTTTAAATAAAATGACAACTTGAGCTGACAATTAAGTCAAAAGTGGCAAGGGAATAAAAAGTTATACCAAATGGTGTTAACCTAATCAGGCCCAGTCTGCCTTATAATAAGCCAGCCCCTGCTCAATTGCAAATAGCAAATATATCAAAAATTATTATATCAACCAAGTCCTTATTATCAAGCGGCTGAACTCGAGTAAAGCTTGATATTCATTTGCCATTTAATACATTTTTAACTTTAATCCGATCATTTAAATATTAGAAGCTTTAATATTTTAGTACTTGTTAGTCTATACCTATGTTGCCTTTTAAGCCTTTTCTCCAATTTAAATTTAATGAGTATCCGGACAGCATTTGGCCTAGTCTTAGGGCTTGTCGAAAAGTTATGAATTTCAGCAAATAGATATTGCTTAATTTTATTCATACAATCATTCAAAGAAAACTATGCAGCTCATTGGTATCTCTCTTTATACTTTGGTCACTACTAGCCACTAGCCACTAGCCACTTTGTCTGTTGTAATATATCGCTTATGTCACTGATTCGACTGCAAATCTGTGTTATTAATGCAATTATTAGCCAATGTATGTGTGACTAGACCAAGTCTGTTGCTAGCAGCTAAGTTTTTAACGCTATTGCATAAGAATGAGTTTAGTTTTGCATATTTGATCGATATAGAAGCCATCTTGACTTGCCATCAAGCTTTGGCTCTAACTGTTAGTATTGCTGATATTGTTGTTGTTGTTGTTGTTGTTTGTAGCTGCTGCTGGCTGCTGCATAGAATTGTGAGAATTGCGTGTTTCCCAGGCCACTATGCCAACGGCAGTCAATTTTCTTGTTTACAGTACTACACACACACATGCATACAAGCACACACACACACACACTATGACAAATAGCAAACAATTACAATAGCGCGGCGTTATCTCTCAGTCTTTGTTGTTGTGGCTGCTGTTGCTGTTTCGCCGCAATAAATACAATTTGCATGACAAAATAGCAAACAACGGCAACTTTTGCATGTATGTGTGTGTGTGTGTTGTGTGTTGGGGATGTGTGCGCACGTATGCGTGTGTGAGCGTCTGCAGGTTCACTCAGCCAAACAAAAACTACACACAAAAACAATCAACTGCCAGTGCCGTCCAACAAAACCAGCAACAACAGCAGCAGCAGCAGCAACAACAAGAACAGCAGCAGTTAGGCTTCTACAGCTCCCACTCCCTCTCTCTCTCACTCTCTATCCCCCTCTCTTTCAGCCGCTGCGTGGCTGCTGCTCAGTCTCTGGCTGCCTCTGGCTTCTACTGTGTGAAACAACTTATGAATATTCAATTTTACATAAAAGATTCTTGTTGTTGTCGTAGCTGTTGTTATTTTGATTTCTTTTTAACTTGCCCGCCTCCCACACTCCCCGTGGCTCTCTCTTCATGAGCGAGCACGCTTCATGCATGCCATGAAATGTGCAAAATATTGGGTAGGCTGTGAGCCAGAAAAGGCCAGCGAAGTAGCTCTGGATAAGCCATAGTACACTTGAAACAAATTGTAGTGCATTTGCATTTCAAGTATGAAGCAGCAATTAAGAATAAACGGATTGCTTCTATTTACATTTATTTGGCTTTAAAATAAAAACACTATAATAAAATAGACTGTTAGCCAGCACATTTTATCTGCCAAAAACATTATTTACAATTTAAACCAGCCTCACTCTTGCCTAAATATTTGATTCTCAAACTCTATGCTCTAGTCCAAGTCCGGAGCTTTTCCCAACACACCGCAGCCTGTCTGCAGCTTGGAGGCATTCATGGTCACCAGCGACTTGACTAAGTCCTCCATGCCTATGCAGAGCTCACTCGACAGCAACAGGCACTCGCCATTGGCTTTGCCCCCCTCAGCGCTGTTGATAATGTCGCGCATGAAGCTGCGCATGCGATAGACGCTGGCATGCCGGCAAAGCTCACGCAGATCAGAGCCCGAATAGCCTGGCGTCATGGCGGCTAGCTTAGGCAGATCCACCAGTGGATGCAGCCGCTCCTGCATCAGTATGAGATTAAGTATCTGCAAGCGTTGCTGCTCCTGCGGCAGTCCAATGTGAAACTGCGCTGGCATGCGTCGCAGTATGGCCTTGTCCAGATCCTGCGGCCGATTGGTGGCGCCCAGCACCAGCACCGAGCAGCTGGCGTCGCTGACGAGCCCATCCCAGAGCATCATAAACTGCGTTTTCATCATGGCCGTGGCCTCATGATCGCCCGAGGTGCGCACACGCAAAAACGATTCTATTTCGTCTATGAAGATGATGCAGGGCTGCAACTTGTGCGCCAGCGAGAAGACAGCAGCTGCCAGCTTCTGGGATTCGCCATACCACTTGTCCGTCAGCACAGCCACATCGAGATTGATAAAGCGCATGCCCGCATCTCTAGCAATCGCCTTGGCCAATGAGCGTCTTGCCACAGCCGGGCGGCCCATGCAGCAGCACTCCCTTCGGTGGCCGCCACAGCTGCGAGTGCTTGAAGAGATTCCGATGACGCACCGGCAGCACCACAGACTCGCGCAGCTCTTGTACCACACCATCCAAGCCGGCTATATCCGCCCAGCAGACCTCAATGTCACTGGGCGCCACCAAATGCGAGGCTATCATCAGCTCGTGGCAGTTGAAGTCGCATAGCTTCAGTTCTTTGCCCGCATTGGCGAACTTATTGATTTTTTTCAACTGTAGCTTGGCCAGCTCCTTGGCCTTCTTCTTGGCCAGATTGGTCGGATCTATGGTGCTCACCAGCCATTTGGCGCAGTAGTAAGTAACAGCGGCTATTACACCGATTCTCGCCAGTTGGATGACAATCTGACAGGCAGTTGCATGCTGAGGCGCCTCCATTCTAAGCAAATTGCTGAGCAAATAACTATGAATAAAATCTCCAAGCAACCTGACGGCGCACGCAAGGAAAAACATAAAACAAAAGCTTATTATTTAAGTTTAAAGGAACTAATCAATGTCCAGAGTCACTCAACACGTCAGCGCACATCAATTTGTATATTGTTAGATTTATTATGTTAATTAACCCTTTATAGTTTATATTTTGTTGCACTTATATTTCTGTTTTCTTTTATACACGTCTTGTTGCCTCAGCTGTTCACAGGAAAAAGAGAAAGAGTTAGTCGTTCATCGTAACAGGTTCAGCATCATAACCGAGTTGCCAGATTGCATGTGAGCAAAGCTCTTTTTGTATATCGCTATCGATGCATACTGTGCTAGAGATGTTCTTTTCAATAGTTCAAGATGCTAGATAAATCTCGATAGTAAATGCTATTGAATCAGAGAAACATAGGCGAGTATGAAAGAGAAAACTCATAAAGAAGTACGGCCAATAAATATGCATACCCCCATTTGATTTCTGAATATTTGTCTTGATTTAGTATAAGCCATAAGCTTACTAATTGTAAGTTCCCCAAGCTTTTTGGGCCAGTGTGGACTGGTTAATTGCTTAAGAAACTGGCTTAGTTAAGATGCCTGACAAAACAGAAAGATCGATTCGAAAAAAGCGATTTAAGTCTTTGTTAGTCAAAACAAAAGTCATATCACTAAAGTATCTAAATACGCATTGCCTCTTCTGTCCCCTAGCAAAAGATTACAGAATGGGATAAGGGTATAAAAACTCTAACGATCCCGGTGCCGTAACCTAACCCAACTCTAACGGTTCTCAACCTGAACAATGTAAAAGAAATGATAGTTTAGCGCATAAAACTAAAAAACTAAAAACGCGATTTAAGTTTTGCTCTGTCAGAGCCAAAGCTTAGTTGCCACGTCACTAAAGTATCTAAACACGAAAGTCATTCGAATTTTTTAAGCTTTTCGGAAATTTGTAAACTCCGCTTGAAGTGACTCGTCCACTTTGCATGCATTTCTTGCAGTGCAATTTTTTTCTTACCACCAACTGTATCCAGCTGCGCTTAATTTCTGTTTAACTTTTCCTGTTTGCTTTGCATTGGGCAACTGGCAGCAGTAAAACAAAAAATAAAAAAATGCAGGAAAAAGAAAGAAAATAAGGCAACGAATTGTTTTCTAGTTTAGCATCTTTTAGCGGAAGTCAATGTAACAAAAGATAAACTTGTCCAGCCAGCTGCTATTTCTTGTTGGCCCGTTGTTCGTTGTGCGGTTGCTCCGGCGTATTGAATGCGTACAGACTGCTGTTTTGGCTAGCCCAAGTATTAACTAAACATTGCAGCAATTTATCTTGCCTAAGACCCCGCCCCCGCACCCGACCTATTCCCGCACCCAACAAGCGCCCGCGCCTTAACCTCTATGTCAAGAGCTGGACTTTTGGGTTCAGTGAAGCGCGCGTAGGTCAGTTTTGTTTTAAAGTTTTTTTCAACTTGTATAATCTGCCATTCCCTCTCATACCTCATACTCAACCTTAATTTCAGTAGCTGGCCGGAAGTCGCTGTGCTTTGTTTTGTACACGGCTTCCTTCCGCATTACAAAAGAATTACTCAACACACTGTCTGGCCCCAAAGTTAGCTGCCTGCCTGCCAAGCTGGGCTGCTCGTCCGGCTTGCAGCTCTCGCTAACCCAGGCAGACAAAATATTTATTAAATTAAAAAGTGCACGCTTAATAAAAACTTGAAAATGCATATAAAATATTTGATTAACTTGTTGTTGTTCCTTACTTACCTGTCAAGTTCATAGTCGGCCACTTTCTATGCGCCTTTTTACTTTAAGCTCGTTAGTTCGCTCGTTGGACTCGCTTTTTGCATTGCCAAGCTGCTTTTCAAGAATTCATAAAAATCACTTCAACTGTGCAATATTTTATGATTTTGTGTCAATCTTTTGAGCTCTGAGGGGGAAACTGCATGTGGGCGTGGTCGGACTGTGCGCCTTGTCCTGCGTCAGAATACATTTTTTTTTCGGTCCCTTAGCCTACTTCAGGTTCTTTGTGAGCGTCAAGTTCGCTCGTTCGTTCCACTGAGCACACGAAAATTTAATTATGTTATTTGCCGTTCACTGTGTTGTTGTTATTCTTGTTGTCGCTACTGCTGCTGCTGTTTTTGTTGCGACTGATGCAGCTTTCACTCGTCGACTTTTGTCACAGTTAGAAAAAATAATAACGCCAAAGGAAACTTTGCGTGCTCTCGATAAACTGAAGCTCAAATACACTTATAAATTTACTCGCATATATTTTAAACCAATTTAAATATACTAATTTATTAATGTTAATTCAACATTTATATTTTACTATTCTTAATTATTATTTATGTGCAACTGCAAGTTATCCTTAAATTTGGTAAGCATCACCACAAAGTCAGTTGACAATTGCAAAAGCGGCGCATAAAAAGTTTTGCCTGAAAATCACACGCTTTTCATAAAAATATTTTCAGAGCTGCGCCTCCACCTCCCCACTCCAACTCTGTTGTATCTCTCTCGCTCATCATGCTCCACACTTATCACTTACCCTGAAGCCAGCTAGTTTTTTTCTCTTGCCTCTATACTTTGTTCATGTTCGTAGTTATTGCCTGGCTTACTTTCTATTTTCTGGCACAAAATATGCGAATGTCTATGGAAATTTCTGCCAGCAAAGTCTGCACGCCACGCCACGCACTCAGTTGCTAAGAAAAGTGCCAAAAACTGTAAAAGGTGCAACAACATACAACAACAACCATATAACAACAAAACAGACGGCAAAAAATACAAAAAACTTTGCATTGCAGCAACTTCGCTCGGCTTGTTTATTGTTGTTCAAACTTTTGTATTGCAATATTTTGGCCCACAACTAATGAAAATAGATGACAGCTCACAATGAAATATTTAAATATTAAGCGAATATTTTTATAAAAAATATTTGCAACTAGCTCTAGCCAATTTTGCTCGTGGTATTCGAGTTCCTTAAGAATTTTAGACACTGATAGAAGCTCCAAATTTTTAATAACGAATACGTAAAAAAGAACACTCTTTAATAATTAATATATGTACAATGTATTTATAATATACTACTACTATATCAAGTAGTGACTTGAGAGCTTGAGGCTGGGCCGATTTGGTTGAAATATATTTTTAGTTTTAGGTAATTAACAGGAGAAGGTTGGAAGATAATAATATTTGTAAAACCCTCCGAAAAAGTTGTTAAAGTCGTTAAAAAGCAAAAAATTTCTCAGGTTTTCGCATTTATTCACTCAATTTACTATCATCTTTTTAATACTGCGATTCCCCTGCTTTAAGCTTTTTTTTCCTCAATCTAGTTTTTTTCTAAGTGCTAACATTCACAGCAGTATACAACACTGTTCGCTACAACAGTAGTGTCTTCGCGTGAATTATCAAAAACAATAGAAAGGCGCCTCTATCACTTATCTGATATGATTAAATAGTTTAAGGAAAATTAGTTAGAGCACTTAGTTACAGCATGAAGAAACTTTATCCAATCCACCACAACATTTGTAATCAATTAGTATTTGTACACCTGGAATTATACAGTCATTAATAATATTATTAATATCTATGATTCTTTTATATTATACAACATTTATTGTTTATTAAAAGTATATGGGCCACATTATTATTGTTGGACCACAAATTTTTTATTCCCTATTTAATAAGCTAACTTTGAAGATACATTATAAACATTTGTCTTGGGTTTGACACATGTATATGTCTGTTTGAAACAAAAAGCTAAATTTCCAATTGAAGTTGCTTGCGAGATACAAATTGGCCCACACCCAATTGCAGCTCTTGCATCCTTGCCCTGATATTTTGGTACAACGTGTCCACATGCGGCGCCAGGTATACATCCAGTCTAATATGCGCCTCAATGTCATGCAGCATGTGCATGCAACTGCCATACTCGCCCCTGCAGAACTTGAGCATAATGTCCCACATCTTGGGCGCCAGACTGAGGAAAGGCTTGAAGCTCTCGGCATTGAGACAGCCCAGCTGCAGCATGGTCAGGTCGAAGGAGGCCAGGGCGCAGAGACCCGCGTAGTAGGCCACATCCTGTGGCGCCACAATATCGTCGTAGTCATAGCGATCAAATGGCACCAACAGAAAGCAATGCGCGGCAGTCTTGTAGATCTTGAGACACATGTAGGCCACTCCGGCTGCACAGCTAAGTCGAGCGGGCACTTCTCTGGCCATATTCTCAAAGCCGATGGCATACTGCTTGGCGTCGTCTATGTAGCTGAGCACATGCCACCAATTGCCCATGTAGATGGACACTTTGATTAGATTGCGGAACATATTGATGACATGATCGCTGTTGGTGCAATAGGCACGCGCTCGGGCATAATACTTGATGGCCTGCTGCAGATTGCCGCTCTTCACATGATAGTCGCCAATCTCCTCGATAATGCGACGCACATAGGCGCCGCCAGAGTTGCACTTCTTGAAATTCAGCTCGGCATCAAGCTCTTGCTGCAGCAGCGTACTATGAGGTTACTCTCGCAGACAAGGGCTGTGTAGATCTACTCCCTCGCTCTCGCTGCGCGTCATCTGATCGGTGTGCTCTATGAAGCCTCTACTATCGCTTTGATCTCGACTATGTCAGAGCCAGTTATGTGATTCCCAATGTTTATTTGATCCTCCACCCAGTGATCACTCATGATGACGTCGATCTTATCTTTGCAGACATCTTGTACTCTGTACTTTTTGTGCGCTCTGCTCTCTCTCTCCGTTGCTCTCCTAATATGCAGTACCACTCGCTTCCAGTCCTTGTTGTTTATCTCTCGCTCCGGTCTCGTTATAAGAGCTATACATCAAATATAGTGATCGGTGTCTCTGAAATCATCACGGTGCTCGCTCCGCCTTCTCGTCGCTCGCCTCGCTCGTGGCCGCCATTTCTCTCTATATATACCGCAGTGCTACTCTCGCGAATACTTTCTGGCTCACACCACTGTCGTTATAACACGCGGGTATAAGAGTTTGGACATGGTCCTGATAGAACATTAGTCCTTAGAATGAATATCTCTGGGCTCGGGTTCCTGGTGTGGCCCGTACAGACTGGGAAAGCAATTTGAGCATAAAACTAACTGGCTCTCGATCTCTCGGGTTCTCTTCTATCGTGGTGCGGCGAGTAATACGGATAGAGAACATCGCTCAAAATTCAAGATTATAGTCGCGCAAGTGAAATAGATAAGATAAAATATATGCGTGTAGACTGTAGGTTTTTATTCGTCAGATACGGAATGGACTTTACGGTGATAGTCTATCGACAGGATTTGCAAAAGACAAATGGACATTCTATAATATTTTTCAATTAAATTTATTTATTAAAGTTCTACTGTGTTGACTAGAGTCATCACTAGAACAACATTATTACTCGTAGCAGTCATCAGAAAAGCCAAAGCTAAAATATTTTTGCATTAATTACCAATTCACAATTCAGAGCAATAATAATAATCCATTTATTTCGCAATTTAATTAAATGTATCTATTACAAGTACATTATTCACAATTGCTATACTCCATCGATTTTCACAACTATTTCCTTGTTAAATGCATTCCTTCTACCAGGACCACCAGGTGGTCTAACAACTGGCAACAATTTTCGCACTGTTGAGTTTCTGTCTGAAGACATTTTCGCGTATCTGCAGCTGGCCAAATGCGAAATTCCATTACCAAGATACAAATCAAATTGCCAAATGCCAAATGGCGTTTTTTCTACATACATACATACATATATATAATGCAAGAGTGTGCAAAATCGTTGATTGTGGGCAAACTGGGCGGAGATTGGCTTGGTTAGTTTGGCGAGAAATATTCAAAAATCAAATTACCAGTAGCTGAAAAATCACCGACATCAGAGAGACACATAAATCAGCACATACCTTCAAATGGCAAAAAAAAAAATAAAAATGGAAGCCAAAGAAATTGTTACCGCTATTTAACGGTTTATTGATGTCTCGCTTTAGTTGAATTTATTGGCCTGCTCGTTGGCCATTTGCTACCTCCCACACTAACCGCAGCAAGTGGAGAGCAAAACAAACAGCAAAGCTACTAAATTTCAAATACACGTTTCCAAGAACTCCGCAATGGAGTCACACACATCCAAATGCATTGCACTTTGTTTACACACTTGACAAAACAACTTATAGTTCAGATTAGTAATAGAAAAAGAGCTAATCAAAGTTGTCAAAGGTTGTAGCTCAAACAAGCCAAGTTAACGATTTAATATTATGCATTAAATTGATAAGTTCGTTTGCACTACAAATTGTGTTTGATTTATTCAAATGGATTTAAAATAGCTCATTTGGTATATACATACTTATATATAAGGGAATAGTTTCAAATTGCTCAAATTGCCTGCAATTGCTCAAATATAAGTTAAGGTCAAAGAATTCAGCATAAGACTTGATTATTTAATTCTAGGAATTCTGCTTGCTGCTAATAATATTTGTTGCTAAAAGTTCACACGAATATTAGCTTCGAGTTGAACGAAAATAAAACAAAAGTTCCTCACAGGCTTCGTAGTTCATACGAATTGCCAACTTTAGTCCGAAAAATTCAAATGAATGTATCGAAGTAATTAAGCACATTTTCTATTTGCCAGCTAGTCCATAAATGTTATCGTCACAATCCCTTTTTGAGAAGCAGCATCGGCACGTGAATGGCATTTCCCAGATATGTTGGCAATCAAAATCACAAAATGTTTGCAATTGACATGTAATGGGGCACTTCGACATCAGGGGGCATGCCACGGCGAGGTAAAGTTCGGGCATCGTTTTCAGTTTGACGCTTTCTAATTTCATTAAAATTTGTTTGCAGCGTTGATCAAAGCAAGAGACGAGAGTGGAAGGACGTCCATAACGTGACCCAGACGTTGACAGACACAAATCGACAATAGATGTCAATACACGAGACCTGTTAGTGCAACAGAGTGGCAGAACGGCAGGCAGTGGAGGCGTGGTACAGCTTTGACAGTCAAAGTGCCGCCGATCAAAGTAGAAAATCGATTTTAATTGCAATCCAGCGACACTCTCGGCCCGATTGGCGGTTGAGTACGTGGCGCGCATTTAGGGGACGTTGCAACGTTCACTGTGCGTGCAACAAACACACAAAAAGTGCTAAAAACAAAAAAAAAAAAAAAAAAAAAAAAAGAGACAACGACACATTGAATCAAAATTCTGTTGCCGCAGCTGGATTTTCAATGGATGATGTCTACTGCCAGAACTTGTCAATGTTTTGACTAATGCGTCGCTATTTGAATTGTCACTCGACGCCAGCTGCACACACACACACACACACATATACACACCGAAACAATTCAAAGCCATTAAAACTGAGCGGCAAATGTCGCTCAGAGCCAAATCAATCTGTCTGTCAAATTTACAAGCCTCCAATTAGGCCACGCCTATAGTCATAAAAATAAAAAAGGTAGCAGGCCATGTATATGTGTTTGTGATGCACTCAGCAGTAAATGATTAACGCTCGACAAAAAAAATGCGAAGTGCCTTTAGCACTGCCCACTGGTGAACACCTTATAACTTCGCTACCCATTGACGAAATTAACATGTCATTGGCAGTAGCCGATTCACAGCATCTGCAAACATTCTACTTGCTTTGTTTCCTATTTTTCAACAATAAACTGCAATTCGAATAAACGAAATTAAGCTAATTCTATAATTTCCAGCGTTGGTAAATTAATTGCAGACTTATGATTGCTTTGTTTTTTAAATTCAAGAAATATAGTTCTACTTTCTGCGGGAGTAATCAAAAATACTGAAAAGTATACGATACGTATACGCAATTGATTCTTATATGGGCGGTAAGAAACAATAAATAAGGAGAGGGGAGGAACAAATTTAAGCTCTGTAGCAAATATTGGCATCACCAATTGCTGAGTTGCAAGCTTAAACATTATAATGAACAATTTAAATTAAATATTTAAAATTGCCAGAAGATAGGCTGGCCAGCTTGAAAAGATTTAAAAATAGTTTGGTTTATTTTACTTTTTGCTAATTGTTGTCACTGCTCTTGACACGTGGTTTGCTCATTGCTTGGTTGCGAATCAAATAAATGCGCACGCTATATAATTATCACATATAAAATGGAAATATTTCTTGTTGCCATTAAATTTATTTTTATTTTTATCAATGTGCGAAATTAAATTTCAATTTAATTTTTATTCTCGCCTCAGGAAATTAACAGAAGCAAAAGCTTTTAGCAGCTCGCCTTTGACATGGTGCCAGGGCACAGGTCTTAGCCACAGTCAAGAGGCATGAACAACAGCAGCAGAAGCAGCAGCAGCAACGACAGACAATGCTGCAATACGTCATGTTGGTCACGCCCACTCCAGTAGGGCGGCATGGCTGTTGTTATTGCTGTTGTTGTTGTTGTTGTGCTAATTAAGTGCGGTTTTTGCGTTTTATGTCGTTTGAAAGTAGAAATATTGCTTGACTGCATGTAACGAGCAGCAGAGACTTCTATGACTGAGTTACGCTTTAAAAGCTTAAATCTTAAATTCATAAACACATTTTTTTTATTAATAAATATCAATTCCTGCATAGCCGATTTAAATAACTTTCAATTTAATGCAATTTCTTAGACTTCTTATGCCTTTTCAAACATATTAATTAAAACAGTTATTTGACCTTGAGCCAAAGTACAAATCCTTTAGACAAATAACAGTTCAAGTGGCAGTTGAAAGTGAGTATAGTAGCTCTTAAATGCCAGCCTGGTTAATTGTTTATTTTCGAGAAAATTTATTGCTCAACGCACCTGTGGCCTGACTAGACAGACGGAGAGACAAACGGACGGGCAGAGCTAAAGCCAAGGACTGAGTGAAATTTATAGGGAATGCCAAACAAAATGCATTGCATTTGTACAGCCTTTTGAAAATTTGTTGCCTTTGGCTTTGAAAATATGCCAGCTCAATATTTGTTGTTGTTGTTGGTGATGTTGGTGTTGCTGGTGCAATTGGCATCGCTCTAGGGCGGTATGTGTATGAGTGTTAATGCTGTATAATTTGTAGGACAAACATGAGGCGAAAGGGAGATGCGAGAGCGAGAGCGAGAGCGAGAGCGAGAGCGAGAGCAGCACATTTGGTTTGTTTGTGTTGCTGTTGACCATTTGGCTCATGTAAATAAAACATGTAAGCCGATTGGCAAATATTTGATTGGGCATGCTTTAAGCAGCCAAGCGCGATATATTGGCACTTTAAAAGGCTGGCCGGAAGGCAGTCTGCCGGCAGTCGGCAGTCCGGACTGCCTCCCAACCAAAAACCACGGCAAACTGTTGTAAACAAAACCAAACTGAACGAAACCAACTAACAACAGGCGAGGCCAGGCGAACTATGGACCAACCTCGAGCGGCAAAGTTCAAATTCAATTACCTTTCAAATATTTGCATTTTGCGACACAAAGTTCCGTCATAATGTGCACAATGGCTGCCACTCGAATGCCACTCGAAAAGCCAAGAAAGTGGAGAACGGGGAGCGGGAGCGCTGCGTGGCACGAACAGAACAGACGCTAGTCGACTACTATAAAGAACGGGAAGGAGCACTCAAAACAGTTGCCGCTAATGTCGCACTGCACGTTCGTCCTGCTGCTTGTAGCTGCTGCTGCTGCTGCTGCTGATGTCGCCGGGATCGCAACAACGACAATGACGTTAACTTTTGCCGCCTACTGTCGTCCCCTTTCAAAACAATTACAAAACAAAGGCTGGCAACAGCTGGGGCAAGAGCAAGGCGGCAGCAGTGTATGTGTGTGTGTGTGTGTGTGTGTGTTTCGCATAAAAATACCAAATAAGCCAATTTGAAAACAGCACTTGCAGCCAACGCTGCCCAAGTCGAAGCAACCCAAAGTTCAACTATTTTTTTCAATGCTATATGAGCATGACGGCAATAGTGAAAGAGTGAGACAGGAGGCAATAGTAACTGCTAAGAGCATATAAGCTAGGCTATGGTCGAGATCATGAGAAGCGCATACAGAGACTCACATAGAGGTATTTGGTATTTCTATTTAAATATAATATATTACTATGATTGGCAACAAAATCAAATCAAATGGACTCATGATGGGTTAAAATTCATTATATTTATTATATTTTAATTTTTAGTGCATGCAAAAGTCAGCAATTATAAATTACATTTGCCCTATATGTTTTATTGGAATTGTTATTTTATTTATTTCTTTAACCTTTCATTTTGTATTTCGTACCACTGCCACTGAAAGTTTTTCCATGACCGGGGTCGACGTTGCACGTAACTTTTGTTGTCAACTATGCGATGGTTTTGTTGCATTTTTGTACAGCTCTCGCTCCCTCGTTCGCTCTCACTTATGCTGCATTTCAAACTGCGGGCGCATGTGTCTTCCTTGCTATTGTTATTGCTGCTTGACTAGCAAGTGCATCGAAATTATTTCTATTGTTTATTAGAATTGTTTTTCAAGCTTTATTGAAAACGAGATGGCAACACACACCAAATACCCGGGCACTTTGTCCTTGCCCAGTTCGCAGTTCGGCTGACACGCACTTTGGCTAACTTGTGCACCCGCTTGCTGCTGCACACGTTGAGATACTATTTTGCATCTCTGGAGGGCGGTGCAGATATTTTATGCATGTGAACCGCCAACCAACGCGTCCCTCGCTGCAACCAACTCCCTTTCTAGTTACTGATTGCTGGCTTATTTACATGTTGAACTCTTTTGCGTTCCACGCATCAAAATGAGCGCGTGCTGAGTGCACATTTGGTTTGACTACGCGTGTGTGTGCCCTTCTCTGTGTGTGTGTGTGGGGCAGCTACGAAATCGCCACAGAGTAGGTGTAAGTGGGTGACCTTTTGTTTACACGTCGCCATCTGTGTGTGTGTGTGTGTGTGTTGTAGTTGCGACATGTTAAAAGATGCCTGAATGCGTTTTGCGCCAAATGCCAGAGAAGATCTGCATATTTATATACAGTACATTGCATTTGTATGTATCTATATTCTACACATTTTCATACATATATATCGCCACCAGCAATGGCGTCATATAAAATGCATAGAATTTTCTTTTTATTCTACAAAGCAGTTGTAGTCAAATTTATGTTATGTGCGTCTCTTGTTATCAAAGGGAAAATGATAACAAAAAAAAATAGAAACAAATACAACTGCATATTTAACTGATAACATTGACTAACTATTATAATTATAGCAAACAAATTGAACAAAATACAACAAAGCCATACCTGTTTAATCTCAATTATCATTACTAAATAACAAAATTATTGTTGAAAAATCATTACTATCCGTTCAATTGTAAATAATTGAAAAGTAATGCGTTATTATTTATTATTATTATTACATTTGAAATCTATTGCTTTCAGAAAAGTATAACTTTTTAATTTCAAGCTTGGAATTGGTATATTTTTTAAAAAGTTTATGTTATATTGATATATTTATTTTAAATCTGTTTTGTGACTATACAAAATAATCAATTTAGAGTTAGTTGCGTTAATCAGAGTAGAGACTAACGCTAACATTTATAAATCCAAAAGAAGATCAGCATTGTATCATTAACTTAATTGCCAATCAGCCCATTTGCATACATGTTGTCAACGAAACTAATCTCTGGGCTTGAATATTCACACTACTTAAGCTTGCTCGCTCACACAATTCTCTATTGCTCTCTTTCACTCCCCTATTGGGCAAAAACTGTTGTTTTGCTAAATGAAAAGCAAATAAATAAAATTTGTATTGCTGAGGCACAGGCAAAGCGGCGCATCGTTTGTAATGCTGGCCATAAATTTGCAACAAATATATAGCGCATACGCACTGTGGCCCATACAAAATCTAAGCAAATATTGTAGTTGTAGTTGCAGTTGCAGTTGCAGTTACAGTTGTTATTGTTAACTAAGCTGCATGTATGGTTATGTCTGTATGTAGGTCGAGTTGCGAGTTGTGTTGGGTCAGCAGCGTAGACTGCAGTTGAAATTGCCTTGACATATTGCTAAAAACAGAACAGTCTTTGTCTTTTGCTAGTGTTTGCGTGTGCGTGTATGTGTGTGTGTGTGTGTATCTATTTGTGTTTGTCAAAAACATGCAAGTCATTCAACTCAATTTTATTTATTGTGCTACAGCTCCATGTGTGCGAGCTGAGACAGCAACAAGCATAAAAAACAAAGCAACATTCATCTATTTAATTAATAACAAACAGTGCGCACACACACACTCACAAACGCACACAAATGCGCATAATAACAACAAGCAAACCAACCAAAACAGCAACCATAAAAGATAAACAACAATGGCCTTACTGCAATAACAAACGAAATGAATATTTTAAATATTTTCCACGAATATTTAATTGCCTTTCTTCTCTAAAAGTGGGCAATTAATTTAAATTACCATTCATATAAGTTGCAATTAAATTTAATACAAGGCCTGTTCACAAACTATTATAATAAAGTCATTAAGCATAATTATCTAAAATGCAAAATTTTATGCAAAATTTACTACTTATCTATTTTGTAAAATGTTAGCTAGTCTTTTTCAAAATATGAATATTTGTAATCCCTTTTAAGTGTTCAAGCTCTTTAGTGGACTTAATTCTAGTATATTGTTGTAAAAATATTCATTTTGTTAAGCTGTAAATATTGCTACTTTTTTCTATTAATATATTAGGGCCTTAACATAAATTTTGTATTCAAATTGCAATATACTGCGTGGCCAATGTTTGTTCAATTCCAATTCGCGAGATAGCTGCGATAGGCTATATAATTTTTTGAGTTATTTGACTTTAAAAATAATGCACTATTGCAGGTACTTTCAATAAAAATTACGTGAAAGTAGCTTGTGGACTATTTCTGTAGTTCCTTTAAAAATATATTGATTTATTTTAATCGTGACGTAATTTTATTTGAATTTTTTTTTTTAATTAAAAGTATAGGCTATACATTTAAAGAAGGTGCGTTCATTTTAAGCAAGACCCACTTCAAAGAATAAGCTTTATAGCCATGATCAAAACACAACTTATGATCACAACTATTTCTTACATATATTCGTTTGCATAAAAAATCATGGGACGTCCTGTATGTAAGTCGTAGGCCCTTTATCATACTCTTTATTCTTTTGTACCAATATAGTCAATTAGACCAACCAATACAATTAGAAATGTAAAGAAGATCGATAACAATCTGATATCGCATACCATATAAATTATAACTGTTTACAAACTCAAATCATTTCATGCTTATAATTAACATATACATATTCTTTATATTAATGTCAACTAAAAAGTTACAAGCAACCAATTAATTCATGTGATTGATTAAAGTCGTTGCGAACTGTTTGTCAAAATAATTGTCACAATTCATGCAAGAATAAAGTTTATTTTGATTATAAATAATGAAAGCATGTCAGTTTGCCTTTGTTGCAGCCATGTATTTGAATAGCCAGCAAATTTATGAGTTACAGCAGCGGCAGCGGCGAGTGTGGCAAGGTAGATGTGGCGTCTGGTTGTTGCATGCAATTTGGATATGCTTGTGGTTTATGCGGTGTTCGGCTGGTGGGCGGGCATAACATGACGTTCAAAGCCGAAAAATGCAGTTGCTAACGCGGCAGGAGTTGCTGCAGCCAGAGGACAATAGATGCTGTCACCTACAATGAAGCGTTACCAGGCAGCAAGCGCGTTCTTGGTAATGCACTGACCGTCCGCCCATCCGTACCGTCCTCCCGTCCGTCTGTTCGTTCAGAGGGGCCTAAGGAATAACTTCATAGAAGTCTCGCTTCGTGACATGTGCAGGCTGCATGGCAAAGCCTGGCAAACAATAAAGGATAACATTTACACAGGCCACCCACACACAAACAGGCATACTGGGGAGGGTCATAAAATCCTTTTGGCCAAGTTTGCTTTTGTTCTCGTCATCGTCGTCAGCGTTGTCGTCGTCGTCGTCGACGTCGACGTACTCATTGCCGTGTGCCCCACTCCGCCGTCTACTACAATTCCACTGGCATTGTCTTTATGTCGGTTTAATCTGTGTCAAAAGGCGTGAGTTATTACAAGCCGGCCACGCCCCTTGAACACCCAACAGCATCTCCAATATATGCACACACACACACACACAGCCATGCATGCGTGTGTGTAGTCCATGTCCGTTATGCTCAGCACTTGGCCATTGTCTAGCCAAAGCTTGGCGCAAGCTACTCAGCCCGAAATGCGGGGCATCAGATAGAACGCAACCAAGTCAAAGGTTTATCTTTTGTCAACGGCTTTTGTGCTACTGGCATAATCAGCTCGCTTTGATCGAGCTGTCCATTTAAGACACTGATGAGCTCTTTAAGCTTCTGCAAATGTCAATTATGCAAAAGCTTTTCACAGCCAGCCACCGTGCTATCTATAGATAATTAATTCAATTAAAATCATCACCTCAGAACAAAACAAACAGCGATAGTCCAATATTCAGCCAGAGCCCAATAAAGTTTGCATCTAATAATAGTTTTGTCTAATTTATATTGCTTCCAATTTGTGTAATTTGTAACTATTGCTCTTTTCGATGAGCTAGATGGAATATGTGACTCTTTCTTAAAAGTGCTAGTTGGTGTCCAGTATGCCTGAAGTATAGTTCAATTTTTAGTTTCGATTCCACTCAGCTTGCTCTATATGCGGTTAGACGTACTTGACCAGTATAGAAGCTTAACATAGCATAAGGAGCTTGAGCAGCCGCAGGTGAAGAATCAATATCAATCGAATAAATAATAAAAAATATTTGACGAAACCAAACCTTATACTTGGATAGTATATATATCGAATTGTCCGCTAAAGGAAAGCAAATCTATTCTATAAAAAAAAAACACTCAAACTCATCTGGAGTTATAGGTTAGATACGTAAAGAAAATATTGGAGCTACAAAAGATTGACAATAATCTGTAGCTCACATTTCCTTTTATCAGCCTATAAACTTAAGACCAAGACTAATTCCTCAATAGATTTTATTAACCAACGGCAAAAAAAGCTCCAGCTAATCATAAGTTATTGTTAGTTAGATAAATTTATGTGAAAACCCCATCATATAAATTTATCTTGGTCTAATATTATTTTATAATATATAATATTTACTTTCATGCTGTGAGAAATGTTAGCTGAATTGTTATTGCTGCAACTCGCAACTCATTTATTTATTACGATTATAATACATATATTTTAAATTCAATTTATTAATGTGCCATTTGACTCAATACACTCAATAATGCAAACATAAATTGATAATAACAAGGTAAATTTAAATTTAAAAATCATTTTTCGCTGCCAATTGGAGCTTATCTTGCAGTTCTATCAGCATTTTCCCCACTTTAAAATCGTGTTATTATTATCTTTTGCACTTGCCAGCTATAAAAAGTATCCACAGTATCCGACTAAAAGCAATGTACATACAATTTAATTGAAGCTGTTGTTTTTTTTTTGTCTTTATATATATTTTTTTTTCTTTTTTTTTTGTATAGCACTTTGCTCATAAAAACTTTAATTAATTAATGTGCTCATTGGGATTGCGCTTGGCAGAGTGGCTGTGTGGCAGCATTACAAAGTGCCACGCCTTCTGGCTGGGTATACAGCCTTCGTTTTACGTACAATTAGCTGCATCGATTGTTTAATGGCAGTTGATTGTAATAAGCCAATTTGGAGAGTCTGTGTGCATTTGAATTCAAAATGAGAAATAAGTTCATTAGCAAAACGATGCCTGGAATGTCCACCCTGTCTCTGTTGCATGTATGCTATGCATGTGTGTGTGTGTGTGTGTGTCGCAGCGAAAGTGGCAGCTGGTATACGAAGCACAAAAACTGTCTGTCCGTCCGTCTGCGCATTTGTTTAATTCGAGTTTATGCAAGTTTTATGCTTATTAATACTTTTATGCCTTGACTGCTTTTACTATTTGCTGTAAATGCCCACGAAGTGCAGGTAATTGCCAATTTGGTTTAAATTTCAATTGGCCAATTTGGGCTTGTTTTTGGCCATGTGGCAAAACTTTGCTAGAGCACTTAACCTTACTTTTATTACAGTTGGCTTGCCATTAAAATTAAAGTAATTTTGCTTTATAATTGCCCCTGAAATATAAGACACAAGCTAAAACGTTTGATTGCATAGTCAATAGTAAATGTGTTAAATATTTAAAGAATAAACTTCTTACATTTAATTAATTGAAATTTTAGAAATATTTTATGCGCCTATTAAGCTGACAAAGCTGTTTGTTACACTCAGTGCTGCCTCTCAAGTGCAACCAGGCACATAACTTCCACACACACACACACACACATAGACAGCTGAGAGTAAAGTGTGGAATGAAGAGTCTTCTGAAATTGAAGTTGCAGCTGCAGCTGCTGGATTTTTATTATCTCCACATATAAAGCCATTTTAGTTGATATTTGTTAAGTGACTGCTGGGTCAGTTTGCCACGCCCATCACTGTCCCAGCTAGCAGCCCTAAGCAAGCGTAGCAAGCAAAATAAAAATAGCAACAACAAAATACTGAGAGAGCAAAAAAAATTGCAGCGCACTAAAGAGAAAATAACCGTGAAGTTGTATGTTTTGCAGTTCAGTGCATTTTGGTTATTGTAGCAACAATTTCTTTCATATTGCCAAACCCCCCACCCCCAAAGCCCCGCCCACTCACCTCCTCACTCAGTGTATTTGTTGCTGCTGTTGTGTTTGTGCATGGGTTGTAAAAATGTTTTGAAGTGCGGCTGCCTGGTAAATAACCAAATGGTTGCCTTGTTACCCAGCACGGCTGCTGCTGCTGCTGCTGCTCCTGCTGCTGCTGCTGCTGCTGCTGGTCAACTGCCGTCCTGCCCCCCTGGTCCGCTCGCCACACTTAGTATTAGTGCAGTGTGGCATAGTCGCATGGAATGTGCCTCGTTCGCTTCGCGCTCAAGTAGCCCCATTGAGTTTTTGTATACGAAATGTACTTGCTTTATAGACCAGGTCCACAGCCAGTCAACCAGTCGGCCAGAGCTAACATTTGTCTCCATTCGTTTACCACTTACATGCATACATGTAATCTGTATGTGTGTGTGTGTGTTAGGCTAAGCCTAGGCCTTCGACACACGTTGCCAACGGGCTTGGGCGCTTCAAACTGTCTCAACCTAGAATTATGCTTTAAATTTGGTGAAACATTTATTAAAGATTTCTTAAATAAATGTAATTTGCATTCAAAGCATGTGCAATGCGTTCATTATAGCCATGCCAAACTGTGCTTAAACTTTGGCGAAACTGCAACAATTGTGCGACAAAATTTAATGACACTTAACGTCTGCCCAGGCACAAAACGTATCTGTGTGGAGTGGAGTTTTCCATGTATTTTCTGAAAACTAATGCAGCAACCGGCAATGCAACACTCTTTTGGGCAAGAGTGAGAGACAGAGCAAGCAGCGAAGCCGAGTTGAAAAATGTTTCCAAGTTAAATGAAGCGCATCAAACGTCAGTCGATAAATTTAAAAGCCAAAGCTATTGACTTGCAAAAATAAAAGCAAATAGGGTACGTACGTATGTTGGCTGGCCAAAAGAGCAGAGGACTGGGCTGGAACTGAGACTGCGACTGAGACTGGGACGGGGCGGGTTAGCTGAGTTAACGCCACACTGGCGATGCATGGCCAATTCCCATGCATGCTGCAAGATGTGACATTCTGCTGACAGCACAAAAGCAACGTCGCCAGCGGCGACGGCAATGGCGACAGCAACGGCGGCGGCGACGTCGTTCAACAAAAGTCGACGTGTTGACACCGCTGCTCAATGGACAGAGCGAAAGTATCCATGTAACGTACTTATGTAAGTGTGTGTGTGTGTGTGTGTCTGTGTCACATAAAAGACGGCACTGCAGTGTTGCCGAAACTCGCTCTGATTGGCTACTTAACTCCTTGACAACTTGACTTTTGCAGCAGCTGGCCCTTGAACGCCGAGCGGTCATACGTAGGCGTGGTCGCCTCAGGGCCCACATATTCTACGTATGTGTGCGTGTGTGTGTGTGTGTGAGCAAAGTTGGCCGGCAAACTTTGTCGTTTGCATGCTGCCAAAAGTTCAATAGAAATTCAATTTCTATTATTTTTAGCAAGTTTCGTCTGCCTTTTTTTTTTTACATACGATATATTTTTTATTTAGTTGCGCCTGCTCCGGCACGTTGCATGTGTTGCGTGTTTCTATTGAAACAATAAATTTTTTTGGAGTATCCGTGTCCAGTTGGCAAGTGCTTTGACCTGGCCAAGCATTGGCCAAAGTGTTGAGGCATGCAAAAGTTGAGCGTTGTAGCAATTCAAGTGGGTAAAATGTCTATAAAGTTTTGTAAGCTACCAACTCACATTGATTATGTGTTATTAACTTTTACAAACACGGAAACATTTTTGATAAAAAGAATTATATTTTACCAGAGCTAAACTCTGAGAAGACTTCTTCAGTTTATTGAATAAGCTTCTTAAAGAACAATAAAAATGTATATTTAATTGCATTTTAATTAAGATGTATCGAGTAAGTAATTTTATCATCGAAGGCTGTCATATCTAATTACAATCAAATTCCATTGAAAGTTAATCCTTGGCAGACTAAAGGTTATTTAAATTGTCTGGATATGTTATTAGTTGGTAAAATAGCCGGCCCTGAATATCACCCTAAGATACCAGCAATTTATCGGCCACTCATAGTCGATACTATAAGTTTAGTTTAGAATATTCATATTAGAATTCAGCGCAAGTGTTAGTCGCTGTGTTGGATTTTATTGAATTGAAATAAGCACCTATATGAATTTATATTTATTTAATGTCAACAATGATAAGATAAGAAAATGATTTCAAAAATTAAAATAAGTAATTATAAACTTATCTGCTCTAGATTGTGTTCAGTTACTGAGATTGTGATGCTCATACATCCAGACGGACAGGAGGTCATTGCTATATCGACTCAGCTTGCCATTACTTGCTTTATGGGGTCTGTCACGCCTCCTGCTCCATGTTTCATACGCTTGCATATTCTCGTAATAATCTTTTTCATTTTTTATAAGAAATGTTAAAGTGTATAAAAATAAAATGTTTAAAATGGTCTTTTTTTTTGACTATAGGTAGATTATCAAGCTTCAAAGCATCCCAAAAAATTAGTGTTACGAGCTTCAAGGTATTTTTGATTACACAAAAAATTAATTTATATTTTCTTTTACTTAATTTGATCACACAAAAATTGTCGCTGTGGAAATATTCACATTAACAAATTATTTATCTATGATTTGGCATATATTTTTTTCGGCTAATGGTTTCATCTCCACTTAACATTGTATAAACTAGACAGTGCTATGGGCAAATATTAAGGGGTAACATCACAGTAGGATTTTAAAAAATTAAATCTATCTATTTTAATGGACGAAAAACTGTCCTGATAATGAGTGAAATTTTGACTTTATTTTCAAACCGTATGACATTCTCGAGCTGTACTTATCTAGATTAAGTGTTTTTTTTTCCGCCGTAGGTTCAAATTCCTTCTTTGGTGTTACCCCTTATCTGTTACCTCTTATTCTGATGTGTCAAAGTCTATCAGTCTAGGTGCTTATGTCAGATGATTGTTGCGTTTGAATAAAAAAGTGAGAGCGTCGTGTAAAAATCGATTTGCTCTGGCACTGAATTAAACTGTTCTTATCACACTGACTTAGAACAAGCAACTTGCTTTTAGTTTTCATTCAGTGAATCTTTGAGTGTTTCTTAAATTGTATCAGTTGTTTGTTCTCGTGCCAAAGAAGACTCGTAATTGGCTTAGCTGATTATATTTTATAGTTCTTTAGATAGAGTTGTGTAAGCTTAAATTCCCGTATTTCTATTTGCTTACTGATTATGCCCCAATCCAGTATAAGTAATTGTTGATGTTGTTGTTGTTGCTGTTGTTGTTGCTGCTGTTGTGTTGACGAACAAATTGCATATAAATTGCACTCATTGACGGCATGAAATCTACATGGAAAATATTTTGTTGGTACTACATAAATTTCATATTTTACATTTTGCAGCCGCCGTTGCCTCTTGGGGGGCATATCAAGTGCCAACACTGCTACGACAGTTCCACCTCTCGTCTCCCCTCACCTGCCTAATGAGCAATGGCAGCAACAGCAGCAGCAGCAGCAGGAGCAACAGCAACAACAAAACTTATGCTGTTGTTGTAGTTGTTGTTGTTATGCCAAATGACTTGCCATGGCAGTTCTTGGTTTGGCATTTTTGATGAGCCAGCTGCACGTAGCACTCCAACTACAACATCACAGCTATGTTGCATATACTTGTACTCGTAGCTGCCACCTAGGTAGACGAAGAACTCTTGGAGTTTATTAAAATTATATATTTGCATGTTTGTTGCAATTTGAGCGAGGCACGAAGTCAGCAACTACAGCAGCAACAACAGCAACAAAAAATGGCAATTGCATATGAATTTATAAATATGAAACGCAATTTTGTCAACTTGCAACATTTAACTTGCTGCTCAAGTTTTGCTCGATATGAAGCGGAATACGGCTCAGTGTCTCATTAACAAAGCATGGACATTGCCTGCATTAATTTTATGAAATGCATTAACCCTAGAAAGGCTGAAGAAACTATAATTAAAAAGCTTTAAAAGTATTGCAAAGCAATGCGAACAATACGAACACAAAAACTTTGAATTGTAATTGATTTCGTCTTAAATAAATCAACTCACCAATGGGTTAAAGCTCATCAGCTGTGAATACTTTTGAAGCACGGCAGCAAGTGTTTTCACGTTGAGACATGCGCTACAAATAAGCCGAGCATAAAATGCCCGCATAGAGACAGATCCTGGAGCAGCAGTAAGGATAAATGTTTCCAGTCAGAAATGTTATGTGTGGTAAATTAAATTGAAAGCACGAGCATAATATTTGCGCCTTGTTAGTTTGCCAACGCTTGGCTGGCTTTGAATGATGAGAGCGCCGCTCAACTGCGGCAGCTTGTTTGTTGGCCAAGAGGCAAGTTGGAGTTACACTTATGCATGCAGCAAGGAGGAGTGGGGGAGGAAACATGCTGAAACATTTAATGACATTTAACAGGCGGCGCAGCATAATTAAAAATACCAAATAATTATAAAGAAATGAACACACACACACACCCAAGTGCTCTTC